>NC_143526.1:18751465-19360465 GCF_031878675.1 Megascapheus bottae | reverse complement strand
TTCCTCAAAACATGGAGCTCCCCTATGACCCAGTAATTCCACTACTTGGCATTTACCCAACCATCCAGAAACAAGGGCATACTAGCACAATGATGTTCATTGTAACACTATTACCATAGCAAAGACATGGAACCAACCCAGATGTCCCTCAGTTGATGAGTGGATCAACAAAATGTGGTATTTATACACAATGGAATTCTATGCTCCTGTCAGAAAGAATGACATCGCCCCATTTGAAAGAAAATAGAAAGACTTAAAAAAAATCATATTAAGTGAAGTAAGCCAGTCTCAAAGGAACATAGGCCCAATAGCCTCCCTCCTAGCAGAGATTTACAATAGAACAAAATCTAGACATTAGGCCAAATAGTACGACACTAAATGTAAGGACCGCCAGGATAAGGAAACAAAAGCCATCTGAGTGATTGTTGTCTTTAACGTACTATGTTATCTCTCATCTCTTTTGCCATCCCTTGGTTATCTCACATTGTTATATTTCACCCTGTTATCTGATATATTTTATATGTGCTCAATTGGTTATTTGAAATTGGATAGGAAAGGGGAAAATCAAGATAAGCGGGGGGAGGGTAGGAGGGAAATGGGGACCATGTCATAAGAAAGGGTATCAATGTTTGTGAAGTTATGCACCTTCTATCTGATGAATATAATATAACCCTTCTATTAATCACAATAAAAATAATAATAATAATAATAAATTGTTGTACCTAGATGTTCAGAAAAATTATTCAAAGCAATCAAAAGGTGGAAACAATCCAAATGTCCATATAATAAAAATGGACTGGAAAAAAATAATAAAATGTGGCATACTCAAACAATGGAACACTAGTCAGCCATAAAAAGGAATGACATATTGATACATACTTATGTGTAAGGAAACAGTGGAACAATGAAACAAGCCAGATACAAAAGGCCACCTATTGTACAATCCCATTTATAGGAAACATACAGAAGAGGCGAGTTTAAGGAGATTTTTAAAAATATGTAAGTGATTGCTTAGGGATCAAGAAGAAATGGCAAGTGACTGATAATAGGGGCAAAGTTTCCTTTCATGGTAGTGATTCCTGAAAAGATATTTGTCAGGAACCTAAAGATATAGAATATTACACATACTATTAAAGTACAATACAACCAACACCCATATGACCAAGGATCTAAAATTGATCAGCATGATGATGGTAGCCCAACTCTCTGAATTATACTAAATACCACTGAATTCTCTGGTGAACCGTATCTTAATAGCACTGCTTAAGAAAAAAAAGTTGTTGCTTCCCACAAGTGTTATATTTTCCAGAGGTCTTTTTTAATTCCTGCTTTTCTTGGCAAGAATGTTCTTCTGCTACTCTAGTTAGTTCCTCATAATCCCTGTCCCTGCTCTCAAATGGCTCCTTCAGAAATTCAGTCAACTTGCTGGGTATGGGGGCTCACACCTGTAATCCTAACTACTTAGGAGGCTGACATCAGAGGATCTCTTGGCTCAAAGACAGCCCAGTCTCACTAAAGCACATGAGATTCTTATCTCAAATTAACCAGTAGAAAATTGGAAGTGGCTCTGTAGCTCAAGGGACAGAGTGATAGTGTTGAGCCAAAGAGCTTAAGGACAATGCCCAGGCCCAGAGTTCAAGTCACATGACCCACAAAAAAAAATCAGATAGATGTTCCTAATTCTTTACTTTTCAGCTAAGGCACTAGACACAATCTCCTCATCCCCATCCCTTCCTCAACTTGATCTTCCTCACTCTTAGTCTACCCAAAATAAGCTCATTCCTATATACCCCAAACTGAATCATTTCCATATTGTTCCTTGGATTTTTAATAATGTTACCTTTTCCTAACTCGCTCACTCTAAAGTCATTTTAGAATGCATTCAAGTTTTCAAATCCATGTCTTCCCTTTAGGTATGAAACTTTCTTTTTCTCCATACATGTTTCGCCTGTTGCAACAGCATCTGAACTTTTCTCCCCAAACTCAAGTTATCATAAGCATCCAGCTACAAAAGACTGCCAAGATAATTCACATAAAACATAGCTCCAATCAAAACAAATACTATGCCAAGAGACATAAACAGACAATATATAAAAGGGGAATATATGAAACTATCAAACGTGAAACAAAGAACATTCAAAGTACCTAGCTCCATATTGGGACCATAAACCAATGCAACCATTTTGAAAAGGGTTTTGTAAGTAAGTAACAAGAGTGTATAACAGTATACACTATATTCTCTTTTTAGAGATACTCTAGTCATAAATGAATGACATAAGTTAACAGTGTCTTGGATAACTGGATCATCAAGGCTATGAGGCTTAGAATAAACCACTGTTTAGAGGCATTAACTTCTAAATCTTGACATCCTGGTTTTTCAAGGACTCTTTGTTTGCACATGACGCCTTATTTAACACTTAGGAAAGGCCACCTGTCTCAAAACACGGGTGCTGCCCCCCACTCCAGTTTTGTGTAGTCTTTCACAAGCCGAAAGAAGGAAGACATACAATCCTTCCATCTTACAAGAAAATATCTGTACAGAAAAGCCACCCCTTTTAAGCTATTGCCATAGATGGATCCAAAAGGGGAAAAAAAAATCCACGTTGTGGCTCTCTTTATCAGCGTTTCTGTGCTGCACACAGACCTCCTCCCTACACCCCAGCTACACACACACACACACACACACACACACACACACACACACACACACTTCCAGCTGCTTCATCTCCAGTCCTTTTCCTCTTCCTGGCCAGTTAAAGCTAATCACTGTCACCAGGCCGGGGTGTCGTGACACCACCCTCCCCACCCCCACGAAGACACTCAGGACTGACTGGGGTGTGTCCCCTCCAATCCCTATGACTCTCAGGGACCCCCTTCCCCCCCCCCCCGCCTCCACACACACACACACACACAGGCACTCAAAAGACATCGTCCCCAGCGACTGCAAAGTAGATGCAGCACGGCGACAACCCCGCATTCTGAGGCCGCCACGCCGGAGGCCAAGCAAGAAGGGAAGGGGGGAGGGGGGAAAGAGGTGGGCAAGGGCCCCACGCGAGACCGAGACGGAGGACAAGGGGCATCCTGAGCAGGGGTCATCTTATACGCCGCTCCCTCCCGACCCGGGAGAGGACGTCCCAGCCAGCCCCGAGGGGCGCAGAGACCGCGGCGCGGCGTGGCGGCGGCCGGCTGTGGCAGCGGTGCCGACAGTGTGAGGAAGAGAGGACACTCACCAGCGTCAGCCCCCGAGCCCTCACGGCACCGGAAGTCGTCACCCGCCCGTTGCCAGGGTGAGGAAGCGGGAGTGATGAGATGCGCTCTGATTGGTCAGGGCGAGCGTCACGTGGCCGGAAGCCGGAGGCCGCGCGCTGCAGAGATTCCGCGCCGGGGGATCCGTAACGGTTCAGCGCGGCCCTCACAGGTGCTTGCCTGGATTTTTTTCTTTAGGGAGGGGGTGAAGGGAAGGGATGGGGTGAGATGCTGGTGGTTTTTGTTCTTGTTTTTGTTTGGAGGTTTCCCGAGGCTGGAGTTATTCATTTAAAGGTGCCATTAACCTATTTCTTCACACCCTTTCCCCACACACAAACCCACACACACCTCCACCCCATCCCCACCACTCCCGCCCAGCATAATTAGTTTACCGAACCACGTGGATGGCTGCCGAGCTGCTGTGTGAAATAAGCGTTGGTAAACTGCACGTCGTTAGTGGTTGTGTAAGGCAGTTCCTTAGGTTCCTGCCTGGAATGCGTGAGGGAGAAGGGGAGTCAGTCAGCCAGGTGCTAGTGGGAGCAGGAAAAACATGGTGACCTGGGTTTGACTGTGATTAGGATGTCCGACCCAGATTGACAACATTTCAGATCTCTTTCCCTAACCCTCCCATCTACTGAGTAATAATACAACTGTCCTTTATGATTTCTTTGTGTGATAATCTACACTGTATCCTTTCCACCAAATGTTCCCATAGGGACTGTATATTACAAAAGAGCTAAATTACCTGATTGGGGTGAGAATATAGTGCTCATTTGTAAGAATATCCTTTTGCTTTGCAGATATAACTGAAGGGTTTATATGGAAAAAGATAATAAACTCTCAAAAGGCTACCTTGAATTGATGGTTATATGGGAATTTTTAATGGTCTTGAAATGTTTTCTATAATGTAATCTTATCAGAAATAAAAATGAGGGGCCAAGAGTTTGGCCTAGTGGTAGAGTGCTTGCCTATCATGAAGGAAAACCCGAGTTCCATTCCTTGATAGCACATACATAATAAAAAAAAAAAAGCCGGAAGTGCACCTGTGGCTCCAGTAGCAGAGCTCTAGCATTGAGAAAGCCCAAGGACAGTGCTCATGCCCTGAATTCAAGCCCCAGGACTGGAAAACTATTTTTATTTATTTAAATAATTTTAAAAATGAGGTGTGAATTCTTGACATTTGAAATATTATGTAAAAATCATTGTTAATAAAAAATGGGGTGTGGGGTTGTAGCTCCATGGTAGAGCTTATACCTACCCATCCTATGTAAGTCCAAGGTCACATCTCCAATACAACAATAATAAATGCATATAAAACACAAATTTTCAGCTGGGTGTGGTGGCTCACACCTGTAATCCTAGTTACTCAGGAGACTGAGATCTGAGGATGTGGTTCAAAGCCAGCCCAGGCACAAAAGTCCATGAGACTCTTATCTCCAATTAACCACCAGAAAACTGGAAGTGGTGCTATGGCTTAAGGGGTAAGGCATTAGCCTTGAACTGAAGAGGTCAGGAACAACACCCAGGCCCAGAGTTCAAGTCCCACAACAATTTTTTTTTTCAAACAGTGCGTCCTTGAGACCAAAATGTTTAAGAAGCAGTGTTACAATTATTATAAATGTAACCTATGTAAAACATCCCCGTTAATTCACCTGGATGCCTATGACTTATTATGTAACTTCTGGCTTTTAGGTCTTTCTTTTATTCCTATCATTAAAGTAGGAGGAAGGGAAACTTGTTACCTAGTAATAGTAGCTCAGTAACTGTAACTGCAAGGGATTTCATTACCTACAAGTGCAATGAATGTAACAATATAACAGAAGTATAGCATGTAGCTTTGGTTTTGAAAATTGGTTGAGACAAGCAAGGAAGGGTAAAAAGGGAACCTACCATGGTGCAGGAAGCTTATGTTTCTAGTCCTAACTACGCAGGAGGCTCGTTTCTGAGAATCTTGGTTAAAGCCAGCACAGGCAGGAAAGTTTGTGAGATTCTTATCTCCAGTGAAGCACAAAAATCAGGAAGGAGAGTTGTGACTCAAAGGAGGGATTATTAACATACATATATATTTAATCATCAAGGTGATGTATAGAGGGGTTACAGTGGGGTTACAGTCATTAACCTTGAACAAACAAAAATTTAAGAGCAAGCTCCCAAGCCCTGATTCAAGCCCCAGTTCCTGCACAAAAAAAAAAAAAATACATAAACACATAAATAGATGAAACAGCTTACAGAAGCAAAGGGATATAGCTCAGAAGAGATAGAAATCAGAAGTGAAGGGAGGTAGTGCATGCCTGTAATAGTAACCTCAGCCTCTCAAAATTAGTGAGACCATATCTCAAAATCAAAATGCAAATAAAAGAGCAAGGAACATGGATCAAATGATAGAGGGTTTCTCTGATATGCCCGCAGCACTGTGTTCAATAAGGATGAAGATTTCTGAAGCCCAACCATAGGATGAGTCAACTCCAGTCTCTGCTTAGAAATCAAATTCTTGGGTGAAAACCTTTTGTAACATAAATTGAATCATGAATTTATTCAAAGAAAACAAGAACTTGAATTCGTAATCCCAAGTACAACTGATAAAACAGGGTAATTTAGAAATTGTTTCCAAGAAGAGGAACAGGGATACTAGGTTGCAAAACTACCAAGTACACTTTTTTTTTCAAAATGCTTTATGACTTGGCCTAAATTAAGAGGACCAATCAGAACTTCATCCCTCTCTACGGCTTTCTTAATTCAGTACACTTTCAGAAAACCTGAAACATATTCTTTGGTCCAGGTACAGTTTCTCATGCTATTTTCACTTTGGGAATTCAGAGGATCATGCTTTGAGGCCAGCCCAGGCAAAAACTTAATGAGGCTTCATCTAAAGGAACATGACAAGTGTTGTTCACATCTGTACTCTTAGTGACAAGGAAGGATGAGGGTCTACGTAGCTAGGATAATGGCCCAAGCAGATTGCAAAATTCTATATTAAAAATGGCTAAAGCTAAAGGTGTTGATTGTATAAATCAAGTGGTAGGGGGCTTACCTAGGAAGTGCCGAGTTGTAAGTTCAAAACACTGACACTGCTAATATATGTGTGTGTATCCCTGGTTTAGAATTATATAATATAACATTACATCTTTTATAAGATTTACAGGGAAGAATGCAAAGAGAACAGGAAAAAATATCTAACTTTGATTCTAATATTTCTCTTTTTTTTCCTAATGTTTCTCCTAAGTTTGAGAATGAGCTTGAAGGAAAATAATTTGTACATTAACCTGGATTTTTTTGTTTTCTTTTGTGCCAGTCTTAGGTTTTGAATGCAGTGCCTGGGAGCTGTCTCTGAGCTTTTCAGTTGAAGGATAGTGCTCTACCACTTAAAGTACAGCTCTACTCAGTTTGGATTTTTGTTTTTGTTTTCGTTTTGTTTTGTTTTGGGTGGTTAATTGGAGAAGATAGTGTCATGGACTTTCCTGCTGGGCTGGCTTTGAACTGCAATCCTCAAATCTCAACCTCCAAAGTAGTTAGGATTACAGAAATGAGCCACAGAACCCAGTATAGTAAACTTTTTAATATTTTTATTGTGGAAATTTTTGGAGAAAGTAGACTGAATTCTAGTGGAACTCGATGTTCTAATTGCCAGTTAATCTGTAGTTTGTCTGAATGTACTCCCACCTCATGTACTCTGTTAGCAGATGCTTCTGGTAGCCAGACCATATCCTGGCTGACTTTGGTCTGGAACCTGGCAGGCTGTTCCAACTTGTACCATCAGGTTTCCTGACTTTCTGGTCCTTGGCCCAGTGCCATTTCCAATGCACAGTGGCTTACTCAGCCTCAGTACCTAAACACAGCCCAGAGGCATTTGGACATTAACATTTTCTCCAGATGTTGCTCTGACAGTCAGACTAATTCTAAAAGACATGTGTAAAGTTCTCAGAGTGCTCTGAGCATTGAGTTCTGCATAGTCGGTGCATCATTGTTCCATTGGATTTTCCTTCCTGTTTTCCTTCTTCTTCCTAACTTCATTAGTTTTCTACATCCAGCTCCTCCCAATTTTCCTTACACCAAAATTCCTGTCTCAAGGGAGCAGCAGGATGGCCGCAAACTAAAATCGGCATCCCTTATCCAGCCACAGCTCTTGGTTACCATCAAAGTCAAACACTCCCTTATATGAAGCTCACTGTTGTAGACTGAAATCAGGCTATTTTTCAAGATAGGCTGAAAGGACTAACAGCTATAGAAACTCTTAGAGTACTCTTGTTGCTCTTTTCTATACAAATAAACACATTCCTAAGAATATCCTCCTTTGGTCTGACTGTGTGAATTGTTTAGAGTACTGTTTAATTATTCACGTCCAAGTGTCCATTGGATTTGCTTATAGATTTATAGGTACATTCTAATCATTATAAATGAAGTTGTGCAATCTATGTTTCTTTGGGTCGGGATTACTTCACTTGAAATAATTTTTTTCCCAAGTCTTTCCATTCCTTACAAAGTGGGTGATGTCTTTCTGCAGGGCAGGACAGGGCCAGGACCAGGCCCAGGACCACAGGACCGCAGAATCACAGGCATAGGCCCACAGACCCGGGCCCAGGGCCACAAGCCCAGGCCCATAGGCTCACAGGTCCAGTGGGGCCCACAGGCCCAGTGAGCACAGGCCCAGTGAGCACAGGCCAAGGCCCTTGCAAGGGCAGGGCAAAGGCAAAGGCAACATGCTGGGAATGGGATAGAAAAGGTGAAACTGATTAGAAAACAGTAAAAATGTGTGAAAGTTTGTTCTAGAACCTAATCCTTTTTCTGGCTGGTATCTATCATGATTTAATAAACCCTCTTACATCAGAGAGATTTGGGTCTCAATACTTTTGTTTTAATGGGGAGCAGGTGGCTCATGCCTATAATCCTAGCTACTCAAGAACCTGAGATCTGAGTACCATGGTTCAAAGCCAGTGCAGGCAGAAAAGTCCCCATGAGGTGAGACTCATCTCCAATTAACCACTCAAAAAATGGGAAGTGGCACTGTGACTCAAAGTGGTAGCATGCTAGCCTTGAGCAAAAGAGCTCAGGGACAGCACCCAGGCCCCAAGTTCAAGCCCCATGACCAACCCTATCCCCACCCCCAAAAAAAGTGTTGGTTTAATATTGCATGACTTAAAAAGGAGGAAAGAAGAGAAGAAAGAGAGGAGTGAAGGAGGAGAGAGAAATAGAGGAAACTGTTCTTTGTGATAGTTTTAACTACAAATTAAAGTGTGCTTTAGGGGAAGAACATAAATTTACTCACCTATTCTGAATGCCAAACTACTTCCAAATCTTGTACTGCCAGCACTCCAAACCACGGGTACCCTTAGGATGTGTTAGCAAGGGAGCTGGCCGCTGTCGGCACCTTTAAACCTGGGAACACACCCAGGCCCCTGGAAAACTGGAACTTAGAGGTCAGAGTACAGCACTATCATTACTTAGTGTCTCTAATGTGAAACAGATGCCTGCCCCTAGCTGTCGCCTGCCATACACTAGTTCACCATAGGTTTTTAGCCCTAACTCCTTCTGGAAAGATCCAGCTGTATAAACAAACTTTTTATTTCCAAACTGAACTGTAGGAACAGCCAACAGATCTGTCTTCTTTTCTGTTAGGAGAGCCTGGCTGTGTTGATTCCATGGTTTAACTCATTAGAATAATAGTTAAACAAAGATGGGCTTTTTCCCCTTCTCTCCCTTTCCTTTGTACTCTGTAGCTTCTACTTTCTTTGCCATCAGGATGCCTGTGGTAATATTACTTGAGAGTTCATCTTGAGAGTTGGGGCAAAAGGTATATTTGAAACAAGAATACATATACTGGGCAGGTTTGGGATATCTGCAAGCTTGTATCTTGGTGACTCGATTTTCTTGATCAGTAAAATGAAGAATTAGAACTTTCTGTAGGTAGCAGTCTATTCAGCACTTGTGACATGGTCAGTACTAGAACATTACTTGGATAGGCCTTAGTATATGATGTTGAGTTCTCTGTTTTCCCTAGTAACAACTGTCTCTTGGACCATGGAATCAATTCCATACCACTTGTAGGTGTCTTTTACAGGTCTTCCAGTCAGAGCACTCTCATAGCCCAGCTTTGTATGACAAGATGATCTTGGCCTAACCAGTCACATACCAAAATCTGGGCTAAATATTGTGGCTCATACCAGGACGATTTAAATCATTCTTTGAAATCCTATACAAGAGGTTTTTGAAGAGGTTCTCTTTTTTATATAATTTTTACTAAGTCAAAAAAACTCTAAAGCTATTACTTTTTCCTGTTTTTGAGAGTGAGCAGGGTGTGGAGGAGAGTCTGTGTGAAGTTGGATAAGCTAAGAAAAACATAAAAATTAAAAAACAAGATGGGATCTGAAATTGGATAGAGAACGGGGCAAAACAAGATGAGGGGTGGGGGAGGGTGGAAGGGAAATGGGGACCATGACATGTGAAAGAGTATCAATGTGTGGGAATTAAGGCACCATTTATCTGGCAAATATCATGTAACCCTTCTATTAATACAATAAAAAATATATTAAAAAAAAACAAGATGGGGAGAAATCTCAAATAGTCCCCTCCCTTCCCAGTGTCCCAGTTATTATTTTGGTTTTTTGCCAGTCCTGGGTCTTGAACTCAGGGCCTGAGCACTGTCTTTGGGTTTTTTCCCTCAAGACTAGCACTCCACCACTTGAACCACAGCACCATTTCTGGCTTTTTCTATGTATGTGGTACTGAGGAATTGAACCTGGGTCTTTGTGCATGCTAGGCAGGCACTCTACCACTAGGCCAAACTCCCAGCCCCGCAGTGTCCCAGTTATATGTGCCAATCTCTCTTTCTCTCCTCTCTCTCCCCCCTACTTTAAGAAATTGCCTGTCTATGATTGTAATCAAGTTCTCCTGGCATGTAAGATTTTTTTCAAAGTTATATATTTAGTTATCAACAGAGTGATGGATTTCCTAACTTCTTCAGCCAGTTCCATTATTATCATGCTTCCTCTAATTTCACATTATGATATATGTGAAAGTTGAGAATAAAAGCAAATGTTCTGTTTTATTCAATATTACACTGAATACTCCTGACCAGGTAATTCATAACGAACAAAAAATTTCGCTTACATCACAATAGTATAGCCCAAGATCAAGGAGCCACATCTAGCAAGGACCTCTCTAAATGATGTTGATAAGCTTTGAAGAGACCTACTATAGATAAGACTAGATAAGACAGGAAGTATGATCATTTTTGTTAATCATGAGGGTTAGGAAAAAATAAATTAGAGTGATGAAATATATATATATATATACACACAAAATGAGACCAAAATAGAGGTAGTCTCATTTAAAAAAAAAAAAGGTGAGGAGCTAATTCTAGTCAAAGAAAGTTCAAATACATCACCATCATCAATATTCTCATCACGATGGGAAGAATTTGACCAATATTTCATATAATCAGTCACTGCAATCTCCATATAAATTCAGTTATTATGTCACATTTGTAACTCTGTTGGCCAAATGATAAGCTCAATAATCCTGCCAGTTCTCCTCTGGATAAAGATAAACAGCTCTGAGAGTAGTTTTGATACACAGAAGCCCATAGGCCTACAGAAACATGTTGGTCCCAAATAAGAACATGTTGTTCTTTTGCAAATGTTGTTAGTCCAAAGAACAGGCTCAGATTACATCCCAAACAACTCATGGTTTCTTAAGCTTCTCTTTTCACATCATAATTGGCAGGCTGTTGGCCAAAAAAATGTTAGTTTATCTTGTGTAAATGGTTTAAATATGTGTTTTAGCATTAAAATGATCCAAAACCAACACTTTGCATTGCTTTCAAGTGCCTTTTTGACCTTCCCTCAGTGGAAACCAGATTAACTTAAAGCTTTATGAGTGAAATGTCTTAATCTTCTGAGAGACTATTTTGCTCTTAGTGGTTCCAATATCGTGAACTAGGCCTCTTCTTTTTCAGTTGCAATATTTGTTCAGAAATGTACTAAGGAACATATGCTTCAAGTTTCATTTTTATGTTTTTTCACCATGCTATGAATAATGTCCAAAAATCAATATTAGGCCAAATTAATACCATCAAGATCAAGAGTATGTTTGCATCTAGTCTGTGGTCAACTTTATTTTTTTTTCTAGTCTACTTCTACAAGTATAGTTGAATTGGGCTATGAAAGCCCAAACTATTCCTAGAAACAATGAAATGGAATATTTAGCAGCAGAAATAATATATAGTATGATTATATAAAACCAGATTTATCGCTAGAAAGCAATCATATCTCTGGAGTAAAGCCACGTTTATTAAAAAAAATAAAACATGTATCTCAAGTTCAAGGCTGTCTCAGAAATCTAAAAATATTTACTTAGGTTAATAGAAACATTGGTACATTTCCAGTTGTTTGTAGCTTATACCTATATTGCTAGCTAGTCAAAAAGTTGAGATCTAAGGATCATAGTTCAAAAACAGCCAGCACAGAAAAGTCTCTAAGACTCTTATCTCCAGTTAACCCCCCAAAAGCCAAAAATGGAACTGTGGCTCAAGTGGTAGAGTACTAGCCTTATGCACAAAAGGTAAGACCCACTATTGATAAACACATTAAAAAATGATATTTTTACAGTAGCAGTTCTACATTTGTAGAAACTATACTGTCAGGACTCTGGAAATTCCTTTGGGTTCCTATGAGTGTTTTTGTGTTGGTTTGTTGTTGTTGTAACTAATTCCTTAAATAAATCAACTTTAAAGAAGAAAAAGAAAGAAATGTTTGTCTTGCCTTTTGGTTTCTGAGGTTTCAGTTCATGCCCAATTACACTTATTGTTTTGGACCTGTGGTGACACAATACATCATGACATGACAGGAGCACATAGTGGAGAAAACCATTCCCCTGTGGCTGGACGTGGAAGAAAAAGAAAATACCAGGATCTCACAATTGCCTTCCAGGGAACATCCCTAAGAAACTGCCTTCTTTCACTAGGACTTAGCCCCTGGAGGTACTACTACAGCAGCACTACTAGCTGTGAACCGAACCTTGGATACATGAGGTATGGGGGACATTTAAGATCCAAACTACAGCAACTTCTATGACCCTCTCTTGGCTTCTATGCTTTTGTTTTTAACCACAAACACATGAGTCTTGTCAGGGGCCATTCTGGGGCTTCCAGAGCCATTTTTTTCCCCTTGGTTCTGAAAACTGGAAGCATCTAGGAGTTCAAAGCCCTCTAGTGTGGCCTGGACAAACCTGTGATGAATGTTTTTTGAGCTCCCTACTCTTGAGGCGGTGAAACTTGGAAGCATAAGGTAGAGAATGGAACACCTCTATGAGCTCAATCAAAGGCAGAGAAATCACCTAAAACTGCTCCCTTGCTGGTCTTCCTCTTTGTGCTGTTTCCCATTCACTCACTGCCTTATCAGTTTTTCTTTTTTTTAAGTCCTTTTTATTCACTCAGGGATTGGGTATTATCCTTTAACTTTTTCACTCAAGGCTAATGCTCTACCACTTCATGTTTTCTGCTGGTTAATGAGAGATGAGAGTCTCATGAACTTTCCTGCCAGCACTGGCTTTGAATGGCCATTCTCAGACCTTGGCTTCCTGGGAAGCTAGGATTATAGATCTGAGGCACTGACACCTGGCTCTTTAAATCCTTTTTAGTATGTTACATATAAAACTCACTCACAAGATCTAATTCTGAAAAGGCCTATAAAAAACCAGAGAAGTTCATCTGCTCTTATTCCTTCCACAAATTTTCAGCCTCATCAACAAGAAATCTTTGCTGGGCACAGTTTAGTTCTGGAGAAACGGATATCTAGTAGGCACAAGAAGGTCTGTATACCAGGTCCCACATTATCTCTGTCAAGGACAATTTGACTAACCAAGAGAAGGTATTATCAATGACAATTGTATGAATTCCTGTGCTCATTTCAGTGTTTATCCAGACATTGTTAGCCAATACCGATGGATGCTAGAAAGATCAAGTTAAATTGGAACCAACAAAAGTAGGCCAGTAGGAAAATTTTCCTGAGTTCAACTGCATTCACTGAAAAATTTGCACATTATTGGTTGGTAATATTGTCTTGTTTGTTTAATTACTTATCTCTAAAGCTTGTTCTAAAGCCTGTGAGTATAAAACAAGAGATACAAAATTGTAAAAAAAAAAAATTTTCATTTACCCAAAGAAATCCTAAATAGGAAAAGCATCTCTATTCCTATTCTACTTTGAAATCCTGAACCCATACCTATTCACTGAATGTCAGCCAGAGAAACTGCCTAGTTTCTAATCAGTAAGTGGTATCTGTTCAGCACACCCCTGGATGAGCAACACTTTGCTGAAACAGGAATGAAGGCAGTCTTCTTTCTCTAGAATTCATTTCTTTGAAAAAAAAAAAGCTGTCAGAAATCAGATAGTATCAGTATATAGTAAGCAAAACAATGATCTCCCAAAGATTTTCATGTCCTAATCTCTAGTCATTTTACAAGGCTGTGCTATTCAGCTTTCCATCATTATAACAAATAGGTAATCAGCTCATAAAGAGAAAAGGATTATTTTGGCCCATAGTTTTAGGTTTCAATCCATAATTAGTTAGCACTGGTCCTTTCTGGCCTGTCATAGGTCAACACATCATGGCAGAGGCATGTGACAGAACATAACTACTTTATCCAGCTGGGTGCCAGTGATTCTCATTTCTAAATCCTAGCTACTCTGGAAGCTGACATCTGAAGATCATGGTTGGAAGCCAACATGGGCAGAGAACTTCCTGTAGAGTTTTATCACTAATTAACCAGTCAAAAATCAGAAATGTCGCTATGGTTCAAGAGGTAGAAGACTAGGCTTGAGCACAAAAATGCTCAAGACCAGTATCCAGGCCCTGAGTTCAAGCCCCACAACCAACAACAAGAAAAAACAAAAATGTAGTGGTAGTTCAAAGTTAATGGAAGGTCCTGAGTTCAATCTCCAAAACCACCAAGAACAACCAAAACAAACTATTCATGAACACAGAGCAACTAACAGGAAAAGAAAAAAGCTAGTGTTCTGCTATTCTCTTTGAGTATATGGCCCCAATGTCTAAAGACCACTCACCACCAGACCCACTACCCACCCCTTGTCCTCAAGTTCCATTACCTCCCAACAGTACCAGAAGAACAATCCTTTCCCCCACCTCCCACCCACACATCATTTGGGGAAGCTTAAGATCCAAATAATAGTAATGTCCAAAGGTAACTAAAGTTAAGCATGGAATTGAGATCACTAATTAGATGATATTAAAATAGATTTTCCTAAATAGTTGAGGCAGACACAATATAAACAGAAGGATCCTTAAACATAAAAGAAGACACAAGAAATACCAGTTTCACTTTCCCTCTTTGCTGATGACAAGATTCTGTAATTAAAGAACCTTATAGACTCCACTCCCAACTCGCTGAAGCTGATTTGAAACTTTGGCAAAGTAGCATATAACCTAACTCCTCAAAAATCAATTGCTTTCCTGCATGCCAACAATGAAAGGACCAAGACAGCAATCAGGAAAGCAACTCCTTTTGCAATAGCCTCAAAGAAAATGAAGTACTTAGGAACTAACTAAGAATATAAAGGACCTTTATGATGAAAACTTTAAAAACCTGAAAAGGGAAATTAAAGCAGAACTAAGGAAGTGGGAAGAGTTAATAGAAATAGTTAAGTTAAATAGAAAGCACACAGAGTGGGAGATATTCACTTACCATACAACAGACAAAGGCCTCATATCGAAAATATATCTAGAGCTAAAAAGATGAATCTTTTGGGGCCGGGAATTTGGCCTAGTGGTTAAAGTGCTTGCCTAGCATGCACGAAGACCCGGGTTCGATTCCTTGGTACCACATACATAGACAAAAGCCAGAAATGGTGCTGAGGCTAAAGTGGTAGAGTGCTAGCCTTGAGAAAGTCCAAGGACAGGGCTCAGGCCCTGAGCTCAAGCCCAGGACTGGCAAAAAAAAAAAAAGAATCTTTTAAATAAATATAACCTAACCACAGTGAACCATGAAGAGGTAAACAAATTGAACAAACCAGTTTCATACAATGAAATAGCGGAAGCAATCAGGGAAATGCCAACCAAAAAGAACCCAGGTCCAGACGATTTCACTCCAGAATTCTACAAGGCTTTTAAAGATAAAGTAATACCTATATTCTTGAAGCTCTTCTGAGAAATAGAAGCAGAGGAGCAGTACCAAACTCATTTTATGAAGCAAACATTGCAATCATCCCCAAACCAGGGAAAGACCCAACGAAAAAAAAAAGAACTACAGACCTACCTCTAATGAACACAGATGCAAAACTCCTCAATAAAATACTAGCCAACAGAATCCAGAAACAAATTTAAAAAATTATACATTACAATCAAGTAGGCTTAATCCCACTGATGCAAGGCAAATCAATTAATATAATACATCATATCAATAGAGCCGAGGATAAAAAAACATGATAATTTCTCTGGGTACAGAGAAGGCATTTGATAAAATACAACATCCATTCATGGTGAAAGCACTAGAAAAAATAGGAATAAGAGGTACATTCCTTAAAATAATTAAAGCCATACATGACAAACCTACAATTAGTATTATGCTAAATGGAGAAAGATTGGAACCATTTACCTTAAAATCAGGAATTATACAGGATGCCCATTCTCTCCACTTTCTTAAATATAGTGCTGGAACCCTTAGCCAGAGCAATAAGGAAAGAGAAGGACATCAAAGGGATCCACATAGGAAAAGGAGAAATTAAACTATCCCTATTCATAGATGACATGATACTATGCCTGAATGACCCAATAAGCTCTACTTCCAAACTGCTAGAACTAATAAAATAATAAAAGTCAGTAGCCTTCTTGTATGCCAACAATACACAAACAAAAGGCCAAATCAAGAAAATGATCCCATTTTCAATAGCCCTCAAAAGAATAAAATACTTAGGAATTAACTTAACCAAAGATGTAAAGGGATTATTTAATCACAACTATAAAAGCCTAATGAAAGGAATTAAAGAGGATACCAGGAAATGGAAAGACATCCCATGCTCATGGATAGGGAGAACCAATATACTGAAATTGGCCATACTGCCAAAATTGATATACAAATCCAATGCAATCCCCATCAAAATCCCAAAGACATTCTTTACTGAAATAGAAGGTATAATACAAAGGTTCATATGGAACAAGAAAAAACCCAGAATAGCCAAAACAATTCTAGGCAAAAAGACCAATGCAGGTGGTATTACAATACCAGAATTCAAACTCTACTATAGAGCCATAATAACAAAAACAGCATGGTATTGGCACAAAAATAGACCAGAAGACCAATGGAACAGAACAGAAGATCCAGAAATAAAACCACATACTTATAGTCAACTTGTATTTGACAAAGGAGCCAAAGATATGCAGTGGAACAAACACAGCCTATTCAATTATTGGTGCTGGCAAAACTGGGCAGCCACATGCAGAAAACTAAAAATTGACCCTAGCCTTTCTCCATGCACAAACATTAACTCAAAATGGATCAAAGACCTCAATGTCATTCTAGAAAACCTTGAAACTGCTACACGATAGAGTGGAGAGACACTGGAACTCATAAGCACAGGCAAAAACTTCCTGAATAGAATCCCAGGGTCACAACAGATTGGACAGAGACTCGATAAATAGGACTACCTAAAATAAAAAGTTTCTGCACAGATAAAAGCATAGCTACTAAAGTAGAAAGACAGCCAACCAACTGGGAAAAGATATTTACCAATAATACATCAGACAAATGCCTAATATCCAGTACCTACAGGGAACTCAAGAAACTAATCCCCCCCGAACACAACAAACCAAACTAAATGGGCAAGGGAACTAAAGAGCATCTTATCAAAAGAAGAGGTTAAAATGGCAGAAAAACATATGAGAAAATGTTCATCACCCATGATCATAAAGGAAATGCAAATAAAAACAACCCTAAGATACACCTTACCCCAATAAGAATGGCCAAGATTTTGAACTCAGACAATGACAGATGCTGGTGGGGTTGTGGAGAAAAAAAGAACCCTACTGCACTGCTGGTGGGACTGTAAGCAAGTTCAGCCACTCTGGAAAGCAATGTGGAGGTTACTTAAAGAACTGAAAATAGACCTTCCCTATGATCCCGCCATACCACACCTGGGCATCTGTCATGAACAGCATAACCCAGGATATGATAAGGACACCTGCTCAGCTATGTTCATCTCTGCACTATTCACAATAGCCAGGCAATGGAAACAATCCACACAATGGAATTCTACATAGCCAACAGACAAGATAAAATAATGGCATATGCAGGGAAGTGGATGAATCTAGAGCAAATCATGTTGAGTGAGACAAGTCAAGACCAAAAGAACAAAAGGCACATGATATCCTTAATATGTGGCTATTAGATCCAAACAGTACAAGAGCGAGGACTCATTATTCATGTACCCAATGCTATGGACATGGTATTGGAAATATAAACACAACAACATAGACATAAAAATATATGACTCTATAGACATAATGTTTTATTACATAGATTAATATATATCTATGACCTACAAATCCTCAGCCTAATTTTAATTGTGTTCTAAAATCTAAGTGCCAGTTATTGTATATAGAGATTCCCTTTTTGAATATTTGCTTGTTAAATACATCATATTTGAAATATGATGTAAAAATCAATGTTAAGAAATTCTTTAACAAAAATGATTGAGTCTCTCTAAAACAAATCATCAAAGAAATAATCATCTCATTAAAGATGGGCCAAAGACTTATTAAAGGGAAACTTCTCTGGAGAGGAAATAAGAATGCCCTATAGACACATGAAGAAATGCTCAACATCTCTGGCCATAAAAGAAATGCAAATTAAAACAATTTTGAGATTCCACCTCACTGCAGTTAGAATGATCAAGAACAAGAAATCTAATAACAACAGATGCTGGTGTGGATGTGGCCAGGAGGGATTGCTACTACACTGTTGGTGGGAATGTAAACTTGTCCAACCACTCTGGAAAGCAATATGGTGTTCCTCAAAAGACTAAACATAAAGCTCCCCTATGGCCCACCAATTCCACTCATTGGCATTTACCCAAATGTCAAGAAACAAGGTCAGACTAAAGCCACTAGCACAACGATGTTCATTGCAGCACTATTTACCATAGCAAAGATACAGAACCAACCCAGATGTCCCTCAGTAGATGACTGGATTAAAAAGATGTGGTATTTATATACAATGGAATTCTATGCTGCCATCAGAAAGAATGACATCATCCCATTTGTAAGGAAATGGAAAGACTTAGAAAAAATCATATTAAGTGAAGTAAGCCAGACTCAAAGGAACATAGGCTAAATGGTTTCCCTCATTTGTAATAATTAGTACAAAACTTTGACCCTCCTAGCAGAGGATTACAGTAGCTCAAACCCTAGATACATAAGGCCATATAGGATGAAGTTAAATGAAAGGATCTCCAGAATATGGAAACAAGAGCTTTATCTTGTGTGACTGTTGCTCTTAATGTACTACATTATTTCTCTTTTCTTCGTTGCCCTTTGGTTAATCTCATATTGTTACAGTATCTGACTTTGTTATCTGGTATATTGTATATATGTTTATTGGATTATTCGAAATAAGAAAGGCAAGGGGGGAAACAAGATGATTGGGAGGGGATAGGGGGAGGGAACTGGGGAGAAAAACATGAGAAGGTATCAATATGTGAGAAGTAATGCACCTACTATCTGGCAAATGAAACTGTCACCCCTCTATACATTAACCCAACAAAAAAAGAAAGAAAGAAATATTAGTTTCAGGGTAATGGGATATGAGGAAGACTTGAATGGCTATCCTGACTTTGAATATGGAAAAGATCCTAAGCCAAGGAATGAGATCAGCCTCCAGAAGTTAGAAAAGGACATAGACTGTCCTCTAGAACCATGGAAAAAGACTCTATAGACAAATGGAATCTTGCCAACATCTTAATCATAATTCAACCTTATTCATAGCCATTAGGTTCATTGTGATTTGTTACAGCAACACTGGGAAATGGATATTCCATCCACTATGGAGGCTCATTTATTTACCTGAAGAAATTAAAGGCTTCTCATGGGTTACTGGCGAAGCTATTTATTATTAACTCAGTTTTGACTCCACCTGTATTTGAAATGTCTGCCTTTCTATTTGGCTGTCACCAAAGTCTTGTGTATTTGACCTTTATGCCAACCAAAATTTCAAGTATCATTTACTTCCTTCTGGCATCAGTATGAAACAGTCAACCATAATAGTGAATATTTTCAGATCTAAAAGTATTAATTCCTCTTTCAAGTGACATTTTGGTGGTGTGTTTGGCTTCCTTCTGTGCTTCTCCTTCCATTTTTATATTCTGTTTAATTTGAGACTTTGAAGATAGGATGTCCTGTGTGATAGCAATGTTAAATGAAGTCCAGATGAGCTTATCACAAGTGGAGGAAATTTACCAATGCATCTGGACAAGCTGCATTAAGATCAAAGCCACAGAGTGATGACATCACTATCAGCAAGGCCCCTAACATCTCTATGTGCATTTATTCATGTGCTAACTTACTCATTTGTTCATTTGATTGAACATTAACAAGTACTTGTTGAGTGTTGACTGTGTGCCAGGAACTGTACTAGTTGCTGGAATTCATCTGAGACAAAGATCTCTGTTCTTGTGATACATATTCTGGTTAGAGGAGGCAGACTATAAACTAGGTAGGTGCTATGTTTTGAACATGTATATCCCTTCATATTTTATATGTTAGAACTTAATCCAAAGGTTGTGTGTTTAGAGACAGGTGCCTTTTTAACAAGTGATTAAGTTATGAAGTCTCTGCCCAGGGGAATGGAATTAATTCACTCCTAAAAGAGGCTTCAGAGAACTTCCTGGCCCTTTGGTCTTTCTGCCTTCATCTTTTATCATGGAAGGATGCAACAAGGCACCTTTTGGAAGCAAAGATAGCCTTCAGCAAACCCTGAGCCTACCAACACCTTTACCCGGGATTTCCCAGCCTGCTGAATTGTGAAAAACGACTTCCTGTTAATTATATATTTCTGAATCTTAGGTGTTTTGTTATAGTAACAGGAATTGACTAATACTATGGGTAGATAATGCAATAGGTTGAAGATGATAATGCCACGAAGGAAAAAGAGCAAGCTATATGAAAAGGAGTAGGAGTGCAAGTTACATCACATTTATTGGCAAGGGAAGTCTCATTTTAAAAAGTGACATTTTAACATGTGAAAGGGTATCAATGTGTGAGAATTAAGGCACCATTTATCTGGCAAATATCATGTAACCCTTCTATTAATTACAATAAAAATATATTTTAAAAAGTGACATTTTAATGTGTATCATTCACAAAAAAGGATGGACTTAGAATACATCATGTTCACTGAGGTAAGGCAAACCCAGAGATACAAACAGCACATATTTTCTGTCATATGATGAATCTACATATAAAATACACTGGAACATGATAAACTACACAGTACTCTGGTCATTCATTACACAATAAGACTGAAGGAAGATATTCTTAGGGTAGGAACACAAAGGCTCAATGCCTATGTACCTCTGATCATATAAATTAATACTTAACCAAAACGAACTCCAGGAAATGGAAACAAAAGGTTTATTACTCTGTTGTTTTTGTCTTGTTTGTTCATTTATCTGTATTTAAAAGAATAAGAAGTGCACAGAAATGGAGGGCAAAGGGTAAACATATGCAACATTGATATTCTCTAAAGAATATGTTGAGGGGCCAGGAGTTTGGCCTAGTGGTAGAGTGCTTGCCTAGCATGCACGAAGACCTGGGTTTGATTCCTTGGTACCACATACATAGAAAAAAGCTGGAAGTGGTGCTTAGGCTCAAGTGGTAAGGCTCTAGCTTTGAGAAAGCCCGAGTACAGTGCTCAGGCACTGAGCTCAAGCCCAGGACTGGCAAAAAAGATAAAAGTTAAAAAAAGAATATGTTGAAAATGAACTAAACATATTGGTGTGGTAGGAAGGGAAAAACTGGTAGAGAGTGTGGGAAGAGGTAAAGTTGTTCCAAAAAAAAGTAGTCTTAGGCTGGGAGCATAGCCTAGTGGGAGAATGCTCACCTTGTATGCACAAAGCCCTGGGTTCGATTCCTATGTACCACACAGTTAGAAAAAGCTGGAAGTGCTCAAGTAGCAGAGCACTAGCCTTGAACAAAAAGTGTCCAAGGACAGTGTACAGGCCCTGAGATCAAGCCCAAGGACTGGCAAAAATAATAATAAAAAGTACTCTTGTTGGGCACCAATGGTTCACACCTCCTGAGTCTGAGTCCTAGCTAATCAAGTGGCTAAGAGCTGAAGATCACAGTTCAAAGTTAACCAGGGCGAGAAAGTTCATGTGACTCATCTCCAGTTAACCATTTTGAGTGCTAGCCTTGAGGGAAAAAGCTCAGGGACAGTGAGAGGCTCTGAATTTAAGCTTCACAGCGAAAGAGAGAGAGAGAGAGAGAGAGAGAGAGAGAGAGAGAGAGAGAGAGAGAGAGAGAGAGAGAGAGAGAGAGAGAGAGAGAGAGAGAGAGAGGGGGGGAGGGAGGGAGGGAGGGAGGGAGGGAGGGAGGGAGGGAGGGAGGGAGGGAGGAAGGAAGGAAGGAAGGAAGGAAGGAAGGAAGGAAGGAAGGAACTCTTTAACTAATTTATGTAACTGTAATTCCTCTATACATCACAAAGACTTGTTTTGAAGAAGTCAGGGAATGTAATTATTTCAGATAGAAGAATTCAGCAGTCCAATGAAGATGGAGCAGGAAAAAAACTAGAGGGTTCAAAGAGCAGAAGGACAGGAGGTAAGACAGAGAGGCAATTGAGGGGGAGAACTTTGGTTTTGACATTGACTAAAATAAGAATAAATGACATAAGAAGCCATTATATATGATTTTTAATTACATTTTAAGTAGATTGGACTGTTGATTATCTAATATAGAGGAGTGATGAAAAGAGTAAAGGATATCATTCAATAATCTAGGTGAGAGCTGATGGAGCCAGGGAATTATTGACGACTCAGAAGTGATCAGATTCTGGTTCTATTCTGAAGCTAATGCCAACAAAAGTTCCTGAAAGACTGGACATGTACATTGTCATAAAAATGATTTAAAAAATAACTACACGTTCTTCAGCCATGGCAATTGGAAAGATGCCATTTTTTAAGTTTTTTAAAAAAAAATCTTTTTTTTTTTTTTTGGTGGGTCATAAGGCTTGAACTCAGGCCTGGGCACTGCCCCTGAGCTCTTCAGCTCAAGGCTACTGCACTACCCTTGAGCCAAGCCTCACTTCCTGCTTTCTAGAGGTTATTTGGAGATGACTCTCAGGTCCTTTTGTGGCCAGGCTGCCTTTGAACCTTGGTCCTCAGATCTCAGCCTCCTGAGTAGCTAAGATTACTGGCATGAGCCACAGTGCCCAGCTTGAACCCAATTCTTAGCTCTCAATCTCTGGAGTGGCTAGGGTTAGAGAAATGAACCACTAATGGCTAACCTTTACAGGTTTGGTATACAATTAAATTTACTCCATGTCTGGGTAAACAATAAGGAATGTGATCAATAGATCATAGGATGGATTTTTAGATCTGTGAAAATGGTCAAACTCACTTCCAAAATGGCTATACTATTTTGCAGTCCCATTAACAACACAATTTTCTTGCTGCTTTGACATTCATGTTGTAGTTGTTGTTTTTAGTATTCCAATTTCAGGCAGACTAGACATGTACTGGCAGCTCACTATTTTAATATGTGATTCCTTCATAGCATGTGCTATTTAATCCTTTCATATTTCTAATGCTCCTTCCCCTTGCTGTAAAGTCCTGCAAAGAATGAAATTTCCTCTACAAGCTATCTTTCTAAATTAATCTTTATTCTAACTATGCTGAATTTGCTACATGATAAACAATTTCTGTCTTCTAGAAGGTATAGCTTATTACATCAAAATAATAACCTATTTCATGATCATTAAAGTATTACTGACAAAAGATGTCACTTTTTTTTACTTGCCAGAAAGAAGACTCCTGTGATTTACTTTGTCACTTCCTCCGTCTTTCCCAACCTTCTTTTTTTCTCTTCCTCTTTCCTTCTTTTCCCCTAACTCTGTTTCTCTAGTGGACTATTGGACTCTAGTAGCAAAAGGAAAGGAAAGAAAAAAGGAAGGCATTTCCAGACTTCTTCAGCTGAAACATCTTGTTTCTTCTAGAAAGATAATGCTTAATATAGATCTAAATGAAAAAGATTTTTACCCAAGATTATGATTCTGGTTATCACTCTATTGGTAGAATTTGGATTGTTTATGTAAATGTTTAGTAAATAGGCTCCTTGAAGGAAAAGAAGCTCACTTGTCTCCAAAGACTTTAGTCTTAGAAATACACATGAAAGCTTTTTTTTTCTTAAATAACTGCTTTTCAGATGAGCCATATGTACTGGACAGAATTCTTGGTTGCCAACAACAAAAATGGACTGTGGCTATCTAATGCAGAAAAGAAATTAGTCAGAAATTAGATGGCTGCTCACAGATTTGATTGCAAAGATGGAAAATGGGCAAGAACCGGAGGAGTTGAGGCTTGCAAATTTGCAACAAAAATGTTATTGACAGAAGAGTCTTGTTATGATGTTACTCCCACTTGGTAATATTTTCACAAAGAAATTAGTTCAAGCTGGGCACTAGTGGCTCATGCCTGAAATCCTATCTATCCTGGAGACTGAAGTCTAAGATTGTGGTTTGAATCCAGCTTAGGCAGACAAATCCTGAGAATTGCTTATCTACAGTTAACTCGCAAAAAGCCATTAGTGGGACTGTTGCTCAAGTGGGAGAATGCCTGTCTTGAGCAATAAAAGCCAAGTATGAGCTTTAGATCCTGAGTTCAAGCCATAATGCCCTTACTCAAAAAAAAAAGAGTAGCAGGAGGAAAAGGAGAAGGAGGAAGTGGGAAGTGGAAGGAAGAAGAGGAAGAGGAGAGAAGAAAATTCTAATCCCTTCTAACCTGTAACACTTTCTTCACACTTGTGCCTCTGAGGAAAAACTGTATTGCAATGGTTGTGTCAGATTACATGAGTTTTTGCTATTTGCTAAGAAGTGATTAGCAGGAACTTATTCCAGTGCAAAATTCTTTGAAGGTGAAGTAAGCAAGACTCAAAGGTACATCTCCAGATTAGAAGTTAAGTTAGATTCCTCCCTCCCTCTCTCTCTCTCTCTCTCTCTCTCTCTCTCTCTCTCTCTCTCTCTCTCTCTCTCTCTCTCTCTCTCCCTCCCTCCCTCTCTCTCTTCCTTCCTCCTTCCCTCCCTCTCCCCCCCCTCTCCTTTCATTCTTCCCTTGTCCACACTTTGTCTGAACCAGAGTGGGGGAAAAAAAATCATGAGACTCAGCCAGGGGTGGTGGCTCACGCCTGTAATTCTAGCTAATAAGGAGGTTGAGACCAGAGGGTTGTGGTTCTAAGCCAGCCCTGGCACTAAAGACCTTGAGATTCTTATCTCCAATTAACCACTAGAAAAGGGGAAGTGAAGCTGTGGCTCAAGAGGTAGGGCAGTAGCCTTGAGCTGAAGAGCTCAGGGACAGTGCCCAGGCCCAGGGGTAGGGTGGTAGCCTTGAGCTGAAGAGCTCTGGGAGAGTGCCCAGGCCTGGAGTTCAAGCCCCATAACCTACAAAAAAAATCATGAGACTCCAACTAAACAGAAAAGGCTGGACATAATGGTAGCTGTTTGTCAACCCAGCTATGATGGGAAGCGTAAAAAAGATCAGTCTATGTCAGCCTGGGTTAAAAGCAAGAGTTCAAGTAGTAAAGAATTTGCCTAACAAGCTCAAAACCTTGAGTTCCAACTTTAGTACCACAAAGAAAAGAAGTAAGAAGAAAGAAAGAATAAGAAAAATGAAGTGCTGGAGGTATTGCTTATCTAGGAAATATAAAGTATTGAGTTCAAACCCCAGAGCCACCAGAAAGAAGGAATTGAAGGAAGGATAGGAAGGAATTGAAGGAAGGAAGAAGGAGAGAGAAGGAAAAAGGGGGGGAGGAGAGAGAGAGAGAGAGAGAGAGAGAGAGAGAGAGAGAGAGAGAGAGAGAGAGAGAGACAAAGAGAGAGACAGAGAGACAGAGACAGAAAGACAGAGACAGACAGACAGTGTCTAACAAGAATAAGAAAAATGGCCAAGATACTGTTATTCATGCCCATAGTCCTAGCTACTTAAGAAGCTGAGATCTGAGGATCACAGCTCCAAATCTAGCCAGGGAAGGAAAGTCTGTGAGACTCTTATCTGTAATTAACCATCAAAAACCTGGATGTGGAGCTGTAGATCAAGTAGGAGAATGCTAGTCTTGAGCATAAACCCACAGAAAAAAGGGTCCAGGCCTTTAGTTTAATTCCCAGGACCAGCACAACATATACATACCCAAGATGCAAACGCAAGTCTCCAAGAAAACGAGAGCAGTTCTACTTGTAGATGGGAAGGAAAGTATACATGTGGAAAGGGGGTGGAAAATATAAATACTGAAAGGAGCTGTTGTGTTCTGTGACTCCTTGAACCATAATTGTTCCTTTTCTCCAGGCCTCCAGAATAACTCAATCTCCAAGAATAGGCACTCTCTTTTGCTCTCCAAGAGAAGGAATGAGGATTAGGCTTTTCCTTCCCACACTGGATTTAACTATCAACATGTATATCCTGGTATAAGTGGGGAATTGAAAACTATAATCTAGTCATCCTCAGATTTCCGCAATGTATAAAAGAAGAATGAAGGAGATTGGGAGGTGGAGGTTGGATGTAAGCAAGAGATATTACCATGATAGAAATTCACATTGGCCTACAAGTGAGTGGCCAGAGTAACATATTTATTTTATGATTTCACCGAACTCTGGCAGGACCTATAACTGGAGTTGAAAGATCTAGAAAACCTCAAAAGAAGGAACACTTTTGGTGTTATTTTTGCTTGGTGTTGGTGTTATTTGGTGTCATTATTTTCTGCTTCCAGTATCCTATTACCAAGAATCTTATAGAATGAAACTCCACATTTAATTTTGCAAAGAACTGGGAGCAAAGGAGGTTATGAATATGGACTTAAGAATAAATAAGACAAGAGAAGAGAAAAAGAAACAATGAGGAAGCAAAGAGCCATAACTTGGAGACTTTGCAGATAATAGAAAACAGTGATCAGAAAAGATCCTGATAAACACACAATGGCCTGCTTCTTATATGAAATTCAACACTTGGTGCACAAAACTTTAATCCTTGTCTTCCTCCATACTTTGAGACTGACATTCTCAATCCCAGTTAACACCTCATTCTGGGATAGGAAGTCCTCCAAACAAGCTTCCAAATTAAGGCCTTTGATTGAGGTCACTTCCCCGAATTTAGTCCTGGCCTTCTTTTTCCAGTTGCAGAATCTGAATCATCAATATAGTTAATGATTCTGAAGCATAAAACTTAATATGATTCTTTATACTTGGAGAATGAAATAAATATACTATGAAGTGTTTTCATGATTCATTTCAGAGTCATCTTCTTGTTAACACAGTGGGGAAGTAATTAGATTTCCTCTGAAAAAGAGTAGAACATATCTCCAACATTACAGAAAACAAAACAATGGATTCCAGGGCCAGGAGCTACTGCAAATGTTCCTTTTTTTTTTAAGAGACTTTATTCTGACCTCATGTCCAAAGGACTTAGCATGTATGTCTGAGGTTTATTTTCCATTTTCTAATTAAAAGTTCCTTGTCAGCAGAATTTATCATTATTATTTTGGTGAGTGAATCATCCTTCCCCACCCCCTCAACAAATCTATTTTCCAGGCTCACCCATCTAACTGCTGGCTTGGAGCTCACTGGTGGATGCCAAGATAACCCTCCCAGATGAGTCTCTTCTGCATTTCTCTTTTGATTTCTTTTGCTTTCCATTCTGACACTAAAGTTTCGTTTGAACAGTTGCCTTCTTTTTAAATTTTGCTGGATTGACATTCATCTTAATCTCAAACCAAAATATGTTTTTTCCATTTTTTCTAAGACAAGGTCAGATACATTTAATAAGGCATCATGAAAAACAAATTAAAACAAAACAAAAAGAAACATTGATTTATTTGTCTTCAGCTTGGCATCTTCCTGTGTAGAACTGTGAATTCAAAATTTTGCAAGACATTGAATCACCAGATGAGTTTGAGAGACCCACAGCCTCTCCGAATTTGTGAAATATGATGACAAGAAATGTTTAGTCAATATACTAGCCAAGAGATCCTTTAACTATATGTACTTATCTTGCATTTTGGTGGTGCTGAAATTACAACTGCAGACATTTCTGGAATTCAACTCCCTTTAACTAAACTACATCCTTATTCAGATTTCACTGACCCATTCTACTTACTTCTTTTCTGGTCACTTATATTCCATTCTCATGTTTTCTTGGTCTCATTTAATTTGGGACAGTTATTTCATTCTCACTAATTTTTAATGACCTTGACACTTTTAAAAGGTTAGTTATTTGAAGCCAGCTATTTCGTAGAGTATCTCTGTTTGGGAAGTTTGGTTTTTCTCTACCCTCCTTTGTCAGGGGTTGAACTCAGAACCCGGGTGATTGTACCTTAGGTTTTTCATTCAAGGTTTGTACATTACCACTTGAGCCACAGTTCCACTCCTGACTTTTGGGTGGCTAATTGGAGATAAGAGTCTCCTGGGCTGGGGAAAGTGGCTCTTGCCTGTATTCTTAGCCAGCCGGGGCACTAAAGACCTTGAGACTCTTATTTCCAGTTAATCACTAGAAAAGGGGATGTGGGACTGTTGCTCAATAGGTAGGGCAGTAGCCTGGAGCTGAAGAGCTCAGAGACAGTGCCTAGGCCTACCAGGCATAATCCACTAGCACCAAGCTTAGGAAATCTATTATTAAAGAACTGCCTTTAACCTCAGGAAAAGTACTAAGAGAAATCTATTATTAAAGAACTGCCTTTAACCTCAGGAAAGGTACTAAGGTTCTCCATTTGGAACATCTGGAGGTGAAGGAGGAGCAAGATGAAATTATGTCAAACAAATATTTCTTCCACAATTTAAGAACATCCTGAAAAAAAATAAAGCGTTATGCAACTAATCTCATAAAGCCTATGTAGTTAATTGAGCTTAAAACCCATCATTTTCAAAGATGCAATAAAATAGAATGCAAACAATTATTTTTAAACAATTATTTTTAAGAAAACTGGAAAATAAAAACTTGTTTAATTTTAAGCAATGCTGAAAAAGATCTTCAAGTCTGTTATCTGCTGAAGTGGTTCCATTCCAGAGCTTTTGCTATGTTGCAAAAGGTAACAACCAGGATGACAGATACTCTCATAGAGTGATATCTATAGGTTCTATTAGTTGTCTTATAAATGTAAAACTATAAAATACATTGATTTTAAGTACAACTATGCATTTAATTACTGTTTTAAATACAACATGTTGTTTCCTGTGCTCCTTCTGCTAACACATAAATAAGTGGAACTGGTTCTATTCCATGAAAGCCCAAAGCTAATTAAGGTCATTTAAATAAAACACAGCTGGGCATGGTGGCTAATGCCTCTAATCACAGTTACTGAAAATAAAAGATTTGGAAGACCATGGTTTGAGGCCAGTCCAGACAAAACGAGGAACTTATCTCAACAAACAAGCCAGACAGAGCTATAATCCCAGCTCTTCAGGAAATGTATGTAGGAGGATTTCAGTTTGAACCAAAAGCAAAAGATCCTGAAAAATAACCTAAAAAAAAGACAGGGAAGTGGATGAATCTAGAGCGAATCATGTTGAGTGAGACAAGTCAAGACCTAAGGAACAAAAGGGACATGGTATCCTTAATATGTGGCTTTTAGATCCAAAGAGTATAAGAGCAAGGACTCAATATTTGCATACTGAATGCTATGGACATGGTAATGGAAATATAAACATAACTATATAGACATAAAAACCTATGACTCTATAGACATAATGTTTTATTTCATAAACTAATATGTATCTATGACATACAAACCCTTAGCCTAATTTTGATTAAGTTCTAAAAACTAAGTGCCAGTGACTGTATATAGAGATTCCCTTCTTGAACATTTGTTTGTTAAACTTGTCATTTGAAATATGATATAAGAATCAATGTTAATAAATTCTTTAATAAAAAAATAATAATTAAAACAAGAAAGAATTGTAGTTATGGCTCAGATGGAAGAGTGTCTGCTTACAAGATCCTGAGCTCAAACCACATACTGCCTCCAAAGAAAAAGAGAAAAATAAAAGGAAAACGTACAACAGGTGTTCAACAACTCTGTATTTATATCACTAATAAATATACACCACTATCTTTGATGTATAATACAGAGGGAAAATGTACCAATATCATTATTGGAGCTTTTCTATCCAGCTCAACCTGAAAACCTATCCTTAGACTTTGTATTTTGTGAGACAATGCCTTGCACTGGATTTTTAGGAAGAATTTGGAACTGAATCCCAAGCAGCAAAATGGCAAAACCTATCACTATCAGCCTGTCCAACTTCCATGGAAGTGTCTTAATATTTGTAAGTTTTGAATGAGTTACTATATATGGAATCACATTGGTGCAACATAATCCCACAAATGTCTGAACTGCGTTTACTGTCAGTTATGAAAATAATAGAGTCTGGGCACTTACAAAAAAAGTGACACTTGGAAACTGAGCTACTTAGAAATTATCAGAAAGTTACTCTAACTCTGAATTTTCATCCAGGAACTGTAGGTTCTTCAATTCCACTGAGTAAGCTTACAAAAGGATGATGGAGAATGAGGCTTTGAAAGTTTAAAAGAAGAAGGTGGTGATGTAGAGGGGAGGGAAGGAAGCTTTAAAGACATCCAGGTTCAGATTCCTTCCTTTGATAAAAAGTGCCAAGAAAATGTCAGCTCCTTTGTTCAAGGTCACACAGCTACTTTTAGTGGCAGAGCTGAGACTGAAAACACTTTGGCTTTCAAACCTGCATTTTTTAAATGCCCCAAATGTATAATTCTACTTGTTTGATGTTATTCTTTTTGTTTTTCCTTCTTTTAAAATTTTGGAAATAAAGTGTGAGATCAAATTTCAAGACTCCTCCATTTCAATATTTGACCTATGGAACAATTTTTAGAAAGAGGAAGGAGAGAGAGGACAAAAATCTTATTCCAGGATTCCAGAAACTCTCAATAGTTCAATCCATTGGCTGCCATTTATGCTTTGAAAGCCTGAAACAAAGTCTTTTGGCTCTGAGGTCTATAAATCACATTCATCTTGCATTAATTCATAAAGGCTTTTTTTTCATGAACATTTAACTATGCAATAAAAGATGAAGAAGAAAGTCAACACTCAAAGTAAAAGGAAGAAACATCTATCCAACTGTGTGAAATGTGAGGAGCCCTCTAATGGGAAAGAAATCCTCAGCAATGCTGGAGGATCTACAGTCACTCTTCAGAGAGCTGTGTACACAAGGCCCAGCCTTTGGCAAAATTGTGAAGGAAGTGATGCATTCTTCCATCCCCTGGTCTCTTGTCATCTGTGGTCTGTCCACAGCCACCATGGTCTTGTTCTGTTCCTACTTCTAGTTCTCAGTCTCTTCACCTTTGTTGAACTGGAAAAGATATGTCAAGTTGAGGTTTGCGGATTGGAAGCTCAGAAGATATTCCATGGAGTCATTCATGCCATAGAGATTGCTTCAGCTACAAAATGCTATCTCGTTCAAGGTCATCTCCTGCTTGGAGGTGGGTCCCTTTCCCCAAAAAAATATTTTGTTGGAAGTCTGATTCCCAGTGTGGTAATATTGGATAATGTTAGCACTGTTTTCTAAGTGGGACATCATGGGAGTTTACTGAAAGCTGCTACCTTTGAAAGGCCTAGGCCAAGTCTCTTGGGATCCTAAGGGAGTTCCCAGCAGGGGAATTCTATAAATGTGAGCAATGCCCTCTCCTGGTTTACATTCTAACTTTCTGATTCACCACAGGAATCTCACATTTGCATATGTTCTTACCTTTCTTAGGATAGTCCACATCCAATGACGAATCAGTGCTAGGGAAGGAAGGAAGGAAGGAAGGAAGGAAGAAAGGAAGGAAGGAAGGAAGGAAGGAAGGAAGGAAGGAAGGAAGGAAGGAAGGAAGGAAGGAAGGAGAGGCTAAAGGTATAGCTCAGTGGTACATCACATGCTTAGTATGTGCAAGACAAAGGGTCAAAGGGTTCTGTTCTTATCACACATAACACACACATACACACAAGAGTGAGGGAGGAAATATGAAACTTTAGCAGTTGAAGAACATGGGTAAAGAGCATATAGAAAATCCTTCTATGATGTTTGCTGCCATACTGTGTCAGAAATTTTGTCCAAATTAAAAATAAAGAAGTAAATCAGCTTGGAATGGTAGTACATATACACCTTCACTTTCAGTAATTAGGAGCTGATACAGGAGGATACTGACTTTGAGGCTAGCCTGGGCTATGAGTGAGACCTGCCAAAAGACAGAGAAAGAGGAGAGAGAAAAAATGTTTTCTTTACATTTTTACTGGAGGAAATCACATAACCTAAATTTAACTATTTCAGAGTGGATATTTCAGTGCCATGTAGTATTTTTAACAATGTTATTTTCCCCCATTTCTATCTAGTTCCAAAATGTTTTTATAAGCCCCAAAGGAAACCTTACTAAGCAGTTACACCCTTTCCTTCTCTCACCTTCTCAAATTAGTGTCATAGAAACTGACACAGACTTATAGATTTTGTATTTCATATAAATAAAAGTATCAATCTCTCTATTTTTTTGTTTAGGTAAGTCTTTTTTCAATGTTCATTCATATTGTATCATATATCAGCATTTATTGGGGGTGGGGGTTCATAGAGCTTGAACTCAGGACCTGAGTACTGTTCATGAGCTCTTTTGCTTAAGGCTGACACATTACCATTTTGAGGCACAGAGCCACTCCTGTTTTTCTGGTTAATTGGAGGTAAGTGTCTCAGAGACTTTCATGCCCAGGCTGGCTTCAAACTATGCTCCTCAGATCTCAGCCTCCTGAATAATGAGGTTATAGGTATGTGCTACTGGCACTCAGCTTAGTATAGCCAAAAATGTTCCATTGTATGGTAATACATATTTGTTTATCTGTTCATGTGTTGATACATGTCTGGTGATTTCCATTTTGGCTATTGGGAATAATGCTACTATAGACATGGGTGTACATGTAGTAGAACACTTGAACTCATCATGTTTGCTAATGTCTATTGATGATTTAAGATACACACACACACACACACACACACAAACACACATACACACACACACACACACATATATATAAATTCCCGAAGCATAGTCAAGCTTATATGTCTCAGATACACAAGTAGAACTTGTCATCCTAAACTTACTTGGACTGGTTTCTCTCAACTTGCAAGAAGCCTGACTACTACAAAAAATTTTAAATATATTTCAAATTGTGGTCTTTGGAATCTATGGAGAAAAAAATCTTCTCATTTATAATATCTTTTTGAAATAAGACCAAATAAAATTTTCTGAAATTCAAAGCTCTTTTGTCCCTAAGGAAACTTGGAATGAATAAGAATTTGAAACATTTCTAAACTAGAAGAATGAGCTCAGCTAAGCAGAGAACATTCCTGAACTGTATCTACAGCCACAGTGGGATAATCATAATACAGTCATGAACCAGAAGCTTTTTTTGTGGGTGCAAGAATTAAAAGAAACTCACAGCACTTTCATTTGAAAGTATTTTAACTTCAATATCAGATATTTTCTCAATCAACAGTAATCAGTTTTTAGCAACTCATCTGAACAGAAGTCTCCAACCACTCCTGCTGTTATTTCTTCTTCCTTCACTGTTTGCTTCCAGTCACCCATCTTTCATCTCCTGTGGTTGTAGGAATTTTAATATTTTCTTTTCAAAAGCTTCTAGGAATTGCCTTTGGTTACTTAGCAAAATCCTGCACCACATACACTTCTTCAAAAGACATTGCTTCTTCTTATTTCTATTGAAGAAAAACTAAGAAATAAGAGAATTTACATGCTGACAACTAAGTTTTTACTTACAAAAAAAGTGTCATGCTAGGCACTGGTGGTTGTAATTCTAGCTACACAAGAGGCTAAGATCTGAGGATTATGGTTAAAAGTTTGTGAGACTCTTTTCTCCGATTAACAACCAGGAAACTAGAAGTGGGGCTATGGCTTTGAGCAAATATACTCAGGGACAGTGCCCCAGCCCTGAGTTCAAACTATACAATCAAAACACCAAAGCATTTCATCACCTTAATTACATTTAGTCTTACTTACCTAGTTAATGAGAAAACAAATTTGATGTGAGATCTCTTTGGCTTCCCTTCATGTAACTTCCCTCCATTACTGGTCAGTAATGGGATTTATATCTTTTTGTTTGTTTGTTTCTCTAATCTTTGCCATCTTACTTTTTGTGGACCAGACATATTATTTCTTCCAGAAATGTAATTTTGGGATAAGACATTCTATTCAAATCTTAATCTGGGGCCTGTTTAGGAAATGTCAGTCATTTGGGGAACCAATTTTGTCTAGTTGGTCAGTGAGCATGATCTAAACAATAAAAGGAAAGGAACAAACAAGGAAGAGAGAAGGAAGAAGGAGGAGAAGGGAAATGGAAAGAGAGAGGTACATAAGAGACAGCTGCAGGAAGAAGGAGAGAGGGAAAAGATTGGTTTTTTTTTCAAATTGTAATGTATAGAGGGGTTACAGTTATATTCGCCAGATAGAAGGTGCATTACTTATCACACATTAATCCCTCTTCTCATGTTTTTGTCCCTTCCCCCCACTCCCTCCCCTCATATTTTCCCCCTCCTATTTCAAATAAACAGTATAAACATATTTATATATGTATTTAATATACCAGATAACAAAGTCATATACTGAAACAATATGAGATTAACCAAAAGGTAACCCAAGAGAAGAGAAAAAAACATAGTATATTAAGAACAATAGCCACTCATAACTAAGCTCTTGTTTCCATGTCCTGGAGGTCCATTAATTTGGCCTCATCCTATATGGCCTTATGTATCTAGGGTTTCAGCTATTGTAATTCTCTGCTAGGAGAGTCCTAGGTTTGTACTGATTGTGACAAATGAAGGAAACCATTGAGCCTATGTTCCTTTGTGTATGGCTTACTTCATTTAATGATTTTTTTCCAAGTCTTTCTATTTCCTTCCAAATGGGGTGATGTTATTCTTTCTGATGGCAGCATAGAATTCCATTGTATATAAGTAACACATCTTGTTGATCCAATCATCTACTGAGGGACATCTGGGTTGGTTCCATATCTTTGCTATGGTAAATAGTGCTGCAATGAACATTGTTGTACTAGTAGCTTTAGTATGTCCTTGTTTCTGGACCATTGGGTAAATGCCAAGTAGTGGAATTGCTGGGTCATGGGGGAAATCTATGTTATATGACTGAAAGTACAGAAATCTCATTAAGAGAATCAAATATATTTTCCAAGGACCTGAGTTTTTTTGCATCTCTCCATTCTGCCAAGGTCAGGGCGGTTGCTATTAACCCTATGAGCTATCTGGTGGCTTTCTGTTATAGCAGGAAGCGATTCAGATTCCCCACCACTTATGAGTATCATATGACCTTGAATGGATTTACTTAGGTTTCATGCCAATCTTGGTGTCAGTCACAGGACCTTGGAGGTGAAGATTGTTGACTGACAAGATCACAGCACCCCTTCCCAGAGTTAGAAATGCAATCATAGCCTCTTTATTGACCCACATCTTTAAGAAGAAACTTTGAACTAATTGGTAAGAAAATTATATAATGAGAAGGGAACCCCAATGATTATTTATCATGTTTTTCTTCCAATATCACCAGACACCCTTATGACAGAGGCAGGATAGATTAGGGAAAGAGACAGAAATTAAGCATAAAAACTGTATTTATGACTGATTCTATTTGGAATATGCATACCTTTCTCTTTGGCCTCAGCCTTTCTCACTAGATATAAATTAGAAGAGCAATACTTCAGCACTGCCCAGATGATTTTTTTTGTGGCTTGAGTATATCTAACACCACCACCACCACCAACAGAACTCCTTATTTTGAGAAAAACTTTCAGTGAAATGACTCATCTGATCATAGAAATACTTACACAACAATGACTCATATAGGCAGATAGATAAATGATAGATAAATAGATAGGTAGGTAGGTAGGTAGATAGATAGGATAGATAGATAGATAATTTTTAAAAACCTGGGCTGGGAATTTGGCCTAGTGGTAGACTGCATGTGTGAAGAGCAGGTTCGATTCCTCAGTACCACATACATAGAAAAGCCAGAAGTGGTGCTGTGGCTCAAGTTCAAGTGGTAGAGCACTAGCCTGGAGTAAAGCCCCAGAACAGGCAAAAAAAAAGAAAAAAAAACCAAAACAACAACAACAACAAAACATAGCTAGGCTTAATGTCTCCAGGCCAAGCTGATAATGTCAAATAATGTAACAGTGAAAATGCTTCTTAAGGAACATTTAATAGAACATCCAGCACTATTTTTCAATATAAATATTCCAAATATTGTAAGAGTTGACGCATTCTTCTTAATACCTATTCCCTGTCTTTCAGAGGATGTCTTTTTGTTTGCTTTTGTTTTGACAGACAGATTTCTGTCAGTCTTTCATCTTACATTAGATCATAGCCTGACATACTTTTCTGCATTGAAAAGTCAAGGACTTATGAAGTCAAGGCCTAAGGTCCATTCCCTGCGGAAACCTCCTCAGACTCTTTCCAGTGGACCATATCTTCATATCCTCCTTTATTTAAACTAATATGAGTCAACATTTGGTACTTAGTGCTCTGGAATATTGACTCAGATATCTCATTAGAACAGTTAAAGAAAGAAAAATATCAGTGTGTAAATCTCAAGGAGAAGTTGACATGATGGGTGTGTATCCCATGAACCCTGTTTATATAAGAGGACAGAAACAGTTCAAATTGCTGGAGTAACACAACCTGCCATTCTGCCCCCATCCCCAATCTGAGATGGTAGATGGCATTCCTTTCAGCCCAATCTTTGTTCAACCACGTCTTTGTTTTTGCCACCTATATGATTCTAATGCATGTTTAATAAATGGTGGCTCTATAGTAGCCTCTATCACTGGTATTCAACAAAAGGAACAGAAAAAAAAATGGCCTGAGAAAGAGCTGACCCAGGAGCCCTTACAGAATATGTCATTCTCTAATGCAGCATGTTTCTGCAGAACTCAAAGATGACTTTCCTGGAATAGTTTTTTCTGAAAAGGAATTTGAGGGAAGTTGATGTACAAGGTAAGATTTCATCAAATTTAGATAGAATGATCAAGATTTTGAACTCAGATAATGACAATTGCTGGAGGGGTTGTGGAGAAAAAGGAACCCTACTACACTGCTGGTGGGATTGTAAACTAGTTCAGCCACTCTGGAAAGCAGTGTGGAGGTTTCTTAAAGAACTGAAAATAGACCTTCCCTACGATCCCACCATACCACTTCTGGGCATCTATCCTGAACATAGCCAACAGACAATATAAAATAATGGCATTCTCAGGGAAGTGGATGAATCTAGAATGAATCATGTCGAGTGAGACAAGTCAAGACCAAAGGAACAAAAGGCGCATGGTATCCTTAATATGTGACTATTAGATCCAAACAGTACAAGAGTGAGGACTCAATATTTGCAATGCTATGGACATGGTATTGGAAATATAAACATAACTACATAGACATAAAAACCTATGACTCTATAGACAATGTTTTATTTCATAAATTAATATGTATCTATGATATACAAACCCTTAGCCTAACTTTGATTATGTTCTAAAAACTAAGTGCCAGCGATTGTATATAGAGATTCCTTTCTTGAACACTTGTTTGTTAAATATGTCATTTGAAATATGATATAAAAATCAGTGTTAATAAATTCTTTAATAAAAAAATTAGATAGACAACTATCACTCCGCCTCTCCAAGAAGCTAAAAAAGCTGATCAGTGTAATTATTGCTATGTCTATGCATTCAGTTTTAATTCATTGACTAATTGTTAGTGTGAGTCTTTGCACAAAGATGTCACATGATAAATATGATGTGGATAAATGGCTATGTTTAGTGAACTAATCTTGAATGTTGTTTAGGGCATTTCACAGTGGTTTAGTGAACAGAGCGGAGTTGTAACATCTCATACCCTTTCTGCTATAAACTATGTACTGTCTGAGGAAAGTTACATAATGTTTCTGAGTCTCAGGTTTCCCTTCTGGTAAAATGGGAGGAAAAAATGCTTACCCTGCTTATTTTCAGAGTTATTAAACTATGCGGCCTGTGCTCTCTGAGGCAGCTTCTTGACATCTTTTAGGGCAGAATGAATGATATACAGAAGGAAAATATTCAGATCAGAAAATGTTCAGTGCCTCCAGAGATGTTCAGTGGATAGTCTATTATTTCTAATGTCCTCTTGGATGTTAAAGTAAAATCAAATACAAAAGCTCAGCCCTCTCTAGAATGATATAGCAAAAAATATAGCAAATATGGTAGAAGTTATTTGTGGTAAAAATGAATTTTATGATGTTATGAAGTTTAGGGTGTTCCAGGCAGAGCTCAGTCAGGTTGTGGAATTACTCTTTCTTTACAATTTACAATTTAAAAATTAAAAATTATGTCTTATCTAGGGGCTGGGAATTTGGCCTAGTGGTAGAGTGCTTGCCTAGCATGCACAAAGACCTGGGTTCGATTCCACAGTACCACATACACAAAAAAAAGCCAGAAGTGGTGCTGTGGCTCAAGTGGTAGAGTTATAGCCTTGAGAAAGCCCAAGGACAGTGCTCAGGCGCTGAGCTCAAGTCCCAGGACTGGCTTATTTAAACTTACTAATGGGTATAGTACATTGCTTTGTTTAATTAGGTGTACTGATAGTGAGGCTTTGAGCTCTCATTCAGCTCTTTTCCTCTATAGCTGTTGCTCTGCTATCTTATCTACATCAGTCTTTATCTTTAGGTCATCATGTGACTCTCCTAAAAGTTCAACAGGCACCAGTCGTGTTAGCTCATGTTCATAATCCTGGAACTTGGTAGTAGCAGGAGGACAGTAAGTTGCTGGTCAGTTTTGTCTTCAAATTTTTTTAAAAATTCCAAATCCTCAGCTGGGCATGGTGGTTCACACCTGTAATCCTAGCTACTCAGGAGGCTGAGATCTGAGTATCAAGGTTCAAAGCCAGCCCCTGGCACAAAAGGACCTGTGACTCTTATTTCCAATTAACCTCTAGAAAACGGGAAGTGGGGCTTGGCTCAAGGGCTGGGTAATAGACTTGAGCTGAAATGCTCAAGGACAATGCCCAGGCCCAGGGGTAGGCTTGTAACCTTGAGCTGAAGAGCTCAGGGACAGCGTCCAGGCTGAGTTTAAGCCCCATGACCCACAAAAGAAAAAAAAATTGAAATCCTCAAACTAATAATCTGTCCCTGTTAAGGGATTGCTTTTCCCCCATTTCCATCATTCCAAGGGACATGGCTATTATGCATATCTCTACTGACTCAGCACACAGCAGCAGTGTTTGCTGGATGGCCACCATCAACATAACAAGAGTACAAGCCATTTGAAATTGTCCTAAAGGCAGGCATTTAACTCTGTACATGATTATTTAATATCTGAAAACTGTAGGAAATTACATTCTATGTACAAAACACAAAGAATTTCGCTGAAAATTGAGTTTAAAGAGAAAACTTGGTTCCTTGGAGGAATGCTGTGTTTTCAGTAGATTCACACCCACTTTATGGGTAAAATTACCTCAAATAGTTGATAAGGACAGATACCATTTGATGTTCGCAGAAAGGAAAGATGGGAAGGAGCAGAAACATCCTTAAATTAACTGAAGTAAAAATCAATTTATGTCAGGATTTCGGGAGCCTCAGGACTTCAGTGGCAGGAAATAAAACCAGGAAGGCATTTCTCTCTGTCTCTGACTTTATTAGCTCATCTCTGAACTCTCTGTATGTATACACATCTCTGCTCCATCTCTTGCTTCTTGCCTGACTCGTTAGCCAGCATGTCATTGTCATCTCTACAGGATGGCTTTTGCCTCTCTATTATGGCTGTCTTATTTACTATGGCAAAACTCCTGAGATATTCAGTACAGAAGGAGGACAGGATCAGAACTTTAAAGGTTTCATCTCATAGACTCTTGGTCTCATTTCTTTGGGGCCAAGGGAGCTTGTGGTAAAGGAGGTTGTTCACTTCTTTTTGGCTAGAAAGCAAAGAAATGGAGAAGTCCAAATATCCCCTTTAACAGCATACCCCAATGACCTAACTTTCCTCCATTAGGCCCCATCTCCTAAAGTTTACACCACCTTCCAACAGTAAATTAGACTGGTGAGCATGAGCGCTACTATATGGCCTTTGGAGGACACTGTATATCTTAATCATAACAATGACCTAATCTAGCAACAGCTACTTTGTACATACTAATTTGCTTGATTAAAAAAATGAACTGCTAACTATCACTTGGTAGATAGTCTATAAATACTATTTTTTTCTTCCCTTCAAAGAATGAGTGCCAGCTGGGCACTGGTGACTCACTTCTGTAATCTTAGATAATCAGGCGGAAGAGATCTGATGATCACATTTCAAAGCCAGCATAGGCAGGGAAGTCCATGGCTATCTCTAATTAACCATAAAAATAAAAACCTAGCAGTTGGTTTGTGGTTCAAGTGGTAGAGCACTCAGGGTCAACTCAACAACCCTAGGCAGTTTGGTTTGATAAGTTGGCTGAAAGCCTGAAGAAAACATACAGAAGTGATAGCGAAGATATAAGGTTTATTTAAACTTACTAACAGGTATAATACATTGCTTTGTTTAATTATGCGTGCTGATAGTGAGGCTTTGAGTTCTCATTCAGCTCTTGCTGTTGCTTTGCTATGTGAGCCATGCCTCCTCTAGTTTTTGCTGGTTAAATTGGATATGAGATAATTGCTGGTTAAATTGGATATTGATAATTGACTGCTTGGGCTGACAGCCTTCTCAGTAGCTAGGATTATAGGTGTGAGCTACCAGTACCTATCTGGTTTGTTATTTTCCTGTTTTTATATGTATGATATGCCAGTTTCCATTTGTACTCTTGCCCAATCAAGTGGTGCATTGGAGCCAGCTCCAATGTTTGTATGTGTGTGTAGGGATGTGGGGGGGAGGGCAGTTTCCAGTACTGGTGCTTGAACTTAGGATCTCATGCTCTTGCTTCCCTCATGGATGGTCTTAAGAACCAGTTGTATCTACTTCTTTGCAATCCATGTTCAGTGTCACCTGGTTTGTAGTTTAAAATCAGCATGACAGAAAGAATTACACTAGGGAAATGGTTGGGAACCACAAATTAAGTTTTTTTCTTCTTCTTTCAAATGGCTGCAATTTAATCAGTTAAGAAGGTTCCATAAGCATTGGGAGCAGGCTCACTTCCTCATCAGCTGTTAGTTCCCCTGTGTTTTCTTGCCTCCATAGTGCTGGAGCTGCTGGCCCTGTTTTCTCCCCAAAGCCCTTCAGCATTGGGGAGGTAACAGCCTCCTCTACTGCTGCTTGTCTTTGTTGTTCTGCCATTTTGTGAGTATTCTTTGCACTATACCATCATCATTAAATTCTCTGAGGTGCTTTTGCTTCCTGTTGGACCTTGACTAATGGTTGGAAATGGCTGTGGATGTTGGGATGTCATGTAGGAATTAAGACACCAATTCAGAAAGAACTCCACCAGAGTGCACCATTGGCCAAAAATCTAGCAAGCAAGCACATAGAAAAGGCAGGCTGCTCCCTTTTTAGCCCTAACCCAGGAGGCCCTGATGCTCTGCTCAGATTGGTCGAGCTCAGGTTTACAATCTGGAACAGGATGTGGTTTAATTAACTAGGTGTAACTAATAGGATGTATTAATTAGAGGGAAGTCGGAAAAGGATATATATATATATATACTGATATATAATCAAGAAGGGCCAAACTACATGGCCAAATGAATAACTTTTTCAGAAAATCAATTCTCACAAGACTGGCAGAAAGAAAGCAATCTACTTTGATGGAAAAGATGTTTTTCTCACACTGATACAGAAAGTAAATCTGTCTAATCTTATTCAACACTTCACCTGAAGATTTAATGAGCACCTCCTTCCCTCCAGCTTCCTTCTACAGTTGACAAGCACTGCATTTGCCATCTTCCCTCCTCTATACTCTTTATTTGTAGAGCATCCATCCTGTGGTTTCAGTAAGAGAAGAAACTTTCAACACACACTCTGAAAACCACCAGCATAGAAATTGCTTTGTTTTGTCAGTGACCTTAGTGTCTATGCATCAATGTGACATTTGGGATTATTTTTAGAAACACAAAATATGTAAGAGAAACAAAAGCCAAAGGTCATAAGCCACTGGAAGCCATTCAAATATTTGAGAAGTTGAAAGAAACCGAAGAGTGGGGAGTTTGGTCTAGTGGTAGAGTGCTTACCCAGCATGCATGAAGATTCCATACACATGAAAAAAGCTGGAAGTGGTGTTGTGGCTCAAGTGGTAGAGCTCTAGTCTTGAGAAAGTTCAAGGACAGTGCTCAGGCCCCGAGTTCAAGCCCCAGGACTGGCCAAGAAGAAAAAAAGGAAAAAGAAACAAATCAAGCATGCTGATGGCTCATGCCTGTAATCCTATTTAGGAAGCTGAGATCTGAGGATCAGGACTCAGAGTCAGCCCGGGGAAGCAAAGTCTGTGGCTCTTGTCTTCAATCAACCACCAAAAAGTTTGAATATGTAGCCATGACTCAAGTGGTAAAGTGCTAGCCTTGAGCAAAAATATCTCAGGGACAGTAAACTGTTCCTGAGTTCAAGCTCCAGGACCTGCACTAAAAAAAAGAAAAAAAGGAAGGAAGGAAGGGAGGGAGGGAGGGAGAAAAAGGCTCGCTTTTCTAACCATTATCTCAAGAAATAATTTATTCCATGAGATCAGCATTAATGCTGTGGTTGGCACTTTTAATGACCTAAATCTCTCATACTGAGTTTTCACCCATAGTCTGTCATTTCTCTATACTGCCACACTGGGACCAACTAAGTTTCCAACACTTGGGGAACAAGCCATAGCACACAGGTAACCTCATACCCTGTCATGGCTGACTTACACTTTTCATACTGGTTCCTAGTAATATTAATATAAAACAACAGCATAGGTCCTGGCACACTGTCAATCAATGACCTGTTGTTTGCTCATTTGGTTTTCCTGGATTGCCTGTTTTCCTCAGTGCCTCTGGTTATACTGCTGCCCAGAGTTAGTACTGATGACTAAACATGGTTTTGGTGAGGTGTGATCAAGAGTGACATATGACATCTCTGTCCTCACCACCTGTTTTTGCTAATCACCAATGCTTTTCTTACTTCACACATATACACAAAAGGGCAGACACGAGGGAAAGAAGGAAGAAGAGAGAGGGGTGAGAAGAACACTATTCATTTTCCTTTGCAGCTTTATGTAGAAGCAAGTAAGCTTTTAGGAATCTTTGAGGGCAGTACAAATTTGTCTCCCATATTCCCTTACACTCACTCTATTGCCTGGAACTCAAATTTAATAGCAAGAGCTCTAGCAGCCATCTTGGTACAAAAGCAAGACTTCATCTCTAGGAGAAAGATGAAAAACCAACTTAGATGATTTTAGTTTTTCCAGTGGTAATTAAAATGTCTTTCTTAATTGTTAGTATAGTCTGATAACATGTACTTTTGCTGACCACTTTAGCCTTGGCTCATTATATAAAACTTTCTGAAGTATTCTTCAAAGTTACATTAACTTCTCCTCCAAGAGAAAAGATATTGACAATTAAGAATATAGGAAAAAAAGAGAAAAAAATGCTAGACTACTCAAGAAAAAAAAAGTGTGATGATGGATTTTAATTTTTTTCTGGTATTTTTTTTTTTTTTTTGCCTGTCCTGGGTTTGAGCTCAGGGTCTGAGCACTGTCCTTGGACTTTCTCAAGACAAGAGCTCTACTGCTAGTGCCACAACACCACTCCTGGCTTTTTTCTATGTATGTGGTACCGAGGAATCGAACCCGGGTCTTTGTGCATGCTAGGCAAGCACTCTACCACTAGGCTAAATTCCCAGCCCTGTTCTAAACTTTTTACTGTTTTTATAAAGATGATGTTCAGAGGGGTTACAGTTACATAAGGCAGTGAATAAATTTCCTTTTGCGCACTGTTGCCCCTTGCTCTTTCCCAGCTTTTCCATCTTGTCCCCACCCACAAGTTAGTTCATTTTCAACAATGTCTAGTGAGTATCACTGTTGCAATTGTTTACCCCTTGTCCCCCCACTCCTGGTACCCCCCTTAACCTTCCCAAAGACAGATAAATGATTACAAGACCAAAAGAACAGAAAAGAAGAGAAAAAAAAAGTTTCCATTTCCTGAAGTTCATTTTGATAAGTGCTATTTCGTACGATCAGATGCACACAGTAGGTACTGTGAATTTGTGTTCCTCTCTTGGTCTATGTCTGAGTGCCTAGAGTCCTACATAATTTACCATGCCCAAAGACAGTTTAGGTCTAGATTCCACATATGTAAGAAAACATGCACTGTTCATCTTTCTGGCTTACCTCATGTACCATGTTTTGTTCTAGATTCTAATAGTTGTGTAGAATTCCATTGTATATAGACAGCACAATTTTTGGGATCCGCTCATCTCCTATTGTAGGGCATCTGAGCTGTTTCCATGACTTGGCTATTGTGTATAGTGCAGCAATGAACCTGGATGTGCAAGTGTCTTGACACTATCCTGGCTTGTGATCTGGGTAGATGTCCTGGAGTGGTATGGTTGGATTGTAAGGTATATCCATGGTTAGTTTTCTGAGGATCCTCTGGACTGCTGTTCAAAATGGTCGGATTGGTTTACATTCCCATTAACAATGCAATAGGGTTTGTTTTACCCATTTCCACCAACATTCCTTTTGTCCAAATTTTTCAGTGGTTGATGGAAACAATTTGTAAAGCTCCTGTAGGAATCTTTTCCAATTTTCCCTAACACAATAGAATCTGTCAGTCTATTTGTTTTGGCCCTGCCTCATGGTGGAGATTTCACCTCCATATTTTGGCAAAACTTGGGTAATGTAGAACATGCAGTTAAGGTTGGGCACAGATGCTTACTTTTTCATTTTCCTTTGTGCCTAATTCTGGCTTGCTTTTGGCAACTGTTCTTTTATAAACATTTAGAGGAAGGTGATAATGTGAACCCAGATATGCTGAAAATAGTCAATGACTCGAATGCCAGTAGTGCTTGTAGAACGAAGTGTCCCAGTTGCTTTCAAAGGGAGTTGGTCTCATTTCTCCACTCAAGTCCACATCCAAAAAATCTGGGAACCTTATAATACTGAGCAGCCTATTCAAGTTGAAAAGAGTCTGACCACAAATTAACAGAAAAACAGTGTAGAAATTAACAGTGTAGAGAAGTAGAGTGCTGGTGGTTCATATATATAATCCTAGCTACTCAACAGACTGAGATCTAAGGATCACAATTCAAAGCCAGCCCCGTCAAGAAAGTCCATGAGATTCTTTATCTCCATTTAACCACTAGAAAAATGGAAGTGAAGCTGTGGTTCAAAGTTGCAGAGCATTAGCCTTGAGTAAAAAGAGCTTAAGGACAGAGCCTAAGCTCTGAGTTCAAGCACCACAAACAATCCCCCTTCCTCCCAAAACAAAAGAGTAGAGCAGATGAGGTAAGGCATTGATAGCTCAGGCTTATAATCTTAGTTACTCAGGAGGCTGAAACCCTATGGTCCAAGTTTGAAGCCAACCCAGGTAAGAAAATCTGACTTTTTTTTTTCTTGCCAGTCCTAGGGCTTGGACTCAGGACCTGGGCACTGTCCTTGGACACTTTTTGCTCAAGTCTAATGCCCTGCCTCTTGAGCCACACCACTACCTCCAACTTTTTCTGAGTATGGGTACTGAGGAATTGAACCCAGGGCTTTGTGCATGCTAGGCAAGCACTCTATCACTAGGCTGTGGTCCCAGCCCAGAAAATCTGAGATTCTTATCTCCAATTAAGCACCAAATATCTGGAAGTGGAAAGTGGCTCAAGTGGAAAGTGCTAGTCTTATACATAAAAATCTAAAGGACAGTGCCCAGGTCCTCAGAATACATAACATACACACACATATATGCGCGTGTGCGTGTGCGCACGTGCAGAAATAATCTGAGGTACAAAATAGAACAGGGTAGGTTATAGCCAGACACCACTGTATTTTGCCATTGTATTAGAGACATAGATAGGACATTAAGGGGCTAAACAAGATAGGATTTAACCTTTCTATTTTGAAAAAAGACAGCCCATGGTATTGAAGCTCTGTAAATCCCTCAGTGATCCAACTCCTTCCAATTTACTACTCCCTTATCCCTAGGAACCAGAATACCGCTTTTGTTTTTAGGATCTGAGAAGGCTGTTCAAACTCTAGCTACTGCATGTACATCCCAGGCAATAGAGGAAAAAAGGGAAGAAGGCAGGAGATACATTTTACTAGTGTGCTGATGTCAAAGATTTGTACAAGCTATCCCTTGCTTTCAGATAAGGCTGCAAACAAGAATGGGCACATTTTTATGAAAAACTAAATGGTTCTATTAAATGTGGAAGATGGAGAGAGCAAACACTGGAGAACAGCCTGGTATATACAGACACAGTTTCCTAGGACCATGTATGAAAATTCTCCTGGTCCGATCTGCTCAATGATCTGAATTATGGCCTAATCACTGATGTAGAGGGTTTGTTTATGTGTGTGTCTGAGCACACATGCATGTGTGTGTTCACACACCTGCACAGAAGCACCAATAACAGGGACGATTTAATAATGTCAGTGCTTTCTAAAGATATGATTCTGTTTTGTTCCTCTATATTTTTCTACCTGTTATATCAAGACATTTAAAAGTATTTTTTTATGCTTTGCCACTTAGAAACTGTTTTCCCTCCCTTATTATTTTGATATTGTTCCTAGTTTTGCATCTATTAAAATATACTATGTTGTAAGACTGCATTTTTAACATCAATGTCAAATTTTAATATCAATGTTAACTTATAAACCTAGAAAACATATACTACCTTTCAGAAGATACTGTATTTAGTTTATACCTGCGGCGAGCTCCTCGACCAGCGAGGAAGAACGACCACCACGCGAGGATTCTTCTCAAATCATACTTTAATGGAGAGCCTTTTGATTGAAGGGGGAGCAGGAAGCGAAAAAGACCGAGGCATCAAAAGCAGCAGCTTATATAGGGAACAGGAACACGGATCGCTCCACCATTGGCTGCCGCCCTACAGCCACAACGAGGTGCCGCGGGATTGGCCAGGGATCATCATGTGACTCACGCATGCGCGTTTGTCCCGGCTCCCTACAGCTCCCCCTTCTTGTTTTGAGCATCAGGCAAGAGTAGGGGTCTGTTCTCTGAAGAGGATAAGGACAATGCAAGGCCTCCTCTCCAGGCTCTTTCCCAGAGGGTGACCCGCCAGTCCGATGCCCTTTTTTCAGAGGTGGGAAATTTTGGCATCTACCCACATGCAAACAGACGTGCTCTTCTCGAGAAAAGGCATCTCCCTTTTCCCAAGTGCAGTGCATACGCCTCGCATCCTGTTTGCTCCAGATCTTAAGCTGCATACCTGTCCCTGTGCAATGGGATCTTGTCCCCCGGGGTGCAAAGGCTATGCAGAAAAATAGGCTCAATTGCCCTTTAAGGCTGGAAGCCATATTTGGGGTGAGGATCCAACTTCCAAGGCGGCTAATGCTTGCGAAAATCATTACCTTATCCCTCTGTGTTTGGGCTTGCAGGCGACAGACCAACCATAGGCAGACCACATGTCCTTTTCTTTCCAAGCTTACTTAACCAAACTTGGGGGGAGTCATGCATTTCTAATGCTGCAAAAGCCTGTTTTATAATAGCATTATCTCTTTTTCGTTTATAACTCATTTTACATAGCATCCAACACAAAATCCCCAACCCACACATCATTAATCCCAATAAGGCTAAACTTCCAGCCCATTCTTTTACCCAGGAGGACGCCTGTAATATCCAATCAGTAATTTTCCCGAAAAGGGGCCACATTTACCCTGGTTGAATTAACAATCATAATTTCATATCTCAATTGGCTTGTAAGGTTTTCAAAATCATGTGACCATTGTCCAGTTAACATTTGACCTAATTGCCTTGATAAATTAACGGTATAAAGACATAATTGTCCAACTGTCTGCCCATGGGAAGAAAAGGTAACTGCAATGATGAATTGGTCGTGAAAAGATACCGGAAACCACGAGCGTCATGCTTCACAGGCATCGGTATTGGAAAGATCTTCATCAGCGCCCACAAAATCCTCTCCTGGGCCATCACTGGATCTGCTAGTATTACCACCAACATGAGAATGATCTTCATCGTCAGTGCCTTTCTCGGGTTCTCCTTCCACCTTTCGCGTCAATCGCAATGGGACCCAAAGCGGTGTTTCCTGCTCCTGTGGAAAAACACAAACAGCTCCCCTGGATCTCCTTACTACGGGATCCGGTCCGCACCAATTATTTGTAATAACATCCTTCCATTTAACCATCTCAGTTATAATTTTAGAGTTCTGGGCAGCATGTCTATCTGCTGCTGACTTATCATCACTATTTAAAATTAAAAAATTTAAAGTAAAAAGTGCAAGGGAAAGTCTTTCCCTGGGAGATGCTCCTTCCGCAATTCCCCCTTTCTGTTTTTGAAGTATTTCTTTTAATTTTTTGTTGGTTCTTTCCACAATTCCTTGTCCTTGCGGATTGTATGGTAACCCTGTTGTATGGGCTACTTGCATTTGCGCACAAAAGGCGCGGAAACCATGAGAAGTATAGGCAGGGCCATTATCAGTTTTTAAGTGAAGGGGTTTTCCCCAGGCCGCCCAGGCTTCTAAACAATGTACTTTTACATGGGAAACCTTTTCTCCTGCCAAGGGCGTGGCATGTACTATACCAGAATAGGTATCCACTGAGACATGTAAATATTTTAATTTTCCAAATTCCGCTAAATGAGTAACATCCATTTGCCATAGGGCATTTGGTTTTAGGCCTCTAGGGTTTATCCCCACATTAGGAGAGGGGAGAAAAATCACAAGAGGAGGAATGGGCTGTCCATTAATATCTTTTACTGACCTGCATTCATTGGCCCAATGTTTTCCCTTCTTGCACCTAGGACATGTTCCTGGCATCTTTTGAACTCCCTGAGGATCCTGGGGAGCAGTTCTGGGACACTGGCGTTTAAAGTGTCCAAGTTGGCCACATTTGAAGCATCCTTTACCTTTAGAGTCCTTGGCCGCTCGGGTGGCTGACAGTACAGCTGCAGCCAGGCCTGCATTAGTTAATGGCCCCCCTATTTCCCTGCAGGCTTTTATCCATGCTTCCAGGCCCTTTTCCTTGACCGGCATAATAGCTCTCTGACATTCCTTTGTACATTGCTCAAAAATAATTTGTTGGACAACTGGCATAAAGACTTCAAGATTTTCAAAAACGCGCTCTGCCGTTTCGAGCACACGGGCCACAAAATCGGAGAATGGCTCCGTGACAGCTTGAGTAACTTTGGTGAGGCTGCCCGTGACCTGGCCTTTGTTTGGGATTGCCCTCCAGGACTTGTAAAAAACCTCATTTATTTGTTTATAAACATCCCAGGGGAAGTTTGTCTGATCGGCAGCCCATTGTCCTTGCCCTAGGAGCATGTCCACGGTCCACTAGGGCCGCCCTTCTTGTACATTTACTCTATATTGAGCCTGAGCTCTGTCCATAACTATAGACCTGAAGTCAAGGAACTGTCCATAATTGAGGCATGTCCGCGCGACCTCATACCAATCATTAGGTGTCATAGCATTAGCAGTTAGTCTTCTAAGCAAGGCAGTGGTATAACTGGCCGCAACTCCATAATTACGTACTGCCTCCATCAAATCCTTTAACTGTTTATAGGAGACTGGTTCAAAGGTCCTCTCCTGGGTAACTGGGTTCTCAAAAACTGGGAACGCAGCCGCCAGGCGGGACCACGTGCTTCCTTTTATGAAATGACTTTTTCCCGCTGCCACAGGATAGGGCGGGGGCGCAGAGGGCATGGCTCTCTCTTGCTCATTTCCTTTAGACACTCCGGCCAGAAGAGGTCGCTGAACTCCATACCTACCCTCCTCATACCTAGCAGCCGCCTCCTCCAAGCCTTTTCCCTCTTTCGGGTCCTGTTCCTCATCTGAATTGTTAGTCACTTCCTCATCTGAGTTGCTTAACTCCTCATTTGAATCGTTTAGCTCCTCATCTCTAGACTCCCTTATTTGTAAATGTTGAAACCTGCCCGGATCCGGGTAAGACTGCCCTGGGGGCGGCTCCATTGTTCTTATGCCTTGGTCCTCCTTATCTCCCTCCTGCACGGTATCTTGAAAGGGTGCGTCCACCCTCTGTTCTTTGACATAAAGTCTCCCTTTTTTATTTTCTTTCCCTTTTCTCTTTGGCCTACCCTTTTCCTCCCCATTTGATTCTGCCTCAGAGAGACTATCCTGGTGCTTCGTCAATGTCCTACTGGCTCTCTTAAGAATCTGTAAGTTGCCGCAACGCAGACAAATGCAACAAAGACACACCAGCAGCAAGCAAGGAAGGACAACAACAAGCACCCAGAATTGTACCCAAAGAAACAGCATATCTGGGGATCTCAGCTGATCAGGCTGATACTTATCGACGTCTCCTCTCCGTATGTCGAGTTCTGAATCCTCCTCGGCCTTTTCGCTTGTCGTCCTGTCTTCCCAAGGTCCCGGGTTTCCGGCACCAGTTGCGGCGAGCTCCTCGACCAGCGAGGAAGAACGACCACCACGCGAGGATTCTTCTCAAATCATACTTTAATAGAGAGCCTTTTGATTGAAGGGGGAGCAGGAAGCGAAAAAGACCGAGGCATCAAAAGCAGCAGCTTATATAGGGAACAGGAACACGGATCGCTCCACCATTGGCTGCCACCCTACAGCCACAACGAGGTGCCGCGGGATTGGCCAGGGATCATCATGTGACTCACGCATGCGCATAACTTAGGACACGTAGTCGAGCACCGCATTGCCTTATGTGAAGTCGTTTACCTCTAAGGAGTCAGGAAACGGGCGCCATCTAATGGTGTTTGTCCCGGCTCCCTACATATACCAATCTTTTGGGGTTTTATTTCTGTTTACTTGTATATAGCATGTCTAATTTTCCTGATCAAGTGGTTAATTAATAGTTCATAAAATCTAAACCAGATGAGATCCAAGAGTGTTAAGGCCTGAAAAGTACATTTTAATTTTAAAAAGAATTAGCATTTTTTTGAGGGTAGATACCCTTCCAGAGCATTCTAAAAACTTGAAGGACAGAAATGTTCTCTTGCTATGAACAGAAAAACCACTGCAGATCTCATGAACATTTCAAGTGCTAGAAGTTATACAAACTTGGAACTGCTTTTCACGGAGTGGGGTCATGGTCACATTTCCAGGTATTTTCCCAAAGACTAGTTTACTTCATGAAATGAAACAAAGTAGTTCCATACCAAATAGCATTTTGTTTTATTCATAAAGTATGAACAAAACTACTGAAGATAACAAACTGCATGAAAGTTTTTAGCTTCTGAGCTAGAAAAATAAATTATCTTGGTAGCTTTATAAATCTACATTATTTCTGGAGAATTTAATGTATTACACATACATATTTTCCACAGACTTAAGAATAGATGTTGCTCTACTTTTACACAGATTGTAAAAAAACGTTGATCTAATAAGGATCATGGTTTGAAGCCACCTGGGGTAAGAAAGTCTGTAAGATTTTTTTCTCCAATTAACCACCTAAAATTTGGAAGTACAGATGTGGATCAAGTGCTTGAGTGGTAGCTTTGAGTGAAAAAGCTCAAGCCTTGAATTCGAGCCCAACTGCCAATACAACAAAACCAGTCTAGCTAACAAAACTAGTCTAGCTAATTTAGAGTAAGTTTCTACTAGTAGGAAATTAACTTCCAAATTTTAAAAAATCCTATATACCTTATTGTAAAATTCAGGAAATTTAATTGTGACTAATCTGTGAAAATGTATATTACAAACCAGTGTATCCCTAATTAGGTACAACAGGTATGTATGGAAACAACCTTTATAATGGTCAGAAAAAGACTTGTTTACAGTCCTGATAGTCCTTCTGCTATTTCTGTACAGTTTAGGAGAACACATTCTCAGTCCAAAGAAACAGTACCAGGTTATTTGACTCTCTGTTTTTTTCTTGCTTGAAATTGTTCTGTTTTGTTCTTTACAGATTTGATCAGCAATGACAAGGCAGGATCGATGTTCTTCTTTTGTGCACTTTCAATCTCATTCTCCTTTTTCTTTATTGTCTGAATAAGATTTTGTTCTTTTTGTTCTCTTTGGCGAGCTTTCTCCTCGAGGATCTTTTCCATTGCTTTTGTTTTCTTGAAGTTAGGATCTGAGGGATCCACATTGAATAAGTGGGAAGTATACATTGCTTGAAACCGGGCATCACTAACATTTACCTGAAAATTCAAAAGGAGTAAATAAAGGTGGTAAGGTGTTGGTCATAAAAACACAAAATCAGTAGTTTGCTCTGATCTATTAGAAACTTGTTTTTCTACATTAAAAAAAAAAAAGTCAACTAGTTGTACAAAGGCGTTTCAATTCAACAAATCACATTATAAGTACAATGTCATTCCTTCCATTGTTCTCCCCAGTTCCACAAATGTGTTGTGGCATTTAAGTCACACTCCTGGAATTCCACATTGTAGAATATGCAGGGTGTGCTGCAGTCATCAAATGGCAGCCACCTATTTGAAAGGGCTCTAGAATGGTGTAAGCACATGTACCATATACATGTGTGTATGTGTTGCAACCTACAACAATGATGATTATTTTGAGCTGAACCTTGGTCCCCAAATTAAGTGGCTACTGAGGGTGACTCATACAAAGAGATTTCAAAAACCTTGTTTGCCTTTCTTTTTGGTAAAAAAACTAACTCATCAAGAACTTCAGTATAACTGAAGCAAATGTGAAACTGTGTGTAATGGTGCTATGGACTGAACTTAGATTCTTGCTAGGCAAATGCCCTATTACAGAACAGCACTTCAACTGCCTTTAGAAGCTAATGAGGCTAATGACTTGTATTCCTGGTTACCTCAAAATCATCCTCTATTAATTCTTTCCTTTTCATAAGCTGTTTTCTCTTCTTTTTGCTCAGATTCTGGTGTTCCACAATCTTGCTGTAATTGAAATGTTTCTTGCCATCTTCTTCCTCATCCATCACAAGTAAAGCCATTTCAGCCTGCAGAGAGGAAAAAAAGTTGAGCTATATAACTGTATTTCCCCACTGTTACTTTAAAAGTAAGGAACAGTGAATAGAAAGACATTAAACTGGAAATATAAGAAGCTAGCCAGGTTCATTCACAGACAGTGATGCATTAGACTTAGGGGTAGGAGAAAGGTGATAGCTTGTACTTAGTTCACTTACCGAAACCAATTAGTACATTACAAGAATAACATTCCCAACTCTGTTAAATACAAATTTCTTTTTTAGCTTGCTCTTTTAAAGTAATAACATTGAACCAAGAAAATGGCACGACATCTATTTTGTGATGCGAATTATATTTTCCAGATGTGTCCTTTAATAACCAGATTTTCTTTTACTTTGGTAATATTAAAAAGTATGTGGCTAAGATATTTAGTTATGTATTGTTAATTTCAATGAGAATATGGGTTTTTAAAATGAAAGACAATAAAAATTCTTGTGTACAATTTCATCTAAGTTGCATGTGTCAATTATTCACTATGTATGTAACAATGAGCATGTTCTACCTTTTGCTTTTCTATTTCCGTTTCTTCCTCTGGAGATGGGCCATCTTTTGAAGCTTTTGTTGATTTTTTCTTCATCCCTGAAACAACAAATCAACATATAATGGTTAAAAATTACAAGACAGCAATCTATTCACATTATAAACAAAATCTCAAGTTATCTAGGAATAATCTTAAGTGTAAAAACTAAATGAAAAAAAAAAAACCACTTAGTACCCAAATAAGGGTGTGAACCATTAATACAATACTTCTGGATGGCACAGCTATCAACAGTATAGTCTGTCAGGCATGATGGCCAATGCATTTTTGTAATTTTAGCACTCAAGAGGCTGAGGAAAGAGGACCAGGGTTCAAGGCCAGTCTGGACTACACATTGAGATCCTGTCTTTTTTTTTTTTCTCTGTATATTTTTTATTGTAATTAATAGAAGGATTACATTATATTCACCAGATAGAAGATGCATTACTTCACAAACATTGATACCCTTTGTCATGTCTTGGTCCCCATTTCCCCTCGCCCTTTATCTTGTTTTACCTCCTTCCCTATCCTATTTCAAATAACCAAATAAACACATATACAATATATCAGATAACAGGTGAAATACTGTGACAATATGAGATAACCGTGGGACAACAAAAGAGATGAGAGATAACATAGTACTTTAAGGACAACAATCACTCATTATATGGCTTTTCTTTCTATATCCTAGAGGTCCTTTCATTTAGCATCATACTATATGGCCTTATGTATCTAGGTTTTGTTTTATTGTTAAGTCTCTGCTAGGAGAGCCCAAGGTTTCTACTGATTATGACAAATGAGGGAAACCATTGAACCTATGTTCCTTTGAGTCTGGCTTACTTCACTTAATACAATTTTTTCTAAGAGACCCTGTCTTAAAACCAAACCAACAAAACAAAACAAAACCACAAAACAAAAAAACAAGTAAATAACCAAAAAGTCACCATGCTACACAACAAATACAACAGAAAACAATGGCTTAAAACTCTTGAGAGTGGAAGCAGGGTACAGTGACTCATACCTCTAATCCTATCTATTCAAGGAGGCTGAGATCCCAGGCTTGTGGTTCAAAGCCAGCCCTGGCACTACAGTCCTAAAGTCTGTGACACTCTTATCTCCAAGTAACCTCCAGAAAACAGGAAGTGGTGCCATGACTCAACAGGCAGGGCATTAGCCTTGACTGAAGAGCTCAGGGACAATGCCCAGGCCCAAAGTTCAAGTCCCATGACCAACAAAACAAACAAAATTTGAAAGTGAGATTATTCAAAAACTTACACTGGGCATCGTGTTCCATTCTGGAAAATTACCTAATAGACATGATGGAAAATAAGATGTGCAAAAGACTGGATAAGAAACAGTTGATCTTAAAACTCACCTTGACAAAAATAAGTTGATAGTCACAAATATGAGTTCTCCAAGAACATTTATTTGTATTTGTATTGTGTGTGTGTGTGTGTGTGTGTGTGTGTGTGTGTGTGTGTGTGTGCGTGCGCGCATGTGCTTGCCATTCTTGGGATTTGAACTTAGGACCTGGGCACTGTCCCTGAAGTTTTCTGCTCAAGGTTATTGCTCTGCCAGTCAGGCCACAGCAACACTTCTGGCTTTTGGGTACATAATTGGAATGTCACAGCCTTCCTGCCTGGGCTGTCTTTGAACCACAAGCTTCAGATCTCAGCCCTTCTGAGTAGCTACAATTGCAAGTGTGAGCCACTGGCAAAGTGGCTCTCCAAGATAAATGTGCTCTTTAGCTAACTTTCTGGTGCTATGATCAGGAAACTACTTATGGTAATGTGGCTCCTGACTAAGGTCTCTAAATGCTTATAACTTTGGTGTTCCCTTGAAGAATGCCTCTTAACAGTGGTGTGAAGTATGGCATGAAGAGCTCTGAACACTATGTGGAAGGGCCACTGGAATGGTATCTGTACCTATTTGGGAAATGGGAATTGCAGGCAGCAGGGACAACTGAATACCGTCTCCTTATATCTGAGCTATCTCATTGAGCAGCTCACTATGAGTCCTCACAGTACAGAAGAACCGGCTGTCTTACTGGTCTTCTAGATTTGAACCACTGTAATTGCCAAGTATAAGCCTGCAAGTGCAAGAGCTTAGTGGACCCTAAAATCCTCTGGTCATTATACTACTTTTAAGTAAGTAGTTAGACAATTTGACCTTTGGTGAAGCCAGATATGAAATGAACCCAAATATGTGATATATGAAATCTATACATATATGTGATATATACAAAAAATTCAGCATTGACCTATGAAATACCCTTAGCAAAAACATACAGTCTGAACTAAGGTGAATGACTAGGCTATTCTAAATTCAAACTTATCACAAATATAGGGACAGAGGGAAGGACAAAAATCTACTACAAAGTAGAACGCGGAGCATTAGCCCACTAACCTAGCTCTGAAAAAGGCAATGTTTTAAAAAGGAAAAGTTTATAGTCTTATGGCCATTAGAATGTACCAGAGATAACATGCACCATATAAGCCCTGACTGAATAAGAGAGGGAGAGAGGGAGAGGGAGAAGGAGAGGGGGGGCGAGGGGGAGAGGGAGAGAGGGAGGGAGAATATGAATGTACTGTATGTATATATAGTGCTATAAAATTCCCTTGACAACTGTGGCTATTCAAATACTGAAGAACACAGATAAAGCAAACAGCAAATAGCAAGAACTGCTGAATATAGGTGATAATCTCATTTTTCCCCATTTCTGAAAGTTTATGAATTTTCACATTAAAACAAATGGTTGGCTGGGTGCTAGTAGCTCATGCCTGTAATCCTAGCTACTCAGGAAGCTGAGATGTGAAGATCATGGTTAAAAGCCAGCTGGGGCAGGAAAGTCCATGAGACTTTCTGGTTGTTTTCTCTGATTAACCACCAGAAAAACCGCAAGTGGAGCTGTGGTAGTGTTTGCTTAAGCAAAAGAGCTCATGGACAGCACCTAGGCCCTGAGTTCAAGCCCCAGGATCAACAAAATAAATGAACAATAAACAACAAAAAATGGCTGCTAATATTATAAACTGCCTGACTTTTCTATTTAAAGAACTCATGTAAACCATTGAGAATATTAACAGTTAAGGACATAAGTTGTAGAGAGCTTGTCTAGCATGTCTAAGGCCCTGTACCAAAAGAAAAGCAACCAAAACTTCTAAAAAAAAACCCCAACAAAACAATACTTAGAAATTATAACACTCAGTGATTATTATCCATGTCACAAATGTTAACTGAATGTCCATTATGTTTCATAAAGGAATGGCAAATCTGCAGCAGGCAGGCCTTGAGATGCAGTGGAGACAGGAAAAGGAAGTGGAAGGTAAGGTCAGAGTGACAGAGAAGTTAGCATCTAAAACTCAGGCCACCCACAACCTGATCTCAGCTGACACCATCATTTCCTATTTGCTAAGAAACAAAATGCAATCAGCGCCAGGAGTTTGGCCTAGTGATAGAGTGCTTGCCTAGCATGCACGAAGACCCGGGTTCGATTCCTCGGTACCAAATATGCAGAAAAAAGTCAGAAGTGGTGCTGAAGCTCAAGTGGTAGAGCTCTGGCCTTGAGAAAGTCCAAAGACATTGCTCAGGCCCTGAGCTCAAGCCCAGGACTGGCAAAAAAAAAAAAAAAAAAATGCAATCAAAAGTGAGCTTTAAAATGCTCCCACAACAGGGCTAGGAGTGTGGCGTAGTGGTAGAGTGCTTGCCTAGCATGCATAAGTCTAACGACAGTGCCTGGGCAGAGTTCAAGCCCTAGGACCGGGGAAAAGAAAACAAACAAACCAAAAACAAAAAAACCTCCAAAAAACAAAGAAAAAAAAAAAAAGGTCCCACAACAAGTATTCTCTGCTGTACAGGAAAATGGGTTTGAAATCCAACCATTTACTATCTGGTGGCCTTAACTAGAAGCTTAATTAATTTAACTTCTCAGTAACACATTGCACTATAAGGTTTCTGTGAATACTAAATGAATTTAAAAAGGTGAGTGTTTAGAACAGTGCCTGATAGACAATTAGCAGTATTTAGGTGTGGGTTGTTACTCTGATGATTACTTGCACACATGATGTAAACCAGTTCCATTACTTGAATCATGGGTTTTACCTCTCATTACCTTTCATACACAATTCTTGTAATTATTCCCTATTTCCCCTGCATCACTGATTTTTCCTTCTACCAGACCATTTACATCAGTGCATAGAAATCACGAACCTCTCAATTTAGAAAACAACCAACCAGCCAGGTACAGTGGTACATGCCTGTAATCTCAGCTACCCAAGAAGCATAGGATCACAGTGTAAGATTGGCCCTGGAGAAAGTTAAGGCCCTTTTGGAAAAATAAAGTCAAGCCGGGTGCGGTGGCACATGCCTGTAATCTTAGCTACTCAGGAGGCTGAGATCTGAGGATCAAGGCTCAAAGCCAGCCCAGGCACTAAAGAACTTGAGACTCTTATCTTCAATTAATCACCAAAAAAAAAAAAAAAAAAAAAAGGGAAATGGGACTGTGGCTCAAGGGGTAGGGTGGTAGCCTTGAGCTGAAGAGCCCAGGGACAGTGCCCAGGCCCAGAGTTCAAGCCCCATGACCAACAACAAAACAAAACAAACACACACACACACACACACACACACACACACGGGACGAAAGAAAGATAACTAAAGCCAAAAGTTGTGGGGTGGGATGGCTGAAGTGGTAGAACCACCACCATTAACAATCATGTAAACCACCAAACAGAATGAGGCTTGACCTTTTTTCTTCACTAGGCTAAGGGCTACCTACCTCTTCCTCCTCCCTTACCAGGCTCTTGGGGTTGCTTTGCTGACTATAAAGACTGTACAGACTTAGGGCCCAGTCCTTGGATCTTGCTCTATCTATGCAACTCTTAAGGTTCTTTTATCCAGCTTAAGGTTTAAGACATCTCCATGCTGTTACAGCTTTTTTATTTCTAGCCATAACGCCTTTTAAATTCAAAGCTGAATTCCAATTGTCTCTTGAGATTTATTTTGCTCATAGAATAAAAATGTATTTCTAAGAATTTCTAGAAATCCCCTTAGCATTATTGAATAGATTACATCAATTTAGGATTAGCAATTTAGAAGAAAAACAGACATGGACAATTTGCTGCAAGTAAGTGTTACTGGAACTATCAATGGTGAATGCAGGGACTTCTGAACATGTAGGATATTAGATGAGATGCCCTTGCCTGAATAAGAGAGAGTGTGCAGAAGCTAAGGGCACTTAACTCTGGAGCAGTTGGCTTGGCTTAATGCTGAGCCTACTATATTCCAGTTGTAGCAGTCTGAGCTGGTGCCCTTATTTGTAAAATGGAGATTTAAATAATGACAGCTACCTTTTAGAGTCTTGGTGGGTTAATGGATTAGCAGATAAGAGTACAGTTATACTTAGTAAAATAATTAAAATTTTCTCTGTGCCATGAAGTAGTGCTATTATGTAAATTAATTATTTCAATTCATCTTTATAACAATGCTATGTGATGGACTTAGTATTTAATTCTAATTTTTGTAGATGAAGAAATCAAGGAACAGAATGGCTAATTTGTCCCAGGTTTAGTAAGTGAGAGAATCATGGTGCATACCCAACCATTATGCCTCAGGCTCTTTAATGACACATACTCCTTCCTTCACAATCAATAGTTACTGTCCCAGTAATGGCCCTTGCAGCTTAGAATGCAGTTGATTGTGAAGTAACAAAATTAAAGATGCCAAATATGCGATTGTGGTTCAAACACTGCAGGGAAGGGAGGATAATAAGCAAAGCAGAGACCAAAGTCAAGAGAAGCTATGGAAACTGCTTTACATGTCCCTGTTGTGATCATGCAGACTAGTAAGAGAATATGCACAGCGAAGTGAACAGTGTGCAGCTCAGTGCTACCATGGCATCTGTTGTACTTCCAAGAAAGAATACTTACGGAAGGCATCCCTTCTCTGCAACGTGAAAATCTTTAGTCTTATCTGAATTGTTTTTAGGGAATGACACCTCTATCTAACAATGCTAAGTTTCTGTCTGTGGCAATGTATTTTTATGGTTAAGTATCAAGGCTCCAATTATCAGAGCTATGTTTTTAACTCCGTCCCCTTCGCTACTTGTGCTCTAAGGCGGCCTTCTGCAGAAAGTAGATAAGGGCCATATGCAGAGGATCACTGTGCTGCAGAAGGAACACCAGGCTGTACGTGATTAATGTGCAAAGGAGATAAAGATTCTCACATACAGCTGTGGAATATAATTTCAAAGAGCCCACAATGAACTGCTCCAGATTTTATAACAACCTGGTGAAAAGTCATAAAAATAACATGAAAGGCAGACTGCAGTAGGGAGAAAAAAAGGAATCTTCAAGACTGTCAAGGCTAAAAGTGATACCCCATTTGAGCATGATGAAAATTTCCTTACTCACAAAAATTTACTATCTGCTAGGCTGAACTATTTAGTGAAAAGATTAATAAGTATAGAAATCTTTTCTGAACTGTTAACAAGATCTTATTAAAGGAGTGCATCTTCCCTCTGGAAAATTTTCCCTCTGGAAGTTTTTGGGCTTATACATACAACCACAAGGAATGAAAACACTAAAGTATAAAGAAATCTTCTGACTATGTGAAGTTATTTCTTTTCTCTTTTTTTCCACTTATGGTTAATTTCATGTGGCTACTATATCTGACTTTGTTACCTGGTGTATTGTATAAACGTTTATTTGTTTATTTGAAATAGGGAAGGGAAAAAAACAAGATGATTGGAAGGGGGTGGGGAGAGGGCAAGAGGGACTAAAACATGAGAAGGGGTTCGAGAAGTAATGTACCCACTACCCGAGGAATGTAAGCCCTCTATACATTATCCCAACAATATAATAAATTAAAAAAAATCTTCTAGCCAGTAAGAAGTAGTATCCCCTAAACTGGGCTTGGAAGCACATGCCTGTAATCCTAGCACTTAGCAGCTGAGACAAAAGGATCTTGAGTTTCAGATCAGTATGAGCTATATTAACATTACACTACTACAAAAATACAAAAGGTTTGGTAGCTGTAATCCTACCTATTCAGGAGGCTGAGTTCAAAGGCAGCCTGGGCAAACAAATCTGATATTCTTTTTTTTTTCTTCCACATATTTTTTATTGTAATTAATAGAAGGGTTACATTATATTCACCAGATAGAAGGTGCATTACTTCACAAACATTGATACCCTCTCTTATCTAAGATTCTTTTTTTTGGGTAATGGGGCTTGAACTCTAAGGCCGGGTACTGTCCCTGAGCTCTTCAGCTCAAAGCTGCCACTCTACCCCTTGGGCCACAGCACAAATTCTGGCTTCCTGGTGGTTAACTGGAGGTAAGAGTCTTATGACTGTGATCCTCACATCTCAGCCTCCCAAGTAGCTACGATTACTGGCAGGAGCCACCAGCACCCAGCTAAATCTGAGATTCTTATTCCCAATTAACAATCTGGAAGTAGAGCTGTGGCTCTAGTGTTAGAGTACTAGCCTTGATCAGAAAAAGATCAAGGACAGTGCCCAGGCCCAGAGTTCAAGCCTTACAATTGGCATACATACATAAAAATCTTATGTCCTTCTGGAAATGCTATTAGAAAGTATACAAAGATAAATTCTAATAGGTCAAAGGTCAAATACCAACAAAGAGTACAAATCAGATGTTTTATAGTTGACAAAATGCCCTGAAGTGTTCCTGTCTGCCATCTTTATGATGCAAGCTGAACATGTTCATAAGTATTATTCTATTCTGGCTCTTAACCTTTTAACCATGTGCTCCATGATACTGAGCTAAGCATGGACCCAAAATATGTCTTCCCTCTGTCCTTCTTGAACTATGACCCCAAACTGAGCTCAGGAATGGGCCAATCTCTATGGTGCTCTTCTTTATACACACAGATTATTTCTCCAAATAAATCCCTATGTTTCATTGTTAAGGAAAGACCTTCACTTAGAAATAACTCTCATGTTCTCTTTTCTTGCTACAGGTAATTAGTCTTTTCCATTATTTGACTTTTTGGTTGGGCTTATTTTTAGCTTTGTATTAATCTCAATGCAAGCCCCTACATTAAGATACAATATTCACTGTGCTTTTCAAGTTGAGTTCTATAGTACTGCCTGTGATAAAATATTACAAATGTACACAGTCCATATATTTTACAATGTTTTTGCCTTGCTTAATGGCGAACTTGAACCACCCATTTTTCTAAATATTAAAAAGTCAATTTTGTTATCTTACATATTTTTGGAAGCCAGTCATGATCCTGCATAATGACAATATTTTACTTCTAAAGTGTTCTATAATTATTTATTTTGAGAAATAATGAAGGCAATACTGTGCTGACACAACTTATATCACTGCAGTTATTTTACTCAAGAAAAAAATCCCATAAATTGAGAACCTTGAACCAAAAATCCAACTTTCCCTTAAGTTCACCTACTATAAAGCCTTACATCCTTCCTCTGCCAAACACACACATTCAAACTTATCACCATTTACTTCTAAATAAATGTTCCCTAGAGCTATGAGTATCAGGGAAATGTCTGAAGTGTTAGAATGCCTACCTAGCAAGCTCAAGACCTGGAGTTCTGTTCCCAATATGGGGGGGGAGGGGAGAGGGAGAGTGCCTTTCTGTTCTTTAAAATGACTAAACAAACTCATTGCTTAAGACCAGACACAAACAATTCTTTTTCAGAAACAGTCTAGAATCAAGAGTATACCAAAAGCAAGCAAATACCTTTCACTTGGGAACTTGGGATACTAACTTTAGAGAATACTAATACACAATTTAAATATGCGGATTCCAAGAAACTGGCTGCTCTATGCCATGGAACCATTTAACTTACTCTTTGAATCCTATTCTGAGTTCTGTAATCTGACCAGATTTCGCATGCCAAATGAGGCACGTTGGACAGAGAACAAGGAAATTGTAATTTCTCCATTATGAACTTTGGTTTAGCCAGAGGATAAGGCTAAAATCCATCATCTTCTAAAAATGACTACACAGGTATGATAAAAAGCAGAATATGCTAAGTTTCCATTTCTCTTTCCAATTCCCAAGAATCTCACATCCTATAATAGACTTTATTCATTTCATCAATAAAATGTCAGTGCTAAATGGCTATAACAACCAGGAAATAATTTTAAGCAATTTTGACTTTCCTGTTGAGAACTATTCTGGCCCACTAGTCTGGAGGGACAAGAAGCCGGGAAACTTCATAAAAATCCCTCTCTTTACAATGCTAGCTTGGAGTCACTCCAAGAGCAAGTCTTTGGGGTTCATGGGTATGGTATAAATATCAGGGGAAAGGAAAAATGCTTACAGTGGTCGCTGTAGTGATTTTTCCAAGTATGGCCAAAACCTTCCCAAACACATTTACATAGCCCAAAAAGGTAAGAATAAAAGCATTCCAGAAAGAATAAGTGGTACATACAGAATGGAAACAAGGCTGTTTCCTGAATTCAGGAAATGAGAAACCAAATAGTTTAAGGACAAAGAAAAGGGAGAGTAAGAGAAAAGCTAGCTGTTAGCTAAAATTAGGTAGAATAAATACAAAAAGGACAAGATGAAAGTAGGTGCTTTTGAGTATTTGAGCAAAAAGGCTAGTATATTACAATTTCATCTATAAATTAAAAATATACATCTCAATACAAATTCACCTCATTTTGACTTTTCTGTAATCTCTGCAGAGAGAGATCTAAGTAGATGTATAACAAAGAAATGGCAAAGCACAAGATTGAAGAAAACCAGTCTCTCCATTTCTTCTCATCCTTTCATGAGCTACCTCTGAATAGTTCCCCACTAGACTGTTAAACCAACCATGTTACACAAAGTCTCCAATACTAAACTTATTTCTTGCTATATACAGGGGCATGCTGGCCCTTCCCAATATGATCAATGGACAGGCCTCACATAACAGACATCCCCATAAACTACTAATGGAGCAACCCAAATTTTAGTAAATTTGTGTGCATTTGTGTGTGTATGTGTGTGTGTGTGTATGTGTGAATATGTGTGAATATTCAGGCTTGAACTTAGGGTCTCATGCTCTAACTTTGTTTTGTTCAAGGCTGGCAGTCTATCACTTGAGCCATACCTCTATTTCCTGCTATTTGGTGTTTAATTAGAGATCTTAGATCTGAGCAACTAAGATTATAGTGAGCCACCACCACTTAGCAAAATTTAGTTTTTTGTTTGAACTCAGGGCTGCTTCTACTCAAGGCTAGCATTTTACCACTAGAGCCACAATGCTATTTCTGGCTTTTTCTGTTTATGTGGTACTGAAGAATCAGAACCAAGGCTTCATTCATACTAGGCAAGTATTCTACCTACCCCTAAATCACATTCCTAGCTCCAGTTATTTTAAAGAAAATTACTCTTTTTTTTATTCATGTCATGTTTTCCTTTGTATTCCAATTGAAAATTCAAATGCAACCTGGCTTACCTATTTTTTTAACCTCTTCAGCAAAGTATGGATCACTCAAATCAACATCTGAAGGAAGTTCATCTTCACTGGCTTCTTCAGCAAGAGCCTTAAAGTTGAATTTAAAAACACAGTTTCATTATTATAAAGACTCGTGTGTGTGCGCGCGCGTTGTGTGTGTACACATGTATAATTTTCTTTATGCATGTCTTTGGGGAGTGACAGTGAGACTCTATTTCAAATATCAAAACATAAAACAAAACATGACCTAGGAACAGTAGGACATGCCAGTAACCCTAGCTATTCGGGAGGCAGATATATAAGGAGGGTATGGTTCAAGGTCAGCCCAGGACCAAGGTAAGATCCCTTTGAAATAACCAGGTGTATACCAATAATCCTAGCAGTGCAGGTGGTACAAGTAAGGAGGATCACTAAGACGAGCATGAATAAAGAGTGACAGATATAACTGAAAAATAACTAAAAGAGAACTGGAGATATAGACCAAATAGAGCACTTGTCCAGCTAGCACGAGGCACTGAATCAAGCTCTGGTATACAGAACAAAAAACCAATTAAAGAAAAATACCTATAATAAAACAAACAAACAAAATACTCCACTGCATCATCCAACTTTGTGGCCTTTTACTTTTGTAGCACTAAAGGCAACAGTTGTAGCAAAAGCGCTGCAAATTCGTTTATAGCGAGAAACAATACAGTATGATAGAATAAACAATAGGCTGAGAGATTATGGACTCTGGTCTCATCTTAGGCATTTATAATCAATGTAATAAATCATTTGATTTCCTAAATCACAGTATGGCACTAGACATATTCATTTAAGATTCGCCAAGTTGTAAAATGCTTTGGTTATCAATGATAACATTCATAAAGCAATGATACTACTGCCAGAAAGCTGCATGAGGTCAGTGACAAGATAAGGTTTTTAGTGATAAAACCTCAAGTCGTCTCTGCTGTTACAACTCTGGAAAAAATATTCCTTGAATGATGGGAGTCAAGTTATACTTTCCATAGGTACTCAATATTAGTGCAGAGAAAGCATTTTTCATGAAGGGCTTGATGACAACAGCAAATAAACAAGCCATACAATAATCAACAGTGAAAAATAGATGAACAAAATAGCAGTATACAGTATAATCTCAAGTTAAAAACTTCTACACAGCCAGATAAAAATGGGGTGTATCTGTAATCCCAGCTTGCAGAGTCTGAGGTTGGAAGATTATGAATTTGAGGCCAGCTTGGGCTACAAAGTGAAGCTTTATCTCGTCTTTTGTTTTCTGGGGGTGTTTTCTTTTGTTTTGCTACAAGACTTGTACTTGAACTCGGTACCCGATGCTTTCCATCACTACCAACTCAGCCATGCCTACAATCCCAGGAAACCTTATCTTACAACCAAGACATGTGAAAGGGTATCAATGTATGTGAATTAATGCACCTTCTATCTGGCAAATATCATGTAACCCTTCTATTAATTACAATAAAAAATATATGAAAAAAAATAAAATGAAACAAAACTTTTTTTTTTTGCCAGTCCTAGGGCTTGAACTCAGGGCCTGATCACTGTCCTTGGGCTTTCTCAAGGCTAGAGCTCTACCACTTGAGCCACAGCATCACCTCCAGCTTTGTCTACGTATGTGGTATCCAGGAATAAAACTTGGGTCTTTGTGCATGGTAGGCAAGTACTCTACCACTAGGCCAAACTTCCAGCCCCAACAAAAGCTTTTGTACAAATATATTATTAAGTAGAAATGTTTTTGGTTTTTGTCTTTATTTTATTGTTGGAATAATGTACAGAGGGATTACAGTTACATTTGTCAAGTAGTAGGTGCATTACTTCTCGCACACTGGTATCCCTTCTCATGTTTTTGTCCCTGTTTCCCTCTGCATACCCCCTCCCAATCATCTTGTTTTCCCCCTTCCCCTTTTGTTCTGTCAGTTGTGGGGCTTGAACTCTGGGCCTGGGCGCTGTCCCTGAGCTCTTCAGCTCAAGGCTATGGTCCTACTCCTTGAGCCACAGGGCCACTTCTGGTTTTCTGGTGGTTAATTGGAGATAAGAGTCTAATGGACTTTAGTGCCCGGACTGGCTTTGAATTCTGATCCTCAGATCTCAGTCTCTCGAGTAGCTAGGATTACAGGCATGAGCCACCACAACTGGCTAGAAATGTCTGTATACAATTCTCTTTTTCAAAAACAGAATGGGATCATACTATTTACATCTATACATTGACTACCAACATCCTTCATTCAGGTAGTACATACACATAAAACATCACAACCCATGGAGAAAGTGGCTCTCAGCTTTTACTAAGATCATATACCATTCTGTGGTCCTGAAGAAAACATTTAAGTTCTTTCTTAAAATGGGGATGAGAATAAGGTCTACTCTGTGAGTAGCTACATTCTGAGATAACAGATGAGGAGGGTGTCCTACATATTTGGTATGCAATAAATATCTGTCTGTGACTATCATTAGTACCTTCTGTTTCTTTTTCAGTTTTTTCTTCTCTTTCTTCTTCTCTAAAAATTGTTCCCAAGGTGTTAGTTTATCCTTTCCTTCCAATTTGTTTTTGACCATCTCTTCTGCACTTTCTTTGAGACCTATGGAAAAAAATACAAACAGTTTAGCTGAAAAATGCTGTATCTTCTAGCATTTTGAAGTTTATCTATCTGTCTGTCTGTCTGTCTGTCTGTCTATCTATCTATTTATCTATCTATCTATCTATCTATTTTTTTTTTTTTGGTGCCAGTCCTGGGGCTTGAACTTAAGGCCTGAGTGCTGTCCTTACCACTTGAGCCACAGCTCTATTCTGGCTTTTTGGTGGTTAACTGGAGATTAACAGTCTCATGGATTTTCCTGCCTGGACTGATTCTGAACCTTGATCCTCAGACCTTAGCCACCTGAGTAGCTAGGATTACAAGTGTTGAGCCACCAGTACCTGGTCAAATGTAATTCTTACAACAAGATAGTTGTTATACTCCAAGTTGATAGTACTCCAAGATCACACAATGACAGTGAATCAATTCCTATGAAACATATTTCCTACTAACAAGCACTAATAAACTTCAACAGATGAAACTAAAATAAACCAACATATCTAGCAACTTGATATAGGATCAAGTTACTACAGAAAACCTCTTTGATAGGAAGGAGTGGTAGCACACAGCATTTAGTGAGGCAGAAGGATCATGAATTCAAGGACAGCTTGACCCTTAAAGAGAAAAAAAAATGTCTGAAAGAAAATTATTTTTTCAGGTTTGAACTTAGCCTGTGTTCCCTAGAAACTATAGGTGAACAACAATTAATTGGTATGATAATCCCCAGAGAAATACCCCAAGAAATAATTCTCATTCCTCTGTAAGAACACATGGTAAAGATCAAAAGGACAAGCAGCTTTACATTCTATCCTGTCTAGCTTAAGTTTTTTCAAGGCTCTTATTCTGCTGTCACTGATTCATGTTCCTAGGTGACTTATCTATTTCACCATTCTGTATGTCAAATTACACTGTGGTTGTATCTAGTAATAAATAGAATAGAGCACAATGAGTGAGGAGTTCAAATTCCATCTCTGGGCCTTCCAAGCTGTGTGTGTTCTTAGGCATTGTCCTTGGGCTTTTTCCTTAAGGCTAGCACTCTGCCACTTGAATCACAGCACCACTTCCGGCTTTTCTATGTATGTGATACTGAGGAATCGAATCCAGGTCTTCGTGCATTCTAGGTAAGATCTCTACCACTAGGCCAAACTCCCGGCCCCTCATTAATTATTTTTTAAAGAATATTTTGCATCATCTATGTATCTGAAATCATCATAAAGTTCTCCAAAAAAGGCGGGCGTCAGTAGCTCATGCCTTTAATCCTAGCTACTCAGGAGGCTGAGATCTGAGGATCACGGTTTAAAGCCAGCTTGGGTACAAAAGTCTGTGAGACTCTTCGATTAACTACCAGAAACCAGAAGTGGCACTATGGCTCCAGTGGTAGAGCACGAGCCTTGAGCTGAAGAGCTCAGAGACAACACCCAGAGTTCAAGGGAATAGCATTATCAAAAGGACTAAAAAAGCATTTACATTTCCCTTTACTATGGCACTAGTGAGGTTCCATAAGGACTGGTCAGCGTTGGGACTCCCTGCCCCCTTCCTCCCTTTTACATTGTATAGTATGGGCCTCAGTTTCCCTAACAGAAGAAAAACAAAGCTGGTATGGATCAGATGTATGCAACCACTCCCTCCCACAGATACTTTACTTCTCCCTCAAAATATCTGGTAGAACTCCAGGCTTATGAAACAACTAACTAGAGTGCTTCTGGAACATAGGCCCCAAAGAGAAGTTTGAAACAGCTGGAATAGATGATCTCTGAGGTTCCTTCCTGGCTTTTAAGCCAATATTTAAACTGCAGATTTCTAGGACTTAGGAAAGTATTAAATTATATACACACTCAAGGTTATGTAGATTTCTTTTTATTACATATTGCTGGTAGGACCTCTGATTTGCTGGATGTAAATGAGAAACACAACTTTCAATTAAAAAATATTTCTTACAAGGAAAAACATAGTTCATTTTACAAAAAAACTAATCAGAATAGATCTGTGTTATTTACTTTAGGTAACTAGAGCAGTGGCTTAACATAATTCTACTAGAAAAACTTGCATATAATGTTCAAAAGAACTTATGGATACCCAGTGATCATCTCTGTATCAAGATACAAGGGCTGTAGGCAATGAACACTCACACTGGTAGTAAAGGTTTTGGGAAAGAACTAAGTATAACTCCTACAACTTCAAAAATGATCATAGATTCCACTAACCTGGACTGTTATGGTCTTCTGCTTCCATCTCCTGAGCATTGGGATTATAGGTATATGTCACCCACATTGCCAGTTCTATTGATATTTTGATATCAAGAGCTATCATGTGCACTGGAAAATATTTAGCAGTATCTCTGGCAATGCTGTATTCAGCTGTGAAAGCAAAATGTCTCTAGACACTGCCAAAGTCCTGTAGCAAAGTATTGCCCCTAGCTGAATACCACTGTTCTAGACAATGATCTGAGATGATTTCTGAAAAGACAGACTATGGAATTATTTGTACCACATAAGTGATGCATTGCATTATTTGATACTTGGTTATATAATGTCTTTCTACTTTGTAAGTTTCATCTTCATATGCCCTCTCTTTAAAAACTGGGTCCAAACAGCTTAAAGTCCCTTTTCTTGTATTCTATAATATTTAACATACTGCCAAACATACAGTACGTACTTAATAAACACTTAATTGATCTGTCTTGAAGGAAAATTCTTATTTCAAGCCAACTGTTTGATCTTTCATGTTTGGAATGTATTCTCTCCAACAGAAAATGAATCAAAACTTAAAAGTCTACATAAACGGTCTTTATTCCTAAATAGTTCTTGTGGGTTATTTTTTTGTTTTTGTTATTTTTTTTTTAGAGGAGACTTCTTACTCTAGAATAATCAAAAAATATTCTCAGGAAAGAATATTTTCTGGAACATGGTTGGTTTATTATCATAAAGAAATAGTAACCTCAGTTAAATACAGCCTATAATTTTTTTTGTCCTGGCTCTCACTTAATGTACCAAAATAGTAGAATGACAAACACATTGCAAAGAATTAACACACCACTACGATAACTCAAAAATGCTTTGTTCTCATTGTCATCATGAGGTCACTTAAATCTTCCCACAGATCACAGTTGTTTATGTTCTAAGTTCTTAAAAGTATGCCCATCTCAGAAATCTCTTGGCAAATGCACAAGGACATTCTTGAGAGTCAGCCTGAGCCTCATTTGAGAGAAGCCACTATACGACTGAAAAGAAAAAAAAAAAAACCCTTCATTTATAACTCCTTTTTAACTTTACATAAATTTGTTTAAAAATTCTTCAGATATATCCAAGGAATGCTAAATGAGGTAAAAATAGCAACAATAATCCCAGAAAAAAGAGGCAAAAGTCCCTTTCAAATCAGGAGATGAAGCCAGATGATTTAGTATGACAATAGTACTAATTTCAGTGTAATCCATTCAGAATTATTTTGTCAGTTTGCATGCATTTGAAAACACTCATAAATATCCACTCTTACAGTGGATCTGCTAAAATAAAAGAACAGGCATTCTATCTGACCTTGCTCATACAAAATACTGAAGTCTTCAAAGGACAGGTCAAGAATATCTTAAAAGTAACTCATTTCAATACTATAATAGGCATGCTTCAAGCTTTCTGATATACGCTGGAACTGACACTTTCTTCTACTATATGAAAAAAAAAGAGAGGTAAAATGAGGACTATAAAGTTGATGGCCTTTGTGGGAACTATTTATCATATAACTTAATTCTGTATCTTCCAAAATATTTGATAAAGTATGCACCGAAAATACCCTCAACTTGCTGATTGAACAAATGTGAATATTTTCTGCTGCTGTTTGCCTAAAAACTTCCTCGCTGGGTAGGTACTTCTTTATAATTGTCTGGAAATTAAGTTTATCATGAGCTCTAATTTTTTTCAAGTTTCCTTTTTCCTTCTCTTAAAATGGGGCCTTCCATTCACAAACACCTCTTGTTTATTGCAAATCAAACTGTCCCCGCCTCTTGCAATCAAAAAGTTTTTAAAAAGTTGACTTCAGACCTAGAATAGCCAAAACAATTCTAGGCAAAAAGAGCAATGCAGGTGGTATTACAATACCAGAATTCAAACTCTACTATAGAGCCATAATAACAAAAACAGCATGGTATTGGCACAAAAAAGACCAGAAGATCAATGGAACAGAATAGAAGATCCAGAAATAAAACCACATACCTATAGTCAACTTGTATTTGACGAAGGAGCCAAAGATATACAGTGGAACAATCACAGCCTATTCAATTATTGGTGCTGGCAAAACTGGGCAGCCACATGCAGAAAACTAAAAACTGACCCTCGCCTTTCTCCATGCACAAGCACTAACTCAAAAATGGATCAAAGACCTCAATGTCAGTCTGGAAACCTTGAAACTGCTACACTATAGAGTTGGAGAGACACTGGAACTCATAAGCACAGGCAAAAACTTCCTGAACAGAATCCCAGGGTCACAACAGATTGGAGAGACTTGATAAATCGGACTACCTAAAAATAAAAAGTTTCTGCACAGATAAAAGCATAGCCGCTAAAGTAGAAAGACAGTCAACCAACTCGGAAAAGATATTTACCAATAATACATCATACAAATGCTTAATATCCAGTATCTACAGGGAACTCAGGAAACTAATCCCCCCCAAACCCAACAAACCATTCACTAAATGGGCAAGGCAACTAAAGAGTCTTATCAAAAGAAGAGGTTAAAATGGCAGAAAAGCATAGGAGAAAATGTTCATCGTCTGTGACCATACAGGAAATGCAAATAAAAACAACCCTAAGATACCACCTTACCCCAATTAGAATGGCCAAGATTTTGAACTCAGACAATGACAAATGCTGGTGGGGTTGTGGAGAAAAAACCCTACTGCACTGCTGGTGGGACTGTAAGCAAGTTCAGCCACTCTGGAAAGCAGTGTAGAGGTTTCTTAAAGAACTGAAAATTGGGCCGGGAGTTTGGCCTAGTAGTAGAGTGCTTGCCTAGCATGCACGAAGACCCGGGTTCGATTCCTCGGTACCACATACAGAGAAAAAAGCCAGCAGTGGTGCTGAGGCTCAAGTGGTAGAGCTCTAGCCTTGAGAAAATCCAAGGACAGTGCTCAGTCCCTGAGCTCAAGAACTGAAAATTGACCTTCCCTACGATCCCACCATACTACTCCTGGGCATCTACCATGAACATCATAACCCAGGACACCTGCTCAGCTATGTTCATCTCTGCACTATTTACAAAAGCCAAGCAATGGAAACAATCCAGATGCTTTACTGCAGATGAATGGATACAAAAATGTGGTGTATATATATATATATATATATATGTATATATATATATACACACATACACACACACACATTCACATATATGCAATGAAATTGTACACAGCCAACAGACAAGATAAAATAATGGCATTTCCAAGGAAGTGAATCAATCTAGAGCAAATCATGTTGAGTAAGACAAGTCAAGACCAAAGGAACAAAAGGTGCATGGTATCCTTAATATGTGGCTATTAGATCCAAACAGTAACAGTACTAGAGAAGGAACTCAATATTTACGCACCCAATGCTATGGACATGATATTGGAAATATAAACACAACTACATAGACATAAAAATCTACGACTCTGTAGACATGTTTTATTATATAGATTAATATATATCTATGACCTACAAACCCTCAGCCTAATTTTAATTGTGTTCTAAAATTTAAGTGCCAGTGATTGTTACATAGAGATTCCTTTCTTGAATACTTGTTTGTTAAATACATCATATTTGAAATATTATGTAAAAATCAATGTTAATAAATCCTTTAATAAAAAAAGAAATTAAGGTAAAAAAAAGTTGACTTCAAATACAATACAACATTTGGACCTCATTAAGGAGCTATTGTTTCCTGTATTTGCCTGCAGTTTATTTTTATGTTTCTCTGCTTTTCAAGCAGTTTGTAACAAAAACTGTTCTAGTATTGACAGACTAAAATTTTGATGAAGGTGGCAAAGTCATTTTCCTAATGAACTCATGGCAAAGAGACTGAAGAACTATTTGTGCCACTCTATATTGTCACATGTGCTTATAGACAAGTTAGAAAATTTATGAAAACTCTTTAATAAATGACTAAGATATAAGAAAACAAAGGGGGAAATCTAGAGTCCAGTTTCAACAAAACAACTCAAAAAGAAATTCAGAAGCTGGAGTCTTCCTTGAGGATACACACTAATCTGACATGTCCAGTATGTTCTCAGAATTGTTATGGGCAAAGGAGCAGGAGACAAAGTTTGGCATCTGATCATGGTGGATGGTCCCATCAGAGACCACTACACAAAGCCAGCACCCTTAAATGTGCCCTCAGCAAATGTCCCTCCCTCGTCAGGCAGAAAAAATACATTCCCATTTGGGGTCTGGATGTGGAGTAAGTAAAGTAAAAATATACTTTACCCCAGAGAATTTAAAACCACAAGGCCATAAATCCATGGACTTGTGGCTGAATTCACACTACATGTGTGGTCCTAAATATTCTAATTCAAAAATCCAGTTTAAATAGATCTTGGATTAGGAATGCTCTTAAACACCTGGCAACTCTTAAAGAAACACTGCTAGCTGAACCGGCCTAGTGGTAGAGTGCTTGCCTACATGCATGAAGACCTGGGTTTGATTTCTTAGTGTCACATACATAGAAGAAGCCTGAAGTGGTACTGTGGCTCAAGTGGTAGAGCTCTAGCATTGAGAAAGCCCAAAGAGAGTGTTCAGACCCTGAGTTCAAGCCCTAGGACTGGCAAAAAAAAAGGAAGGAAGGAAGGAAGCAAGGAAGGAAGGGAGGGAGGGAGGGAGGGAGGGAGGGGGGGAGGGGGGAGGGGGGAAGGGGGGAGGGAGGGAGGGAGGGAGAAAGAAAGAAAGAAAGAAAGAAAGAAAGAAAGAAAGAAAGAAAGAAAGAAAGAAAATAATTTGCTGGACACTGTGGCTTACGCCTGCAATCCTAGCTACTCAGGAGGCTGGGATCTGAGGATCAAGGCTCAAAGCCAGCCTAGGCACAAAATGCCCTGAGACTCTTTATTTCTGATTAACTTCTAGAAAAAGGGAAGTGGGGCTTGGTTCAAGGGTAGGGCGGTAGCCTTGAGCTCAAGAGCTCAGAGATAGCTCCCAATCCTAGTTCAAGTCTCATGACTCACCAGACAGACAGACAGAAAGAAAGAAAGAAAGAAAGAAAGAAAGAAAGAAAGAAAGAAAGAAAGAAAGAAAGAAAGAAAGAGAAAAGAAAAGAAACACTGCTAGCTGAGCACTGGTAGATTATGCCTATAATCCTAGCTACTCTAAGGACTGCAGTTCAAAGATAGTCTGGACAGGCAAGTCTGTGAGACTTTTTATCTCCATTAAAATACCAAAAACCCAGAAGTGGAGCTGTGACTCAAGTGGCAGAACACTAGCCCTGAGTAAAAAGAAATGGCATGGTGGCTCACACCTGTAATCCTAGCTACTCAGGAAGCTGACATCTGAGGATCTCAGTTCAAAGCCAGCCCAGGCACTAAAGGTGAGATTCTTATCTCCAATTAATTACTAGAAAATGGGAAGTGGGGCTGTGGCTCAGGGGTAGGGCAGTAGAGACAATGCCTGGGCCAGAGTTCAAGCTCCATGACCTACAAAAAAAAAAAGAAAAAGAAAGAAACTCAAGGACAGTACTCAAGGTCCCAAGTTCAAGCCTCACAACTGATTAAAATAAAAAAAGAGGAAATTAAAAAAAGAGGAAATTAACAGATCAGAGTATAAAAAATAATTATAAACAAAATGTAATTGAAATTAAGTCAATGGCTAAGTTAAACAGCATAGTAGACAGAACAAAATGGTGAGAAAAACAACAAAGGGCAAACCAATGCAATTGCTATACTCACAAGACATTATGCTGGAAATGAACTTTACAACTTGGGAGGGGAGATTGGGGGGAAAAAGTGGGAGAAAAACGAGGAAGGAGGTAATGATGCTGGACAACAAATGAACTCACTATCTTATGGACGTAACTGTAACCCTTCTGTAGATCACCTTGCCAATAAAATTAAATTATCAACACGAATAGAAATAAAAATCAGAATTGAAGAAATTACCCAGCAAGTTGTATAGGCTCAAACTGTATGGGAAACATGAATAGTCAAACACAGTGTGAGAGAGTAGCACACTTATCACACAGGACTTCCATAAAAAGACAAGATAAAAGACAAACCTTATTTCCAGAAAAAGCTGAAACTGGTGGTGTGAAACAAGCCCAATGAAATTAAGGGTGAAGCTGAAGAACTAAGACAGCTTACAAAGTACTAGGCAGAATACAAGAATGGAAGCTTTTGGGAAAAAATGGTTATCTTTTAGAAGTAATTATGAGCACACTGTACAATCAAGAAATTCTCTCTCTATATATACACATACAAAGAAATTCTTCATATATGTATATAAGGCTAAAAAGACAAAAACAGTTTGAAAAGTGCTGTTTATTATAATAGTAATATGCTACAAAAATTGACATTAGACTCAAGTAGATGTTGTGATAAAATAAAAATTCCTATGTATAAATGAAAACAAATAAATCATATCTGAGGGTATATATCCAGCTAATTATCAAAAACACAATGCTTAAATAGCAAAAGCAAATATCAAAAGAATATCTGCTTTTATAAGGCTCAGAACTAACAAAAACAAATACAGACTATTTAGGAAGATGTGTTTGTGGTAAAACTATAGAGAAGAAATGGAATGATGAACACAAAATGAGGTAAATACTGTTGGGAGACAATAGGGACTGTAAACATTGATGAAAATCTGTGAGTACACAGATGACTGTTTCAGTACTTTTTTCTCAATGGAGTAATCTATGATTTTTGCACAATAAATTATAAAAATTTTAAAGATAAGTCAGTGAATGTTTACTTTTTGTGTTCAGTTGGCGTTAGTCATTTCTTCCTCACCAAATGGTAAGTAAAATCCAGGTTATTTGAGTGTAAGCTCTCAAGGCCCTTTTCATGATACATTAACCTCTAAACTTTTATTGCTATTACACTTTTGTGCTGAATAGGTCTTAAGCCGTATATTTGTGAAGGGAACCAGTAAGCTGCTGGTTTGAAATTCAGGAAGCTCAGGGATGTCTAACTTGCTTTCCTACTGGGAGAGCTTCTGACCATGGAAACTATGAATATGTAAGGATAAGATAAGGCTGATGCAATAAAAATGACATTTCTAAGCCAATTAAAACATTTTTTCCTTGTTGGGCCTATTAATGTGGCTCAGTGGTAGAGTGCTTACTTAGCAAGAATGAAGCCCTGGGTTCAATTCTTCAGTACCATATAAAAACAGTAAAGGTTAGAGGTGGCTCTATGGCTCAAGTGGCAGAGTGATAGGCTTTAGCAAAAAAAGTTCAGGGACAATGCCCAGGCCCTGAATTCAAGTTTCAAGACTGGAAAAAATTCCTTGTTATGAAAATAAAAGGAAATGAAATACACTTCTATTTCCCCAGTAGTCTAACATTTTCAGACGTTTATATCTACATTCGAACAACATTTTTCTGGCTACAATTTACACCTTTTCTTCATCAAGAATATATACATATACATATATATATATATACACACACAATATATATATATTGTGTATATATATTGTATATGTAGACATTGTGTATATATATATACACAAACTCATATGTGTATATAAATGAGTTTATATATATGTGTTTATACATAATTTTTTCCAAGTCTTTTCATTTCCTTACAAATGGGGCAATGTCAAGGGTTCTGATGAAAACATAGAATTCCATTATGTATATATATCACATTTTCTTGATCTTCTCATCTACTGAGGGACATCAGGGTTGGTTCCATATTTTAGCTATGGTAAATAATGTTACAGTGGACATGTACTGGTTAACTTTAGTGTGGTCTTGTTTGTGATCATTTGGAAAAATACCTGGGAGTGGGAGAGGAAGAGCTCTATGTTTTTAGTCTTTTGAGAAACCTCCATACTGCTTTCCAGAGTGGTTGAACAAGTGTACACAAACAGTGTAGTAGTATTGCCTTTTGGCCAAATCCCCACAAGCTTCTGTTATTATTGTCTTGATAATGGCCATTCTAACTGGGTGAAGTAGAATCTCAATGTTATTTTGATTTGCAATTCTTTTATGGCCCTACATGTTGAACATCTCTTCATGTACCTACTGACTATTCTGACTATTCTTATTTCTTCTTGAGAAGTCTCTCTTTATTTATGTATTTTTTTTATTATTATTATTTTTTGCCAGTCCTGGGCTTGGGCTCAGGGCCTGAGCACTGTCCTTGGACTTTCTCAAGGCTAGAGCTCTACCACTTGAGCCTCAGCAACACTTCCAGCTTTTTTTTTTTTCTATGTATGTGGTACCGAGGAATCAAACCCGGGTCTTTGTGCATGCTAGGCAAGCACTCTACCACTAGGCCAAACTCCCGGCCTCTCTTTCCCAGCTTTTTGATCTTGAGAAGGTATGTGCTTCAGTTTTCTCTTCTGCAAAACACAGTACTAACCACTTTGTAGAATTTATTGTAATATTGCATATAGAGAAGCTAACATAACTCTTGGCACATGGTTGGCACACAAGTATATTAACCTTCCCTTCTATGTAGGGTATTTTAAAATGTAATTCTTCTGAATTGAAATTATGTATCTAAATAAATTACTTAACAATCCCTTTAATTTCCTAATAGGAAGATCAACTAAAAATATGTTTTAAAACAAATCTAAAGTAACAATGCTTAGAAAAGTTTGATTACGAAACAGAAAAGCTTTCCTTGTTATGTAAGTCCATTCCTAAGGAAGCTTATTCTTTCCAGCTACATGCTTCAATTCACTACCAAGGCACATCATTCCAAATATATAAAGGAACTGATCCATGTCAAAGTAGTAGTACTTAATCTTTGGGCATACATTGATCAGATCTTCAAGTTCATGCCAAATAATTTTACAGATAAAAGTTCTATATGCTGATGGAACTAAGGATATATTAAACAAAGGGCATGTGTTTTAATCTTCACTTGATGCGTTATTCCACTCACTCTTGACAAAGATTAAAGTGAGAAAGGAAAGTACCCTCATACTCCCTTCTGCCAGTAGATTATATCTGGCAAATGTCAATGTAGAAAGAACACAAGGTTTCTCCCACAGGAAATTAGCAAATTAAATTCACCAAGACACCAGTTCAAGTCATATAACTTTTTATCAGCTCAGCCGGTGAGCAATTGTCTACAATAGCTTACCCATTAAAAATGAAACAAAAAACTGAGAAAGACAGTAGTTTTCTTCAGTGCACAGGAATGTAGTATATAATCCTAGAGTAAAATAAGATCAACACAGAAGCATTTATGCCCTAGCCTTTACATGGCTTCAGAACCTAAACCTATTATTGAAACTAGATTGGTTTTAGGTTTAATTTTATCAATATTTCTGAGTCTTAAAAAATTAAAAAAAACTGCCTCAGCATCACAAATTAATAGAACCCTTTCAAAGGCCATTAAAAGGTTATAACACTGTAAAGTACCTAAAGTATAACACCAGTAATTATTTATAAATTAGCAAATAGGAAGAATGAAATGTGAGAAAGACCTTATGATTTTATATAAAGTTTACTTGAAAACACATAAAAATAAATGAAATAAGAAAGCAAAATAAGATTATCAACTATATGCATTTGTGTAAAATAGTCTCTAAAAATTGATGTATTAAATTAGGAAAATTTATAGGTTATATGACTCTTCAATTTTAGGAGGAAAAAAGGTCAGCAGTAGCAAAACGGTTCAAGCAAGTAATCTGAGTGAATTCTGTCAAAAGAAACATATGAAACATGTGTGAAGAAAAGTCATAGACTGCTATCCAGGCAGTCAGTATATATAGATAGAATGATGATGTGGTACAACCACAAATAAAACAGGCAAAAATTCTGCTTTAAAGACTAAAGAATTCATGACTTCAAACAAATCAACATAGCTGTGGCCTCTGGGAAAACAATCTATATAGCAAACTCTCTCTTTTTGAGCTGACTTTGAGCAGATTCCAACTCTAAGGCAAAGTCAAAGAAAAGTCCTATGCCTGGATGCAGGGGCCACAGAGACACCTGGTGTTATGATACATGTGCAGAGGAGGACTGCATTAGAAGATTCACTCTAGATCCTTGAAACCAAAGGTCCTTAACTGGGATTATAGAGGAGGGATGGAGGTAGAAAAGGAGAGATACAAGGGGGGAAAAAAGAGGTACACAATTAACTTGAAATGTCTTAAGATCTTTTAGTACCTTCCTTAAACCACTAGTGTAAAATTATCTTTAGGTTTCACTTTCAATCCTTTTCAAGAGCTTTTGGAAAAATATTTATGAAAAAACAAAAACAAAATCATCACACAAGAATGAAATCTTTTAGTAATCCAGAAAACGAGAAAATTTCTACCAACTCTATGGAGAAAATAGCAATACTTTCAGATAACCCTAGAAGCTTCTCACTTTTATGATACATGACATACATGATTCAATTTTTATTTTGCACAGTGTGAAGTTTCAGCTTATTACCTTATAAAGCCGTCACAACCAACCTGTTGATGATTCAAAGAAGGAACACACTTTAAGTTTTAAACATCTAGCCACTTAAGAGCTGTGTGGCTTTGTACAAATTATGACGGTACACTGACTTGATATATCCTCCTCAGCTTCAAAATAGGAAGCAAGCTCAAAATTCTTTTAGTGAATTTTTAAGTTTAGGTTTTTCCATTTAATCCTCTCAACTCAACTCAAAATTTCAAACATCTGGTTATTTTAAAAGTTCCAACCAAAAAACCATTTTGTGAATATATTTCAAATAGTGAGCACATTGGCAATAGATGGAAACAGAGATATAGCCAAAAGTAAATAGTGAACAGGTCTGAGATGTCTGAAAATTAAATGTCTGGAATGGAGCTGTCTAACAAAATGAATGCACAACTGATTGAAAAACAAAGTTTCTGAGTAAAAACTAAAAACAATGGATAAAACATGTCTATGCATGTAAACTTCCCAAAGGAAGATTGAAGAGTCAAGATGAAATCATGAAGCTGGGAGGAGAGGAGGAACAGACACCAAAAATCAAAGCAAACCACACTTAAAACAAGGAATAGTGACTTAGTGGCTTTATTTTTCTGAAAAGTTTGGTGTTTTGGCGATTCAAGTCATAGAAAGAATCAATGAATGATAGAATATGAAGAACCCATACTGACCCTCTGTGGCTGAGTGAAGTAAAGCACCAGAAAAGTTCAGTAGTTCAAGGTAATTATTACTGAAAACTCCTTTCTTTTCTTTTCTTTTCTTTTCTTTTCTTTCTTTCTTTCTTTCTTTCTTTCTTTCTTTCTTTCTTTCTTTCTTTCTTTCTTTCTTTCTTTCTTCTTCTTTTCTTTTTTAAACATATGTGGTACTGAGGAATCAAACCTGGGTCTTCGTGCATGCTAGGCAAGCATTCTACCACAAGGCCAAACTCCTGGCTTCTCTCACTCTCTTTTTTTTTTTTTTTTTTGCCTGTCCTGGGGTTTGAACTCAGGGCCTAGGCTAGCACTGTACCATTTGAGCCATAGCACTACTAAGGAATCAAATATAAGGCTTTGTGCATGCTGGGCTTTTTCTTAGCATTTCTATTTTTAGGAAGCTAGTCTATGAAAATAATTCAAGATACAGAAAAAGCATCCTAGACACTTTATAGTATCTGAGACACTTGTCATGTGAGACTTAACAATTAAGATATTGACACTGGCTGTATTTTGTTGGTCTTGGGGCTTAAACCCCTGGCCTGGCCACTATTGCTGAAGTCATTTTGCTTAACCAACTTTGAGCCCAGCTCCACTTTGTTTTCTGGTTAACTGGAGTCTCATGGACTTTCATGTCTGGGCTGGCTTTGACCTATGATCCTCAGATCTCAGCCTCCTGAATAGCTAGGATTATAGATGTGAGCCATTAGCGCCCAGGGACACTGATAGTTTTTAACCAATGATGAAGGAATCACAAGCTGAATCAGTGCAAAGAGGTAAAGTTACCTAGTGAGGAAGTTGTAGAATAGTAGTAGTCCTGACTGCCTATATATTTTTGCTTCTACCCATGGCATGGTTACATACTTAAGTATGTAAAAGTATTTCTAGAAAGGGAAGGCATTTTTGTTCAAAAATAGTTTTTTAAAGTTAAAAGCCTCCCCCCCACCACCCCAAGCCAGCCAATTACTTGGCTGAGGATAAAAGTGAAAGATCTAAGGAAGGACTGATATTTGTGGGTTTGGAAACTATTTGTTTTTAAGGCCATGAGTCTACTGTAGTGAAAGACTAAAATACAACTAAATATTCAAACAACAGCAAAATGGCAAAAAACCCCACAACCTACCAAAACAGTGGTAAAACATAAATAGTAAAATTACAAGTGATAATATTTCATTTCTAAATATTCTATGTAATAGTAACATTCCAACTTCAAATTAAAACATCAAGATGAGATGCTGAGCACGCTGGATTGCCCATACAATTCCAGCTACTCAGGAGATGGAGATTGGGAGGATCAGAGCTTAAGGTTATCCTGGGCAAGAAGTGAGCTAGATCTCTATCTCAATCAATAAGCCTGGCATGATGGCATATATCTGCCACCCCAGTTACAAGGAAGGTTATAGGTAAGAAGACTGGTAACCTGAGGCCAGCCCTGGGCAAAAACTCAGGATTTTTATTTTTTCTCGTGCCAGTCCTAGTTTTTGAACTTAGGGCCTGAGTGCTCAGGAACAGTGCTCTACAATGTTAACAACAGCTCCACTTCTGGTTTTGTGGTGGCTAGACATAGAGTCTCATGGATTTTCTTGCCCAGGCTGGCTTTGAACTACAATCAGATTTTAGCTTCTTGCATAGCTAAGTTACAGTTGTGAACTATTAAGAGTCTATTTTCAAGATAACTAAAGCAAAAAAGGGCTGGAGACATGGCTCAAGTATAAGGCCATGTTCAAACCTCATATGAAACAACAAAAAAAATTAGAAAAAAATCAAGACAAAAATGTGCCATTAAATAGAAGGAACAATTTCCAATTCACTCCATGCCCACATTACCCTAACAGCTAGAACATTACAATAAAACTACAGATCAAAATTCCTCACTAACACAGGAACAAAAACTTGTATCCAAGGATTCTATATCCATACCTGCTACAAACTAGCGACTAAAAAACAAAACAGCAGGGTGTGGTGACTCACACCGGAAACCTTAGCTATTCAGGAGGCTGAGATCTGAGGATTGCAGTTCAAAGCCAGCCCGGGCACTAAAGGGCACTAAAGACCATGAAACATCTCCAATTAACCTCTAGAAAACAGGAAGGGATAGGGAGGTAGACTTGAGTTGAACAGCTCAGGGACAATACCCAGGCCCAGGGGTAGGGCAGTAGCCTTGAGCTGAAATGCTCAGGGACAGTGTGCAGGCCCAGAGTCCCAGCCCTACGATCAAAAAACTAACAAACAAACAAACAAAAAATCACCATGGGATTTTTTTTGTTTTGTTTTGTTTTATTTTGTTACATATCTGATGTATGTACCTGTAACCTCCCCATGTATCACTTTTATAATAATAATAAATTAAAAAAGAAAAAAATAACAATATGCACCTGAACTGAACATGCAGACTTTTTTATGTCATTAGCCTTTAAACATACAGTATGACCACTCTGTGCAAAGCCCTTACATTGTACAAGATATTACTAGTAGTCTACAGATGATTTCAATTATATAAGAAGAGGCATGTAAGTTACATGCAAAGAAAAAGCCATTTTGTATAAGACATTAGAGTGTCTGTTTTGGTTTCTGGAGGAAGTAGGAGGGTTCCCAGAATCAATTCCCCAAGGATAGAAAGGGACTGGATGTAAAAAGCAATAATCTTCAGAAACAGTACTGTTTATTAAAGCATATACTGACTTTCCAAGGGCTGTTGAAAAAAATACCATGTATGCCTTAAAACAATCTCTATAGCCTTACTATTCGTTTATCTTTGACATTGTTTTAATTAACATTTTAATTGTACTATACCATATTTCTTTGACTATTTACAGCAAAACTGAGCTGGAAGACCTTATTATACGCATTTTGCATTAGTGATATCTCATGAACTAAAAACAAGTAGAAACTATGGGAGTAAAGACACTTGGTGCTTCAACTCAACCCTCTCTGTTCTAACAATGCAGGAATTAAAACCAGGAAAGATCTACTTGCATAAGTGATTTGTAGTTAGTGGTTAAGAGTAAGCTGGATTGTTAAATGAAATAAGCATTGCAAAGAAAGAAAAGTATTAGGAAAAGAGTAATACAGTGATTATGGGACCAGATATTTTGAGAAACCTTTCTTGCTTTATATGGTACAGTATTACTGTAATTAAAGCAAATGAATTATATTATTAAATCATTTCATTAAAAATAGTAAATTGCCAAGAGTTTAAAATGCTACTCCTAAAGTGAATGAAATACTATGTTAATTTAACCAAAGTATTTCTGTAAAAAAAAAAAAAAGTATATTTCCAAAGTTACCTTTATATCTAAAATACCTTCAATACCATCAAGAAAACCAATGAAACATTTATTTATGTATTCCTTACCTGGAACCCACTTAATTTCCATTTCCATATCATTTTCTTTGCCTTTCTTTTCTTTTTCTTGAATAACCTGCAAGAGCTGCCTGTATTTAGCAATTTGTTCTTCATCATCTTTCTGAGGTTTCTTTGTTTTCCCATCTTCTACAATGACTCCATCACCTAATTAAAAAATAAAATTGTAACTGAATAAAAGAAACAATTTCTAATTTGTTTAGATTGCAGCCACTCCAGCAGCTTTCTAAAAAATATTACCATAGACATACTACACAGAATACCATAAAGAAATAAAAAATTCTAAATCTTGTATGAAATAAAAATCAGTTATAATAAGTTAGCACTGTCATTGTAGTACACTTTGGAATTAGTGTTTTCATGAAGTCATTATTTATTTATTTATTTTTTTGCCAGTCCTGGGCTTGAGCTCAGAGCCTGAGCACTGTCCTTGGACTTTCTCAAGGCTAGAGCTCCACCACTTGAGCCTCAGCACCACTTCCGGCTTTTTTCTATGTATGTGGTACCAAGGAATCGAACCCGGGTCTTCATGCATGCTAGGCAAGCACTTTAACCACTAGGCCAAACTCCTGGCCCTCATGAAGTCATTATTTCAAAATAATTTGCTGAGCTGGAAGTGTGGCTTGATGGTAGAACACTTGTTTAGCAAGCACAAAGCCAAGAGTTCAAATCCCCAGCACTGGAAAAAAAAATGTGTAGCAAAGTAATTTGCCAATTATATAACATCCTTGGAATTCTTTATGCTACCAGCTACAGGCCATTAAGGGTGGTATATTAGAACCTTTTTGCTGTTTACTATCTAGCCCAGCAGCTTTAACAATGTTCTGTGCAATAAAAGAAGGGCCAATGTTGTTGAAATAAATTTAGAACAAGACAAACTTCTCAGATGAAAGAAGTTGCTTATACTCCAAATCCTTTCCATTTGACTGTGAATAAGCATACCTCAAAGATCTTATAATCTATCAATGATCAAAATGAATTAATTTCAGTTCAAAAAAATATTCACATTTGGGCTGGGAGTTTGGCCTAGTGATTAAAATGCTTGCCTAGCATGCGCGAAGACCCGGGTTCGATTCCTTGGTACCACGTACATACAAAAAAGCTGGAAGTTGTGCTGAGGCTCAAGTGGTAGAGCTCTAGCCTTGAGAAAGTCCAAGGACAGTGCTCAGGCCCTGAGCTCAAGCCCAGGACTGGCAAAAAAAAAAAAAAAAATTCACATTTCTATTTTCTAGTTTTACAAAAATAACTAGAATACAAAGAAACATTCATGGGTAACAAATATCAGAGAAATTTAATACATAAAGCTTCTCTGCTGTACACTTTCATTCTAATTTTCTAAGTCAAAAACATAAATCAGGGAATGGCTCAGTGCCTACCTAGTAAATGTGAGGTCCTAAGTTCAAACCCCAATATTGGGAAAAAAATACACATACATATATATGCCACAAAATTATGTGTGTGTGTATAGTAACCTATACGTTGATGTAAAACATAGACTTACTAAATAATCTCAATATAGGAAAATTTAATGACAACATAATGAAGTCCCACTCTTTTATAATCTATAACTAAGTAGTCACCAAAAATGTCTGTCATTATTAAACATGAAACTATAAGATACAAGTATTCACACACTGTCCTTACTTTAAAAAAAAACAAAAACGCCAGTGTCAGCCAGTGGCTGACACCTGTAATCCTAGGTTCACAGGAGGCTGAGATCTGCGAACAGTTTAGTTCAAATCTTGCCTAAGCAGAAAAATCCGTGAGACTCCTCTCTCTAATTGCCACAAACTCACAAGTAGTAGAAATGTAACTCAAGTAGTACAGTGCTGGCTTTGAGCACAAACGCTCAGGGACAACACCAAGCCCCGAGTTCAAGTCTCAGGACTGGCACACATGTGCTCACACATACACATACAATATGAAAAAACTGGTTAATAGTTTTATTTTGTCTAAATTAACAAAAAATGGCTAAGGGCATTCTTTCCATCCTATCACACTTTTACATTTTTCACTGAAACAGCTGAAGTTCATTTTTTTTCCTGTTTGTGCTTTGTGCCACAATAATAATGTTGGATGGAATTCTGTCATGGATCCTGTAATTCAATGGATAAAACATCAGGAACACATTAAGAAAATGGCAATGTATTTCTTTCTATTAAAAGCTTACTTCTCAAAACGTAATTAGAAGCAAGCTCCTTCCAGGTTGAAATTTTAGTGGTAAGTCTCTGATGGCTTACTTTAAATTGATTTTTTCCAGTACTAAAATTTTACTTTCTGAAGCTCTAAAATGTGGGATAATTCATGTAGGTCTGTTTTCTTCTGAATTCAAGGACAATACTTTGTGAAAGTTTTAATGTGAATAAGAATTAAAAAATGTTTTCAAACAGTTAAGCTCCCCTTATAAACAATAATCAGGAAATATCTAGTAAGTCCAAAGCCTTCAAATATACTAATTATCTAAGATACTAAATTACAGATTAAAGTAAGCTTGCAATCAATTAAAATACTAAAGTAAAAGACATGCTCAAAAAAAAAAGTGAGTAGTACAGTTCAACAGAAAGGCATTAATCTCTATAGTCTTAAGAAATAAAAATAGATACAAAGTAGTAACCTTTATAAACTTTGAGCATCATATTTTTCCAGCCATGAACCAGGTACTATTAACAGGATGCCTAGAAAACCTGATGCAAATTATTTTCCCCAGGCAGTCAAGTCAGAACTTCAAATAAGTACAGTCCAAAATCTTAAGCATTTTATGTTTCTTCAAACCAAAATTGCAAACTATTTGAAAAACTTGGAAACAATCTTTACAAATGTTCATGAAATACCTTTTTGCCTTTATTTCAGAGCTGAAAGTAAAGCAAAAATGTCCTATAAGTTTCAGAAAAGTTCTAAATATCTACAGAACATGGAGTATAATTTTTCCTATTTATTTCAGAACTGATATTAAAGGATAATGACTTGTAATTCTCAAAAAAGTGCTAAATATCTACGCAGACATATAAATTTATCTATGGGGGAAAAGATGTAAAATAAAAGCTATCTGAGAAAACTTCTATATTCCGTGCACATGAACAAATAAAATGTTCAAATGCCCCCAAAAATTAACATTTAGTTAGCCCTCAAAAATGTGAAGTCTTTAAAAGTATATTAAAGTCTTTAAAGCAATTATGTGGTTTCATTAACAGGCGACATCTGAACAAATAAAACTAGAATTATTAACCATGATTTTTCAGTGCATACATGGAACACCATTCCCTGTGGTATTTTATAACAACAACAGCACGTGTGGGGAAAAAAAAAAAAAAACAAACCAAAAATAAAAACTAGCATCCTTTGTAGTAGTCTAAAATAATGACAGACCAAATCATAGGAAGTAACTAATAAAATTAAGGCTCAACAGCCCTACATGAATACTAAAGAAAGTAATTTAGATTTAATTTTCCCTGAGGCTATAAAACAAAAAAGAATGTGTACCTTAAAATTTTTTTAAGTTGTAGTACAAATGGGTTTCTCTTCAACAAATCAGTTTATAAGTACAGAGCATCTTGATGAGTCACCCCTTTTATCATACTTCATACTCAACTCTCCACCCACCTCCTACTATAAGGTGTATTTTCACATATGCTCATTGAATATTATGAATGCATTCAGCCATCACTGCTCTTTTTCATTCATTTCCTTAGCACCACATACCCATCAGAAAGCCATGTTTCAGCTTCCTAATATTCATTTTGTCAAACTATTAAATGTTCAAAGAGGTCTCATGAAAACCCATCTCCCTATGTGTACAATTGCTTGTTTTAGTTCTAACTTTCATGACTTTAAAAAGGACCCAGATCAGTTTCACTGTGGGTTTTTATTCTTAATAATGTGGTGATTTGGAACAAGTTGGATAACTGTCCTTTTCTTAGTCTTGGAACTAATAAGAACTAGTTTTATGACTCTCGTCCTAAACTAGCTCTTGCACTGATGAGAATCTTCTCCAAGTGATTCACTGAAGAATTGTGGGATAGGGAAGTCTGAGGAAGCTGTAAGAAGAGGAAGCTGGTAGAAGGGAATAAGTGATGGAGGAGAATGTTCAGGTAGACTCCTAATATCACGCGGTCCTCAGGAAGCTTCGAGTGTAAGTTAGACCACAGAGTTGGGCTTTTGCCCAGGCAAATGAGTTGGACTTTTATATTCCAAGTGATAATCAGGTACACATCAAGGTTCACTTTCTCTTTAATTGGAATAGTTCTTGTATTAAGTATGCTACTTGAATTTGAAAGTCTTTGTTAATTACTTAACAAAGTGCCTAGTACAAAAGAACATGGCAGTTGTATGTAATAAGAATTATTATTGAAGAAACTGAGCAAGTTATGGAAGAATCACACATCCAGCTAGGGTAGAACCTTGGAAGAAAATACATGCTTGGACCTTTCCCTTCAGACTGTAGTAGTCACAGAACCTCTGAATTGCAGGCTTACATTCTGGATTGACTGTTACTTAGTATACTCTGGGTGGTTGTGATCTTCAAAATACACAGAAACAATTTCTTTTTCTGTGTGAGATCTTGAGAGTAGTTCTGAACTTTTGAGTATACATGATTAACAAGTGAAATGCATTGTTTCTTGTGGGTGTTTTATATGGAAGTAAAATTGATTCAGAAATAGCATACTGCACACTGCTTACACAATCATATTTTTTAGTTAAAAGGATATACTGTATAGACAATTTCTTAATTCTACTCAATATTTTTCTTTATTCCTGTGTGTGTTCTGAGGACTGAACTCAAAGTCTCCTGCATACTAGGCAAGCACACTCTCAGCAAGCTGCATCCTAACGTGTTTTCTTCCTCCCTATTCTCACTTTCTTCTAACCTTTACATGTGTACCTGTGTGTGTGTGCAGATGTGTTTTAACAGTACTAAGGCTTGAACTCAGGGTCTCATGTATCTTATTTGACTCCCTCCACCCCCTCAGTAATGAGGCTTGAACTCAGGGCTAGAGTACTGGCCCTGAGCTCTCTTGATCAAGGCTACTACTACCACTTTAGCCACAGCTCCTTGTTCCATTTTCTGGTGGTTAACCTGAGATAACAGTCTCAAGGACTTTCTTTCCCAGACAGGCTTTGAACTTCAATCCTCCTGAGTAGTCAGGATTACAGACATGAGCCAGCAGCGCACGGCTGATTTGGCTTTTTTACTCAAGGCTGGCACTCTTATCATTCTGGCCACTCTTCCATTTTGGCTGTTAACTGGAGATAACCAGCAAAAAGCCAGAAATGGAGGTGTAGCTTACATGGTAGAACACCAGCCATGGGGAGGGGGGTGTGTATGTAGAGGGAGAATTCACCTAAAATTTTTTCAAACATGTCTGCCAGTAAAATAATACTATGTATCAAAATTATACTTTGCAGACCTCTTCAGAATTCATTTGGGTCTTCCCTTAACTTACGGACAGAGACATAGTTTCATTAACAAGTCACTAAAAGACCAACAAATACCTTGTAGCTCTTCGATCTCCTCTTCCTCTTCACTAGAGGAAGCTAGATATGCTTGAAAGTCCATGTCTAAAAGCTCTTCTTTTTTAAACTTCCTGTTGAGTGTTGTGATTCTTTCATGGTCAGTCTCATCCCAGGTGATCTCCACCTTTCACCAATGAATAGAGGAAACAGACACACAAAAAATGACTCAGAAATGTCAGCAACTCATGCCTATTAAAGAATACCTACTGTTAATTTGGATATTTAACACTAATTTGAAAAAGTTAAAGCAAGCTGGGTACTTGTGGTTCATGTCTGAAATCCTAGCTACTCAGAAGGCTGAGATTTGACAATCATAATTTGAAGGAGGCTGGAGACAGTGCCCAGGCCAAGTTCTAGCCCCACAACCCACAAAAAACCAAACTAACAAAAAAGTTAAAACAAATACATGAATAATACAGTTAATAAGCAGTATCCTATTCGTGAAAAAAGGAAATACTTGTACCTTTCTTTTCCTAAATCTCAAGACTCCATTATTGGTCATAACAGAGTATGTAGATTAATTGTGCTAGAAAACAGTGGGTTCAATTTTTCAAAAAAGACTAAGAGCCACAAATGAGAATGGTATCTATTAGACAAAAGTACACTAAACCCCCACAAGAGGGAAGGGTTTTAGGTGTTCTTTCTGTGGTGCTGAGAAATCCAACACTGGAAATTTCATATTTCAGGCAAGTGCTCTACCACTGTTTCATCCTATCCTCAAGTGATCTGGTTGAATAGTGTGTGGGCAAGAGAGAAAAGAAAAAAGAACCATTAACAGACAACTGAGTCAGGCTTAATGGCATAAGGATCTGGAAGTCAATTCTAACAGCTGTGGTAAGTAACATATGTGTATTTGTCTCATTTGCATTTGTGCATAAAATTTTTGAATACTGTCCATTTCTAAAGATCCTGTAAATAAATAATGCACACATCACTTCTTAAAGCAAAATAACACAGCTCCGTATGTCTAAAAGCTAAAAAATACCGTTGATGTTCCCATTGCAGCAGATGTGAAGTACTTTGGTTTATATGCTGTTAAATCCACTTCTGAAGCTACATCCTTGGGCTCATCATCAAAAGTAATATTATCTGGTATAAACCTAAGAAGCAAAGAGAATATATAGTTAAACATATGCTGGAGTTATAAACAAATAAGAATTTAGATTCTTCACTAATTAGTTATGGTTTACATATACATACATACATACATACATACATACATACATACATACATATCAGATACATTTCTACAGAACACACATGTAGAAAGGCAAACATCATTAGATTTAGCATTGGTAAAAACAATTCTAAGATTCATAAACTAAGAGTCTGAAATTCCACTTAAGAATCCTTATATTAGGAGACAGTATAACTGAAGGGAAAGCACATATATCTATCTCAAAAACATCCAGATTCCTAATGGTACATTCACTGGCTTACTTTATGACACTCTGAAGATCAAAGTGATTTAATAGTAAGTGTTTTGAACACAAAACATATGTACATGAAATGTCATTGAAAATAAAAGCTCAAAGTTCATTCCAAAATCTAAATATATCCTTATAATTTACTTCACAAATAGATAGCTTTTGAGTGTCAATTAGTCATAGTAGTTCATAATTAGTCACAGTAGTTCATAATTTTTAGTCATCAGGCTAAGAAATAGAATACAGTTGTTACAGTTAGGTTTTACAACTTACGTAAGAGACTTTCCACATACATAAAAATCATATAATTTTATAAATACATTGTTTTGCTGTTAATGGACAGATTTGCATAAAACCTTTCTATAGGTACATTTCTGCACAGACAGTGGAAGAAAAATATCTGAGAGCATTTTTTTTTTTTTTTTTGCCAGTCATGGGGATAGAACTCAGGGCCTGGGCACTGTCCTTGGGCTTTCTCAAGGCTAGAACTCTACCACTTGAGCCACAGCACCACTTCCAGCTTCTTTCTACGTATGTGGTACTGAGGAATCAAACCCAGGTCTTCGTGCATGCTAGGCAAGTACTCTACCAGTAGGCCAAACTCCTGGGAGCAATTTTTTAAATGCTATATTTGCTTCTATACATATTTTCCAATAAACCAAAAAAAAGTTTCCATAAATAAATGGATAGCAGCAGGAAATTAACTCTTTTTTTATGTGTGTCATTTTAATATTATGCATGACAAATAAAACGGAAGAAACTTTTTTCCATGATCAATGACCTTATTTTTCTGGGTACCCAGAAAAGTCCCAGAAGGAAATATAACAAAACACTCCTAAAAACAAGTCAGCACCAATTTATAATATTCAAAAGAGAAAAGACACAAATGTTTGATAATTACTAAACAATCAAAACAAGAACCTCTACTGTTATTTTTAACAGTAATAAGGAAAGTTTGTCTGATTAGATCATGCCATTATTGCTATAATTGTAAGCATACTAATAAAATATTATACCAAATTATAGTATTTGATAATTTTTCTACCAGTCTGAATATCTTTGAAGCCTGAAAACCAAAGCAACTATGCATTTCCCCCCCTGGAGTATTTCATTTTGAGAACAAAGCCTCTAACACACCTATATCTAAAGAATGATTTTATTCCACATGTCACAGTGGAATGGTTTAAGGACTCGAAAGGGCTAGATATAATGATAAAATGGTATGGTTGTTTCGTTTTCTTAGAACTGAAATTCAAGCCAGCTAAGGCTCTTCAGCTCTGGGTTAGTGAAGCCTGAGCACCTGCTGAAAATAATGTGCCCGTCTGTAGACAATGACAGTAACAATATTCACTCACTGAACCAACAGTACTATCCAATCTACCACTGTGTGTCCAATCTTGATCCTGAGATGTTTTGGACAGCACAGATCCTGAGATACCAGTGACTAGCACATTGCTTTACCCCTACTTCAGTGCTTTTCGCCAAGTTATTTCCTCTAGTTCCAATTATAAAATAGCTGCAAATATATATTACATATAATACTTTACCTTAAAAAATACAGACATGTTTGAAAGAACATAACTATGGTAATACATGATATGTAACACTTTACATTTTATTCATTTTCCTTCTTAGAAGTTTACTCATAGGGCCCAGGAGTTTGGCCTAGTGGTAGATTGCTTGCCTAGCATGCACGAAGACCCGGGTTTGATTCCTCGGTACCACATATAGAGAAAAAAGCCAGCAGTGGTGCTGAGGCTCAAGTGGTAGAGCTCTAGCCTTGAGAAAATCCAAGGACAGTGTGCTCAGGCCCTGAGCTCAAGCCCGGGACTGGCAAAAAAAAAAAAAAAAAAAGAAGTTTACCCATATTATTATTTGAGAATGACAATGAACATAAAGCACTATTAGTTCAAATACTTTATTTTTATAATCATGCTAAGATTTAGCTGATAACAACTGGATTACCTTAGGTCTAGGAAAGAACAACTGCTTTCAAATTCCAGGCCATCACAGTCCTCATAAATTTTACTTGCTGTTTCAGGAGAATCACAGTCTACTACTGCATAATAATACTTCAGACGTTTAAACTGATAATCTCTCAGCTTTTCCCTAGAAGCCCTTAAGTAAAGAAGAAATCATTAAACTTACTTATATAGGAACAGAGAAATCTACCTCCCATTTAAAAAAAAAAGAAAGAAAAAGGATGAGGCTCTAGATTCAATCCCTAGCATAAAAAAACAAAAAGTAAAAGCATATGCATTTATTATTATTGTTATTATTATTAAAAGCTGGCCTTCAGGACTTTGCCTTGTGATCATAACATAGCCAAGCTCCTTTTCCTTTTCTTTCTTTTTTTTTTTTTTTGAACTCTGACAAGTATAGATTTTTGGTGTTTGGACTGTAATTATCTACAATTCCAACTGGGAGCAAGGCCTAGTGACAGAGTGCTTGCCTAGGATGCATGAAGCCCTGGGTTTGATTCCTTGGTACCATATACACAGAAAAAGCTAGAAGTGGTGGTGTGGCTCAAGTAGTAGAGCTCTACTCATGAGAAAGTCCAAGGACTGTGCTCAGGTCCTGAGCACCAGGACTGGCAAGGAAAAAAAAGAAAAAGGAAACTGACAATTCAATATACTTAACCTTTTAATCTTTTACTGTGCTTCTTAGAATAGTTATTTTAGTTTTTCCTTGCTTTGCTACCACATACAGCACTTTCAAGTAAAACTACTAGACCAGAACATTGTATTATAAAGTATACCTGGAAGGGATTAACTCAATCCATAAAAAATTCCTTGATATTGGCCCGGGAGTTTGGCCTAGTGGTAGAGTGCTTGCCTAGCATGCACAAAGACCCGGGTTCGATTCCTCAGTACCACATACATAGAAAAAAGCTGGAAGTGGTGCTGAGGCTCAAGTGGTAGAGTGCTAAGCCTTGAGAAAGTCCAAGGACAGTGCTCAGGCCCTGAGCCCAAGCCCAGGACTTGAAAAAAAAAAAAAAATTCCTTGATATTACAAAAAATTTGCTTCAGAATCCTTTGTCATGAAATATAAAAGGTTTTGAGTTTAATTTCATTTAATTACAATATATACTTGGAAGAATTTCATTTGTTTTTCCTACCACAAAATTGATCACAAGTTCTATTAAGTGCACAGATAGCTCCACCTAGTGGCTCAGAAATGATCAAATTATATTTCTACACTATTATGATAAAAAGAACCTTTTGCATTCATACATTTTCCTATTTAATCCTCAAATTAAAAAAAATCCCAAACTAACTCAGAGATCTGAGGGTGAGAAAACCTAAATTACTTTAATTTTGAAATATTTTTAAAACTTCAACAAATATTTTCAAGAATACATATATATTTCAAGAATATATAAATACTGCTGAAAGTGTGCCACTTTGACATACTCATGTTTCACAAGCTACTTGGATCATAAATGTTATAAATGCAAGCTTTAGTCCTTTTTTATTTTTGTGGGTCATGGGGCTTGAACTCAGCCCAGGCACAGTCCCAGAGCTCTTCAGCTCAAGGCTACTACCCTACCCTTAAGCCAAGCCCAACTTCCCATTTTATAGAGCTTAACTGGAGATAAGAGTCACAGGTCCTTTTGTGCCCGGGTTGGCTTTGAACCTTGATCCTCAGATCTCAGCCTTCTGAGTAGCTAGGATTACAGGCATGAGCCACTGTACTTGGCAGCATTAGTCCTTTTAAGGTAACCAGGACTCTAAATTATGACATGAATTCATGAGGTTTCAACTTATGTTCTATAGTGATTCAATACCAGTCCTTTTCAGGCGCATCTTCGGGAATACTTAGTAATTCTACTGGTCCTTGAACTTGCTCTTCCTTCATCCGCTCTTTTCCAAACTCTGAAGGATATATCTAAACACACACAAAAACATAATAGTGCTGTATACATTCTTTTCACAAAATAGACAGACATGTCAATATCAGGCCAAGGGTCAAAAACCTGACTCAATGAAGGTAACACTTCATGAAGAGTAAGGCACTTCTAAACTTACTACAGCAGCTTATGCATTTTGTGGAAATTTCTTTCAATTACATCATTTTGGCCAAAGAGTAACAGATATGGGACTTATGAAGAAAAATTGATCATTTCCTTCACATACCAACCAGAATGAGATGGTTCGGGTATCCAAAGGAAAAATGAAGAAAAGCTAAACAAGATTTTAAGTTTAAAGAACTATAAATATTAGGAAAAAAATGACTTGTTTAATTGGTTTACATGAAATGCACTTAGAGAAATATATAAGACCAATTTTATAATACTCATTATATATTTACATCACAGTATTTCTCAACTGTTTTTAGAAGAAATTCTCCACATAGTAAAAAACAAAATTGGTAACAATCTTACCATACACATATTTTAAAAAATGAATTACCAAGCTGGGCAACAGTGGCTCATGTCTATAATCCTAGCTACTCAAGAAATCTTAGCTATTCACAAAAGTCTGTGAGTCTCTTAATTTCAATTAACCCCAGGAAACCAGAAGTGGAACTGTGACTCACGTTGTAGAGCACAAACCTTGAGCTGAAGAGCTCAGGAACAGGGCCTAGGCCCTAGAGTTCAAGCCCTAGGACAGGACTGACCAAAAATCACTTTCAGTAGGTTTTCTTTTAATGGTATCTACTTTCAGAGAAAAAAAAATGCAATTAACACTTTGATGCTGATGAGCCTGAATAGACATTAATATATTTTCCAGTTGTCTGAAATATGCAATTTATCAAAAGTATTGAGGCAGAGAGTGTGGCCTCATGCGTGAAGCCCTGGGTTTGATTCCTCGGTACCACATACACAGAAAGCCAGAAGTGGTGCTGCGGCTGAAGGATAGAGCTGTAGCCTTGAGAAAGTCGAAGGACAGTGCCCAAGTCCTGAGTTCAAGCAAAAGCACTGGCCAAAAAAAAAAAAAAAAAAAAAAAAAAAAAAAAAAAATTGAGGCTTGAACTCAAGGTTCTCTAAACTTTTGTGCTCGAAACTAGTGCTCTAACACTTGAGCCACTTGAGCCACAGTTCTACTTCCAGCTTTTTGATCATTAACTGTAGAAATTCATGGACTTTCTTATTGCCTCAGCTAGCTCTGAACTGTAATCTTCAGATCTCAAGCCTCTAGAATACCTAAGATCACAAATCTGAGCTACTGGCACCTAGCAGGAATATTTGAGGCTTTTGTTTTGTTTTCTGTTTTTGCCAGTGCTGAAGCTTGAACTCAGGGCCTGGGCACTGTCCCTGAGATACTTTTACTCTTCCACTTGAATCAGGGGCTTCATGCATGCTAGGCAGGCACTCTACCACTAAGCAACATTCCCAGCTCTAATGTTTGAGTTTTGTAATAGGTTGATATGGAAGCTTCATATGTAGTCATATGTTGGCCATATTAATTTCTTCCTTTCGTTTTTCTGGCTTGGAAGTGTTTACTTACAAGCAAAATACATTTTCTTTGGTCATTCTGTTTCTGTGGTTTGCTTCATTCTAGAGTGTATCATGGGCCATATTTGGTCACTACCTGAACTAAGGTGTCTATTATTTTTGTCCATTTGTCTTGACAAAACACATTTAAGAGGTTTATTTTTGTCTAAATTATCATTTAGCTTACTTATTCCATGAATTTATGCCGTTTTTTTCCAAACCTATAAATTCTCATAAGACCATAAAAATACAGACATTCCCTTTTTGTGGTGGGAGAGGGTCATTTTACAGGGGCATTTCTCAAATATTCATTAGGTATTTTTGTTTATCCTTTTAGATGTATACTGATATCCTTTTTCGTCAGTTGTGGTACTTGAACTCTGGGCCTGGATGCTGCTCCTGAGCTCTTCAGCTCAAGGCTACTGCCCTACCCTTTGAGCCACAGCCCCAATTCTGATTTTTTGGTGTTAATTGGAGATAAGAGTCTCATGGACTTTAGTATTTGGGCTGTCTTTAAACAGTGATCCTCAGATCTCAAACTCCTGAGTAGCGAGGATTACAGGGGAGAGTCACCACATCCAGCTAATGATATCCTTTTTCTTAACCTTCACTATAACTGGAACTTTACTAAGAACTGTAATAAAGTAGGGGTTAGACGTATGGTTCAAGTCATTGAACACCAGCCAATGAGCAAAAGCAAATGGGTTCAAGTCCTAGTCTTGGACAAAAAAATTATAGAACATTAAAAAAAAATCTTTACATAGAATAACTGAGACCTGTTTCAAGGACTGTGCTAATAAGTAAGTACCCTAAATGTATTCACTTAATCCTCATAGTACTATTGTGAACACATTTATGATATTAATAAAGCAGGACTGGGAGCATGGAATAGTGGTAGAATGCTTGCCTAGAATGCAAGAAGCACTGGGTTCAATTCCTCGGTACCACATACACAGAAAAAGCCAGAAATGGTACTGTAGTTCAAGTGGTAGGTACAGTGCTGGCCTTGATAAAGTCCAAGGACAATGCCCAGGCTCTGAGTTCAAGCCAAGGACTGGTAAAAAAAACAAAGAAAAAAAATAGTTCTTAAAAAAAAAAAGAAAAAGAGAGACAACAATCACTCATTATATGGCTTTTGTGTCTATATCCTGGAGGTCCTTTCATTTAGTGTCATACTATATGGACTTATGTATCTAGGTTTTGATTGTTGTCCTTAATGTACTATGTTATCTCGCATCTCTTTTCTGTTCTTTGGTTATCTTATATTGTTAAAGATTTTCACTTTGTCATCTGATATATTGTATATATGCTTATTTGGTTATTTGATATAGGATAGGGAAGGGGGGAAAACTAGATGAGGGGCAGGAGTGGGGGAAGCGAAATGGGGACCAAGACATGAGAAAGGGTATCAATGATTGTGAAGTAATGCATCTTCTATCTGGTGAATATAATGTAGCCCTTCTATTAGTTATAATAAAAAATACATGGGGAAAAAAAAAGAGATTACTAAAGTAGTCAAGATTGCACAGCATTTATAAAAATCAATATTCAAACTTAAGTCTGTGTCACATGCAAAGCTTGAATTTTATGCTGGCTTGTAACACAGTGTCTCAACTTGTAATATAGTATCTCTAACTTGTAAGAATAATAGTTTCCTTCATGTATCTTATATATGAATATAAGATTAATAATTGCCTAAAATTCTTTTTTTTTTTTTGGCCAGTCCTGGGCTTGGGCTCAGGGCATGAGTACTGTCCTTGAGTTTTCTCAAGGCTAGAGCTCCACCACTCGAGCCACAGTACCACTTCTGGCTTTTTTCTATATATGTGGTACCGAGGAATCGAACCCAGGTCTTCGTGCATTCTAGGCAAGCACTCTACCACTAGGCCAAACTCGCAGTCCAATTGCCTAAAATTCTGTTTTCTTTCTAATGTAATTTGAATTATTTCTTAATTGGTTAATGTTAGTAATTTTTAAAATTTATTTTATGCAATTTATTTTTTTACTAGACTTTGTCCATTTAGGGTTATTTATTTTTGTTTAAAACAGCTTGGCTTTGTACACCAGGCTGGCCTCAAATTTATGATCTCTATATTCTAGTCGTTCACGTGCTGGGACTACAGGTATATATCACTATAGTTGGCTTTCTTTGCAGTTTCAAAGTATAATAACAAATGTAAGACCTACAAATAATAGCTCTATCTACCCCTTTCTAATGCTTATACTTATTTCATGCTCACCTGTATTAGACTATTCCAAGATTAATTACATTCTTTAAAAACAATACTACAGTTTTTAAGATTTTTGTTGTTGTTGTTGTTGCTGTGGTTATGGGGCTCGAACTCAGGCCTTATCCCTCAGCTTTAGCACTCAAGGCTAGTACTCTACCACTTTGAGCCACTAATCCACTTACAGTTTTCTGGTGGCTAATTGGAGTTAAGAGTCTCACAGATTTTCCTGCTCAGGCTGTCTTTAAACTATGATTCTCAGATCTCAGTTGCCTGAGCAGCTAGGATGACAGGCATGAGCCACTGGTGCCTGGCTATTTAAAGCTATTTTTTTTTCTCATTTTAAAATGGGTAAATAGATAAATTTCATTTCAATTAAAAACTTTTAAAACTTCATATAGATGTAACATTTGCAATAATCACAAAACAAGATAATTTTCTTCAGAAGTGAACGGCAGAGCAAGCTACTGTGGGTCTGAATGTTCAACACTATTCAGCAGTGATTCTTAAAACACACACCAAGCAGATGAATTCCCAGAGAATCGTGTGGACTGAGAAAAGTCAATTCCAGCTTATGCTATGTCTCATTCTCTGTATGTATTAAACTTTCTTAAACCAACACTAAGAATTGAGTCATGGTCTTCTTTTTAAAGCTATTTTTAAAAGTTAGACTTAGGTTAAATGCCTAGAAATATTTACCTCCAAATGAAATCAATACTTACCTTTACAGAAAATACAACACCTCCCTTTGGTTTAAATGAATTGAATAGAGCCAACAAATCCTTGGCCTTTAATCTATCCCAGTCCATGTTGCAAACTGCTAATCGACGTGTAATCTGAAGGAAGAAGATTAAATACTATTATTTACACCATTTCAGTGATGTGAAAATTAAAGACAAAAAAAGAATGTACTTCTTTTCTCACATTGTAAAGCTCACTAGTACAGTTGTTACATAAAACTTTCTCAAATGAGAGAACTTCAAATGAGCCCAACAATAATACAATCATATAGATACTTTCTCTTAGATTGTGACTTAGATTACGATCATAAGGTGATTTTTTTCTTTTTTTGGCCAGACCTGGGTTTGAGCTCAGGGCCTGAGCACTGTCCTTGGACATTCTCAAGGCTAGAGTTCTACCACTTGAACCTCAGGACCACTTCTGGCTTTTTTCTATGTACATGGTACTGAGGAATCGAATCCGGGTCTTCATGCATGCTAGGCACTCTATTACTAGGCCAAACTCCCAGCCTGACTTTTTTTTTTTTCCATTATAGAATATGGCTACAATATTCTTTTTTTAATTAAAGAATTCATTAACATTGATTTTTATATTTCAAATGTCATGTTTAACAAACAAGTATTCAAGAATGGAATCTATATATAATCACTGGCACTCCCAACTTTTTTTTTAAATGCCTGTCATGAGTCTTGAACTTAGGGTCTAAGCTCTGTCTCTCAGCTTCTTTCTGCTCAAGGCTAGTGTTCTACTACTTAGTGCCACTTCCAGCATCTTCTGAGTTGTTTATTGCAGATAAAAGGTCCCATGGACTTTCCTGCATGGGATGGCTTCAAACCATGATTCTGAGATATCAGCTTCCTGAGTAGCTAGCATTATAGGCATAAGCTACCAGCACCCAGCATGCGGTTAACTTTTTAACCACTACCTTTGATTAGCTATTCTGCCACCCATGCATGAGAGGTAAGGTTCACAGAAACAAAAATATAAACTATCCACAACACAGTATGTTAGAAATGAACTGGGGTGAGGGGAATGGGAGAAAACCATGGGAAGGGGTAATAACGTTCAAAAAGAAATGTACTACCTTACATATGTAATTGTAACCCCTCTGTATATCACTCTGACAATAAAAGTTAAAAAAAAGAAATATAAATGACCAGCTAAAATTTTTATGTGACTTCAAATTAAACTTAAAGTAGCACACACACATATACAATGTATAGTATATACATACACATATACATATTATTCTAATATATTACATATTATATAACATACACAAGTATATGCATGTATGTATATATTATATGCTTATGTAATATATATATGTTAGACATATACATATATTTTCTCCCTCATTATCAGTAAGTTTAAATCAATTAAGTTATTGTTACCAGAGGTTGGAAAATGTGACTCCGTAATAGCAAAAAAGAATACATTCTGTACATACTCATGTACGCATACACACAAATATTTTTATCAATAGTTTTCACACTTTGGGGTTTGGGAGGAGGGGGGTTCCAGGGACCAAATCCAGGGTCTTACACATGCTAGGAAAGGATTCTACCACTAAGCAACACCACTAATCTCTTCCCATTTATTTAATGATACCAATCCTACCATCTGTTATAACTCATGGTACTACTTTATTCATAAATGATGTACCAAAACGGTACCTCATCAGCCCGAGGAGCATCTTTATCTAATTCTCTCCAAGCATGCTCAACACCAGGTTCTTCAGGAAATACATCAGCCCAATCATCTTCATCTTCAGAACTAGTTTCTATATTTCCTTTCCCCCTTGCAAGATCAGGGCCACTGTCACTTTCATCATCATCATCACTGTCGTCTTTCTCTTCATCAACTTCACTTCCATCATTATCAGCTGAGGTTCCATCATCACTTGTGATTTCATCTTTAGATTCCTCATCACTTCCTATTTCATTAGCATTATCTGAATCTTCGTCCACAGAATCTTCATCAAACACCTTTCCATCATTGTTTTCTGCCATTACAAATTGAACCAATAGAAAAGTTAAGGGTAGGGGGAGGAAGAAAAATGAACCCACTGAATTAAATTGAATCCAAAGTAACTGTTATTAGATTCCGTAGATATATTACTTAAATGAAATGGAGGAAAATATAAATTCAGTAAAACTTATGCTTAACCAAATTACTTAAGAGATATCTTAGTATATACTCAAATCATGTAAGTAGATTATTTATGGTGTATTTTTTTTCCTGCTTTTTGCCAGTCTTGGGGCTTGGGCACTATCCTTGAGCTTCTTTTGCGCCACAGCACCACTTCCTGTTTTTTCTGTTCATGTGATACAGAGGAATGGAACGCAGAGTTTCATGCATGATAGGCAAGTACTCTACCACCAATCCACACTCCCAGTTCATGTCTATATTTAATGCCCTCTATCAATTCCTAGTTTTGATGGAGGCATGGCTCATGAAGCTCTGAGTTCAAACCCCTGTGCTACTCATAAAATAAAAATAAAATCTAATTGGATCACAAATGACAACAGGTATCAATCCAATAAAAACAATTAAGTCAATATGAACATGAGGGCTTGCACACATGTACACACACATACACAGCTTATGCACATGACATATACACAGCTTTTTGATGTACACTTTTCTATCCAGGCTCGTTATGAACCACAGTCCTCACATCTTTGCCTCCTGCGTAGCTAGGATTATAAGCATGAGACAGCAGCACGCAATCATACTACCTTTTAAAAATTTGGATAACCTGGTTAACTATTTCAAAATTCATTTCACTTCTTTCCTCATTTAATATGGCTATGTAAGACTAAAAATTACCCACTTTTATTGGATAGTGTTACTTTAGACCACTGCACAGACTTTTCCCTGTATAAGAGATTTACAAAGGTGTAGGGAAGGTGAAATCAAAGCCAACCTCCATACATCAAGCCATGCACTCAGCAGGAGAAGTTAAGGTAGAAGGTGTCTACTGAAGTGACAACCCACTGTTTCATTCCATCCCCCCATTAAAGTGTGAACCCCTGAGATGATCTGTGTGCTGAGAGGGCTTACTTTTTTTCCTAATTAGTATAAAAGCATCCTATAAACTAGCGATAATTTTGAGCTGGGAGAGTATGCCTTACATAAGTTCTATTTTAGTATATACTAGGTGTTAAACAGTTAAATGAACTGATGAATGACATCTGATCCTACTTAATTTCTTCAGATAACATCTCTTATCATATGACAATATATAAAATTTCATCACATTAAATCATTTAGATTCAAAGTTGTATCTTGTAGTGCCAAATCAAAAATAATTGCTGTCTATTTTTCTTTCTGTATTGTTTACAAAATAAGGATTTGGCCATCCCAACATACTCTGAAAATAATTATCATTCTACCTTTTTTCTTTTTAGCACTAGTTTAAAAATACTGTACCACCAAAGAATCATTATTCTCAACCAACCTGGTTGTTTTTCTCTTTTTGTCTTGTAACAACTGGTCTTAGGAGACTTCACAATTTCAGATGTCCTCAGTTCTGCTGCCCTTAGTTTTCCTTTGGGAAAGGTGTCTGTACTATGTTCAATGATATTTCTTTTCTCCTTTGTACTTTTTTGGGTAAATTCACTACTATTCTTTTTGGGCCTTATTTCTGAATCTGTCGTCTTAGATTTACATGCGCTTTTCATTTTTTGACTTTTTTTAGAATTATCTAAATCATTTTTACTTATAGAATCCTTTTGGTCCATTTTCTTCATTTCTTTGTTTTGCTCTTCAATCAGACTATTTGAACTATTTTCTTTAAAGGTTTGGGTTTTCTTCTTTATTTTCTTTTGGTTCAGTGCTTTGCCTTCTTCATCAGAGAGATCAGAATCAGAATCTGACAGGTCATAGAAACGTTTCAAGTCTTCTGTAGTGCTATGGTTGATGGGTCGCCCTCTTTTGTCAACAGCATAGTTCAATTTGAACTTTTTGTCATGAAACATGGCTCGAAATCTCTTGTCAATCTTGACTTTTCTATCCTTTTCAGGCATTTCCCAAAATCTGGGGTCCTTTGAAACCCGCCTAAACCGCTGGTCATTCATTATTTCTTGTTTGGATGACATTTTGAAATCTTACCAAAGAAACCAAATACTGAAAAAGAAAACAAATGTTACAACAATGAATAGCCAGTAACACAATTAGGATATTTTAACTCACAATAAAATGTGCGTAAAATAAAGGGACATGAAGTTCAACCCCACCTTCCCAACTTATTCTGGGTTACATGGAAAAAAGCAAAAACAGCCAACTGTTCTCTTTTCCATTTGGAGAAATAAATTTAAGGCATATCATACAGAACCTTGGGGTTTTATGATGGGTAGTACTTTATTAAATTCACTTACAATTTTTATATGCCCATCTACATTTCTGTAGGTGATGCAAGTTAAGAGCTAATGCATTTAAAAAATACTACTATGGGCCAGGAGTTTGGCCTAGTGGTTAAAGTGCTTGCCTAGCATGCATGAAGACCCGGGTTCAATTCCTCCGTACCACATACATAGAAAAAAGCCGAAAGTGGTGCTGAGGCTCAAGTGGTAGAGCTCTAGCCTTGAGAAAGTCCAAGGCCAGTGCTTAGGCCCTGAGCTCAAGCCCAGGACTGGAAAAAAAATAAATTAAATAAATAAATAAATAAATAAATAAATAAAATACTACTGAAATGTGAAGGTCCATGCATGTAATCCCGGCATTCAAAAGACCAAAGTAGGATAGTGAGATGCACACCAGCAAAGGTTACAGATAGAATGAATTACAAATTAGACTATAGGGATGATTTCCTGTCTCAACACTTTGCCAAAAGAAGAAAAAGAGCAACACACACACATTGCAGTTGATACCATTTGTTCCCTGATTCTCTTTCACCTGCTGCCATTCCCAACACAAGTCCTACAATGTTAGTCTCCTAATCAAAGACCAAAATCAAACCAGATTTATTTAAGAAAGTTCCTTGTTTAAATTTACAATTGGACAAGAACAAGACTACTAAGCACTCCACTTAATATCTCTCTTTTTTCCTTTCTTATTCTTCTTCCTCTTCCTCTTCTTCTTGAATTAGCTATTCTGGAAGTAACTAAGGCATCAAAGGGTCAATTACCCAAAAACACACTAAAATGTACAGGTTCATGTCCACTGACTGTCACACCCTTAAGCCTCTGATGGTTTGGCTTTAATGGGATCTGAATGCCAAAAGCCAATCAACTGCCTATTAACCTACCTACAACAGAAAATCTAACACTGGAGGCCAGCAGATACTTGGAACCCACACACAAAGGGAGAAATCTCCCCTCCTTCCCCCCATCTCAAAAACAACCAGCAAAAAGTTTTCTCTTCTTTTTAATTAAAAACAAAAACATGGCCGGGAGTTTAGCCAAGTGATAGAGTGCTTGTCCTAGCATGCACGAAGACATGGATTCGATTCCTCCGTACCACCCACACAGAAAAAAAGCCGGAAGTGGTGCTGTGGCTCAAGTGGCAGAGCTCCAGCCTTGAGAAAGTCCAAGGGACAGGGCTCAGGCCCTGAGTTCAAGCCCAGGACTGGCAAACAACAACAACAACAGGGCTGGTTTCGTGGTTGAGAGATGAGACAGCCATAACACACTCGAGAACCAGCATGGGACCTAATGGGACCTCAGCACCGAAGCAGTCATTCCCTCAGCCCGGAAGTCTACCCACCCTCACACCCCGGCAAAAACACTGAGGAAATCTGAAGATGGCCCAAAAAATGAACAAGAGGAGGACGAGGCTCACTCCTCCCCGGTGTAGAAGAGGCCTTGACAGAGGCGGGTTCACCCTCCGAGTCCTTCTTCTTAAGCTCTTCCACCACTCACCACAGAGGATTCCTCCCGGAGACTCACGTGGAACCACACCCACAATCCTCCGCGCGACGCTCCGCGCCGGAACGGCACGCGAACGGGACCAAACTACCCGCGGTTTCCTCCCTCTCGGAGAACGTCCTTCCTACCCTTGCGCTTGCCGTAGGCGTTCCGGCGCATGCGTACGGCCGCGCGCCTGCGCAGTTTTGTGTAGCTGCGGGAGATGTTGAGGCGAGTAGGGCTTCGCCGCTCTTGGCGGTGGCTGGAGACGCCTGTTTTCCCCTCGGGGGGTGGCGGCCGTCGGGAGGTCGCTTCTGGTGTCCCTCCCTCCGGTGTGACCGTGACTAGAGCTCTAAATATCTTCGACCGGGATTTGAAGAGGAAACAGAAGAACTGGGCGGCCCGGCTGCCCGAGCCGATGAAGTTTGACTACCTGAAGGAGGAGGTGAGGCGGGGAGGCCTTGGGAGGGTCGGGGTCGGCGCGGGGTCCTCACTTCCGGCCCGGAGGTTCCCCTCCGACTTCACCTGTGTGACCTTGAGCAGAAGCTTTGCCTCTGGGCCGCTACAGTTATGGCTGGAAAGCTAGACTTGGATATTTGTAACAAGTCATTCATTCATTCACTCATTCATTCGTTCGTTCATTTATTCTACTTGGCAAACACCGCTGAGTTACCTGTATGGCCGGGTTCTTGCTAGACTTTCAGGAGGTTGGAAGAGGCGACCAGAGGCTTAAAGGAAATGTTTCAGCTAACAAGCAGTAAGGTGAGGAGAAATTGAAGTGATGCCCGGGCGGCGTAGTGAGAAAATTAGACGAGGTGAAATGGAAGGTGGAGTGAGCCTTCCGAAGGACAGGGAAAGACTACTACGTCCAGGAGACCCAGAAGATCTTGCCTTAGTGAAACTCCAATAAGAAAGAGAGTGGAAAAAGGAGGGACCCCGGGTTAATTAGAGCCCTCTGGGGCAGAGAGGCTTTGACTCGGTTGGTTTTCGTCCAACTGTGTTAATGCTGGTGTGTGTAATCCGCTTGATGGGTTTTTTGTTTTGCTTTTTGCTTTTTTGCCAGTCCTGGGCATGAGCTCAGGGCCTGAGCACTGTCCTTGGACTTTCTCAAGGCTAGAGCTCTACCACTGGAGCCTCAGCACCACTTCCGGCTTTTTTCTATGTATGTGATATCGAAGAATCCAACCCTGGTCTTCGTGCATGCTAGGCAAGCACTCTACCACTAGGCCAAACTCCCGGCCCCTTAATGGGTGTTTTAAATGTAAAATACACACCGGATTTCAGTATGTGATGCAAAAATGCCCCATTATTAGTTCTCGTGTTGACTACATGATACTTAAAATGATATGCTCCACATACTGGGTGAATTAACTAGTGGTAGAGTGCTTGCCTAGCATGCATGAAGCCCTGGGTTGGATTCCTCAGTACCACATACACAGAAAAAGCCAGAAGTGATTCTGTAGCTCAAGTGGTAGAGCTCTAGCCTTGAGAAAGTCTAAGGACAGTGCCCAGGCCCTGAGTTCAAGCACCAGGACTGGCAAAAAAAAAGATTAATTTCTCTTCCTCCATTTTTTTTTTTTTTTTTGTGGGTCATGGGGCTTGAACTCAGCCTGGGTCCTGTCCCTGAGCTCTTCAGCTCAAGGCTACCCACCCTGCCCCTGGGCCTGGGCATTGTCCTTGAGCTCTTCCTCTTCAGCTCAAGGCAACCACCCTACCTCCAGTCTAGCCCCACTTCCCATTTTCAAGAGGTTAATTGGAGATGAGTCCTATGTCCTTTTGTGCCCGGGGCTGGCTTTGAACCTTGATCCTCAGATCTCAGCCTCCTGAGTAGCTAGGATTACAGACATGGCTTCATGATCCTTTTTTCTTAAAAAGATATTTTAGACATTTTTTAAATTACTCATTCGATGGTCAGTGGGAACAGGACCACCCTAGAGGAGTGTAAGAAGTAGTATGAAGTAAGGAGTAGTATGAAGATTGTTACGTTTTAAGAAAATTAAACTTCAACCTCCCAATTTGTGTATATCAGTTTGGGAACCTGCTTCCTCTTTGTTTGGATACACTTAGTATTGAGAGCTGGACACAACACAGTACTCAAATCTTAGTAGATATTTCTTCAGGGTTACAGCAAAACTGCAGGCAAGTATAATAAGCTCTTTCAAGCTAGTGCATCAAAGAACAATTGAGTAGTAGCCTGAGCAGACAAATGGCAATGTGTCAGATTGCAGGAAGGCTTACATTGAAGCAATTGAGAAATTGATAAAGTGTGTGGCAGAGATAGAAAGTCAACTTCCAATACATTTTGGGTGTTCCATCTGTAATCCACTGTACTTACTATTCTGAGTCTGCTGGTTTCCTTCTGAAGAGTTCATGATGTCATGTACTTGGGAGATTTCATTCCTGATGCCTCTTTCCTCTCACGCCACAAGAAAAGCATTCCAATTACAACTTGACTGAAGCCTTGCCAATGTGCAGAATTACAATAGATGAGATAGTTTCTGGGAGTTCTTTTAGTAAATGAAAGTTATTGGTATTAGGAATGATTACAGAGTGACCACCTCTGGGAAAGTACTTCTGCTTTACCTCCTTTTGTAGCCCTCTTCTCTCCAAAAGTATATGTAAAGTTCTGAACTATTCAGTCTTAATGGCATCTCTGTGATGTTCATGAGGAAATGATGAAGCTAGTCCAGTAAAAGCAGGTTTTGCATTATAACCTTTATTAAACTGGGATAGAATTAGGGGAATGGTGGACTTTCTTGAGGTTTAATTTAATTTGCTAGTGCCACTCAAAAAAAGCTGTTAATACAGGCCAGTTGTAGTGGCACCTGCCTATTATTCCTAGCACTCAGGGGACAGAAGCAGGATTGTGAACTTGAGACCAGCTAAGTACATTACACAGTGAAACCTTTTCTCAAAAAAAGAAACAAAAGAGAAAAATGAATATATTTTAAGATTTGTTTTCCTTTTCTCTGAAAAATATTTCATAAATTTCAAAAATTTCTCATGATGCTCACTGGTTTTGGACAGTGAGCACAAAGAGTACACTAGAAAAATGTGGGAGACTCTTAAGTGACCATAAGCTTTAAAGTGATATGATTTGTGTTTTCGGAAAAATAGGAGTTTTACAAAATTTGTTAGTGAATTTTTTTTTTTTTTTTTTTTTTTTTTTTTTGGTTGTGGGACTTGAACTCAACCTGGGCACTCTCCCTGAGCTCTTCAGCTGAAGGCTACCTTCTACCCCAGGGCCTGGATGCTGCCATGAGTTCTTCAGCTCAAGGCTGCCACCCTACCCCTTGAGCCATAGCACCACTTCCAGTTTTCTGGTGGTTACTTGAAGATAAAAGTCTCACCTTTAGCGCCCAAGCTGGCTTTGAACAGCGATCCTCAGATCTCAGCCTTCTGAGTAGCTAGGATTACAGGTGTGTGCCACCATGCCCAGCTTGTTAGTAAATTTTTATGTATTGATCTGTAATAAACTATCTAACTATATAAGATCTGTTTTTACTTTAATATGTCTTAAACTAATATAGGTGGCAACAGTGTACTTACTGTGTTCCTGTTAACTTTCCCTCTCCCTCCCTTCTCTTTCTGCAGGTCCTGGGATTTGAACTCAAAGCCTGAGCTTTGTCCCTGAGCTTCTTTTGCTCAAGGATAGCCTTCTACCACATAAACCACAACTTTACTTCTAGCTTTTTTGTACTTAGTGGTAGTAAGAATCACATTTCTCCTGCCAAGACTGGCTTCAAGCCTCAGCTCTCAGCCTCTTGAATAGCTAGCATTAACAGGTGTGAGATACCTGTAGCTAGCTAACTTTTCGTTTTAAAAATCATATAAACTGTTTGGGTAAAATGTATATATGAGTGTAGGCATCTGTATATACTTTTAAGATTTATTTTATTCGAAGCTGGGTGTGGTAGCTCATACCTGTAATGCTAGCTACTCAGGAGGCTGAGATCTGAGGATCAAGATTTATTGCCAGCTCAGGCATAAAAGGACCTGAGACTTATTTCCAAGTTTCTCTAGAAACTTGAAGTGGGGCTTGGCTCAAAAGTAGGGTGTTAGCCTTGGAGTGAAGAGCTCAAGAAAAGCGCCCAGGCCCAAGTTCAAGCTCCATGACCCACCAAAAAAAAAAAAAAAAATATATATATATATGTATTGTTCAGACTTTATTAAATAATTTTTTTCATTAGCTACTTAGTTATTAAATAATTTGCTTCAGATTATTTTTCTCTATATTTACTATGTTTCTACTTAAGTTGCTGTGGGATAATTGAAAAAAGGATAAAAAGAAGGACTTATATTGAATCTTAAGTAACCTGTTCCTGGGGAAAAAAATGTTACTTCTAATTCTCAGCTTACTGATGGCATTGCATTTTGTAATATTTCAGGTTGGAAGTCGGATTGCAGATCGGATATATGACATAGCCAGGTAAATGATTGTACCACAATGAAATTCAAATGCAGGATCTGAAAACAATGATGTGTAGTTTATGCTTTAATAAAAATAGCTATATCACTTGTGTTTTAATGAAGGGGATATTAAATTTTGCAAATTAGTTTTAATTTTACAAACATTTTATGTCATAGCTCTGAGCAGAATGCAGTCAAATTTATGTAGAGACTTGTGATAATGGCTAATAGCATGTTATAAACATGATTGGGGTTAAATGATTAGAAATGCCTGTTTAAGTATCCTTGTATTGTGATAATGGCTAATAGCATGTTATAAACATGATTGGGGTTAAATGATTAGAAATGCCTGTTTAAGTATCCTTGTATTAATGTCCTGTCGTTATAGACCTAAAGTTTTAGACCTGGAGAGATAAACCAGCCAACAGTAGAATGCTTGCCAAAAATATGCAAGGCCCTTGAGTGTAAGAAGAAACAACCAGAAAAAAAGAGTAGTTATATATTGTCAATGCTGATCTTTTGTTAGCTTTAAAAACTAACCTGTCTGATTTTTAAATGTCTTATTTGTAAGATTTGAGGCCCACTTAAATATTATAATCAGTGATAATAGCAACTAGTTTTATTGAGGATTTATTCTGTGCTAAATATTTTACATGGACTATTTCATGCAATTATCACCAATTCTGAGAGACATAGTTATCTTTTCCATTTTATAGATAAGGACATTGAAGATTCAACAAGGTTAAAGCACCTACACATAGTCACAGGATTAATAACTTGAAGACATAATATTTGAACTCATGCCTTTCTCATTCCAAAACCTGTACCATACTGTGTATGCTCATAGTCAATATAGGTCAGTAGGTTTAAAAACATGGCCATGGCCAAGTTTCTTCCAACTATATGCTAGTGTTCTGTGATTTTGATGTAAATTAAGAATTGACCAGACATTTTGTCTCAGTATTTCTGGGGGAAAAAGTTACTAGTAGATAAATTATTAACTTTTCTGTCATAAATGACTTCAGACCTATGGACTAAACTACATTTCTGTACTGATTTAGTATTAAATGATATATTTAAAGGAGATAACACAACATGGACAGTGCTTGTTCTGACTGAACTTATCATATTGGTTGCTTCCTACTAGTTGAAATACTTGAGTTGACATACTTAACACTGAGTTTTTAGTAAAATGTACCTGTTATTTTAATGTTGCTTTTTTTTTTTTTTTTAAATTCCCGCTTAATGCAGGGGACCAAACTCAGGACATAGTATGGACAGGCAAGTTCTCTGTCACTGGGCCATTGCTAGTCCAAGTTTAACATAATTCATGTGAACATTTCTAAGTGTGCTGCCTAGATAAATTTGAGAAGTAGGGATAATTAGTATGTTCCTGATAAGTATGCCAATTTTTTCAGGTTAATTTACATGTTTTATTGAATTAAAATACCCTAAGAAGTCTGTCTAATTCACATCATGAGTCAACTTGTATAAGCTGTTTTGTTTTGTTTTGCTTGCAGAACCAGATACCTCACTCCACTACAACTTGAACACTAAAGCTTGTTCTATATTAGATGCTATTTGTAGGTGGGTGCCGGTGGTCTATACCTGTAATCATAGCTACTCAGAAGCCTGAGATCTGAGCATGGAGGTTCAAAGCCAGCCCAGGCATGAAATTCCATGAGATTCTTATCTCCAATTAACCACCAGAAAATGAAAGTGATGCTGTAGCTCAAGTAGTAGAGTTAGCCTTGAGCTGAAGAGCTTAGGGACAATGCCAGGCCTAGAGTTCAAGTGCTGCTACCGGCCCCCCCACCAAAAAAAAAATGCTATTTGAATGGATATTTGAATGGATTGAACAGACTCATGATAGATGTAGCTTATAAGATTCAGGCAACAAAGGTAGTGGGTATAAATTTCTGAACAGTGTTTTGACTTAACCAATTTGTACTTAAGAAAAATAAGCTCTTAATTGTTCAATAGGCTTATTACAATAGGCTGTAATTTCTTTGTCTTTTGTTTTTGTTAGAGATTTTCCTCTTGCTTTGGATGTTGGTTGTGGAAGAGGTTATATAGCACAACATTTGAATAAGGTATATTTACTCAGTAACTTAATTTTAGTTGATGACATAAAATTGGCTACTTTTTTTTATTGTTAATGATTAAGTAGTTGTACACAAGGGTTGAATGCAGTTCCACAAGTCAGTTTGAGTGTACAATGCCTGGACATTGTCACCCCTTTCTTCCTTCTCCCTACTTTCCCCCTTTCATCCTTATCACAAGTTATGCAATTTATTTTTTATTAATTTTGATAAAGAGTACTTTAGCTGTTTAGTTAAGCCTTTGGGTTCCTCTCCTAAGTATACCCTCCTTTAGTCAATGTTTTTGTACATTAATGCTTTGAGCACTGTAAGTGTTATCATACCTAGTTGTATTTTACATCTAAGTAAGGTATTTATATACCATACCAGTATTAATGAAGAAAAATACTATTACAAAAGTGGAAAATCAATGTGATTAGCACCTTTTCCTTTAGAAATTTCAGCAATTGTTTCACTTTATTTATTGCTGCATTTATAGGTTTCTTTGTTTTTGTACAATCTGATCACCTTTAATTATTCATTGCAGGAAACTGTTGGAAGGTTTTTTCAAACAGACATTGCAGAAAATGCATTGGTAGGTAGATTTTTAAAACATTTGACTTCTGACCGGGAGTTTGGCATAGTGGTAGAGTGATTGCATAAGATGTACGAAGACCTGGGTTTGATTCCTCCTGTGCCACATACAGAAAAAAGCCAGAAGTGGTGCTGTGGCTCAAGTGGTAGAGCTCTAGCCGTGAGAAAACCCAAGGACAGTGCTCAGACCCTGAGCTCAAGCCCAAGATGGGCAAAAAACAAAACAAAAAACACTTGGCTTCTGATCTCCCAATTTGATTTCTATTTCTTTATTTTCTTTGAAATGAAAATAGCTCTTGGAGCTGGGAGTGTAGCCTAGTGGTAGAGTGCTCACCTCACATATGAAGCCCTGGATTCAATTCCTCGGTACCACTTACACAGAAAAAGCCAGTAGTGGCATTGTGGCTCAAGTGGCAGAGTGCTAGTCACAAGTAAAATGTGTCCAAGACCCTGAGTTCAAGCCCCAGAACTGGGGCAAAAAGAAAATAGCTTTATTTTTGGTCTGATTATTAATATAATACTCATGAAGAATTAAACAGCAGTAAAAAAGAAAAATATATGTAGACCTACCACTCAGAGGCAACTACTAGTGACATTTGGTTAACATCTTTTTAGACAAGTGACTATCCTTATCCCTATGTTTATGGAATAGTATTGTGCAGTGTTCCTCATATTGCAGAAAATTTCATTCTTTTTTGTCAGTGAGTATTATATATGAAAGTATGTACCATCTTTTCAAATGGTTACATAATCTTCCAGTGTATGAATATTTTATAAGTTAGTTAATTGAAGCACAATATATATACGTACATGTATATATAATTTTCATTAAAAAAACACTAAGATGAAAATTTCTTTGTGAAGCATCTGTGTTTTTCTACCTGAGAATGAATCCTAATAGGATTTATGGATTCATTTATGTTACACTTTCAATATATTTCTCCAGATAGTCTATAGAAAAATTGAATTATTTGAAAGTAATTTTTTTTCTCTTTTTTTCTTTTGTGATATTGTGTTTATCAATTTGCTAGGCAAAAATTAGCAATAGCTTCTTTTTATGTGAGTTTCTTTGATTATTAGGTCAAACATCTGTTGATGTCTTTTCACTATTGGCTTTTGGCCTTTGATTTCTCTTCAGTTTTGTAAGCTATTTTGTGGCGAGCCTATACTTTCAATGACTTTAGCCTTCACATATTTTTATTCTACGTTGTAAGAATTTGTGTTTTAGCGATATCAGTCCATCATATACATTTAAATATTTTCCACAATCTGTGTTTATATCATTTATTGCCTTTTAGAAATTTTATCTTAAAGTATCTTATATAAAGAAATACTATGTAATATGTAATACTTTAAATATTATATAAGTAATTATATAATATAAAGTCATATAAAGATATATAAAATATATTTTTTATTAGTTTCTAGCTTTTGAATCATTTTTATATAGGCTTTTAAAATCTAAGTATACAAGTATTTGACTACATTTTCACCTAATGCTTGTGGCGTTAATTATTCTACTGAAATGCTGAATTTTGAGCATAAGATAGGTATTCTGTTTGTTTTCTTTTGTTTGTACGAATATCTAGCCAGTGTTTTCTTACTGATTTTCTGTATTACATAAGATTTTTTGAGTGTCTTATATTTTCTTTATACAAACTGACAAATAAGTAGGTCATTAATTTCAGTTTAATAGCCATTGAGTCTACTTAAGCAAATTTTTGATATTTAATTTCTTTGTCATTAGAAAAATTCCTTAGGAACAGATATTCCTACTGTCAATGTTCTAGCTGATGAAGAATTTCTTCCCTTTCAAGAAAATACATTTGACCTGGTGGTTAGCAGTTTAAGGTTGGTAACTTTTTTTAAATTATATATTGTAAATAGGAGATTTATGATATAAAATTTCATCAGGTAAAGAAAATAGACAGTGCAGCATTTTTTGAGTAACTTCTTAATCTTTTTTTAATAAATTGTAATTAATTTATAAACTGTTAAGATTAGTGAAGATTTAAAGATTCGTGGTTCTCTAGTAGAGAGATATTGTGATGTAGTACTTCAATTTTTTAAAAATCTTCAACTTCCTACATCTTGTTAAAGCTCATTTATGAAAGATTTTCCCCTATATAACTTAGCATTTTGGAATTGTTCTTAATGGGGACCAGAGATTGAAAAAGTATTTTGACTTCATCAGTCAAGTGTTAGCATCCTTATCTAAAGCCATTTGTTAGATAAAGAAAAGCTAGTGTTTCCATTTATTCTTCTGTATAGAAACACAGCCTTCAAAGTTCCTTTCTTTTCTTTTTCTATTCCTTTTTTTTTTTTGCCAATCCTAGGACTTGAACTCCGGCCTGGTCACTGTCCTTGAGCTTCTTTTGCTCAAGGGCACTACTCTACTAGTTGAGCCACAGTGCCACTTCTGCCTTTTGTGTTTGTTTGGTTGCTTTGGGACAGGTTCTCCTATATAGCCCAGGCTAGCTTTAGATTTGTAGTCATTTCCCCAGCCTACTGAGTGTTAAGATTATATCTGTGTTCTACCACACCTTGCTGAAAACCAGTCTAGATCTAAGGGAAAGACCTTTGAGCAGAGAATCAGAACTTGACTTTTAACTTTAGCTTTATCTATTTTTTATTTGCTAGTAATTAATTCTATTGCTTTCAGTTGTGTGGTTTTTCATACTAGTTAGTACTAATCTAAAGCAAATATGTGTTTCTGTATTTTAGTTTGCATTGGGTAAATGACCTTCCTAGAGCACTTGAGCAGGTGAGAGAATTTCTTTTGATTCTATTATTGTTATTTATTATTAGAAACTGACAGCATAGTGTGGTAGTACATGCCCATTATGTAATCCTAGCACACAGGAGACTGAAGCAGCAAGACCATGAATTTAAGGCCAGCCTAAAGTTCATCAAAAATGATTGGCCAGCCTCAGCTACATAGTAAGACATTAAAAAAAAAAAAAAAAAAAAAAGATGCTGGGCACAATGGCTCATGCCTGTAATCCTAGCTACTCAGGAGGCTGAGTTCCAAAGATCATGGTTTAAAGCCAGCCCGGGCACTAAAGCCCATGACACGTAAGAGTCATCTTCAGTTAATGTCCAGAAAACCAGAAGTGGTGCTGTGGCTCAAGGGGTAGGTTGGTAGCCTTGAGCTAAAGAGCTCAGGGACAACACCCAGACCCCGAGTTAGAATCCCACAACCCACACACACAAAAAATTAAGGGCAGGGAGTATAGCCTAGTGGCAGAGCGCTAGCCTTTAGTAAAAAGTGTCCAAGGACAGTGCCCAGGCCCTGAATTGAAGTTCCAGGACTGACAAAGGAAAAAAAGGAACTGACAAATGTTTCCATTTTCATCAACTATTTACTTTTAAGTCTGACAATTGGAGAAAAATCAGGTATTATTTTCTATAAGTTGGATATACTTGCCAACCTTTGACATGTTAAGATGTATATCGGGTGAGACTCTCCTCTTAAGAAATTTATTAAAAGAGATGTTTTGAGTGTATTTATGAGAAGATTTAATACATGTGTCAATATTAATTTAAGGCATGTTCTATATGGATTGTTTTGAATTCATAATTGCCTATAAACTGTCTATAGATAGGAACATACTCATACTTGTTGTTTGTTTGTTTTTAGTTAGTACTTAAGTTTGAATTTAGGATCTTTCACTTTATAGGCCCACAATCCATGCCTCCAGTACTACTTTTCCACTGGTTATTTCTAGGATAGGATCTTGCTGCCTGCATTAGCAAGTGACTAAGCCATGAGCCTCCTACTATGCTTCCTGTCAGTGCTGAGATCATAGGCTCACACTGCCTTATCTAGCTTCCCTCTGAAGATGGCATCTTCATGGCTAACCTGGAACTATGATCTTCAGATATCAGCCTCCCATAGAGCTTGGAATTAGTCTCTTACCTCTGTGCTCAGCTATCACTTAAGAGTTTTGTGCAAGAGCTGGCCTCAAACTACAATTTTGTTCTTAGTCTATAAGTTAACGAATGTTATAAGTATGAACCACCAATGACTAGGTGGAAGCTTTTTCTGTTTGTGTCAGCCCTGGGGCTTAAAATCAAGGGCCGGGCACTGTCCCCTAGTTTTACTATTTGAGCCACAGTGCCACTTCTAGATTATTTTTATGCTTAATTGGGGATAAGAATCTCACAGGATTTTCTGACTAAGCTGGCTTTGAACCATGATTCTTAAATCTCAGCCCCCCGAGTTGCTTAGAATTATGACAAACCACCAATGTCCAGCTTAGAAGCTATTTATATTGCTTTGAAGTTATTTATATTCGTATTTTTCCTATTCTTTATACTTAGAACAGTTCGGTGTTAGGTAACTTATTAATTTATAATAGGATAATTTACATTTTGCTCTGTACTCATTATTGTCAGTACTAAGTAAAATGTTAATTGACTTTTTTTTTTTTTTTTTTGCCAGTCTTGGGGCTTGAATGCAGGGCCTGGCACTATCCTTGGATACTTTTTGCTCAAGGCTAGTGCTCTGCCACTTAAGCCACAGCTCCACTTCTGGCTTTTTCTATGTATGTGGTACTGAGGGCTTTCTGCATGCTAGGCAAGCACTCTACCACTAGGCTAACTGAAATTTATCACTGACCACCTGTGGTCACAGGACAAAAAGATCACTGTGGCTTGGAGTTGCTTAGGAGAACTTCATGAGGAAGAAATTACTTAAGCCAAACCTAGATTAGGAAGAAAGCATTCCAGGAAGAATCATAGCATAGGAAGGGAAGTTCAAGAGCCTCAGTAGCATAAAGATACAAAGAGGAAATTTATTGAAGGGCTTCATGTTAAGTGAGAAGACAAGATATATTGGAGCCATCTATAGGAGGCCTTGCTTATCAGGTCAAGAAATTTATTCTTGATGCCATTCAGACCTATTAGAGAATGTCAGAGATAAAGTGATAGGATTAAAAAGCTTAATTCCCTGGGTTCCCTGGAGGCTCACACTTGTAATCCTAGTAACTCTGGGGGCATATATATAAGGATTGCAGTTAAGCCAATCCAAGCAGGAAAAAACATTAAGACTCTTATCTTCAATTTAATCCCCAAAACCTAAATCTTAGATACTTAGTATAAGAAATAGAGTCTGTTGACAAAAGAAGGAAAGAATACTAAAGAGGCTTAAGGGAAGAAACCAAAGATTTTAGTGGTTTGCTTTGTAATTGCTTCAGAATATACTAAACTGAAATTTAAGACAATGCTTTGTTAGAAATTCTAGTCAAATGGTTAGAAGTGCCAAGTAAAGCTGAACAAGCTCAAGAGCCTGAGGTTCTTGGTGCTGCCACTAAAAAAAGTGAACTAAAATTACCTCCAAATTAAAAAAAGTAAATAAATAAAACTTGATTTGAGTTCTGATTAACTTCAGAATTCAACCCTCATCCTCACTGGTTATACATTATGGTCTAGGAATATTGATGAGTAAAAATTTGTGATTCTGAAATTCAATCTAGCCACAAGTTTGCATGGGTTTTTTTTTGTTGTTTTGTTTTGGTTCAAAGCTAGAAAATTTTACTTTTCCTAAAGAAAATTAATGTGTTACTAAGTAAATTCTGTGACTCCTAGTGATTTCTCTGTGGGGTTTTCTTTTTTCTTCACAGTACAGCTCAATATAATGACTTAACACAATATTTGTTAGGCTCACAATTTTGTGAGCTAGATTTAGTTAGGAAATTCTTCTGGATCTGGCTTGGCTCGCTCATAAGTCTGTTATCAGCTGCCAGATTGGGTGCTGGCTGGTTTAGGTTGGCCTAGCTGAGACAACTAACCAATCTCTGCTTCCCGTGCCTCATATCCTCTGCCAGCTAGCTTAAGCTTCACAGCGTGGTGGCTGGGCAGGGCTCCAAGAGAGCAGGTGGAAGCATGCAAGGCCATTTGAAAACTAGACTTGAAACTAATACTCTCACTTCTGCTTACTCTTTTGGCTAAAGCCACTCATGAGACTGTTCCAGATGCCAAGGAGAAGGGAAATAGACTCCATCACTCTATAAGAGTCCTAACAAAATGACAGTGACATTTCACAGGTCAGAGGCATGGAGCAGATTGTGGGTTTTACAATCTGTCATACTTTAATTTTTACTTAAAAAAAAAAATTGGGAGGCGGCAGGAGTTTGGTAGAGTGCTTGCCTAGCATGCATGAAGACCTGGGTTTGATTCCTCAGTGCTGTGGCTCAAGTGGTAGAGCTCTAGCCTTGAGAAAAGCCCAAAGACAGTGCTCAAGCTCTTAAATTCAAGCCCCACAGCTGGCCAAAAGTGGTTACCATTTAGCCTTAAAAACAAAATGTAACATATTCTTATAGCTGCTAATATTGAGTGATTTGCCTGTCTTTTACATCTACATCCTACAGCAATGGCTTTCGAGATATTACATATTATCTGATTATTTGACAAAACAAGATAGATAGTAAAAATGTCAATTTAGATATGATATATTCTTTTGGTATTTTTACCTATAGAATTTTGAATAGTATTGTCTTGTATTTATTGCAGATTCATTATGTTTTAAAACCAGATGGAGTATTTGTTGGTGCAATGTTTGGAGGTGACACGCTCTATGAACTTCGGTGTTCACTACAGTTGGCAGAGACAGAAAGGGAAGGAGGGTTTTCTCCACATATTTCTCCTTTCACTGCTGTTAATGATCTAGGACATCTGCTTGGAAGAGCTGGCTTCAATACACTGACTGTGGTAACTATCAAGAGAATCAAGTAATCCATTTTAATCACACTGTTCAGAAACAGCTTTTCACTGGGAATGTGAAGCCCTAGGTTTGACTCCTCAGTACCACAGAAACAGAAAAAACCAGAAGTATTGCTGTGGCTCAAGTGGTAGAGTGCTAGCCTTGAGCAAAAGAAGCTCAGGGACAGTGTCTAGGCCCTGAATTCAAGCCCCAGAATGGGGGGGGGGGGGATTGAGTTTGGCTGGGAATGTGTCTTAGTGGTAGAGTGCTTACCTAGCATGCATGAAGCCCTGGGTTCCTCAGTACCACATTAAAGAAAAAGCTGGAAGTGGTGCTGTGTAGCATGCTAGCCTGGAGCAAAAGTAGCTCATGGACAATGCCCAAGCCCTGAGTTCAAGCCCCAGGAGTGGCAAAAGAAAAAAAAAATAACTTTTCATATTAAAGGTGGACCAATATATGATATATATTGGTCATGTGGGGGCATTTTCTCTTGCTAGTACCTACCCCTCCCCCCCCTCACACACACACACACACTCTCTCTCTCTCTCTCTCTCTCTCTCTCTCTCTCTCTCTCTCTCTCTCTCTCTCTCTCTCTCTCTCTCTCTCTCTCTCTCTCTTTTATTTTTCTTTTTTCTTTCTCCAGACAGGGTTTCCTGACCATGTTTGGTATGCATAAATACTACTTCATTGACTTTAGACAGGAATGTAATATTTTTACTATTTGATACCAAAGTAATACTCCATTAGAATCTTCAAATGCAGGGTTAGTGTAATATTGCTAGAACATTGCAAATGATGGTAAAAACCAGGTTTTCTACAGGGCATGTATAATGTACTACCTCTTACCACCAGCACACCTAAGTTGAAGCAGTACAACATGAGGCAGAAATGATTGTGCCCTTTTCTATGTGTGTGGTAGTCATGGTAAGACATCTTGTATTCTACTAGGACTAGAGGGTTCTTAAAAGAATATTGTCAGTATGTAGTCAGTGGTATGGTGATGGGGTAGGTGTGCTATGGGTAAAGTTTGAATCCTTTTCCAGCCCTTTTACCAACTAAATAAATTCAGGTGATAAACTTCTCTTTTGTAAGCATTGGTTTCTTTTAAAAATGCAAATCTATCTCTGGTGGCTGTTGTATTAAGTGAGATAAACAATACAAAGGACTTGGGCTATGGTGTAGGTGCAATCATAATAATTTCTTCCCCATCTTTTTTTGGGGGGGCTTTACTGGGGTTTGAACTCTGGGCCTGGGCTCAGTCTCTGAACCTCTCTGTGCTCAAGTCTAGCACTCTTCCTCTTGAGTTACAGTTCCCATTTCTGGTTTTCTGGTGGTTAATTGGAGATAAGAGTCTCATGGACTTTTCTGCCTGGGCTGGCTTTGAATTGTGGTCATCAGACCTCAGGCTACTGAGTAGCTAGAATTACAGGTGTGAGCCACCAGCGCCCAGCTAGAAATTTATTTATTTATATTTAATTTTTATTTTTTGCCAGTCTTGGGTCTTGAACTCAGGGCCTGAGCACTGTCCTTGGTCTTTCTCAAGGCTAGAGCTCTACCACTTGATCCACAGCACCACTTCTGGATTTTTTTCTATGTATGTGGTGCTGAGGAATCAAATATCAGTCTTTGTGCATGCTAGGCAACCACTAGGACAAACTTCCTGCCCCTACAAATTTTATTTTATTTTATTTTTTTCCGGCTAATTTCTTTTTTATTGTCAAGGTAACATATAGAGTGGTTCCAGATACATTCCTCAGGTAGTGGGTACATTATTACTTCTTGAACATTGTTACCCTTTTCATGTTTTTCTCCCACTTTCCCTCCACCCTAACCCTTCCCAGTCATCTTGGTTTTCTCCTTTCCTTCCCTATTTCAAATAAGCATATATACAGTATACCAGGTAACAAAGTCAGATACAGTAACATCATGAGATAAACCATAAAGGAAAAAAGAGAAAAGAAATAACTTCACATTAAGGACAGCAATCACAAAGACATTTTATTTTTCATCTTAATATTTCTTGTGTGTGTATGCATGTGTGTTCATGTGTGTGTTGGCCCCCAACCGAGAATTTTTGAAAATAGTTTGTTAATGAATATAATATATATAAATGGAATGGTCTTGGTTTGTTTAAAGTCCATTTTAAGAAATGTCCATTACTCAGATAAATTATTTATTTTTATTTTGTGTGTATGCACCAATCCTGGGGCTTGAACTCGGAGCCTTGGTGCTGTCTGTGAGCCTTTTTTACTCAAGGCCAATGCTCTACCACTAGATCCACAGCTCCACTTCCAGGTTTTTGGTTGTTAATTGAAAATAAGAGTCTCATAGGCTTTCCTGACTGAGCTGGCTTTGACCCATGATTATCAGATCTTAAGTCTTCTGAGTAGCTGTGATTGTAAACATGAGCCACTGGTGCCTAGCTGACAAATAGTTTCATTTAAAGGCATGTATATAACCTGGCCTATGTGTATGTTACCCCTCTCAAAAAAAAAAAAAAAAGCCCAACTGAACTATATATAGAAAATGAGATAGTGCAAGGTCTAAAGTGAAAAGAAATCTCTTCCTTAGTGTAGACACTGTCATTCTTCCCCAGTATTTATTAACTTTATTCTATACTTTTCTTCAAAATAATTATTCCCCACAGACCAGCATATGGTATATGATCTTAAATAGACATTTTTTTTTTTTTTTTTGCCAGTCCTGGAGCTTGAACTCAGGCCTAAGCACTGTCTTTGGGCTTTTTCCTCAAGGCTAGCGCTCTGTCACTTGAGCCACAGCACCACTTCCAGCTTTTCTGTGTATCTGGTACTGAAGAATCGAACCGAGGCCCTCGTGAATGCTAGGCAAGCACTATGCCAAACTCCCAGCCCATAGATATTTTTTTTAATTGTTTTCTCAGCTGATGCTTCTAGCCAAGCATCATGCTGGTTATTTTGGAGATAGACTTTCAAAGACCATCTGCAATCCTCCAGATCTCAGTTTTCTGAGTGTCTAGGGTTATATGCATGAGTCACTGACACCAAGCCAAATAGATGTTTTATTTAATCAACCTTTTCATAATGACATTTAGATTTATTTAGGACCAGTCTCCAATACAGACAAATTTTATCTTAGCAGGTAGCCCATAAAATTTTATCTAATTACTGTGTCCAGGGAAATGTAGTTGTAATATGTAAAGATCAGAATTTTTAGTCTTGACCAAGAGAGTTATAGCTTGTATAATATAAAATAGAAATATTCTGTGTTGTTCCATGGGGAGAACTAGAACCAGTTGATGGAGTTTTAAGGAGATTTTTCTCCCAGTGTGGACATTATGAAAGATACTTTCTTTAAAAACAAAAACAACTGCTGGATACTGGTGCTCACTAGCTACTTAGGAGGCTGAGATTTGAGGTTTGAAGCTAATACTAGCAGTTAAGTCTGTGACACTGTTATTTCCAATTAACTACCTTAAAAGGTCGAAACAGAGATGTGACTCAAGTGGTAGAGTGCCAGCCTTGAGCAGAGAGCTCAGGCATAACTCCCTGACCCTGAGTTCAAGCCCAGTATGTGCACAAAAATTATTAAAAAATTGTGGAGCTAATGTGTAGCTCAGTTTTAGATTGCTTGCCTTGAAAATGAGAGGCCTTATTTAACTCTAAAAAAGGGATTAGAGAGTTGGGGGAAGAAGACAAGAGATGGGAAGAAAAAAAAAGAAAATTTCCTGCTTTTCATGGGAAATTGCCAATCCAACCCCTTTTTAAATTTGAATTTTTATGATGAATGTCAAATGAATATTATTTTTCTTTTTAAACAGGACACTGATGAAATTCAAGTTAATTATCCTGGAATGTTTGAATTGATGGAAGACTTACAAGGTAAGGCATTTTAAAGGACTTTCAAACTCCGTTTGAGAGACATTTTGAGTCTACTCTGGCACTCACCAGGCTAAGCACTAGGAATCCATTCATGAGAAAGGAGACTCTTCATGAAGGTTATAATGTACAAGTGGAGGAAGTAGAACACCTGGAGCTATCACATAGTTCATGGTCATGCCATGAAGTATAGGCACATATTATAGAACCTTCTTGAAGATTGTCAAAACTTTCCTAACAGATAGGATAGGAAAACACTTTGGTACTTCATAAAAAATCAGATAGTTGGGTAAGTTTAGTCAGTAGGATTGATCCTCACCTAAGAGACCTTTCCAAAGAAAGCTTGTTTGAGGAAATTGAGATTAAGCTGTGAAACAAAGATGAGTTACATGTGCAGAAAAGGCAGGGAAGTGAGCCTATGCAAGAGTAGTGTATGCAAAGGCTCCTTAAAGAGGAAAGAAAATGGCAAGATTGGAAAGAAAGGTGTTTAGCAGAAATACCAGGGAAATGTAGAATTACCTAAACCAACGGTAAAAGAAGTTTTCAGAGCCAGAGGAGGACCTGAAATGTTAAAGTATCCTAAGCCAGGTACTAAAAACCCCTCAGTGAAACAGAGTGATTGATTAGCCTACAGAACAAAGAGAAGTAACTAACCTAGAATTAGAGAGGTAACACAGCCAGATTGTTAATCTAGGCAACCTAATTCATATCCTGAAATCTCAACTGTTCTAACCAAGTCAGAGGTTGGGAGACTTCCAGGTGTGTTGCTTTGTTGACTAAAGATATCACTTTGAATTAAGTTTAGGAATTTTACATGTGAGTAATACTTTTTCTCTCCCTGCTGGTAGGTAGTATGTGTTACTTTAGTTGCCATTATTATTAATTCACAGAATAAAAAAGTCTAGAATGTTACCTAATTTTATAAAACATGTTACATATCACCTGATGAATGCATAAGAAATTTTCCAGGCTTTCACAGTAGTTTTAAGGTATGTTCAGTTATTTTTTTTTAAGGCAATACTCAGTATTGTTACACTAGTAAAACCTAATAAGCTTCTGGTTTTGTTTGTAAAAGAAAACATTGAACTTCATCTTGAAAACACTGTGAGAGTCTTAATTACCTGCTGGCTAAAATTTTCTGTTATCCCAAGCCCAGGTTGAAACTGAAGTCACATTGAAAAAAACAAACAAACAAAAACAGGTTCTGAACCTTGAACTCTAGGCCTGAGCATCATCCCTAAGCTCCTTTTGCTCAAGGCTAGCATTCTACTACTTCGCTTTTTTGTGTGATTAATTGGAGATGAGTCATTTGGACTTTTTTGTCTGAGATGGCTTTGAATCAAAATGCTCAAGATCTCAGCCTCCTCAATAGCTAAAAATTTTGTTAGTAAGTAATTTTCAATAAGATTTCATCATGATATACTATGAAGTGTGATTACATTTTAAAGATGTAAAATCAGATAACATATTAATGGGGATTAAAGCACTTTGTCCCAGTTACATAAAATTGCAATCCCAAAGTCTAGATTCTTTTCACTATTTCAATCCTACAAGTTCATTGTGGAAGTGTACTTCCCTGGTGAGGAAACAGTAGACATTGGCAGTGATTACTGCCTGTGCTGTGTAGCCATGCTCTTGAATTTCTCTATGACTGAGCTGAGAGTCATACTTGCAGAGCAACCTTGTTAACATGTATGTGTGAATACTGATTCTTAAGGAATTTTAAAATGTCTGCATTGTATATTTACTTTTTGAGTGTGTGCGTGCTCACATGTGTGCCAGTCCTGGTGTCCCTGAGTTTTATTGGGTGTTGTTGTTTGTTTTGTTTTGTTTGCTCAAGACTATGCCCTACTACTCCAGCTACAGCTCACTTGGTTAGCTGTTGGGTAGCTAATGGGAGATCAAAGTATAATAGGCTTCCTTGCCTAGGCTGTCTTTTGAACCATGATCCTCAGATCTCAGCCTGTTGAAGAGCTAGGATTACAAGCATGAACTACTGATACCCAGCTTATACATATTTTAAAAATTAAGATCTGGTTTTTATCAATGATTTATATCTAGTGAGTAAGTGGGCCCAAGCAGTAAGAAGTTGAGCAGAAACTAAAACATCACATCCAGCATTGGTTCCTCTTTCCTTTGGGTCATTATGAAATTACTATGAAGGAGAATATTTGGAAAGTATATTATAAGGTGATCTGAAATATTAGCACCAGAAACCTTTAGAGGTCACCTTCAAGATCCAACGTGCTTGATCTAGACCAATTTCTTCATGATATAAAGGAATAAGCTCCACAGTTTTCTTCATGTACATGTCATGAATTCTGATATTAGACTCATATGATACAGAAAATTGAGTTCAAAATCAGAGATGTGCTATGTTAGAGAATACGAGGAAACTTTCAAATTAGAGAAAAGAAACTGAGTTATTGAAGCTAACTCATTGATTTCATAAAGCTATTAAAAATTTGGTAAAATATTATTTTAACCTATTATGAATTCAGGGAAGTTTATTTTTTATTGTGAAAGTAGAAATACAAAAGAAGATGACAGTCACAGTAAAGTTTAATATAAAGAATAAATACTGTCTAATGAGTCTTCTAAATTTCACACATATACTTACATATACTTACATGGCTGAGGAGTTAAATACTGTGGTCACTGTCTTGTCATTCTTCAAAAAACACAACTAAGTTGCATACCAGTGCCTCATCATTGTACTCTTCAACTACCTGAGAGCCTAAGACCATGATTTAAAGTCAGCTCATGCAGAAAAGTCCATGAGACTCTTCAACCAGCCGAATGCCAGACTGGTAGTTCAGTTATAAGCAAAAATAGCTGAGCAAGAGCAAAAAGCCCTGAAGTCAAACCCCAGTATTAACACATACATACACACACAATAATAATAATAATAATAATAATAGTAGTAGTAGTAAACCTACACCTAAAAGATATAAAATGTGGCAGCTGTAAAAAGGCTTTTGTCAATACTGTCAATACTGATGACTCACCTAAGGGTCAGTCATCCTTTAAACATTGAGATTTCCCTTTTTTATTTGTCTTGCTATTTAGGATGCTTCAAGTAGTTTTTTTTCAGAATCACTAAGAATGCTAGCTACATGAGATTTGTGACTGTCGGATATTGTGGATGGATAATCTGTATGTTGTGTGAGATGTGTTAACTCTATACTGTTGAGCTGCTTGGGTTGTTTGTTGTATTCTCTCAAATTGCCTGTTGTGTATTTTTAGGGATGGGTGAGAGTAACTGTTCTTGGAATAGAAAAGCCCTGCTGCATCGAGACACAATGCTGGCAGCTGCAGCTGTTTACAGAGGTAAGGAGCCTGCCCACTCCTTTCTCCCAGGCATTACTGAGTGTCTCAGGCTCTGCCATGTCAATTCCCATAATATTTCTAGGGCTTTTTTTTTTCCCCCTGCTTATGTGCCATCACTGATGTCCTTGCTATAGGTTTTATCTTTTTTTCAGGCACGTTATTTCCTTACTGTTCAGCATTATCAGTATTAAGAATTTTTCTTGTGTAGTATTTTCAGAATCTTACAGTTATCCAAGTGGTTTTTAGATGATTTTTTCCCCCACGCATTTTTTCAGACTTGAATCATTATTTACCTCTATAGAAATGTACGGAAATGAGGATGGCTCAGTACCTGCCACATACCAGATCTATCACATGATAGGATGGAAATACCATGACTCTCAGGTAACATTATTAAGGCATCACTTTTCTTTGTGGGTTTATATTTGTTTATTTTCCATTGTTTACTTAAAATTTTATTATGTACAACAAGACTAAGAAGTTAAATGGGGCTGTAATAATCTATTTCTAATACCTTTCATCTTTATTTTCAGGCAAGACCAGCTGAAAGAGGTTCTGCAACTGTGTCATTTGGAGAGCTAGGAAAACTCAATAATCTTATGTCAGAAGGGAAAAAATCACAATAAAATACCTTATGCAATGTTTATGTGTTCCAGAGTTTTCATCAGAAATGAGTAGCTCTCAAAAATAAAATGTTGTCTGTAAGCCATTTACTGGCAAACTTAAGTGATGAGAATAACCTAATACTACATTTACACTTAGTAACCATTTCACATTCATGGTTCTTATTTTCATACGGATGCTGCCATCTGATGATTTGGTTGTCTTTATTTTGTGCAAATCCAGCCTAAAAGCAAAGAAGATATTTTCCTGAAAACTCACAAACGTAGGTTCCCATGTAAATGCATAACTTGATAGAAAAACAGTGTTCGTGCTGACATTTTGTACTTTTTTCCCCCTTCTGTTTTTTGTTGTTATTATTTCTGTGGGAGGGGCACAGCCATGCAGATTAGGAGAGGAACAAATTGATAGGTTCTTTAAAGTTCTAGCTCATTTACAATAACTGCAGCAAGACAGTTAAGCCAAAATTATTTATCTCACTGTTGTCTTTGTCTTGAAGAGGAGCAGAGGACTATTTCTCCAAAGCTTTTCTGTAGTTTTTGGATGTTGAAAGCATGTGAATCTTTATTGAATCCTCTTCCTGTCCTTTTTTTTTGTTTCTGTTTTTGTTTTTTTGTTGTTGTTTTCTGTCAGTTGTAGGTTTGAACTCCAGCCTGAGTGCTGACCTTGAGCTCTTCAGCTCAAGGCTGGTGCTCTACCACTTTGAGCCGTAAGTTCTACTTCCAGTTCTCTGGGTGGTTAATTGGAGTCTTGATGACTTTTGTGCCTAGGCTGGTTTTGAACTGTGATCCTCAGATATCAGCTTCCTGAGTAGCTAGGAAGCTAGGATTATAGGCATGAGCCACCGGTGCCAGCTTGCACCTCTTTTTTTTTTTTTTTTTTTTGCCAGTCCTGGCCTTGAGCTTAGGCCTGAGCACTGTTGTTGGGCTTTTCTCAAGGCTAGCACTCTGCCACTTGAGCCATAGCACCACTTCCAGCCTTCTTCTATGTATGTGGTACTGAGGAATTTAACCTGGGTCTTCATGCATGCTAGGCAAGCACTCTACCACTAGACCAAACTCCTGGCCCTTGCAGATTTTTGGTTTATGTTTGTTCATCTTTTTTCCCAGTACTGGAGTTTGAACTAGGGCTTCACACTCTCTTGTTGCTTGCTTATTCTACCACATTAGCCATGCATTCATCCTGGAATTTTTGGAAATGTAATCTCATCGATTTTTCTGCCTTGAGCCTTCAAAACTGGATCCTCTGGATCTCAGCCTTCTGAATAGCTAGGATTATAGGTGTGAGCCATCAAGGCCTGGCTAAGACAGGGTCTTGTCCATGTTCTAGACTAACCTAAAATTCACATTTCTCCTTCTGCCACTTCTCATATGCTAGATTTACAGGTATGTGCCACCATACCCAGCATTGCTCCCTTTCTTAAAACATTAGATGTGATCTTACTCCTTTTTCACCTCCATAGTCTAGATGGGACTGCCATAGTTTTATATTCCATCCTACTATAGGAGAGAGGCAAACATTTTAAGGAATTAAAGACAAAATCACACGTAAAAGTCTATGCAGTGATTAACCATATTATTTGCTTATCAGATTTTCTTTTGTTACTTTCAGACTGTTATTGTCATCCTAATCCAAGTTCATTGTTCTATTTTCATCTAAGGCTCAAATTTATATGGAAGCAATCAAGCTCAGAGAGTTTAGAATCAATGGGAAGATGATGGTGGCAGAAAGTAAGGAAGCAGCTGGGAAGCGAGGAATAGCTTAGTGTTATGTGTATTTTCCCTAATTAGTGATGAGCTAGTTGAGCTATTTCATTTATCCTAGACATGGTTCCAGCCTCCTCCTCAGGCTCAGATAAATATCTCTTCCTCTTTTCTCTTGTCTTTCTCTTCCACTTGCCTACTGTTCCTTACCCCCCCCCCCAAAAAAAAACCCAAAACAATCTTATCTGTAAGGGCCATGTCTTATCCTACACAAAGCATACTTTGCAATGACATGAAACTGAAGAGGGATCTACTCTGGGCCATCTCAAAGTATGCTCCATTGGTTTAAAAAAATCTAAGAAAAATGAGTAGACCTAATTGAGGATACTTGATTAATATGACAGTAATGAAAATATGAGTGAAACTGGTAAATTATTTTTTAGTTGATAGCAACTTGAAGTGCATTCTTATCAAGCTTTGTTTTGAACACTCAGGAAATTTTTTTTCTGAATAGCCATGTTTTCCAAATGATTTAAGAGTTTATCCTTTCAAGCAAAAATACTTCAAAAAATATTTGATTTTATTATATATATATTTAATCAGATATTTTTTGAATATATATACATATATCTGATCAGGCCAGGCGCTGGTGGCTCATTCCTGTCATCCTAGCTACCCAAAAGACTGAGATCTGAGGATCATGGTTCAAAAGTCTGTAAGTGGTGCTGTGGCTCAAAATAGTAGGATACTAGCCTTGAACTGAAGAGTTCAGGGACAATGCCCAGCCCCAGAGTTCAATCCCCAAAACCAACAACAAAAAAAACATCAATTTTTTTCCCAAAAGTTGTTAATCTTTAAATGGCATGTGGAGAGTAACTTGTACTCATTGCATTGCTCATTCCCTATTGACTGGCCCCAAGAATGATGAGATTTCTGTAATATACATACTTTTATACTGGTAGCAAAACGCTCTTGCTCAAAGTTTTTGCTCACAGATGGCACCCTACCTCTTGAGCCATGCCTTCACTTCTGATTTGTTTGTTGGCTGATTGGAGATAACAGGAGGGTTTACAGTTTGACTTTAAGTACAGATCCTCAGATAGCTAGGATTATAGATGCTACCTGTATACATCAAGTATGTGGTTTGATTTTAAGATAAGGGAGTTGTTGGGCCCAGGTGTGATGTTTCATACCTTCAGTCCCAGTTTCTCCAGAGGTGGAAATCAGGAAGATCAAAGTTTGAGGCCAGCCTGGAAAGTTATTAAGACCTTATCTCAACAAATAAACTGGGAAGATAGTTTAAATGTCATCCTAGTTATGCTAATCATAGAGTACCTGCCTAGCCAGCCTGAGGCCCTGAGTTTGTTACAGAAGTAACAAGTGAAATAGTTTTGTTTATCACTCTTTTGTAACATTTTTCCATCTACAGGTGAAATAACTACAGTGTGGGCTTTTTTGAAAGATGATCATCTGGGGAAAAGAAAGATAGTTGATGTAGGATTATCTTTCTCATAAGTGATCATCAGCCTGTTTTATGAAGAAATTTTCTGAACCTTTTGAAGGAGCAAGGAATGATTTTGTTGTTGCTGAGATAAAGTGTAGTTTCAGATATTGGTATATTTTGATCATCTACGTGGATCCTTGACAGGTTCTTGTTGGTTAAAAGAAAACATTAATTTGAAAATAGCATGTACAGTGAGTCCTAGTACATATCAACAGGTAAGGTGGTAATACTTTGCTATCTGTGATAGTTTTTATCCACATTCTTTAACTCTTTCACACGTGAAGATCCACTTCCCTTAGTACAGGGAATCCAGTCACTCCATCTAACAAGTAGGGTGCAGAACTAATGTGTGCTTCCAAGTCTTGGTAAAAAGTCATTGCTTCTCTTGAATCATTCACTTTAGAGAGAAAGTTCCTTTCTGTTTAGCTGCCATATTGTAAAGCCACCTAGTCAGTTCTGTGAAGAGGTTCTAGGATAAGGAGCAGAAGGCATCTGCCAAGTGGCACCTGAAGGATCTTTTAAGCAAATCTTCAGTCCCAAGGACATTTTAGGTGACTGTAGTCCCAACTAATATCTTAACCCTAACCCTCATGAGAGACTGAGCCATAACCACCCAGCAAAACTACACCCAGCAAAACTTCCTAACCAGTCAAAAATGTGTTGTTTGGCTGGGCGTGGTGGCTCATGCCTGTAACCCTAACTACTCAGGAGGCTGGGATCTAAGGATCGAGGTTCAAATCCAGCCCGGCAGCTAAAGTCCGTGAGACACTTTATTTCCAATTAACAACTAGAAAACGAAGTGACACGGTGGCTAAAGGGTAGGGCAGTAGCCTTGAGTGAAGACCTCTGGGACAGTGTCCATGCCCAGAGTTCAAGCCCCACGTCCAGGAAAAAAAAAAAATGCTTGTTGGTTATGGTGGTTCCTAGCTACTTAGGAGGCTGAGATCTGAGAATCACGGTTCAGAGTCCTCCAGGCAGGAAAGCCCATGAGATTCTCATCTTCAATTAACTATCACAAAGCTGGAAATGGAGTTGTGGCTTATAATGGTAGAGTGCCAGCCATGAGTCAGAGAAGCTAAGGCAGAGACAATGCCTTGTGTCAAGCCCCAGTTTCAGCATGTACACACACACAAAAAAAAACCCCAAAAAACATTAAAGCTGGCTTCTACAGCTCACACCTGTAAGTAACTACTTGAGAGTGACATGATTGAAGTATCTTTAGTTCAAAACCAGCCTAACAAAAAAGTCTACAGATAGTTTTTTTCCCTTTTTTTCCTGTTTTAAAAATGGCTATGTTCAGAGATGTGGCTCAAGTGGTAGTGTGAAGCAAGCAAACAGAATGAGCACAAGGCTCTAAATTCAAACCTAGTAGTACTAAATTAAGTAACTAATGAATCAACACTACAGGGGGGCTACCACACTGGGGTAATGTGCCTGCCTAGCAAGTATGAGGCTAGAGTTCAAGCTCCAATACTGCCAAAAAGGTTTAAAAGATATTTGTTTAAGGCACTATGTGTGCTTTATTGTCATTGTTTCATAACAATGAATAACTAATACACTCTGGGAAAAGTTGAGTGCTGAGTTTGTTAAATGTTTATCTACAAAACACCCTACTTATTTAGAATGAAGGAAGTTAACTAGTCAGCCTGAAGTGTTCTTGTCCACATGTTCAATTCCCCAGTATCCCAAAATAGAACTGTTATCCTCAGGTACATTTATCACGACTCAAGTTTTATTTCCCAAGACTATTAAAATCAGTTTTTAGAAGTGTGATAGGACTAATTCCAAAGTGATGCTAGAGAATTTGAAAGGACAGACCTTGAGAATTTACTGAGCTATGTATCTGTAAGTGAATTCCTCAGTTAGTTCCCTTCTGTATTAGCTGTTGAGTTGCTGACAGCTTATTATTTATTTGGATGGCCTGTTGACACTGTGCACTTGTTTTCAGGCTCTTAAATGAGCACAGTGCTATCGAAACCACATAGCTTTTTAAAAACCAGACAGGGTCTTGTCTTCCTAGCCATTGTTGGCAAAGGTTAACTGTCCATTCAAAGTAGTCAAGGTACAAGCAGTATAAAAATCTCATGTGTTTGGTTACCCCTTGCTAGTTTCTCAGAGCCATCCTGGCAGAATCATCAGGACTACTTGAGAGGGGGAGATTGCAAAGAGGAAAATTCCCCAGGAGAACTTGCTAGCCTTTACAACTAGACTTTACCAGACTACAAGCAGGAGAAAGAACAGACCTAGGGTTCAGGATTCAGTGAGGCCTGGGTTCAGTCCTAGCTCTGCTTGCTTGCTTTTTTTTCTTTCCTTCTTTCTCTTTCTTTCCTTCCTTCCTTCCTTCCTTTCTTTTTTCTTTCTTTCTTTTTTTCTTTCTTTCTTTCTTTCTTTCTTCCCTTCTTTCCCTCCCCTCCCCGCTCCCTTCCCTTTCCTTCTCTTCCCCTTCCCCTCCCTTCCTCCTTTTTCTTCCTTTCTTTTTCCAGCCCTGGGTTAGAACTCAGGGCCTGGGCACTGTGCTTGGACTTTCTCAAGGATAGCACTCTACCACTTGAGCCACAGCACCACTTACGGCTTTTTTCTGTATATGGGTTGCACATACACGAACCAAGGGCTTCGTGCTTGCTAGGTGAGCACTCTACCACTAGGCCATGCTCCTGGCCATTCCTACTTATTCCTTTTTTTTTTTTTTTTCCAGTCATGGGGATGGAACTCAGGGCCTGAGCACTGTCCTTGGGCTTTCTCAAGGCTAGAACTCTACCACTTGAGCCACATCGCCACTTCCAACTTTTTGCTATGTATCTGGTACCTAGGAATGGGACCTGGGTCTTCATGCATGCTAGGCAAACACTTACCACTAGGCCAAACTCCCAGCCCCAGCCCTGCTTATTTCTTACACTCAAATTTCATCTGTCTGATCTCAGAATTTTCATCATAAAATTGCAGATTTTGTTTCAGTCTCAGAGGGGGTTGCTGTTCTTTCAAGTTCTTGAACTTTTTCAAGTAATTCCCTCTTTCTCCTCTTGGTTGACAATCATGGGCTTAGGAATTCCCCTGTCACTGTAGTCAGAAAATGGGGGGAGGCACTGGACAGTATGATCTGATAGGAGCCTGACCCAGGACCTGGATCCCAAGATAAAATGAACAAGTCTGCCTTCCCTTCTTTACAGTGTCTCCAGTGAACCTGTTAACTGGGCACTTTTCCCTTAAAAGCTGATTGTGTCAGAAGACAAAATTTGTGAAGAAATACATTGTGATTTACTTTAGGTTTTCTAGTCTTGAGAGTAGTTTAGAATGCATTTTTAACTATCTGAGCTATAAAAGAAGAGTAGACTTAGCTTGGAAATCTGCATATGAAGGAAAAGAGTGGACATAACAGTTAGGCAAAAAAAGAAAAAAAAAGTACAATTGCTGGGCCTGGGAGATAAAGTAGGCCCTGTCCTTAGGAAATACTAGTAGAATCTATAGGAAATAGAAATGTAGCTCAGGTGGTATAGCAGTGTCCTTAAGGGGAAAAGCCAAGCTGAATTCAAGCCTAATATTGACTCAATTTTTTTAAGCCTAGCTTAGTGTTACAAAAACACATAGCAATATGAAGCAGCATGGGACTATGAACTATGAAAAAGTACCAGAGAAGACAGCATGAACCTTCAAAAGCAAAATGTATACACATGGAGTTGAAGAAGAATAAAGAATACTACCAGATTCTGTGAGTGGACAAGAATGCTACTGAGGATGAGGTTAAAAAATAAATATCAGAAGCAAACCTTGGCATGGTAGAGCCAATGCCCAACTTCAGAGGGGAGAGGAAGAAACTCCAGAGAAGCCACAAGACTTCACCTTCCTCTTTGATCATAAGAAAATGACTGGCTGTGACAATGCACAGGACTTGAATGAGGAGGCCAGAATAGAAGTGATTTTGATGTAGACAGTATCCTCAAAACATTCTACAGGGGCTGGGAGTTTGGCCTAGTGGTAGAGTGCTGCCTAGCATGCACAAAGACAGGGGTTCGATTCCTTGGTACTACATACATAGAAAAAGCTGGAAGTGGTGCTGTGGCTCAATTGGTAAAGCACTAGCCTTGAGAAAGCCCAAGAGCAGTGCTCAGGCCCTAAATACAAGCCAGTACTGACAAACTTCTTCTGTGATCTTGGGGCTTCCACTTTGAAGCATCCAGGAATTTTTTTTTTTTGAGAGCCCAAAAAATGCAGACTTTCACTTAAACCTTAAATGTGGACATAGTTCACCTGTCTTTATCATGTCTGTGTGTTGTTAACACAGTCTCATTTCCTCATTTGGAGAGGGGAAAGGGGAGCCCGTTCCAAAGATGAAATAGGGTTTGGACAGAGGCAGCTCGTGAATTTTTGTTTTATCATTTCTTTTTTTTTCTTTCATATATTTTTATTGTAATTAATAGAAGGGTTACATTATATTCACCAGATAGAAAGTGCATTACTTCACATACATTGATACCCTTTCTCATGTCTTGGTCCCTATTTCCCATCTCCCACCCCTACCCCTCATCTTGTTTTCCTTCCTTCCCTATCTGACTTCAAATAACCAAATAAGCATATATACAATATATCAGATAACCAAGTGAAATGCTGTAACAATATGAGATAACCAAGGACAGAAAAAGAGATGAGAGATAACATAGTACATTAAGGACAACAATCACTTATTATATGGCTTTTGTTTCTATATCCTGGAGGTCCTTCCATTTAGCATCATAAGGAGAAAAATATTGCTTACAGTAGATTTTGAGAATTACTTGATTTAGTCCTGGTATCTGAAAAGGAAGAATCCTTTTTACAGTATAGGGAGGATAGCGACTAATGGGGGAGGCAGAAATTCTGTGTACCCCTTCTTTTGGAGGATCATTTAATGATACACTTTAATTACTAAATGTTTCCCAGAGCATTAGGGGGGCAGAGGTATGGATAATATGTGGATCTAGTAGCTGTGACTGGCATCAGAAATGAGGGGCAAGCTGGTAGAACTGAACCCTTTGCCTTGTAGAATTTAAAGTTAACTCCAGTTAGCGTCAGCATTGAACTGAATCACAGGACACCTGGTTAGTGAGAGGTGACGAATTTGTTGCTATGGGAAAACCTCCCACACACTCTGTGAGAGGAAAGGAAAACAGAATTTGTTTTCCTTATTTTAGTCTATGGTCCTCTTTTAAATCCCACTTCTTTCTTTGGCACTAATTAGGATAACTTGATACCTTATTGTTTTGAAAAACAACATGTCCATTGTCTCATCTGGCTTCTGGCTTCTGGTGATTGCTGGTGTTCTTTGGTCTTTGTGCTTGCTAGGCAAGCACTCTACCACTAAGCCAAACTCCTGACCCCCACTTAGTTGTTTTTTTGTTTTTAACATGGAAGCCCAACCTAAACAATCCAAGGCAATATCTTCATCTTTAATGTCCTGAATTACTCCCTTTGGCAGGCTACAGCAGAGAATGTGTTGTATGGACCAGTGAATGAGCAGAGCCTTGGGGCTCAGGAAATCTCCCTAAAGCAGCAGACACACATCTCATCTCTGACTTTAGCTACAGTTGTAGTAGACCCTGAAAATTCAGATTCATACTAGCTGTGCTTAATACCAAGAGAAGATGTAAGGCTGTTTTTTTAATTTAATTTAATTTATTAATTTATTTTTTGCCTGGCAGACTTTCCTTAAAACTTCTTGTAAGCAACCTGGAAAGGGTGCAAGTAAGTACACTCTGGGATAATCTCAAATAATTCAGAAAGAATGGCATCCTGAGCCTCTCATCTTTTAGCCAGACAATTCAGGGAGATATTTTGTTAACTTTTCAGATCTTGTTAGAACACAGTCCTCCGTTTGCCTACAGTGTTGATTTCCATAATGGACTTTTTTTTTAATGGCTTTTTATCCTTCAATTTGAAGCCCTAGGATCTCCTCTCAAATGAACTACAGGTACTCAAATTCTTACGTCGGTCTCTACTTTTGGGAAATGCTAAACAGAGACGGAAGGTTCCCAGCAGAGCATCCTTGAGAAAGCCACAAAAGTACCCCATGGAGGTAGGTCAACCTGGTGGCCACCTTCATAGGATGGCTTCTGTGACAATTTAGCAAAATATCTCCTGTTCCTTAATCCACCTTCCCAACACCATTATCCTCTTTAATCAAGGAAGATCATAAAGAAAATAGGATGAGAAATCAAAAGGAAACAGGACAGAACAATTTACACTTCTATCCTCTTTTATCAGGGTATTAGTCTTAAACAGGGAAGCTGCCTTCCTTCCTATTAACACAACTGCTTACAATTGTCAACACATTTGTTCTAGTCTCTTTTCTTATGGGCAAAAACTGTTTAATAATTGGCATCATAGTATTTTAATTATGCTTTTAAGTACTATCTGAAGAACTGATTGATCTTTGAGTTACATGTCACAATGTACTTCACAATGTCTGTGGAGAATGAAGCAAGTTATCTCAAGAAAATTTATTGATACCTGGTGGATGCCCTCATACTGTCATCTTCTATTGCATGCTTCTTGAGGATAGGGATGACATAGTGCTCAATTTTATTCCCCCAGATCTTGGCAGAGTGCTTGGAACACTAAGCACTAGTGGATTACTGAATGGAAGAGTAGAGATGGTCTAGAATGCCACCCTCCACCACTTTAAGTGATGCCCAAGTGCCCATCTCTATCTCCTCAGGACTTTCCATTGTTGTTGGCAGGCAAAGCTGCTAAATGCCAGCATCTGCATCTGTTTGCTCATGTGCTTTCTCTAAGTGGGAGTGCAGAGAATTAATGTTCCCTGAAAGCACCCATCACCAATGAATGCTGGGAGCAGCTGTGACTAAATATTTGGCTTTATTGCCCTTGGATAGGATAATTATGAAGTAAGTGTTCTACCCAAGGTATTTCTAGTGACTCACAGTGGTAATTTTCTTGATACCTTCATAACAGTCCTTTACTGGCTTTTTTTCTACATACACATATGTACACATATACACATACATGTTTGTACGTACAGATGGATGGATGAGTAGATGTATATTTTGGCAGTTCTGGGGATTAACTCAGGTTCTTAAGCTTTCTAATCCTTTACCACTTGAGCCATACCCCCAGTCCTTTTGCTCTTTGATTTGTTCATTTTTACCTAGAGATTTCTGATTTTGCCTATGCTAGGCTTAGATCTTGATCTTCCTACCTCTACCTGCAGTGTAGCTGAGGCTACAGGAATGTGCTACCATACTCAACTTCTAAACTACTTGCTCACAAATATCTAACTCATAGATTCTAAGGAAACCTATACTAACAGAATCACCCAGCTTAGATTTGTATGTGACACATGAAGCTCTCTAAAGCAAGGTCCTTCCTTCTCATAGGATTCATTCCTCTTACTGACTGGTTTCAGATCTTTGCATAATACATAAATTATTTAGCCTAACTCATTCATTCTGAGTCCTTCCATGCCACAGCTATCTGGGGATTGTCATCTTCTTTTGTTGGCTGTTTTCTAGACTCAGCAGTGGCTCTACAACTACTATAGGAATGGAAAGCTTCATGTTTTCTTGCTTAGCAATCATTATTCTGGTTTGATGTGCAGGCTAGTGGGAAGATTACAACTGAATGTTGTTACTTTTTCCTTTAGTACTTTTAAGAATGAATCTTGGAAGAGTCCCTGTATATTTGCCATGGGTCAGTGTGCTCCGTTTGTTCAATGACATGGAGAACAGTACAAGATGGTATTTTGTCATAATGGGAAAATAATGATGGCTTATAGGCAAAAGCTCTTACATTCTTGTTGAGTCATCTTGAAGCTGTCCCCAGGGTGAAAGAACTGCTTTGGTGATCACGTTGAAGAAGAGTCCTAGAAATGGACATTTTAGTCACTAAACTCCTAAACCACTCCTGTGTTCAAAATCTGTCCTACATATTCTTCCAAGTTCTGTGATCATCTTGAACTACTCCCCATTACTTAAAAAGGAACTCTTCTGGGCTAGGAACATGGCCTAATGAAAGTGTGCTCTCCTAGCATGCACAAAGCCCTGAGTTCCATTCCCTGGTACCACATACACAGAAAAAGCTGGAAGTGGTGCTGTGGCTCAAATGGCAGAGCTCTATCCTTGAGCAAAAAGTGTCCAAGGACAATGCGCAGGCCCTGAGTTCAAGCCCCAGGACTGGCAAAACAAAAACAAAACAAAAAACAAATTAAAAAAAAAAGGAACTTTTTGTCCTTAAGTTGGACTTTTTTTTGAATAGGCAAGCAGAATAATTTCCTATCAAGGTACTCCATGTTTTGGCTAGAGAATAAATACAGGACATAGATTGATTTGTGACTTTTTAAAGTTTATTTATTTATTTATTTATTTATTTTGTAGTACTGAGGTTTGAACCCAAGGCCTCGTGTTTGCTAAAAATAGGTACTCTACCAATTGAGCTCTCCTACCACTCTTCCCCCCCTGGTTATTTTCAAGATAAAGTCTTGCTTATGATATGGCTGGTTTTGACTCCAACCTTCTCGTTTGGTGTGTCCCTTCATCAGTGTGCCTGACCATCGTACTTCCCTTCTAGCTTGAGATAAAAGGCTAGCACATGATGTGTCATCATTGGTTGAGATGGGGGCTCGTGAACTTTTATGCAGAATCTGATCTATATCTAATTTGCACCTCTCAAGTAGCTAGAATTACAGACTTGAGCCACTGTGCCTTTTGTTGCCATAAGTTTTTAAAAAGTAGTCAAAGCAACCCTGTAAGGGGCTTATTCTTGATGTCAGGGCTTATGGTAATCCTCTTACATACATTGTCTCATTTAATCTTTATAGCAGCTCTCTAAAATACAAATTATTCTTCCCACATGACGGGTCAAGAATCTAAGACTAGAGAGGTCTAACAGCTAGAAAGTTTGGGGGGGGCTGGGATTTAAGCCTGACCTTCAACATAAATCACAGCCTCTTGCACTGTCCTTGCCCACCCATCCTCCTTTTTCTCCCAAGCCTAGGTCCTGGATTTGCTTATCAGGGGAGCCATAGAACCTAACCTTTTCACGTATGCCTAGAAAAATGATGTCATTTCCCTTAATGGCTCCAACTCCTTCCTTTCTAGGCAATACATGATAAGGTATTCATTAGCATTTCAGTGGCTCACAGGATTATTGCTAAAGATCTATTTGTGCAAGACTTATTTGAAAATTTTGTCTATCAAATTTTTTGTTGTTGTTATTGTTTGTTTTGGGGGTTTTTGGTGTTTTTTTGTTGTTGTTGTTTTTGGTTTTTTTTGCCAGTTTTGGTGCTTGAACTCAGGGTGCAGGCACTATCCTTGGATACATTTTGCTCAAGACTAGTACTCTGCCACTTGAGCCACAGCACCACTTCTGATTTTTTTCTGTGTATATGATACCAAGGAATAGAACCCAGGGCTTCATACATGCTAGATGAGCACTCCACCATTAGGCTACACTCCTAGCCCCTTATCAACTTCTGATGTGTCTATATTCCTGTTTGGTATATCTGTAGGAAACAAGAAACCCAGCTGCCCTGTTGAAAAGAAAGGATATTTCTGAGGAAGCAGCCCTTGAATAACATGAAAATAGTGGTCTTTGTCACCAGGATGACAAGTTTGTAACCATGTCTTAATGAGTTCACAACCTCTCCTACAAGTATAAAGTTGATTTTCCTCTCTGTTTTTTTTGTTTGTTTGTTTTTTTTCCTGGCAGGGGGAGAGCACAGGATCTTGGACTGAGACATTATGCTTACTAGATAAGCATTCTACCATTTGGCCATACCTCATCCCTTCTTTTTAGTGTTCTTGAGATAGTATCTTGTGCTTTTTGCCCTGGCTTGCCTTGGACAGTAATCCTCCTATATTTTCCTTATCCCATCATAGCTAGGATTACAGGCATACACCACTACACTACAACATGTCTCTGAAGTTATTTCTTTAGGACAGGTCTCAAGCTCTGTCTACTTCCTGTTACAGGCTTGGGTGAAAAATCTGCAAGCAGGTTCTTGATTTGGTTGAGGAAATTCTTTAATTTTGAGGATAGCTTAACATAAACCCATGATCACATTTTTGGATCATCCAGAGCCTACCTATAACGATTTCTAAGCAAAAAGATGAGGGTGGCAACAAGTAGGCCAATCACAAATAAATCCCAGTATGGTCCAACGGTGTTGTCCAGTTTCATCCATTTCCATCTCATTGTAAACTGTTGACAAGTGACATTTGGGTTAAAAAAAAAGTTCCAAATTACCACTGTATTCAGATCCATCATCTCCTTATTCACCTCCCACCACCAGCAGATATCATCAATTCTCCTTAGCTTCCTGCAGTCTTGGAAGAGACAATCTTTGTAGGTTTATAGCTCTTAGAGAGGGCTTAGCTACTACCATTGGAATAACCTCCAGGATTTATAAAATTTTATTTCAAATTCATTTCAAATTGTAGCTCTTTGTGGTACCATTTGCTACCTGCCATCTGCTTACCAGTCTGAGATTTTTGATGGCAAGAGCTGTGTTTTGAACAAGTATATATAGCACGTTATTTCACTTAAGGCTTTGAACATAGTTTGTGCTGAAAAAAATATCTATCAAATGAATTCATTGGATGTACTACAAAGTGCCAACACATACTCAACATAACACGTAAAGCTGCTCTGCATGGTAAATATGAGTGAATGCTACTTATCAAGGGAAAGCCATCCAAAAAAATTCTCTTTTTATGATGGGCCTCAGAGTCCCTTAGAGTTACTTATTGGAATTCCAGAGCCTCAGGGCCTATTTGAGACACACTCACATTAAAAAACAGGATGTCTCGGAGCAAATGCATAGTTTCCAGTTTCATAAGGGCAAAAAACACAGGTATGTGAGCATCTGGACTTGTTTGAGCAGCCATGTCATACAATCTTCTGGCCAAGTGGATGTCCTAGAAATAGAACAACAGCCAGTCCTCATTAGCTACAGGTTCTTGAAAGATAAAAAGAAACCATTGTTAGAAATGCCATAATTTATGTTTGGCAGAGTGGTTCCCTAAAGATGACCATGCTTTCATCTCTAGAACCTTGAAGGTAAATCATATGGCAAAAGGGCTTTTGAAAATGTAATTAAGGTTATAGATCTTAAACTAGAGTATCCTATGCATTCAGATGGTTATCATATAATTACATGAGCCTTTAAATAGAACTATGTCTACAATGAAGAAGAAAACCAGAGGTTCAACTCAACATTCTGGAAGAGGCCACAAGGGAAAAATGAGAAGAAATTCACACAGCTAGCAAGGAAACAAAATCCTTGATCATACATCTTAAATTCAGCCAACCAACTACCTGAATGAGCTTGAGAGAAGATTCTTCCTAGAACCTCCTGTGAAGAATACAACTTTGATTTTTGTCATGTGATACCCTATACAGAGGACCTACTTAGACCACCAAGACTTTTGATCTACAGAAACCATGTAATAATAAATATATGCTGTTTTAAGCCATTAAATACGTATTACAAAGAAACTAAGACAAGCCTTAAAAAGCTTTCTTGGATAACTTGGACCAGCTCTTTATACTTGTGATTTCAGAGAAAGGGATAGAGATCATTAGATACTAAGGCACAGTTTCCTAAAATAGACACAAATGTAGGTAATTAAGGAACAATAACAATTATTTATAGTGATCACCATCATATTTATCTTACCTGAAGTTATGAATTTATTTGTAAGTCCTTGAAGACAAGGTCTTAATAAAGTGCCTGTATTGTGTAGTAGTCTTCAACAATACTTTATAGAATGAGAGAATATAATATTTTGGCTCTTGGGTTGGAACTTGATTCCTCAAATGACATAATAATATATTGTCAGGGACTTTTTTCTGATAAAATTAGATAATGGCAGAGCCACTTTCTGTGGCTTATTATGCTTGCTTTATTTTTGCTTTGTGAAACTGGTGAGAAGGCTAAGGTGTGTTACTTGTCAAGGTTGAGGTGTCCTGAAAGTGTTTTGCTTGACTGACCATGAATCACTTCCAAAGAAAGGTAAGAGGAAAATTGTTTTATGAACTGCCATCCAAATATGTTATTTTCTGTTGGCTCCAGCACCTAGGCTTCAACAGAGCCCTGGAGGCCTCTGCTAAACCTGTTTCTTGAGTAGTGTCTTCTGTCAGTGGTGTTATGTCATTTCTTTTTTTATAGTTTTAGAAGAATTTATTTTATTGTCGGGATAATGTATAGAGGGGTTACAGTTACATACAGGTACATCTTGCACATTGATATCCCTTCTCATGTTTTTGTTCCCGTTTCTCTCCCCCTACTCACTCCTAATCATCTTGTTTTCCCTCCTTCCCTTCCTTATTTTGAATAAACAAGTAAACCTATATACAATATACCAGGTTAACATTTCTTAGCCAGGCGCTCGTGGCTCCTAGCTACTCAGGGAGGCTGAAACCTGAGAGTCATAGTTCAAGGCCAACCTGGGGACAAAAGTCCATGAGACTTTTTTTTTTTTTTACCAGTCCTGGGGCTTGAACTCAGGGCTTAGGTACTGTCCTTGCACAGACTAGTGCTCTGCCACTTGAGCCACAGCTCCACTCCTGGCCTTTTCTGTTTACGTGGCACTGAGGAATCAAACCCAAGGCTTCATACAGGCTAGGCAAGTACACTACCACTAGGCTATGCCCTAGGCTTCTATGAGACTTATCTCCACTTAACCACCAGAAAATGGGAAGAGGCACTATGGTCAACGTGATAGAGCATTAGGCCGGGAGTTTGGCCTAGTGGTAGAGTGCTTGCCTAGCATGCACAAAGACGGGTTCGATTCCTCAGTACCACATACACAGAACAAAACAAGCCAGAAGTGCTGAGGCTCAAGTGGTAGAGCTCTAGCCTTGAGAAAGTCCAAGGACAGTGCTCAGACCCTGAGCTAAAGCCCAGGACTGGCAAAAAAAAAAAAGTAGTAGAACATTAGCCTTGAGCTGAAGAGCTCAGGGACAATGCCTAAGCCCAGAGTTCAAGCCCCACCACTGACAAAAAAAAAAAAATCCATAGCTTTGAAGTCTGGTAAATAGATTTGTTGGCGAAAGAGGCATGTTTTTGCTTAAATTTTAGGAGACTGGAACAAATATTTCTGGCAACAGAGAAAATAAATGTAAAAGCTCTAATTCTAATATATTCAGTGAATAGTCTTATGATAGCACTCTGCTGATTGTAACAGCTGTGTTAGCCCCACATGGGAAAGGCAGCTTGAGTGAAATGCAACTTTTGGGGAAAGTTAGCTTTGTCAGTATCACAGTCTTCCTTCCTTCCTTCCTTCTTTCTTTCCTTTCTTCCTTCTTTTTATTTATTTTGTATATGTGTCAGTTATGGTGCTTGAACTCTGGGTTGAGTGCTGTCCCTGAGCTTTTCAGCTCAAGGCTAGTACTTTACCACGTTGAGCCATAGCACCACTTCTGGTTGTCTAGTGGTTAATTGGAGCTAAGAGTCTCACAGACTTTGGTGCTCAGGCTGGCTTTGAACTGTGATCCTCAGATTTCAGCTAGGATTACAGGCATGAGCCACCGGTACCTTGGCCCGAAGTCATTCTTTTTTAAATTAGTCACTGTGAGGTTACTTCTTGAGGCACAAGCTCTGCTAGTTCTGTTACTAGGAAATAGAAAAAAAAATCAAGAAACACTACTAAAGTGGAATGAGCTTTCCCTCTGCCCAGCAGGCCTCAAAATTTGGAGTAGAGTAGGATGTGAAAATGTTTAAAAAGTTCCAGACAAATTTCCAAATGATACTGCCCAATTAGAACAACTCATAAAATAAAGTTTATTGCTAAACTCTAGAAATGATCCTTCGTTAAAAAAAATCTTATTTAGTAATAAGTTCAAATCAAGGTGAGTAAAGTGCTTTATACCTGTAATCCCAGCTACTCTGAAAGCAGAGATTCCTGGATGATTGTGGTTTGAGACGCCACCATTCAACAACAACAACAACAACAACAACAACAGCAACAAATCTGAAAATGACAGTGAAATCCTGTGAGCAAAGCCATACAAGAGGTATACATAAGAGAACCATGGTCTGAAACCATCTAGAAAAAACAAAAGGCAGGCCAAGAGTGTGGCCTAGTGGTAGAGTGCTCACCTAGCATGCACAGAGCCCTGGGTTCAATTCCTAATTCCACATGCACAGAAAAAGCTGGAAGTGGTGCTATGGCTCAAGTGGTAGATCACTGAAAAATAACTAACATCAAAAAAAAAATTAAAAACCAACCCCAAATCATTCAAACAAAAAATGTCTTCTTGATAAATAGTGTTCATTAAAGATGGTCAGACTCTGTAAATGAGAATTCCATTTCATAGTATAATCCTTATGTTTCACCGGTCTATGGCATATTAACTGAATTCAGTGATATAGGGGTTTATAGAAACTATCCTGAAGACTTTTTTATTTTTAAGTAACCTAACTAAATTCCAAGTAAAATGTCAGGTGTGCCAAAGTATTGCTTAATATTCAAAACAGTTTGCTGTAGTTCAAAGATTCAGAACTATCTAGCAACCAAATTCCTAGTTTAGGAAAATGGTTCAATTACCTGATGCAACTATTCTATGGTCCCAAATGTTTGAGTGTCATAAAAAAATTTCTTGTACTGAGACAGATGATGTAAATGGAAAAGTAGTTCTTAAAATAATAAAATGTCATGGTCTTATTTTGTATATGCCCTATGTAAATTAGGGGAAGTTTTGAAATTACAGAACTGAATAACTGAGGAAATAAAGCCACCCACATTCCCACTATAGAGAGATAACTGCTACTTTTACAGACATTGTTCTATCTTTTGTATGTTTGTTTCTTTAATTTAGGGATTTTTTTCACCCTGCGTAATGTATTATTGTCTGCTTTTATTTTTGTTGTTATTGTTGATTGTGGGGCTTGAACTCAGGTCCTGGATACCGTCCATGAGCTCTTTTTCTCAAGAACAGCCCTCTGTCACTTTGAGCCACAGCACCACTTCCAGTTTTCTAATAGTTGGAGATAAAAGTCTCATGAGCTTTTCTGCCCAGTCTAGTGTCAAACCACAATCCTCAGATCTCAGCCTTCTAAGTAGCTAGGGTTATAGGCATGAGCTACCAGAACCTGACTTGAATAATATTTTCATATCTTATTGTATATCATGGAGATGACTAATACTTATTCAGTATTTATTTGTGCCAATCCCCAATGCGATTTAATCATCATGACAATTCTGTAGGGAAGGTGATATCAACTATGTTTGGAAGAAGTACAGAGGGGTTAAGTTACTTAAATTCTTATAGCACTTAAGTGCTGAGTGAGAATTGAAATTCATATTGTCTGCTTTTAATCCACTGACACAGTAGGTACCAGATATACACTACTATATAATAATCCATATCTTCTACTGGAAAACATTCAGTGGTTTTATAAATTTTATAAGTTAATACATATATATATATGGAGAGAAACTATATATAATACATAGAGTATATGTAATAGAGACTATAGACTAGATACAATATAGACTAAGTCTATATATAGTCTCTATATTTAAATCTAGTCTATTTATTTAGTCTAGATACATAGTCTCTATATAATATATATAGTCTATATTTACATCTAGTCTGAATATTTATAGACTGACTAGATAAGTATATGCAAAGTGACATTTATTCCAAATTATAATTTTTCCTTTTTGTCTTACTGTAGGATAGTTATTATATGCTTTCTTCCTTTTAAAAATGGTTATTATGTATTTCTCATACTTACTATATATTTTAGTATAGAATATGAGTATCTTAATTATCTCCTATTCCATAAAATTAATTTTCATATCCTTAACATGTTTAGTACTTTGCTTTTTATTCTTATTTATTTTTATTGTAATTAATAGAAGGGTTACATTATATTCTCCAGATATAAGGTGAATTACTTAACAATCATTGCTACCCCTTCTCATGTTTTTGTCCCCATTTCCCTCCCCCACCTCCCTATCTTGTTTCCCCCTTCCCTATCCTATTTCAAATAAACATATACAATATATCAGATAACAAGATAAGATACTATAACAATATGAGATAACCAAGGGACAGCAAAAGAGATGAGAAATAACATAGCACATTAAGAACAACAGTCACACCTTATATGGCTCTTATTTCTGTATCCTGAGGTCCTTTCATTTAGCCTCATCCTATATGACCTTATGTATCTAGGTTTTGCCTTATTGTAAACCTTTGTTAGAAGAGTCCAAGGTTTATACTAATTATGAGAAATGAGGGAAACCATTTGGTGTTCTCATAAATAAGACTCATTCAGTCCTGAATCCATTTAGGTCAAACAACTCACTGAGCAAAGTAGTGGTTAGTGAAGCTACGAGAATAACTAGTTCTCATCACTATAATCCTACGTTCCTTTCCTAAAGACAGATGCAAACAACAATGACCCAGATTTTTACACTGATTTTCCAAGCCATGATTTATACCTCACTTTCCTCCCTGCATGTCTTAAATACCTAGAGGTCTTAAATAATAGTCATATTTGATTCTCAGAGAAACTCCAGTAATATTACACTCATTGTTTTCATTGGTTTACACGAAAGAGGACAAGAGCTTGGATGGTGTCTTCTCCTAGGCTCATTTACTTCCATTGCAGTAACTTTTGGGATTTAAATTAGCAGGATTTTTTATTTTACTTGAATTTCCTAGTTAATGTGACTATGAGATGACAAGAATTAATCTTGAAACTTTGTTTCTGGATCCTTATTTCTCTAATGGCTAAGATTAAAGGTAGTGGTTTTTCATTCACTAAATCAAAAAGTAAAGAAAAAAAGGGAGGTGGGGAAGCAAAACAACACAAAACAAAACAAATCTCATCTAAGATATATTGATCAAAGCAAACTATTCATAATTTAACAAGAATCCTAGCAGAAAAGAATAGGGAAGTGGTCAGAGAGAAACTTTTTTCCTGTTTGTATCAACAGCTACTGTTTGACATTGTGAAGACGATGACTAGCAGAGACATTCTTGGTGACTAAGAAGGAAAACCAAATCCTCCAACATGACTGGCCAGCAGGACCTGGCAGGCAGTATCTCTCCTGCTCTGTATGTAGTTCCTGTGTACTGACAGGATACCTCCAAGGATTCAAGACAAATATGGTCTTCTTGTAATGAGGATGATGCTGTCGGAAGACTGAGTGCTTTTTGAATCACACAGGATAGGAGAGCCAGCTTGAATTTAACACCTGGAATGAGGCATTTCCATGCCTTTCATAAACAAAACTCATCTTGGGTTATTATGTTTTGTGTGAGGAATTGTGAATACAAGCTTTAATCTTAATAGAAGCCTCTTCCTTAGCAGTTGCTCAGGATTGCCTTCTGATCTAAATATCAGTGATTTCCCCGCATTTGACTACAAAGCTCTTTCACAAAGCCTTGTTCATTCATTTTATCTTCGAAGTGAAGGCCAGACCAGGTATCATTAGTTCTGTTATACTGATAAGGTGACAGTGGGAAGCTACTAAGAGTTGCTAAGTAACATCCAACAGATCATCCAATTTAGCTACTTGGTCCAGTCTGTTCTCCTTCCATTTTTTTTTATAAACACAGGTGGCTTACCACTGCTAGGAATGGAGGAAACAGGCTTGGATTTGGATTTGATATCTTTTCTACTGTCTAGGGTGCCAAAACTGATGAATAGTATTTGTCAAAAAGGCAGGCTGCGGGGAAGAACAAGACATTGGGGTTCTGGATAATTGCCACCTAGAGAAGTCTCCTTTGGCTGCCAGTGTGCACTGTTTTTGCAGTTCTTTGAGAGGAAATTTCCTACCGATAATTCTCCAATTAGTACTAGCACAACTGAAAAGAAAACAAGAGCATAAAATATCCAATATTCTCCACATTATTTTATTCTAGAAATGCATTTAGGAATATAAACGCTGAAGATAAATACATTCATGTGCACTAAGACTAACTTAGTCAAGAGCCCATGTTTTCCTCTCCTAAAATATCTGAGTATCACACAGGTTTGGGTTAAAGCTCTGACCCTTCCACCAATGAGCTCTGTAATCTTAGCTTGATTCATACATTTAGGACAATTACAGTGCTTCACCAACAGACTGTGTGATTTAAAAGACAGTGCACATATCACACCTAGCCCAATGATTATCATCATTGACATTTAACACAACTTGTTTATCCTGTCAGACCTTGATGCCATCCTGTGGTTAATTAGACTCACTGATTAGGGGGTTTCCCCAATAGCATCTCGTAATGTTAGTGCTCTTTCATTAATGAATATGCATTTATTCTCTTGGGCCTTCATAGGATACCCAGCACACTGTTATGGGAATGTTAGTTGCTCTGTAAGACATTTCTGACATAGTGTCACCTCAGTTTCGAGTACTGTCCTCATTCCACTTTGTCCTCTATTACAGAGGACTTGGAAGTCAGTGGAAATATCAGTGGACAAAACGGCTCTAGGAGGAGAGGAATAGAAACAAGGCCCATGGAAAAAGGTATGCTGGGAGAAAAGTAGGAACTTATGACTCAAATTGGCCTAGGCTAGATTTCTGCTATTTATTATTTATGTCCTTGACGTAAATCGAGAAAATGATATACCCTCATAGGATTCCTAGGAGAAAAATAGTATTAATAATATATATTGACATAAGACTCAGCAAATGCTAAATCTTCTCCTTCCTTCCTCTACACTGATGGTATTAACAGAATTCAAAACATTTATGGATTTTCTCTTCCTATCCATCTGGCATTGCTAGAGTTAAACCAATGTACTTACCTTTGCAATACCTAAGCCATGTTCATACATATAAGCCAGATTGAACATGGCTTGTGCACTGTGATATTTGTCAGCTGCAATGCTGTAATGTGTAGCTGCAGTTTGGTAGTCTTTCTTAGTTCCATAGCCATAATAATGGTAATCTCCAATTTTTACTCTAGCAAATGCATTGCCTGGAGAAATATTAGAAAGAGAAGAAAAATTATAACTCAAGTGTTATTCTCAGTCTAATGATCTGTAAAAAGAAAAATGAAAAATGGGAGGGAGAGGGGAGGAAAAGAAAAGTAGACAAATGAAGACGGGGAGGAGGATACAGTCATAATGTTCAATGTGTACCCTGGGAAACTAAGAAAATTGATGAGGAGATTGAAAAAGGGGTGACATCATCAAGATGCACTATATTTATAAACTAATTGTTCAATGGTAATTCCTTTGTACATCTACTTAAAGATAATAAAAATATAATTTAAAGATTATATGCATATAATTACAGCCTGAATGTTATATATGAATATAAGATTTTACCTTTTAAATTCATTTCTTTTGTTGTTGAATTTGGTTGTGGTACTTGAACTCATGGCCTGGGCCATGTCCCTGAGCTCTTTGCTCAAGGCAAGCACTCTACCACTTGAGCCACAGCACCACTTCTGGCTTTTTTGAGTAGCTTATTGTGAATAAGAGTTTTATGGACTTTTCTGCCTGTGCTAGCTTTGAACCATGATCCTCAGCTCTCAGCCTCCTGAGTAGTTAGGATTATAGGCATAAACCACTAGTGCGCCCAGCCCTAAATTCATTTCTTAGGGGTAGGTAAACTCCTGGGAGACTGATTCCATTTCCTCCCATTCTTAGAATTCATTGTTGCAGGTCTACTCTTTTACATTACCCACTTCTTCTGTCCCAAGTCAACCCCACTATCCATTCAAACAGGATAGAATATCTTCTATGAATTCACACTAAACCTTTTCAAAATTGTGTTGTGTAACTCCCTATCTCCAGAGTTTTACTCCCAGTCTTTCACTGGAGGTCACCTTTCTCTTAGAAATGACTTGTAAGAGGAAGGGAGCCCATGTGTTTGTGACAGAAAAGTAAGTGAGCTTGGTGTGGTGACTCATATCTATAATCCCAGCTACACAGGGGGAGGAGACCAAACTGCAGCAAAAGCATCAGACCTTAATTTTTTTTTAAAAAATGACCAAATTAGAAAGGGCTGGTGGTGTGGTTCAGGTGGTAGAGTGCTTGCATAGCCCTGAGTTCAAACCCCAATCTTAGCTGTAACCAATTCATCATAGTCTAGGAATCTTTGGAAAAGAGGAAGTACTAAATATAAGTGATACAGGACTAATTGCAACATTTTCTCCTTATTTAACCTAGAAAGGGCCTAAAATCCTTTGGAATGTATCCCTTTGTGTAATAAAGTTATTTTCACCATCCTTTGACTCAAGGAATCATAACTCTATGGGAATAGAGAACTTTGGTGCATTTTCAAGCTTACAAGCCAAGTGCCCTCTCTGAGAAGAGAGGGCAGTGAACAAGCTTGTTCTTCAAAGATTCAGTTCTACTCTAATGAGGGGGACTCACTAAGCCTGACAGGTTTATCTGTGGATTAATTGACAGTAGGACTCCTGCTTTAATTTCACAATTACAAGACAGATGACTGCATGCTGATGTGTCAATACCCTCTTTACATGAAGCAACAGCTAAAAGAGACCAATAGTGAGTGATTAGCAGGAAAATTCCATTATGAGATTTCCTTACCCCAAAAGAGCTACTCAGCAGCCATATCTTTGGAGATACTTATTCCCAACCTTTTGTGACACATAATTATTTTTAGCACAGCGACTCTTTTTTTTTAAGACTGAGGGAATTCTGTTTAATATTCATGTTTTTCTCATTTTCAATTTCTCTTTTCCTTGATCCAATTTCCACACCATTTCCTAGTCTGAAATAAACATGCATTTGTTGCAACTGAGCTGAGTTGCCATAGCTGACAGATTGCTAGTGTGGTTTTCCCCACTCCAAATAAGGTCTTTATTGCATTTTATTAAACACAGAATTTCTCACTAAAATCACAGTGATGGCTTGTTGCTGCTTTACCAGCTCAGCTGGATCTGAGAAAGCAACACTGTGACTTTTTTCTTTTGCCTCATATTAGCAGCAGTTGAAAATCATTTTTTATACTCTTACTTCCTGCTTAAAAGAATGATTTGGCCATAGCATGATTTTTAGAACAAGTAATTGGAAGTAAAATTGGTCTTATTATGTGGGTTCCTCACATATCCAAAAGCCAATTCTGACAGCTTTGCAACATCTCTGTGCTCTTAATACTGTAATTTTAGGGAGAAATTTGGGAGAAGCATAATAATGCAAATGCCACCTGTCAATGCTATTCCTGGTAATATTATTTCATATTCTTTACCACAAGTGACATCAATGCACACAAATGGACATGAGAACTCCAGTCAAGGGAAAGGTTATTACTATTCATCTCTACTTTGTTTTGTTTTAATTCTAACAAACTAATAGCTATAGTAAAGATCTGAACTTTGTTGTAATCTATACATTTTTCAAAAAGAAATCAACTGAGACTTAGATATATAATTAATTTTGCCCATAAACTCAGAGTCATAGGTCATGTCACTGATTAATTTCATAAACAAATCAGCAAATGAGTGACTGAAGCCAGAACAAGATAACTGTTTTCTTGTGTAACTTATAATGTTTCAAACAACAGGTCTAGTGCCATGGAGGCAGAACCATAGAAAATTTCCTAAGATTTGCTAAACCACAGGACTTTAAGAATAATGAGAATGCCCAGAAATGACCTCTAACATCAATATGGTGCCACCTACCTGATATTCTGTACCTGTACACCTATGCACAAAATAACATAGCTGAACCAAATTATTTAGTGACTAATCAGGGACCAGGTATGTGCTTTTTTTTTTTTGGTGGGTCATGGGGCTTGAACCATGCCTGAGTGATGTCCCTAAGCTCTTCAGCTCAAGGCTACCACCCTACCCTTGAGCCAAGCCCCACTACCCGTTTTCTAGAGGCTAATTGGAGATAAGAGTCTCAGGTTCTTTTGTGCCTGGGCTGGCTTTGAATCTTGATCCTCAGATCTCAGCCTCCTGAGTAGCTAGGATTACAGGAATGAACCACCGGGCCTGGCTGTGCTTATTTTCTTAATCTAGATTTTATACCTTGAACAGCTGCTCGATTCCATAAGAGAAGTGCCATTGGATACATCTTCTCTTTCTCAAGAATGTTGGCCTTTTCTGAAAAACAAGGAAACATTCCACTAAGGAGTCTAAAAGTGCATCTATGGTAAAGTCACATATGCATAGGTATGACTGGGGAATTACAGAGAATTTTAACTTATCTTACTAGATTCCAAAATGAATGCTGAATTGCTTTGAGCTACTTCATACCCCATTTCTGCAAGCAGTGCATACTGAACAAGAGAAGAATCTATATCACCATCCTTATAGGCAAAGTAGGCTGTCAGGAATTTTTCAGCCCAGTGGCCTAGTTCACAGACACCTTTATAAAGCTGTATATAGGAAGAGAAACGAAGCACACTAGTTAGTCAAGATACTTCATACCAGGAAAATGATTGATGAACTCAGTCTGAAGCTTCTTCTGGCTAGTCAGACAAGAATTTTAGATCGAAAACATGGTTTTTGCAAATTATTTGGGGGTAAAGAGTTAATACTTTTCCCAGACACAGAGATTTCAATTGTATTCTTCCTTTTTGATTAAAAAATTTTCTTTGGCTTCAGCAGAATTTCATTGGGGTGATTTTAAATTTGTAAACTAAACTTTCCAGGTTTGAAGGTTTATTTTTCCTTTTCCTTTTTTTTTTTCAGGCTTGGAGGTTTTTCTTGACAAGAATGTATGGACTATGTTTGTTGTTGCTGTTATCCAGGGCTTATTTTGGTAGTGATGTGCTGCATGGGCAAATTGCAAGGCTATGATGACTGATGTGGAAAGGACAGAAGAAGGGGAAAATAGTGCCTGAGGGAAAAGGTGACATAATCTCAATGGAGGTATGCAGAGTTATATGGGGACAAATGTCAACTTAGCTGAATAGCCCTTATGTAACCAAAAGAGGTTAGCCATACATAATTCATTAGGAAATTGGCAAAGGAACAAATCTAAAGATAGATTATTAGCTGGCAGCTTTTTAAAATGAGCTTCAGAGGGACTGCAACTTGGAAGTATTTATATTAGTGTAGCGAGGGGACATATTTCATAAATCAATGAAGGGCATTAAGGTACTAAAGGCATTCTTTTGAAAAGTACATTACTGGTGTAGGCTGAAAGAATACACTATCAATTGTCATCCAAATCATTGAAAAAGAAAACCTAAGGTCCTTGCTTTCCTGGGAAAAATAATGGGCCACATTTTCTAGGCTTAATCAAACCATTCTTTTCCCAAGTAGCAACTTCCAATCCAACTAACAGTGCCAAGTTGCCCTGATGTGATTGAAGACTGAAACAGAGCTCCTTAACTGAATTCTGAGGTAAGATCTGAATGGGATGAAAGCTAAATGCAACAGAGAGATCATTTCTCTTTCCTTCTGTTCCTAATCCAAGCCACATCACTGTTTTCCTTCTATGGAATATGTTGATGCTCATGCTAACTGGGGGAAAAAAAAAGAGGTAACAGCCAGAAAAACCAAAGACACTAAGACATTACAGACAGTATCACCTCCTATGCGGGATAAATGAAAAGAGCTGTAAAAGCAGTCCCAGCTTTACCTCCACAGCAGTTCTGCAGGATCGTAACACTCCTGTTCCTGTGGCGTACATCTCCGCTAGGTAATAAATAGCAAGGGGCTGCCCACTCTGAGAGGCCAAGTAAAAATATTTGAAGGCAAGCTTATAATCCTTCCACACTCCAGAGCCAGCTGAAAATGAAAATATCTATGAGTCACATTTGTTTCATTAGTTGATAGTATACCCTATGGATACAATGGTTGTTATGATGCCTGCTATTTTTAAATAGGATGGGGGGGTGGGAAGAAGCCAAATGTCTGCTGCTGCAAATCTACTATGAGGACAAAAATAGGGAAAGGTATGTTCTCGACATCATTTGGGAAACTAAGGAAGTTGAACCACTTGTCTTATAGAAATACCTCCTTCATACGAAGTAACTAATGAGTTAGTAAAATGAGTTAAGGAAAATTTGACTTAATGGAAAAGGTGGGCCCTGATGATTAGAAACTTATCATGATCTCAGAAACCTTTCCATCATTCCATGACAGGGCACCCCTGCCCACAGCCACGGAGCATGGATCAGGAGAATTCAAACTCCTGGAAGACCAGCTCTCAATTAATTAATCTCAGAGCCAGGAGAGGTATTTGGTGCCAGAACAGAACAAAGAGCCAGTAGATTCCCAGCAACAGGAATTTTTGTCCTTGGCACTCCCAGAATTCTCAGTTTTGAATTGTGTACCTCTAGATACTTGGAAAAGGAAGGCGTTTTCATTACATGGTCCTCAAATCTTTTCCAGCTCTAATATTTTGTGGCCTTAGTGGTAATGCTGTGTATGGATTCAGGACAAAAGCTCAGGTTTGTGTGGTAGCACATGCTTACAATTTTAGCCCTTGGGAGGCTGATATCAGATTGTGAGTTTGAGACCAGCCTGAGCTACATAGTGAGTTCAAGGCCAGCTTAGGAAGCCTTACTTTAAAAGAGAAAGGAAGGAAGGAAGAAACAAAGGGAAGGAAGGAGGGAGGGAGAAAAAGAAACAGGGGAAAAAGGAAAAGAAAGGAAGGAAGTGGAGGAAAGAAAAGGAATGGCAAAAAAGCAAGAGCTGGGCATGGTGGCTCACGCCAGTAATCCTAGCTACTCAGGAGTCTGAGATCTGGAGATCAAAGTTCAAAGCTAGCCCAGGGAACAAAATAGGACCTGAGACTCTTACCTCCAATTAACTTCTAGAAAACTGGAAGTGGGGCTTGGCTCAAGGGTAGGGTGGTAGCCTTGAGCTGAAGAGCTTAGGGACATTGCCCAGGCTGGGTTCAAGCCCCATAACCGACTCCCCCTCCACAAAAAAATGCAAGGTTTAGGAAGCAGATTGCTCTAATTAGAATCCCAACTCTACTAATTATGTGGTCCTGGAGAAGATGTGTGACCTCAATTTGAGGTCAATGAAATCATTGACAAAGACTTCATATTTTGTTTTTTCCCTCCCATAGATCTTTCTCATATTTATATTACACAATTTTTTTCTACCTTAAGTTATCAAGGATTAAAAAATATCCTCTATCATGGATAATAAGGTCTCTACCTAGCTGGGTCCAACCAGATCTCATCCCACCAACTTTTTTCCAGAAGCTCTTTTCTCTGGTTATAACTTATGTCCATGATTCTCATGATCTAGAAATGAAAACCAAGAAGGTTCTCATTCCCTTAATGCTTTTTTTTCCTGTAGAGGCATACTTTTTCGCCTTCCCATTAAATGCACAATTTTGGAAGGATTTCTTCAACTTTAAGCCACACTTTTTAATTTTTTTCTTTTTTATTGTCTAGGTAATGTAGAGAGGGGTTACAATTACATTCGCCAGATAGTAGGTGCATTGCTTCTCACACATTGATATCCCTTCTCATGTTTTTATTCCCATTTCCCTCCCTCTCAACCCCTCCCAATCACCTTGTTTTCCCCCCTTCCCTTTCCTATTTCAAATAAACAAATAAACATATATATGTATATAATATCCCAGGTAACAAAGTCACATACATTAACAATATGCGATTAACCAATGTTAAAGCCACACTTTTTGCAAGAGCTTTCTTCTCTCCATTCAGAACCTACTGTTATCTGGCTTCTGTTCCAGCTAATCCAATACTTCCACCTACATTCTCATATTGATGAATCCCAAGGCTACTCCATTTTTCTTAGTATTACTTTATTGTTGTTGTTGTTAAAAACCAGGCTTCTGATTTCATTTTCACACACATACTGCTCATTCATTGACTCTAGAACTCTACATACTTTTTGCTCATTTAGTTCCCATCCAGAATTCTATATTCTGTTTCTATAACCATGCCTTTTCTTTCTTCTTGGTGAGTACCTTCTCTTTTGCCTATCATTTCAACTGATAAACACATTTCTGATCACAGCTCACTTTTCCTTTCCCTCATACTCATCTCCTTCTCTCTTAACTCACATCCATGTTGATGAGTCCTGAATCCTTCTCTCCAACTTTGACCTTCTCTTGTGAGTTTCATGGTTACTTCTGATATGTGTGTGATACCACATTGGCTATCATCTCAAACTTAACCTCATCACTGGTGAGCTGCTGACTTTGTGCTTTCTTGCTTCTCCCACCTCCCCCACCCCCCACCCTTTCCTTCATTCTTCCTCAAACCTATCTTCAGCTTGTTGCATGAATTCTCCAGGCACTCACATCAACCCTTTGAATTATTATAGAAAAGTAGCAGATTTACTAATGCATATGTAATTCAAAATAAAGCAGTCATATTTATAGTACCTACAGTAGTACATGAAGCCTAACTGGAACTGTGCATTAGGCCATCCTTTCTCTGCAGCTTTCTGAAAGTATTTAAGTGCTTCGGCATAATTCTGAAAGATAATTACATTCTATTATTCAAAGCTATATGTACCATTCCATGGTAACAATTATCTTCCACTTTTAAAGAGAATATAACCAGTGCCATATAGGCTAATAAAAATATCATCAGAAATATAATTTATTTTGTTATTACATTGGATTCTATTAAAATAAGTATCTCACTTCCACTATAAATTATATATCTTATACAGTGATAACAGGTTTTTATTTTTTTTTTCCAGTCCTGGGCTTGAGGTCAGGGCCTGAGCACTATCTTTGGACTTTGTCTCTCAAGGCTAGAGCTCTACTACTTGAGCCTCAGCACCACGGCCATCTTTTTTCTATGTATGTGGTACTGAGGAATCGAACCTGGGTCTTTGTGCATGCTAGACAAGCAATCTACCACTATGCCAAACTCCTGGCCCACTGACAGCAAGTTTTATTAGATAGTTTTGTTGAAGGTCACTCAAAAGGCTAATCTAAGAAGATTAATTTTTATACCATTAAAATCCTCAAGAAACAGATATTTTGAAGCCTATTTAGAATCTATGATTCCAAAATACAATTAGGGTTTTTATTCTTGTCATAAAACTGATTTTACTGAATTGTTTTATTCTTTATTACACGATACAATAATTTTGCCAAGCAGGCAATAGAGACTACTTCCTATAAGTTAATGAATAACACATTTTACCCTATAAATTACTAGAAACATATTGAAAGGATAATAATATTATCTAACTTACCACAGGGATACCTTTTCCATGAAAATGAAGGAGACCAAGTCCATAAAGACCAATTGCGTTGCCCTAGAAGAATTTTCAAAATCCAAGTAAAATATCAGAAGGATTCATAATAAGGAAAGTCACCACAAAATTATTCAGAATATTTGAAAGGCACTCAGCAAGAGATTAATGAAGACATGTTAATCAAGCAGTTAGAAGGTTATTCTGACCTATCTAACTTGTCTTTTAATAGTTTCATAACCTCCCTTAACTACAAAACAGAAGAGGGAAATGAAAGTCAAATGTTTCCTCCATTCTTCAATACCTACCTGATACTTGCTTTCTGTGTGATTCTTTTTGAAGGACTGGCGTGAAAGAGGAAAGGTAAATGAACTATGATTTTTGCCTTGAAGAATTTATAGTCCAGTGGGCTCTGAGCCACTTCAAATATGTGGATCACATTTCTTAGTCATGTCAAATGTGGTGAAATCAACTGAGAGCATTGTGGATATCTGAAGAAGGGCACTGAACTTTGTGGTTGAAACTAGAAAGCTAAAAAAAGACTCTTGGGCTGCAAGTTTGGCCTAGTGGTAGAGTGCTTGCTTAGCATGCATGAAGACCCATGTTCGGTTTCTTGGTGTCACGTACATAGAAAAACTAGAAGTGGTGCTGTGACTTAAACGGTAGGGTTCTAGACTTGAGGAAAAAAACAACAAGATCTGTGCTCAGCTCCTGAGCTCAAGCCCAAGACTGGCACAAAAATAAATAAATAACAAATAAATAAATAAAATAAAAAGAAAGGTAACATTTGAGCTTAGTGTCAAAAGGACAAGTGCATTTTTTTCAGAGGGGGAAAATCTATCTAGACAGTTCCTATGTATTTTAGTCAAAGGATGTAAATGACATAATTGCCCAAATGACATTATAGCTACTGTGTAAACCTCAACCCAGCCACTAAAGAAAAGAAAGCATTATTAGCCTGTTTCTTTATTCAAGTTTGACTACCTATATCACCACCGAAGTTTTTTTTTATTAACTTGTTGCTAAGTAATTATTATTTGTTTTCTGAATATATGATGAATACTCTAAGGAGGGAGTAGTTAGTACATTTAATACTAGAGGTACTTTAGCCCATGCTCAAATATATTGATATGTAGCATATCAATCCTGGTTGAAGAATGAATCTTGAAAGTGATTTCCTAGTTAGAAAACATTCTTCCTCAAGCAACTTGCCCTCTGGTGACTGCAAAAAGCCAAGTCTTGATCACTTAGCTTTCTTTTATCAGTTTTATTTTATAGATATTTCTTTGAGAGCTTGGAGAGGAAAGAAGGAAGAATGGTGAGGAGAATGTTGCAAAAGCTGTGATAAACTGCTTTTGTTCTCTGAGAAGTCAGAAGCTCATTGGCTGTTTTAGTCCAAAAATACTGTTTAGAATCTCATGTCAGTTGGGACCAATACAGGTACCAATACAGGAACCTCCAGGCTCCAGGTACCTGGGGAGTACATTAAGCAGGTGATGGGGAGAGTAGAGGAAGTCAAGGCAAAATTCCATGTCTTCTCAGTCTAAAGGCAGCAGCAACAGCTCCTGCCAGATTTTGCCACAAGAAAGGCAGTCCTGTGTGGTAAGCTCTTGCTATTTTACAAGAAAAGCTAAATGTGTACATTCCCCCCTCCCCACCCTCTTTTCAGTTGGATCATGTGCTGCAAAGTTTTAGAGGCACATCTCACACAATGGTGTGAAAATCCAGCCATCACACTTAGGAACCACAAAAGGATCAGAATAAAGAAGGCCTCTTGTGCTATTAATGTATGTAACAAACAAAACAAAAGGATATATTAAAAAAAAAGGATCTGATCAAGAAATCTAATGATAACAGATGCAGGCCGGGATGTGGCCAGGAGGGATCACTACCACACTGTTGGTAGGAATGCAAACTCTTTCAACCACTATGGAAAGCAGAATGGCAGTTCCTCAAAAGACTAAACATAGAGCTCCCCTATGACCCAGCAATTCCACTACTTGGCATTTACCCAATCGTCCAGAAACAAGGACATACTAAAGCCACTAGCACAATGATGTTCATTGCAGCACTATTTACCATAGCAAAGACATGGAACCAACCCAAATGCCCCTCAGTTGATGAGTGGATCAATAAAATGTGGTATTTATACACAATGGAGTTCTATGCTGCTGTCAGAAAGAATGACATCATCCCATTTGTAAAGAAATGGAAAGACTTAGAAAAAACATATTGAGTGAAGCAAGCCAGACTCAAAGGAACATAGACTCAATGGTTTCCCTCATTTGTCATAACCAGTAGAAACCTTGGGCTCTCCTAGCAGAGATTTACAATAAAGCAAAACCTAGATAAATAAGGCCACACAGGATGACGCTAAATGAAAGGACCTCCAGGATATAGAAACAAAAGCCATCGAATGAGTGATTCTTGTTTTTAATGTACTGTTATCTCTCATCTCTTCTGCCATCCCTTGGTTATCTCATATTGTTACAGTATTTTACCTTGTTATTGATATATTGTATATATGCTTATTTGGTTATTTAAAATAGGATAGGGAAGGGGGGAACAAGATGAGGGGCAGAGGTAAGGGGAGGGAAATGGGGACCAAGACATGAGAAAGGGTATCAATGTTTGTAAAGTAATGCACCTTTTATCTGGTGAAATAATGTAACCCTTCTATTAATTAATTAAAATATGTATATGTGTGTAAATATATATATATATATATATATATATATATATAGGATCTGAATGTTCAAATTCTGGTGACTTTTTTTTTGTTTGAGACTGGCACTTGATGCTTTTGCCCATTGGCTGGTATTCAGCCATGGGAGCTACACCTTTAATCTCAAGTTTACCTTTTTTTCTTTCTTTTTCGGTTTTTTTTGTTGTTGTTATTCTTAAGGTGATTATAAGGTTATTTCATAAATCAAGTAATGAGTGCATTTCTTTTTTGGACAATGTTACTCCTTCTTTTGAAGTTTACTGATTTTTTTTTTTTTGCCAGTCCTGGGCTTGAGCTCAGGGCCTGAGCATTGTCCTTGGACTTTCTCAAGGCTAGAGCTCTACCACCTGAGCCTCAGCACCACTGCTGGCTTTTCTGTGTATGTTGTACCAAGGAATCAAACCCAAGTCTTCGTGAATGCTAGGCAAGCACTCTACCACTAGGCCAAACTCCCGGCCTGATGATTTTTAAAACACTTTTTATAACATGTGGATTGTAAGGCTGGGCTCCAATGGCTCCCATGTGTAATTCTAACTGCTTAAGAAACTGAATCTGAGAATAGTGATTCAAAGCTAGCCCATTAAGGAAAGTCTATGAAACTTATCTCCAATTAAGCACCCCAAAAACTGGAAATGGAACTGTGGCTCAAGTGGAAGGGCACTTTGTCTTGAGCAAGAAAAGCTAAGGGCAACATCTAGGCCCTGTTTCAAGCCCCAGTTACCCCCCTCCCTCCACACACTCACAAAATCAAAACAGAAAAATGCATGTTACCATTTCTCATGTTGCAACTTCCACATTAAGTCTGAATGTTCTCTGTCAAGTTAACTGAAATGAAGCTAGGGAGAAGATGCTCATTTATTTCACAAATATTTAATGGAGGACTTGCCTCTCTCTTCTTTGCCTAATCTTTTTATTAAGATGGAATATGAATGGAATAATAAAAGACCCCGTATAGCAAAAACACTTCTTAGCAGAAAGAACAGCGAAGGAGGAATTTCAATACCAAACTTTAGACTCTATTACAGAGCTATAATAATCAAAACAGCTTGGTACTGGCACAAGAACAGGCCTGAAGACCAATGGAATAGAACTAAGAACCCAGATATTAACCCACAGACCTGTGGCCATCTAATCTTTGACAAGGGAGCCAAAAAAAATAGAATGGAAGAAAGACAGCCTCTTCAACAAGTGGCGCTGGCAGAACTGTTTAAGCACCTGCAGAAAACTAAAGTTGGATCCTTCTTTGTCACCCTGCACCAGGATTAACTCCAAATGGATCTAAGCCTTCGAGGTAAAACCTCACACACTGAAAACTTTACAAGAAGGAATAGGAGACACACTAGGCCTCCTTGGCACAGGTTGAAACTTTCTCAATAAGGACCAAGAAACACAACAAATCAGAGAAAGGCTGGATAAGTGGGAGTGCATTAAACTGCAGAGCTTCTGTATGGCAAAGGACATAGCTAGTAAATTAATTAGGAAGCCTACAGAGTGGGAGAAGATCTTCACCAACCATACAACGAACAAAGGCCTCATATCTAAAATATATCAACAGCTCAAAAAATTGAATCAATCCAAAACTAATCTCCAAAGTAACAACCATCCCATTAAAAGATGGGCCAAAGACCTAAAGAGAATCTTCAATGAAGAAGAAACAAAAATGGCCTATAGACACATGAAGAAAGGCTCAATATCTCTGTTCATAAAAGAAATGCAAATCAAAACAACTCTAAGATTCCACCTCACTCCAGGATCAAGAAAACTAATAACAACAGATGCTGGAGGGGATGTGGCCAGGAGGGATCACTACTGCACTTCTGGTGGGAGTGCAAACTCGTTCAACCAGTATGGAAAGCAGAATGGCAGTTCTTCAAAAGACTAAACATAGAGCTCCCCTATGACCCAGCAATTCCACTACTTGGCATTTACCCAATTGTCCAGAAACAAGGGCATACTAAATCCACCAGCACAATGATGTTCATTGCAACACTATTTACCATAGCAAAGATATGGAACCAACCCAGATGTCCCTCAGTTGATGAGTGGATCAACAAGATGTGGTATTTATACACAATTGAATTCTATGCTGCTGTCAGAAAGAATGACATCGCCCCATTTGAAAGAAAATGGAAAGACTTAGAAAAAATCATATTAAGTGAAGTAAGCCAGACTCAAAGGAGCATAGGCCCAATAGTCTCCCTCATTTGTCATAATCAGTAGAAACCTTGGGCTCTCCTAGCAGAGATTTACAATAGAACAAAATCTAGAGACATTAGACCAAATAGTAGGACGCTAAATGAAAGGACCTCCAGGATAAGGAAATAAAAGCCATATAATGAGTGACTGTTGTCCTTAATGTACTATGTTATCGCTCATCTCTTTTGCCATCCCTTGGTTATCTCATATTGTTACAATTTTTCACCTTGTTATCTGATATATTTTATATGTGCTTAATTGGTTATTTGAAATTGGATAGGGAAGGGGGGAAATCAAGATAAGTGGGGGTTGGGTGGGAGGGAAATAGGGACCATGTCATGAGAAAGGGTATCAATGTTTGTGAAGTTATGCACCTTCTATCTGGTGAATATAATGTAACCCTTCTATTAATCTATTAATTTAAAAAAAAAGATGGAATATGGAGAAATGAGTCCTGCCTTATTCCTCAGGGTCAAGCAAAGCACCAGGGGCATGCTCATGTGCTTGTCTGCAGGAAGGTCATTCCAACTTTGGCTCCCAGGAGACAGCAGCCCCCACACCTGGGGTTGGAGCATTCCACTCTGGGCCTGGCCAAGCACACTGCCCTTGGCCCCAAAGAAACCTCTGCTTCCTTGTTAAACTCCATATAAGCCCACCCCAAAATCCAATCTCTCACTAACCTTCAATCCCTCAAGTAAGATCTGGGTCCCTCACTGTTCCTCAATAAGCAGTCCTCTGTTGACCATCAAGTCTTAGCCTATTCCTTTTCTGTTCCCTTCCATTTTCCTAATATTTAATGTACCTGGTTATGGATGAGGACCTTGTCCTTCTTATGACCTTCAGACAGTGGGAGAGAAATTAGGGGCAGCAAAATTGCAGACACCCAGCAGTAGAGAGAGAATGTGGGAAAGGAAGAAATTCTAAGCCACAGAAAGAGGACTGTGCTCTGCTCTAGAAATGAGTAGGACTTGGAATGGGTGACTCTGGGAAGAGTACACTATGAGAAAAGTACAGAGATGAGAGGGATGGCCGGACACATTTAGTTTGCAATAGAGAACCAGAGTTGTATGGTTCAGCATATCACAATATAGGCTCACTGCCAATTAATTTTTTAATTACAGGTTCATGAGTAAATAAGACAAGAGACTGTAAAATCTATAGCTTAGTGTCTTAGTCCTGATATAACTTTGCAACACGTGTAACAAGCAGTATTTTTTAAAGTAGTAAAATGAGCAATACATGAGATATCTAACAAAGCATCTAGCGATGACCAAAGACTATATGGTTGTGTCTATGCCATGCCATTCTGAATAATTACCTTACAGGGAATTTTAGATTTCTCTTATAAGGAAAGGAAGCTGAGGTTTGGAACAAGGCCATCTCAATCCCTGAATAGCTGGGGAGCAGAGTTAACTTACTCACCCAGCTTCTTGGGTGTTATTCCTTTAGGCTGACAGATCACTGTGGCTTGCCATATTATGAGATCATTCTGTTACCACATTTTCGTTCTGCTCTTCCTCATTGTCTTTCTAATCTAATGGTACTCCAGTTCACTGTCTTGCTGAGCAATGATCTCAGTTTCATATAAATTACAAGGGAGAGGAACCCAATACCAGCCTCCTCAGTAATTTACACCACAAGAACAGCAGCTACAAGCTGAGCGGCTTGTCATCTGTAAATAGGAGTAGTGCATATAGGCATTTAAAAAGTAAGAATAGTGAAGAATATTCTTGATTTAAACACATCTTGATTGTTGGTATTGCAGTATAAAATTATAATGCAACAAAATGCTTCCTACTGTGTGGGAATAGAATTTACCAGGGCCATTTACCAAGATTAGGCTGATGGATGTTGGGATGAGAATGTATTTTATGAATTTCAGAGTAGGCCGGGTGCCTGTGGCTCATGCTGATAATCCTAAAATCTTGGGAGGCTGAGATGGAAGGATTGTGGTTTGAAGCTAGCCCACACATGAAAGTCTATGAGACACTTCTTTCCAAGAAACTATTCATAAAAAGCCAAAAGTGCTACTGTGGTTCAAGGGTCACAGCACAGGAGGGTTAGGGGCAGCACACAATTCCTGAGTTTAAGCCACAGGACCAGCAAAAAAAAAAAGGAATTCTGAGTAAATCTGTTGACTCTTGTCTGGAATGGCATAGCATTTGCATTTAACTTATGTACATCCTCCTAACCTATAGATAACTTATAATACCTAATATGATATGAATGCTGTGTAAATAGCATTGCTCTATTGCTTAAGGAATAATAAATACCAAGACAAAAATCTGTACATATTTAGTATTGATACTCAAATAAGGATACTGGGTCTATATAAAATCCCCTTGTACTTAGAGCCATCCTGCTGTCTTGCTGGGTGGTAGAGGCTTTCCACCCAGCTCTGAAAAGCCTAGAGGTGAGAAAGTCTATTGTTTGAAATGCAGATGTCATGCTGGTTAGCCCCAGGTAAGCTTTGCAGCAGCAAATGCTCATCCTAGATTATTGCCCTGTTTGCTTTTCTTGCCTTTGGGTTTTCCCCTATGGCCTACTTGTGTTGAATCCAGTCTTCAAGCAAATGGTGTTTTTTGTTTTGTTTTGTTTTTTGGATTTTTTTTTTTTTTGTCTTTAAAAGCTTTGTTAAAGGTACATTTTGGGCTGCTAGTCTTTGAGACAGGGGTATATCTGCAATCGCAAGCACTCTAATAAAGACTGCTAAGTCAACATCTCAAAATGTAGCTTCTCTTGCTGGGCACCAGTGGCTCATGCCTATATAACCCTTGCTACTCAGGAGAGGCTGAGATCTGAGGATTGCAGTTCAAAGCCAGCCTGGGCAAAAAAAAAAAAAAATCCATTGAGACTCTTATCTCCAAACTACTCAAAAAAGCCAGAAATGACACTGTGGCTCAAGTGGTAGAGTGCTTGCCTTGAACAAAACAAGCTCAGGGACAGTGCCCAAGCCCAGAATTCAAGCTCCGGGACTAGGAAAAAAAAAAGTGGCTTCTTTGTATCTTGGGATTGAATTCCTCTATAACAATAGGATTGAAAAATATTTTTGTGCTGGGCTTGGTTGAATTTTAGATATAGAGCCTGGGATACAGAGAGTCAACTGTATCCTATATTCCTTCATAGTTCCAATCCATTCTTCCTTGGATATACTTCAAAGCTCCTTGTATCTACCTGATCTCAAACTTGGAATGATCATAGCTGATACACAAGCACTTCCTACAGTTATTGTTTTAGGTATTTCACAACATGAGGCACATATTTATTAACTCCTTAAAACCTGCCTGGCATGATATTATCCAGTAAACCTTATATTCCCATTTTATAGATGGAGAAGTGAAACACAGAAACACTAAGTCTATGATCACACAGTAAATTGCAGAATTTAAGCCCCAAACATTGTCTCCACAGCAATATATGTATTTTTATCATCTTTCCCTGGCCATCTATTTGGCAATTTCCTTCCTGAGCTCTGACCTTTGGATAGGATACTACAGAGGAGAAAAATAGATATTTCTTGGTTTTGTGGCTATTGATTGAGTTTTCCCTTCCTCTGTCCTCATCTATTTTAGTTTCTGTTCCTAGGCTACACAGCTTCATCTACCACACAGGGAAGACAGCTGAGCCTCTGTCTGACCTTCTGCTGGCCTGTGAGGGCAAGCATAAGTCACCATCCTTCCTGTATTATCAAAAAGATAAGTCCTAGCTCTCTCACATCAACCTAATGTTTCAGTTTCAAGGATATTTCTCTAGGATATGAAATTCCTCACTATCTGGACTTGGGACTTGGAAGTTAATTTTTGGGTAGCAGTTGCACTAATAAAAACCTGTTTGTGTGTATTTGTGCTTAGGGCAGTGACTCGAGGACATACCTTATCAGCTGCCATGGAAAAATATTTGAAGGCAGTAGCATTGTTTTGTGGTGCTGCAGCATTCCCCTCTAAATACATCTAGAGAAAAACAAATGAAAAGGACGAGTGAACAAAAGAATTTGATAGTATGAAAATAATTTAAAACCAACGGGAATGATTGTGAAACATGGTGAATGTAGCAATTGCTACCAAATTCTAATTTTGAAAGAATTTTAATTTTTGTGAATGTTACCTCAGTTTTTTTAAAAAAAAAAAACAAGAATAAAAAGCACAAACTAAAGGTACCCTGTACTTTATATATCTCAGAGTGACTTTGTCAAGAAATGGAGCCTATTTGTATTTTCTCAAGTTTCTGGCAACTAAATTAGTTTATGTCATTTATGTACTAAATTACTTTATGTGTGAAGCTGGGACCTCATTCCCATGGTTTCTAAGGCAACTTGGTTGCAGAGAATCAAAGGCAACACTGTGGAATGCGGGGAGAGCGGTCTTTCAGGAATAGGGAGCATCTTTATCCCAAGACCTTCTATTAGAGGAGGCATAAGAAAAATCTTGGAAAGCACAGAGATGTTTTTCTTTCCAGGAGTAGAAGGAAGAGGCCCTTGGTTGGACAGAGACCTATATCAGTCTCTGATGATCAGTTAACCTGGATTTCCTGTTCTGTGATGGGGCTCAGGAGATTCACAAGCTCATAGATTTACTCGGTGGAAGTGGAAGAGCCTGGGCCAGGCGCATATTCATATTCTCCTCTCTCTCTCTCTCTCTCTCTCTCTCTCTCTCTCTCTCCTCTCTCTCTCTCTCTCTCTCTCTCTCTCTCTCTCTCTCTCTCTCTCTCTCTCTCTCTCATCTTGTTTCATCATCCTGCCAGCCTAGGAAGGAATTCACCAACTAACCACCAAAAAACCAGAAATGTGCAGTGGTCAAACCGGGAGAGTGCTAGCCTTGAGCAGAAAAGCTCAGCGGCAGCGCCCCATGACTGACCCCCCAAAAAAGACTACCTTCCATTTTCCACCAAATGCCTGTTAAGCTGCTAAAATGAACGAGGCTTACAGACATGCTGAATTCAATGAGCTGGTACCATTCTTTTTTTTTTTTTTGCCAGTCCTGGGCTTGAGCTCAGGGCCTGAGCACTGTCTTTGGATTTTCTCAAGGATAGAGTTCTACCACTTGAGCCTCAGCACCATTTCTGGCTTTTCTCTATGTATGTGGTATCAAGGAATTGAACCCGGGTCTTCATGCATGCTAGGCAAGCACTCTACCACTAAGCCAAACTCCTGGCCCTGGTACCATTCTTAAGTGCTTTCTTAAGTGTGTGTGTGTGTGTGTGTGTGTGTGTGTGTGTGTGTGTGTACTCAAGGCCTGTGTATGCTAGGCAAAGAGCTCTGCCTTTGAGCTATATCCCTATCCTATTCGGTCTTAAGTGCATGAAAAGTTTTGATCAACATAAACATGTACCTTTCCTATAAATGCCATGGCATTTGCACTCCCGGCCTTTGCTGCCTTTAAGAAATAGTATAATGCTTTCTGGAGAGAAAGAGAAACAGTATTATTGCCAGTCACAAGTTAATTATATGAAATGGCTTTTTAAAAATCAAACTTTATTCTTTCAGTACACATTCAGAAATATCTATGAGCTGAGTTCTGGTGGCTCACGTCTATAATAGTAGCTACTCAGGATGCTGAGATCTGAGGATCGTGGTTCAAAGCCAGCCCAGGCACTAAAGTCTGTGTGGCTTTGTGGCTCAATGTGCTAGTGTGATAGCCTTCAGCTGAAGATCTCAGGGACAGTGCTCAGGCCCTGTGTTCAAGCCCCATGACTGACCAAAAACAAATCTATTCAAAGCATGATGATCCCAAATGCTACTTAATCCATAAACCTGAAGAATGGAAGTGTGTGTATATATACAGATCACATATAAAGTTTAGAATGTGAAGACTGATTTCTAACACTTGGCAATCAAGATAGACATGTGGATTTGTAGAGAAAGATGAATCTTGGTTTCAGAGCTAACAAGTCCATTCTTTTGAAAAAAGTGGGCTTCTCTGTTAACCCTGTATATTTACTTTTACCAAGTTAGCAGAGTGCTAATGTTTAGGTGTCAGAGTAAGACCAACCACATCTAACTGACTGCTGAAACTTGCAGAGGGGAACTTTCAATTTCTTATAAATGAAATAGGAGTTGGTCAAAACCTCTGATTTCATCTAGTTCATAACATAAAGTCAAACGTTCAGTCTAGAATACATAACAGCTGACTTTTTTTCTTATGCTGCTACACTGTCTAGGCCTTACCCCAACCTTCTAGAAAATCCCACGGAAACTATATGAAGTAATAAAACAGGGATCAACTCTAGGAATGAAATTTGGAAACACTGTCCAAAGTTACACTGGACTCAACTCTTGTTCTTTAAAATCTAAGCGAGGTTGATTGATGAGGATTCACTTCCCAAGGAGAAAATAAAGTTTAAGTCTGTAGATCTTTCATCTGGAAATTCATTCCTGAAATGTTGCCCTCTAATTTGCAAGCCACTCCCTTGTTACCGGTCAGGCTGAACATAATTGCAAATTACACCTTCTTGAACTTCATTACACCATGCATCTATTTATCCATCTTTTCCAGTGTTCATTTTTTCCATTCAAAACTCAATTACAATCTACTATGTGCTTGGTGGTATGTTAGGTATTATAGGTGATTTGTAGATGAACAAGATGATTCCTACATTTGCTATTTGACAGTGGTGCTGAAGAATATATGTTGATAACATTAAGACTGTGATAGGAAAAAAGGAATGCAAAAAAAGAAAAGTATATTGAGTAACAGAATAGAAATTATGCCTAGTTTTCTATGAAATGTTTATAGGACTTTTTTCCCCTTTAGGACCCCTACAATGTCAACCATCTTTGTAACATATGATCCTGTTGAATGACCCTCAGAGGCATGTAATCAATACTGGAAGCTTCCTGATTGTAGTTCCCATATTCTTGACATTCTGGGCCCATGGTATAAAGAGGTAGACAAAAGTGAGAGGCCTCACAAATGACAGAGATGAGTCACCAGTAATGGAAATAATTGAGAATCGGGGCAGTATAATAGGCAAAGATACAGAGATAAGAATTACAAAGCTGTGTCTAGGAAACAAATTATTCTAGGGTCACCAAAACAGAATAACCAAAATCTATGGTGCAAAAAAGAGGAGCATTAACTTTGAAAACTAGTCTAAGGAGTTCTGTTTTAGTTGGAAGGAAATAGAAACTGGTGCAGTTTATGAGCATTAGGGAGTCTTGAAGCCAAAATGTCTAGAATATTCTAGATTTTAATTAAATAGGAGAAAGTTACAGCAGTAGTGTATGATTTGCTAAGTTAGAGAACATTGATATGATAAAATAAAGACATTCCTTCTGAATATCTCTCCCATTAACACACTCAGGGTAGAATTGCTGTAGACTTTTAAATATCTCTGTGAGCCAGAGCTGAATATGTCTATAGGGAACTGTGGTATTTATGCAACGCAAACTACAGGCAGGGTTTGTTTTCCTCACTCAGATTCTTTTTCTCCATGCTTTCAGGGCACTCTGTCTTGTCTTTGTCATGTCAGTCACCCACTGATTTGTGAGATTATTTTCGATTTTCTCTACTCCAGCAGAGTTAAATAGTTAATGTTAAGTGTTCATAGAATACTTTAAGAATAAATGAATAGATGGGTGAATGTTTATGAATCAAAGAAGAGAGCTGGTAATCTTTACTGAACCTTCAGCGCAAAATATTGTTATTGAGAACAAAGATCAAGTGTGTATGCACCCATCCATCTTTCATATATTTGTAGTGGTTTATTTTCTTAATTCTAAGATATACATCTCTTCCTCCCACCCCCACACACCTTATTTGTACCCATCCTAGGACTCTCAGAGCCTCAGAGCCTGGACACTGTTTCCAAGCTTTTTTTTTTCTTCTCAAGTCCAGAGTTATATCACTTGAACTATAGCTTCACGTCTGGCTTTTTTTCCCTGGTTAATTGGAGATAAAAATTGCATGAACTTTCCTGCTTAGGCTGGCTTTGAACCTTAATTCTCAGATCTTAGACTCCTGAGTAGCCAGAATTACAGTCATGAGCTACTGGTGTCCAGATCCCCTAACTCATTTTAAGCAGTATACTTCTTACTATCAATGGAATACTATAAGGTAAGTTTATATTGGCACATTTTTTTTTCTCAGTAACAACTGATAGTGTCATAGGATAAGCGGTAGCATGTCCCAGGCACTATGTTAAGGAAAGTTCTATTATTTTAACTCTCTCTCTCTCTCTCTCTCTCCTCTCTCTCTCTCTCTCTCTCTCTCTCTCTCTCTCTCTCTCTCTCTCTCTCTCTCTCTCTCCTCTCTCTCTCTCTCTCTCTCTCTCTCTCTCTCTCTCTCTCTCTCTCTCTCTCTCTCTCTCTCTCTCTCTCTCTCTTCTCTCTCCCCCCCTCTCTCTTCCTCCATCCCTCCCTTCATTGTTCTATGAAAATCCCATCTTAACCCATTTCATTCCTGGAATGAAATGTCAAGGATATGTATTATTCTAAAAACACTTATGAGCATTTCTTTTATCCCAGGCTCTGTAAAACATCCTGAAAAAAAAAAGGATGAGATTAGCACTTTCATTTTAATTGGTGGTGAAAAAAAAGTAGTTGTCTTTATATATTTGATATTATTCCCCTTATTCTGTCAGGTAGATTAATTTTGCTTCATCCACATTAATAAAGCAGTTGTCTTTACACATTTGATATTCTTCTTCCTCTGCCAGGTTTAACTTAATTCTGCTTTATCCACTTTAGTATTATGTACCCAAATATCCTGCCCTTTCTTAATCCAACTCTTTGTGAGCCTATATATATTTAGAAATGCAAATGAAATGAAAATTCATGTGTGTAGAAAAAGATAATTTAATCAAGAAAAGCACATGTAATACTTTTCAGTAATTAAGGAATTAGTTAGAGAGTGGGTAAAAATGTTGGCTGTAATGGCAATACATGAGAGACATTAATTCAATCAAATACTGGAGGAGAAGAAAAAAAAGGCCAGATAGTTATTTCTGGGTGTTTGGGTATTATTTGCTGTGCAGTAAACTGCGTCATCACATTTTAAAAAAATTTTTCAGTTGATTGAGAGATGTCTTATTTCAGTTGTAAATTTCATTGTATCCCTATAAGAATCCCTATGTAATCCTTAAGTCTCTTGTAACTCTGGTATTTATTACTAGTCTTATGACCAACATGAAGTTTATAGTGGATATTTTCCCCTTATTTGCCAGACTTGGGGCTTTAACTTAGGGCCTGGGCACTGTCGTTGAGTTTTCTCAAAGCTAGTCCTGTACCATTTGAGCCACAACACCATTTCTAGCTTTTTCTATGTGTGTGGTATGGAGGAATTGAACCCAGAGCTTGGTGCATGCTAGGCAAGCACTCTTACCACTAGACCACATTCCTGGTCTAATATAGTGAGTATTTAAAAAATTCTCTTTTAGTAGCACAACACTGTGGAATTGGTCTCTATTGAATTGCTATCACTGTGTACCATTGGCAATTCTTATGTGATCAGATAACATACTGTCTTGGAGTTATCACATCTTCAAAAAGCCTTATTTCTTTGGTGGACTGAAACAGCATACTGACTCAAGTGGTGGTTTTCCAGCTAAAAAGCAATATATAATGTTTACCATGCTAGCATAGACCCATTCAAAGACTATTACTGAGAACCTGGGAAGTGCCAGGCACTCATAAACAAGACACATAGGAGTGAGCATGACATACCAGGACATACATTGCATTGTGAGAATACAGACAATAATGATCAATATAATTCAAAGAGTTACAACAAGTGTGATAGGCTGTGATGAAAGATTTGAATAGATGCAGAAAATCCTACCAGAGGAAGTAAGATCTAAAAAAATGAAAGTGAGATCTGGATCACATCCCTTCATTTTTCACTTTTCCCTGTGGGTCTGTGCTGCCACTCCTAAGTTATTCTGATGTAAGAAAGTTATGGTAACTTGTAAAACCGACCTCAGTGTGACTCTGTCTACTGAGAGAAATTGACTTCTTTGTCTCTTCATTCTTCCTCGCCTGTGAAGATTTTTTGGCAAAAAAAAAATGTGACAGAAGTGACTTGGAGTTCTCAGCTGAACCTCAAGAGACTTCTGCTGTTGTGTTGTTAGAACTTTTGATTGCCATGTGTAAAGCTAGGGCTGCTTGGCTGGAGGAAGAGTAAACTCTGAGATGCTCCAGTCATACTACCTGTCAGGGCTCCTGCCATCACAAACCACATTGCTCTGGCAAATGTTCCGTTAACTGCAGATGAAGGAGCAAACCTAGATAAGCCTACATGAGCCTGGACCAAACTCTGTTCAGCAGGGCCTTCCCAAAATGGTTGAACATCCCGAACCATGAATTCAAGTGGCTAGTATTTCAAGTCATCCAAGCTTGGAAGTAGTTAGTTGTGAAGACTAAGTTAATCATAAGCCAATGAGTTCGAGATTTTTTTTTTTGTGGTTGTGGGGCTGGGTGCTGTCCCTGAGCTCTTCTGCTCAAGGCTACTACTCTAACACTTGAGCTTCAGTGCCACTTCCTGTTTTCTGGTGGTTAATTGGAGCTAAGAATCTTTTTTTAAATATTTTTTTATTGTATTTAATAAAAGGGTTACATGATATTTGCCAGATAGAAGGTGCATTAATTCACATACATTGATACCCTTCCACATGTCTTGGTCCCCATTACCCTCTTCCCTGGAGCTAAGAATCTTATGGGCTTTCATACCTAGGCTGGCTTTGAACTATGATCCTCAGATCTCAGCCTCCTACGTAGCTAGGATTATAGGTGTAAGCCACTGGTATCCCACAAGTTTGAGATTTTTGACTGGTGCCGCTGAGAGAAGCATAAAGGACCAGCCTGAGTATGCCTCAAACAGTGCCTGAACCACTAGTATTGTTCCAGAATTAAACTTGCTTACTTGAGATGTCTGAATGAAGGGAGTAAGAGCCCCAACCCACCATCAAAAAGTTATAGAGGAAAGGGACCTGACTGATCATGTTCTTGCTTGTTGGTTTTTACAAACAAGGAGGCAGATCTTAGAGACTGTATGGAAGGCTGGGGCTGAAAAGGAAATATAGTATAATAGGAAGAGCACAAGTTTTGAATGCTGAAGACCTGAATTCAAATTCTCCTTCCTTCCTTCCTCCTTCCTTCCTTCCTTCCTTCCTTCCTTCCTTCCTTCCTTCCTTCCTTCTTTCCTTCCTTCCTTCCTTCCCTCCTTCCTTCCTTCCTTCTCAGTTATAGTTCTTGAAAGAAATTCCCTTACCTCTGCTTCTCATTTTGAAAATACTTAACATAAACCTGTGTGAATGAGCTTCTGGAACCTGACTGGGTACCTGGCAATTCCCATGTGTCTAACTTGCCATTAACAAGCCTGAAGCCCTTCACTGCCACCTTGGTTTGTCTTTTACCCTAGTCCAAGGTACCTATGGCACCCCTGTGGTGTTTATAATGAGTAGGGCTGATTGGAAATCTCAGACTTGGAGGAGGTATCATATTATACCAAGATTCATATGTCATGCATACAGTTCATGTTTGGGTGCCTTGAAACCCAATCAAATGAAGAACACTTAGCAGGCTAATATCTAACATTGAAATAATATGAATTTGGAAGTTCTCATTTTAGAAGCTCATCTCATATGATTAGTTTTTTTATATACCTGACAACCTTCAGTTGAACTGTCTTGGGTTGCATATACTTATTGGAATTGCTACTTATTTCTAATCACAGTTTATTATTAACTTTAGCAGTTATCTGATGTTTACTCTACCTCATATAAAACAGAAAACCTACTGCCAAAGAAATGTTCATAAGATAAAGTCCAACAGAAAATATTAACAGGTCACTTTTTTATATAACAGCATTATAAAGTTTCCATCACTTAGTCACTGGGATTATGTGAAAACAGTTTGTAGTCTTTGAGACAACAAGCTTCTAGAACATGATAAGAACTGCAAAATTGCATTTTAAGAAGAATCTCAGGAGGCCAGGAGTTTGGCCTAGTGGTAGAGTGCTTGCCTAGTATGCATGAAGACCTGGGTTTGATTCCTCAGTACCACATAGATAGGGAAAAAAAAAGCCAGAACACAGGAACAGGCCTGAAGACCAATGGAATAGAACTGAGGACCCAGATATTAAACCACAGACCTATGGCCACCTAATCTTTGACAAGGGAGCCAAAAAAATAGAATGGAAGAAAGACAGCCTCTTCAACAAGTGGTGCTGGCAGAACTGGTTAAGCACCTGCAGAAAACTAAAGCTGGATCCTTCTTTGTCACCTTGCACTAGAATTAACTCCAAATGGATCAAAGACCTGGAGGTAAAAGCTGACACACTGAAAACTCTACAGGAAGGAATAGGAGATACACTAGGCCTCCTTGGCACAGGTCGAAACTTTCTTAATAAGGACCAAGAATCACAACAAATCAGAGAAAGGCTGGATAAGTGGGACTGCATTAAACTGCAGAGCTTTTGTATGGCAAAGGACATAGCTAGTAAACTAATCAGGAAGCCTACAGAGTGGGAGAAGATCTTCACCAACCAAACAACGGACAAAGGCCTCATATCTAAAATATATCAACAACTCAAAAAATTGAATCACTCCAAAACTTACCTCCAAAGTAACAACCATCCCATTAAAAAATGGGCCAAAGACTTAAAGAGAGTCTTCTCTGAAGAAGAAACAAAAATGGCCTATAGACACATGAAAAAATGCTCCACATCTCTGGTCATAAAAGAAATGCAAATCAAAACAACTCTAAGATTCCACCTCACTCCAGCTAGAATGGCCAGGATCAGGAAAACGAATGACAACAGATGCTGGAGGGGATGTGGCCAGGAGGGATCACTACTACACTGTTGGTGGGAGTGCAAACTCGTTCAACCACTATGGAAAGCAGTGTGGCAGTGCCTCAAAAGGCTAAACATAGAACTCCCCTATGACCCAGCAATTCCACTACTTGGCATTTACCCAACCACCCAGAAACAAGGACATACTAAACCCAGTAGCACAACAATGTTCATTGCAGCACTATTCACCATAGCAAAAATATGGAACCAACCTAGATGTCCCTCAGTTGATGAGTGGATCAACAAGTTGTGGTATTTGTACACAATGGAATTCTATGCTGCTGTCAGAAAGAATGACATCGCCCCATTTGTTAGGAAATGGAAAGACTTAGAAAAAATCATATTAAGTGAAGTAAGCCAGACTCAAAGGAACTTAGGCTCAATGGTTTCCCTCATTCATCATAATCAGTAGAAACCTTGGGCTCTACTAGCAGAGATTTGCAATAGAGCAAAATCTTGATACATAAGGACATATAATGTGAAGCTAATTGAAAGGACCTCCAGGATAGTGAAACAAAAGCCATATAATGAATGATTGTTGTCCTTAATGTAGTATGTTGTCTCTCATCTCCTTTGCTGTCCCTTGGTTATCTCATATTGGTATAGTATCTCACTTTGTTATCTGATAAATTGAATTTATTTGTATTTGGATATTTGAAATTTGATAGGGAAGGGGGGAAAACCAAGACGGGTGGGGGGTGTGGGGGGGGAGGGAAACGGGTACCAAGACATGTGAAAGGGTATCAATGTATGTGAATTAATGCACCTTCTATCTGGCAAATATCATGTAACCCTTTTACTAATTACAATTAAAAAAAAGCCAGAAATGGTGCTGTGGCTCAAGTGGTAGAGCTCTAGCCTTGAGAAAATCCAAGGACAGTGCTCAGGCCCTGAGTTCAAGGCCCAGGACTGGCAAAAAAAAAAAAAAAAAAAGAATCTCAGGGAGCCAGACACTGGAGGTTCACACCTATAATCCTAGATATTCAGAAGGCTAAGGATCAGGGTACAAAACCAATCTAGGTAGAAAATCCAAGAGATTCATATTGCCATTTAACCAGCAAAAAACTAGAAGTGGTGTTGTGGCTCAAAGGATAGAGTGACAGCCTTAAGAAAGCTAAGCAAGAGTTTGAAGTCTTGAGTTCAAACTCCTGTTACGCCAGCACAAAAATTAAAAGAATGCCATTGCTATCTGTGGTGAGTAGGTCCTTGGCCTTGAAACCACAATGGAACTCTACACAAGAGTCTATTTTATGACTCTGGTGTTGGTTGAGAGAAGTATCCTATGTAAAGCAAGTTTATTTGGTCTTTTCTCTCTGCTATAAATGTGAATGGTTAATGAATCCTTTAACTGTACCTGGATGCTTTATGGCTAAGAAAAGCAAGGTAATTTTGTAAACATATAAAGGTATTTAATGTGTTTTTAATTGCATTGAAAAGAATATCAAGGGACTAGGCATGTGGTTTTGTGTTAGAATGCTTGCCTAGCATGCATGAAGCCAGCATGCTGGGTTCCATTCCTCAGCATCACATACACAGAAAAAGTTGGAGGTGGTACAGTGGCTCAAGTGGTAGAGTCCTAGCCTTGAACAAAAAAAAGCTCAAGGACAGTGCCCAGGCCCTGAATTCAAGCACCAGGACTGGCAAAACAAAACAAAAAATGTACAATCTCAGATGAGGGAAGGTATAACAGTGTTTTAGTTACTTATGTAACTATTCCCCCAACCCCACCCATTCATCACCTTTACAATAAAGATACATAAAAAAAAGAAGAAAGGAAAGCAGGAAGGAAAAAAGAAAGAAAAAGAAAAAAGAAAAGAACCCTGGCACTGGAGGTGTGGCTCAAGTGATGAGAAAAGAAATCTGTTCCCTGATCTAGCCAAATGGGAATGGGGTTGTTGCCCCCAGGTTGCTTAGCAGAAACTTCCCAGATGGACTTGCATTCAGGTGACCTTAAGGCCTGTGGGTTGCGGGGAGGGGGGGGGAGGTATTCTAATCTAAGCATACAGTGTGTGGGAGTAGCTATGTTCCAGTGTGGGTGCCTCCTGCCCAATGGTTCCTTAGAACTTCCTTGTATTTTGTACTTGAAGGCAGGTAGAAAAGTTCTCCACTTGGTGAACGTCCTTCTTCCTCAGAAGCAAGAAAGCAGGTCTTTTCAGGGAAGCAGCAATGGGCTGTCCTTGGCAACACTTTGACCTATCCCTTGTATTCCTTTGTCACTTCTCCCAGCCTGCCCTCACCATTTTCCTCTCCACCCTAGATGACTATATCTTGAGGTTGACTTACATAGTAATCTTGATCTAGACCTTTCCTCCCAATAAGATGTAATTGTCCAAGAGATACCTATAGGGGAACAGTGATTTAAAATCATTTTAGTACAATATTAATTTAAAGCTAGGTATTTAATTGTTTTGAATTAATTAATTATAGCATATTGATTCAGTTTAATGCAGTTGATGGATTTTTGGAAAAACAAACTGAAAGCTGGGTATGGGTGGTTCACGGCTACTATTCCTAGCTACTCAGGATGCTGAAATTTGGGGATCATGGTTCAAAGCCAGTGTGTGAAGAAAAGTCTAGGAAACTCTTATTTCCTGTTAACTACCAAAAACTGGAAGTAGAGCTGTGGCTTGAGTGGAAGAGCAGTAGCATTAAGCATAAAAGCTCAGGACAGTGTCCAGGTCCAGAGTTCAAGCCCCAGGTCCAGAAAAAAAAAAGGCTGGGGAACATTCCTGACTATCTTTCACTAGAAAATTGGTTACTGTTGGGCATATGGCTTCCTCAGTAGCAGGAGGTTGGCTGATGGGTATACAGCAATTATGGGCATATGAACTTAGGGCTTACTTAGCTCTTGACTTGGCAAAGGTGACACAAATACTGTCCCATTCCCAAAGATAGAATATCTCTAGATCCTTATACCAAAGCAAATATTGTATGGTACTTTTTCCCCCTTCCTTATAATTAAAACCTAGGCTTTTTAAAAATAAATTTTTTAGGAAGAAATGAAAAAAAAACAAAATCTTGTTATGACAACTAATTCTTCAATAGGCAAGTGACAAGGGACAAAACAGAAAAAGGACAAAGAGGAAAAAGTGTCACTTCCCATTCCAATTCAACTTGGGAGCATTGCTAATCTCTCCAGGATTCAGAGAGAACCAAGACCCTTATAATTTGCATGTTCTAAGAATTCAGACTTTTCTGAATACATTACTTGTATCTGAACATCTCCTCTTTCTGCCAAAAATTTATAGTATTGGTATATGTCCCAATCCAAAATCTCACTGTTAGAACTCAAATTTTCAGGCCTCTCAGTGAGTCTCACTTTTTCCACTGGAATACCTTCACTTTTTTCCAATTTGTCAGCAACTATGAATAGAAACAAGCCAGAAAATAGAAAATGTAAGCTCACTAACCTGAAAGAGCTAACAGTCAATATAGAGAAAACAGTTAAACTTATTCTCTGAAAATTGTGGTAAAATGTGGTCAGTTGACAGGGAAAACCCATGGGAAATAGAAATTTGATGATCTTTTTATTCTTTCAAATGTTCAAGAAACTTTTCAATCTATATAAATATTATCAACATATATTGAACGCTTCTGAATGTATTGGTCAAGAAGGCTCAAGAAAAGAGATTTTAGAAACAGACATCTGAGTCCATCTGTGCTATTTCTGGGAGTGACAATATAATATAAGAATAATAACTTCTAGCAGGGCACGCCTATAATCCTAGCTACTCAGGATGCTGAGATTTGAGAATTGCAAGTCAAAGCCAACCCAGAAACTAAAGAACAAAGAACGTGAGACTCTTATCTCCAATCAGTCACTAGAAAACAGGAGGTGGGGCTGTGACTCAAGAGGTAAGGCAGTAGCCTTGAGCTGAAGAGCTCAGGGATAGCACCCAGGCCTAGAGTTCAAGTTTGTACATACACAAAAGAATAATATCTTCTTAGTTATTGCTTACAGATAGTCTGGAAGTAAATATAAACATGCTAGCCTGTAACAAGGTATGTAGTTCAAAATATTATACATAGTAATTCCAGTTTCATTAAGCTTATGAAATGATCTTGTTGTTTATACATAAAACCTTAAATCAAAAGTAGGTTATTTTTTCCCCTTTATTTTCTCAGATTTCAATAGTGACAAAGATATAGATAACATCTAAATCCAGAAATTAACCAAATGGACTTTACATTATTCGCTTCTTGGGAGATTTTTATTTTAAACTCTATTATGGAATCTGCTCAGTGCTGTCACAAGCTGAAATGTTACATACAAGTTTGAAAGTGATTCTAGGCAAGACAGCTCAAGTGATAAAATTCTCTCAGTTTTTAAAAGAAAAGAAAGAGAAAAAGAGAAGGAAAAGAAAGGGAAGAGTTAGAGGGAGAAAGGGAGGAAGAGAGAGAATGAGGAGGATGTGAAGGAAAGAGGGAAAGGATTCCAGGTACATAGAGTAGTCTCATGATGTGTGTTTTGTAGACAAAGGATAAGGTAGTGGACGAGGAATTGCCTGAATTGTACTTGAATGAGATGGTTGATATCTCTAGTGTATATGTCTATGTTCATTTTACTAAGTACTTCTAACAGCCATCTTATATCTTAAATATTAGGTTTGGAGCAAAGGCTTAATATTTATTGGTGCTGCTTTTGAATTTTTTATTTAAACAATGGACTTCACAAGACTATGTAAAACAGAAGTGAGTTTGGAGATAGAGATTAATCAAAATAAAAGATAAGTACAACCATTTTTGAAGTGTCTTAGGAAACTGAAACACTACATTGATTAAAAGAAAGGTATTAGCAAATGCTAAGAGCATAGAAAACCTGAGTATTTTCATAAATTGATATTGATTAGTATTGATTGTTAAGGTTGTTTATCTAGTCTGGGTTTTTTGCAGTGCTAAGGAATTCAACTCAGGTTCTTGTGTTAGATAAGTGTTCTACCATTGTGGTAGCCCCAACCTCATGTCTGTTTCCTTTAAAATAAATTATAAGGATTACTCACTATAATCTGCCACTTTCTTGTAATGATTTAGTGCAACTTCACAATTTTGTAGAACATTGATTCCTGACAAATACCTGTACCCCTAAAACATAAGAAGATATATTCTGAATTTTCAGATATTAGTGTATCATCATATTTCTATTTGACCCAAGAATATTTAATTTACAAACCAGAATCATCTGGGACATCATGCTTCCTCCAGCACTTCCAAAGGTATAATATATCAATGCCTAAAGCAAAAATAAAACAAAATTATACTGTTCTTCAAATTTGGGACTCAAGGCAACTACTAATATTCATTCTACTCTAGCAATGAACTTGAGTTACTTCAAAATTAATTTCAGATTTCTCTTTTAAGATGGTTACTATTTGTCAGGAATGCCATTTATTAAGACTGCAGAATCTTTAAGAAGGCAAGTATGCATGATATTTCTATACATTTTTATTATCATAAAGTCCTTAGAAAGTAGATACTGTCTTCAAATCTGAGTGTAAAATATGAGACTTTAAGAAACTCCAAGCTACTCAGGAGGCTGAGATCTGAGGATCAAGATTCAAAGGGACTGGATGGGGATGGGGGAAACAAGATGAGAGGCGGGGAACAAGATGAGAGGCGGGGGGAACAAGATGAGAGGCGGGGGAAACAAGATGAGAGGTGGGATTGTGGGGAGGGAAATGGGGACCAAAACATGAGAAAGGGTATCGGTGTTTTTGAAGTAATGCATATTCTATCTGGAGAATATAATGTAACCCCCCTATTAATTACAATAAAAACTATATGAAAAAAATGATTCAAAAGCCAGCCCAGGCACAAAAGGACCTGAGACTCTTTATCTCTAATTAACCTCTAGAAAACAGGAAGTGGGGTTTGGCTCAAGGGTAGTGTTTTAACCTTGAGCTGAGGAGCTCAGGGACAGCGCCCAGGCTGAGTTCAAGCCTCATGACCCACAAAAAAAAAAAAAGAAAGGAGAAAAGAAACTCCTAGTAGGAAAATGTTAAATTTTTTTGTTGATTGCATGCTTCTATCACAATAAATTAAGTCTCCTAAACAATAGATTTTGCCTAAGCATGGTGGCATATGCCAGTAATCTTAGCACTTGGGAAGGCTGAGGAAAGAAGATTACAAGTTTGAGGCTAGCTTGTCCTACCTTGTGAAATTTGTCTCAAAACAAAAACAGTAATAACAAAAGGATACATTTGATTCAATGTTGCTATTAAATAAACCAGTTTTCTCCCCCCCCAAAGGATAATAGAATTGTGTTTACCTTGGCTTGATCGTATTCCATTCCTATTCCATAAGAAGACAAAAATCCTAAAGCCTAAAGTACAAAGGAAAACATAAAGCTAGATAAGTCAATTGGCTTCTCAAGTCTTACCTATGATAGGGAATATTTGTTTGAAGTCTGCTCCATGATAATTTGTATTGTTAATTTGTTAAACTGCAACAAAATTCTTTGGTTACAACTGTGAGAATTTGGGAAAGGTCACAATGGTGGAAGTGTTATATAATATGTATAAAGTCAAGCTAATACTGTACTTTAGAATAATATTTTAAACCAGTGGTCATTATGTGTTTTACTTTCTTAGAAATAAGTTTACAAATTACATCTGAGTGTTTGTATTCACTTTTTTATTTAATTTTTATTAAAGAATTTATTAACGTTGATTTTTACATCATATTTTAAATGACAAGTTTAACAAACAAGTGTTCAAGGAGGGAATCTCTATTTACAGTCACTGGGACTTAGTATATAGAACTTAATCAAAATTAGGCTAAGGATTTGTATGTCATAGAAACATATTAATTTATGAAATAAAACATTATGTCTATAGAGTCATAGGTTTTTATATCTATATAGTTATGTTTATATTTCCATTACCATGTCCATAGCTTTGGGTATACAGTTATTGAGTCCTGGCTCTTGTACTCTTTGGATTTAATAGCCACATATTAAGGATACCATGCGCCTTTTGTTCCTTAGGTCTTTGTATTCACTGTTTTAAATGAAATAGGATTGGTGCAAAACATTCAAACAGTAAGAAATATATTAAATAAAATCTTAAAGTTTGATACCTGAGCAAGTTGAAAGAATAGAAAGCCCCATACTTCATCCCCTCCCTTCCATAGACACAATAAATCATCCAGAAAGCTTTCATAAGACCTCCAGAAACAAGTTAAGTTGTAGTACATCAGAGTGAAGCACCAAGCTGAAAATAGAGAAAATGAAGTCTAGGTAGAGGGTTACCAACTTCTGATGGCTTGACCTGTGATTTCTCAGCTTTTATGATGGTGTGAAAGCACCATGAGTTCAGTAGGCGCTGAACTTCAACTCTTAAATTTTCAGCTTTTCGTTGGTTAGTGACATGGGATTCAGCGTGCTTGGATTCAGCATTCTCAGGATGCTGGGCAGTGACAAGTTGCAGGTTCCCAGATAGCCAATGAGATCACAAGGCAAACAACCAGTGTTCTACATGTCCTGTGTTGCAAATTTACAGCATTTGGTAAGCCTATTAAATGGAATTTTTTGTCATTTGCTGAGTTTATTGGGACCTAATATCTCACATTTATTTCTTCCAGCACATTTTTGTTTTAACTGTGAGCTAGTCTCAATTCTAGAGACTACTGAAAGTCTCCAGGCTTATGTCCCACCTGGGCATTCTACAACTGTCCATTATTATTATCACTCTCTAGAGGAGTCATTGTCAACTGTCTAAAATCAATAGGCGTCAAGGTTTGATCATTCATTCATTCCCAAAATGGGTAATTATTTTAAAAGTTTTAGTTATAATTTTGAAAGGCAAAAAAACCCAACACAACTCTTGGTTTGTGTCTTTGTGTCTCTTTCTGAATCTCTGTCTCAATCTCTCTTTATGATACTGATGATTAACCTCAGGGCTTTGAGCTTACCCAAATGAGCTGTCATCTGAGCAATGTCCTTTCCATTTGTTGTACAGTTTTTGGTTTTTGCATAGGGTCTCTTGCTGCCTACACTGGCCTCACTGGGCAGTCTTCTCACCTCTACTTCTCAAATAGCTGTGATTACAGATGTTCACTACTATGCTGAGCCTGTGTTACTTTCTAAACTAGGAAACTTGAGAGTTCTATTTCAAAAATCATAATATTCTAACATGTTTGTAAGTGCAGTTCATATACCAAAAATTAAAAACACAAAAAAACTCCTTGCCATTCTGAAAAGTCCTTTTCAGTGTCAATGTTCCCTCTTTGGGGAACTTACCATAAAGATTGTTTTGTAAATGGTAGACATCTGAGTTCTGGTACTCCTCTAGTCCTTGTAATGTATATTTAAACTGATTCAATTGGCTCCTTCTAGGGACATCTCTAGCCAATTTTAAATTTTTAAAAATTTTTCTTGTAACTTCTGGTAGTGTTTCCCCCCTCCCCCTCATCTGCTCAATTTAGAATCTAGTTCATTGGTGCAGAAGTTTTGACAGTAAATAAATACATTGACCTTCATGTAAGAAAATGAAGGTGCAATTGTAGTCAGTTTAGGTCTGTATTTTAGGGCAAATTACAGCCAACAGTATCACTGTGCACAACTTAGCATACTCTTTGGTCTGTTCCTCCTGGAAAAATACATGAGCTCATAAAGTTATGAAGAGACTTGTGTGGGAATTAAATTAACATTCTGTGACAGTGAAGGGGAGTGTTTCTGTATAAAGCTCACTCCAAAGAGTAAGGACTAAAATAATGATTTTTATCAGCCTTGAATAATCAAAAAAGTCTCTTTGGCATAAAAATATCATGAAGTGACTTTGAGTTAATTCTCAAAGAGAACTCAAAGGAGGAGAGGGAGTTGGGCTTTCTTTTATTATTATTATTATTTCTTTTAATTCTACTTAAAGCATGCCTGGGCATGCCAGAAAGTCAAAAGATGGCCATGGGCTGTCATGTGGTAAAATGACGCATTGCTACCACCTAACAACTCCACATTTAAAAAAAAATTTTAGATAAAACAAAAATGGATTATAGAATGATTAAATTTTAATCCAGTAAAGAGAAACAAGGTGAGTTGAAAGAGAAGCTACACAATAGTGATCAATGACATCAATGACACTTTTGATGATTTGTAAAGGTCAAACTCTGCAAACTGGATTGTTTAAAAGACACTGGTACTGAACTCAACCCTTTTGGCAAGGCTTTTAAGGAAGTGATACAGTGGCTGGGAGCTGCATGGGAAGAATTAAGTGTAAAGAATGTTTTATTGTACTTGAAGGTAAATTATTCAAGTTCTACAATAATAATTAAAAAATTAAATATTCCTTTTGCTTTTTGTGTAAAGGATTATTAAGAGAGAAAAAAGATAAAGCAATTTTCTCTTAATTATTGTATGAGGCTTGAAAGCTCCTGGGATCATTACTTCTAGTTCAAATTGCATTCCAAAGAAAAGCGTGAAACAACTCTAATGAGCAACTTAGACACTGTCTGTATTCTGAATACAGAAAAACATCAGCTTCAAGCAGAAGTGCTTTACACAGGTAACTCTAGACTGATCAAAGTGATTATTAAGTTGATATTAAAAATATTTTTTTCACTAATAGCATAAAGCTAAGATAGTCCTTCTATAATTCATACCTCTGTAATTTGATTTTGGATATAAAAGAATATGTAAAATCTTTGTCATCAAGACAGAATTATTCTATCTCAAAACAAAATAAAATATGGAGTTAAGAGATTCCAGTAGAAGGATTCAAATAGGGAAGGAAGAAGTTAACTTATTGCTATTTGCAGATGACATGATTAAAAAGTCCTAAATATTCTACCAAAAACCCTTCCTAGATCAACCAGTTATCAATGGCTCACACCTGTCATCCTAGCTACTCAGTAGACTGAGATTTGAGGAGTGTACTTTGAAGCCAACCTTACAAGAAATCTCAAGAGAGATTTCTCTGAAATTAAACACCAAAGCTGGAAGTAAACCTGTGGCTCAAAAAGTAGAATGTTGGCCTTCAGCAATAAAATTTAGGAACAGCACCCAGGCCATACTTTCAAGCCCCTGAGAGAGAGAGGAGAGAGAGAGAGAGAGTGAGATGAGAGAGAGAGAGAGAGAGAGAGAGAGAGAGAGAGAGAGAGAGAGAGAGAGAGAGAGAGAATGAGAGAGAGAGAGAGAGAGAGAGAGAGAGAGAGAGAGAGGAGAGAGAGAGAGAGAGAGAGAGAGAGAGAGAGAGGGAGAGAGAGAGAGGAGAGAGAGGAGAGAGCAGGGAGAGGAGAGAGTGAGGGGGGAAGGAGAGCGAGCAAGAGAGTGTAATAAATCTCTAGATTTGATACACACTTTTGATAGCAGAATGAAATATCAATAGAAAAAGCAGTAGCTTTTCTACACACCAACAATGAGCAAGCTGAGAGAGAAAACAAGAAAATTCCAGGGAATCCTAGTGTTGGACCAAAAAGAAAAAAGAAAAGAATTCCATTCACAATAGCCTTAAAACAAAACAAAACAAAACAAACAAACCTAAGTTCAATAATGCTTGTATAGTAAAGTAATATACATCCATGGATAGGAAAAACATTTAGAGAGAAAAAAGAAAACAAAAAACAGTACTTTTAAAAAAGAAAATAATAGGTGACTAATGCCTGTAAGGAAATTAGTTTGAATTTTCTTAAGGGTAGTAAAATATAAATGATCCATTCCTGGCTTCTTTTTGCAGTACTTTACCTTGAACCATACACCAAGTCCATTTCTTGAGTTTTAAAGCAAATGAAATCTAATCCTACTTTCCTGTTTGGCAAATTTATGGACAAATTTCTTATTAAGAACAGTTTATCTATATGAAGAAAAGAGTGAGTTTCTTCTCAATTTTTGCCTCCTAAATAAGAACTAAAAAAAGTAGAAAAGTTACAACTGAACTATCTACATCCAACCTGGTAAATGCAGTATCTTATAAGACATCTTCCTGTATATTTCTTATAGAAAATCTTCCATATTACAACAGTTTGAAGTGTCCTCAATTCCCACCATTTCATTGAAGACTACTTTACTAATTGTTATTGTTACAGATGTTTTTAAAATCATCTTACTGGGCTATTTTCATAATGCTAATTGCTTTTATTTCCCTTAACTATATGAATTGCTACATGAATCATTCAAGGTACATGAAATAATTAGGCCTCTTTTCTTCCTCCAGCTTCTCTTTGAGTAGTAGACTAAAATTACATTCCCACCCTCATACTCTCAAGGACACTTTATAAAATGAATTGTGGCACTGGTTTTGTTGTTGTTTTTGTTGTTGTTGTTCATTTGTGTTCTTTTTAGATCTCCAACATCCCAGGATCTTCTGTAATACATCAGCACTCTGTGTGTGTGTGTGTGTGTGTGTGTGTGTGTGTGTGTGTGTGTGTGTGTGTGTGTGCGCGCGCGCGCGCGCGCGTGCACGTGCATGCACCTGTCCTAGGCCCTGAACTCAGAGACTGGTTACTGTCTCTGAGCTTATTTGCTCAAGGTTATTGCTCTACCATTTGAGCCAAAGCTCTACTTCTGGCTTTTTGGTGGTTAATTGGAGATAAGAATCTCGTGGACTTTCCTGCCTGGCCTGGCTGTCAACTGTAATCCCCAGATATCATCTTGCAGAGTAGCTAGGATTACAGGCATGAACTACTCTCTGATTATCAGTACTTCTGATTTGTTTTTCCCTCCATGCCCTTCAAAGACAGTCAGTATCCTCAATATCTCCCAGGCCCTGTGACCTTCCCTTATTCTATCTCATTTCCTCTAGCTTCTTTAGTTGTAGTTCTATTGTAATATTATCCTTACATTTTCCCACAAAGCCAGCAGGATCCCTGTATTAGGCCAGCACAAATATCTGGAGAAGAAAAGTCGTCACCTAGCCAGTACTATTAAGCTTGAATCAATGTGGCCTGTGGCCAGCTTGGTCTCAGAAATCAGCCATTGAACTAAGTGCTGTTTGGGGCCTTAATTTTTTTTTTAATACAAAGAGCTCAATTAACTATAGGAGGATTTGCTATCGGAAACATATTTTTCTGTAGTGATCACAGCAATAACAGAAATGAAGACTTGAATTCAGCTGTAGATCTTGAACAGGAGAGTAGAGGCTCCCAGATGTTAACCTTATGTTTGCTGCATCATGGAGAGTTTGAGAAGAGTCTCGAATGAGGAATGAGGACATCTATGATGGACAAGGAAGGCAGAGGATGGCTTAGGCAGAGAACTGTTTTTAAACCATCAAATACAATGTGGCAGTGTTTCAATAAATAGTATGGCTGAATTTTGCATAGTAGATCAATGTTAGTCATTTGGATTATAAATTTGCTCTTACCTACATTCTTTCTTCTTGTCTCCCACAAACTAGACACATGCATATGACACAGATAACTTCAGTTTTTATAGACAAAAGAAAATGACATGCAGAAAGGACAAGTTAATCCAGATAAGGTGACATAAGCCTGAAATCCTAGCTATGCACATGGCATATGTGGAAAGAGCAAAGTCTGTACCAGGCATTAACCTTGCATTCTATATAAAATATAGCTATGTCAAGGATTCAGAGGATTGGAGAACAGTTCTGTTTCTAAAAGTCACCCATCAGTTTGGAGCATGGTACGAGGGTTTCTGCTGCATTACTGACCCAAAGCTACCATGTCTGCATACATATGGCCACATTGCCACAGCCTATCTTGATCTGGGGTCTATAGTAGTGTGGGAACTATATGCTATTATTCGTTTGTTATTTCAGGATGGATCTATTGAAGGTTTTGTTTTCTTTCAAAACTCACGTTTTGGGCTTTGTATGATCCTTCTTTAGCCAGGGACTCATATAATTGGATAGCTGCTGTTATGTTTTGCATGCCAAAATTTCCAAATAGCAAAGCTTCAGCCATTTTCTCCATAGCTTTCAAATTTCCCATGTCAGCTGCTTTGGCAAAAAGCATGTAGGCTCTGTTTCAAGAATATAATGTCAGAAGGGTGATTTACAAAAAATGAAATTTTCTGCTCCTTCCTTTATGTGATTTCTTTCTTATAAGGAATATTCTGTTGTTGCAATGCAGTTTAGCTGAAGTCTATTACACTACTAGATTAGTTGATTTATTTTTCCTCTAGATCAACCTAAGATATAATTTCAAATATATCCAACAAATAATGAAACTATGAATAAGGAGAAATGCATAAGATATACCATCCTTAAGCTTATATGGTAAATACAGTTAACACTTAAAGCACTACTCCTAAAATAGCAAATTCTTCCACGGTCATGTCTATTACTTACAGATATTTGTTTTGTAAAATTATTTCTGAAAATATGAGAATACTAAAATTTTAAATGATGCATATGGAAGTTTTTCATACAAATAATGACATACTTGAATCCCAAAATAATTTCATAAAGGGACTAGGAATATGGCTTAATGGTAGAGTGCTTGCCCTGCATGCATGAAGTCTTGGGTTCGATTCCTTAGCGCTAAATAAATAGAAAATACCAGAAGTGATACTGTGGCTCAAAAGTGGTAGAGTGTTAGCCTTGAGTAAAAGAAGCTCAGGGATAGCACCCAGGCCCTGCATTCAAGCCCCAGGATTGGCAAAAATATTTTTTTTCTTAAAGCAAAACTTGTTTTTCAGTATAGCAAAATCAGATTTCTTGGAAAATCATCACCCAAAGAAAAATTTAATGGATAAGACTCTACAGTTTCATTGTTTGGGGTCATATTCTGGTTCTACCACTTAATAGTTGGAAAATTTTACCCAAGTTACTTAATCTCTTTGTGCCTCCTTCAGCTATGACATAGGTATAACAGGACACTTACTCTGTAGGATTGCTGTAAAGATTAAATGAGATAGCTTTGGCATAATGCCTGGTAAGAGTAAATCCTCAATAAATTTAGCTATTACTATTAGAACTATTACATTGATCCTACAGTTTTATAACATAATAATCCCTTCTTAATTAGGTGGTAAATGGTGTGAAATTTTAGTGGTTGAAAATATAGTAACGATGAAGAATCTCACAAGGTCAAAATGTGTTAGAGACAGAGAGTACTTCGGGGATGTACTTTTATAACTTCCTTTTCTGTCAGCACCAAGTCTAGAAAGCATTAACTTCTATTCATGCCTTTGACTCAAATATAAAAAAAATTGTATTTGCACCCCCCCTCCCCACACATCATTGCTTCCAATTTAAAATGATCGGGCAACTTAATTTTATGGACAGAGTGTCTGTAATGGTGCTAAAAGAAGCTCCTCTTGGACAAAGTGTAGAACAAGTTGGGCCCTCAAAGATCCACTCAGATACCGAGGCAGTAGAGGTCACATGTCAAACTAGAGGATGGGTAGTCTAGTGGAGCAGAAAAAGTTAGAAAACTAGAGCCAGGAGGGCAAAAAAGAAATTATCCATGGACAAAGCAAGATTAGTGTCTGGAGGATAAGAGCAAACAAGAAAGAAGGTCTTAAAAAAAAACAAAACAAAACCCTGACACCTAGGATAGGTAGCAGAAGGTTAGCTGGGCATTGGGATACAAATCCACGATAATGGCTTTTATCACAAGGCTTGCTGTTGCAACTATCTGGCCTGCAGAGATGAGAAGGCTCCAGCATGGACCAGGATGCAGAAACCTGATATGGATGATAGCGGCATCCCATAGTATATCCCACCTGGCCAAAGAACAGCACAGGCCACAAAGCCAACCTCTCTAGGTGTGCTGATTCTGTGGACTCAGTTAGGTACCTGGTGTCCCAGTGCAGGAAGTCCAAAGTGATACAACAGATACTATCAATAGGACAAGTTGCCTCTGCTTAGGCAAGATTAAGATCTAGATGTAATCCCCAAGAGGGAATAAGTGGAAGGAGCTAGACAGCAGGAATAGATTTGGACAATGGACAATAACATTGTTAGCTATCTGTATCATCGCCAAAGGAACTGGCTGTTAAGTGGGTACTGGAGGGAGAAGGTTGAAGCATTCCTCCAGCCCATGTCTTAAAACCTTCTTTGCTGATAGGGAATAATTCTAAAGGAAGGACCAACTCTGGCTGTCACTGAGGTTTCCTGTCTCCCTTGATAAATGCTTGCCTGACAGGTGTATGTTTGCTTTTTTGTTCTAAGAATTGAACTCAGGCCTAGAGCTTGCCAGGAAAGCACTTGCTATTTCACTGACACTTGTAGATAAGATGTATATATATATATATATATATTTAATAAAACTGACTTTTCCAACAGTGCTACCCATTCATACATAAATATATGAATGAATCGTTGAACACATGATTGAGTCCAGAATGTGGATAATCTAAAGGGACTAGTGCCCTTTCCATGGGAAGGTGCAGAGCATGGAGAAGGACAGAGGAATCAAGAGGAAAGAAATGATTCCCTGCTAGTCAGCAAGGTATGTATATATTAATTTTCTCTTCACTTTCCTGACTTTTGAACAAGACTCTTAGAGGTGAGTGGCTTAAGAACATGGGATATTCTGACAACATGATTGCTTTGCCCAGCTTCCTCACAAACTCCCAGAATGTCTTGTGATCAGCAAATTTGGTTTTAATTCTCCACTGCTATTAACTCAAAAAGATCAGGGTGGGGTCAGGAGTGTAGCCTAGTGGTGGAGTGCTCGTCTAGCATACACAAAGCCCTGGGTTTGAATCCTCAGTAACACGTACACAGAGAAAGCCTGAAGTGGTGCTGTGGCTTAAAGGGTAGAGCTCTAGTCCTGAGAAACAAGGACAGTGCCCAGGCTCTTAGTTCAAGCTCCAGGGTCAGGTGACTCAGGTGTTAGGTATCCTCTTCCATGAATGTATCCCTACTGCTGTGTAGACTAGCTACTCACTCTTCTGTCACTCTTGAGGAAGGAGTGGATTAGGACAATCTGGGCTAGAAAAATAGGCTGGAATAGAGTTCTTAAAATTGATGGTTAGTTTGCTGTTAGGGCTGGGTTTTATTCAGCCTAGCCTGTAATCAAAGAAGAAGGGATCCTTTCAAGAATAAGTGGATTGCTAAACTAGATTAATAGTTCCCTGTTTTCACTTATTTGCTAAATGAGTTCCTTAGTAAGAGAAATTCTGTATTAGGATGGGGGGGGGTCTAATTTTTTACCCTGTCCTTATCATGGCAGCCATCAGGGATGTTCAGCAGGAGACACAGATTGTGCTGGGAGTGTTTTCTTTGTTCTTGCAAAGAGTGTATGATTCACCTTCTCCAGAGAGAGGAATAACTTTCGAATCTCCCTCTTCTTGTCACTTTGGAAGAATTACAGAATCTACCTACCTCTCCCTTTCCTCATTTGTTTGGGGGATAATGATCTTCCTGTGTTTCATAAGAGCATGGTAAACACTGAGTAATATGGAACATGTAAAAATACTTAGGAAAATATCTGGCACAAAGCAGGTGTCTGATAAGTAGAACTTGATCACAGCCTGTAGAAAGTGGTCATGAGCAACCCTCATCTTCTGTACTCCTGTACTTTGCTCAAAGGCTTTAGGTTTTGAGATCTTTCTAAAGACGCGGGCAACGAAGAGAAAGAATGGGTGTAGAATATTACAGCTTGTTCACATTTCAGCTGTGTATTTGTGTCCATTTCATTTTAAAAACATTAGCTTTCTGTTCCCCATTTTTAAAGTAGGATAGGGGAAGTACTTTTTGCCTTAAAAGATTCATCTGGAGAGAAAACAGAATTGCATAAATGAAAGAGCTGTACAAATTGAAAGGTGCTATACAAATATTCAGGAAGATTAAAACATGCTAAAACAGCAAGTGCTCTAATTCAAACAGCACATTTTATTTCATTTGAAGTATCTAATTAATTAAAGCAAAAATAGCATTTTGGCTTAAATGCTCAGATCAGTACCTTAATTCTCTATTTCACTTAAAGGGACCCCAGACAAATAGTTTTCCTGTTTAGGGCAATAACTTATGAGCTTCTTGAAACACCATTCATTGCCTTCTAAAAGCAAAACTTATGACAAATAAGCTTATTTGTTATTTAATGAGTTTAATGATAAACTACATTTTAGGATGTCCTTTTCTTTATAATATGGATTATTAGCTTGGCTACTCACTCTGCTTTATGCTTCTGGCTTTTAGATTCCTGGAGAATCTTGACACCCATATTAAATAGATCATCTCCTTGATCTGTGAAATTTTTCTCTGCTTGCTTTTTTACTATATGTGGACAAACAAGGAAAACAAAAACAATATTACTTCTTTGTCTTATATTTTTAAAATAACGGCTTGGCATTCTTTTTTTGAGTTTTGTTTACATGCTGATAACTGAGTTTTGAATTCAAGGCCTGGGCACTGTCCTTTAATTTTCTGTTGTTGTTGTTGGTGGTGGTTGTGGGACTTGGACTCTGTGCCTGAGCACTGTCCCTGAGTTCTTCAGCTCAAGGCTACCCCCCTACTCCTAGAGCAATAGTGCCATTTCTGGTTTTCTGGTGGTTAAATGGAAATAGAATCTCATGGATTTTTAGTGCTTGGGCTGGCTTTGAACCACAATCCTCAGATCTCAGCCTCCTGAATAGTTTGTATTATAGGCGTGAGCCATTGCTCCCAACCTGTCCCATGGCACCCAGCCTGTCCTTTAATTTTTTCATTCAAGGTTGGTAGCATACCATCTGAGCCACACCTCTACTTATGATATTTTGCTAATAAAATTAGAGATAAGAGTCAGACTTTCGTATCCAGATGTTTGAACTTGATCCTCAGATCTCAGCTTCTTGAGTAGCTAAGAATACTGGCATGATCCACCAATGCATGACAAGTTTTCTTTATTTTTAGAACGTTTTACATACCAAAAAGTTCACTTACTATTATTTCCTAACTCAAGGGCATTGGGAGAACAAAAAGGAGAATCTGCCTAAAAATGTAACTTTTTATTTTGTGAAAGGATCTAGACAGTGGGAAAAAGATATTTCTGATGGTGGGGGAGAGAGGGAGATGTTCACTGGATATGTAAGGTTCTATAAGCAGGAAGGTAGAGATGTCTGGATCCTGTCTATTTGAGGCAGAATCTTATGTTCTCAGCTCTTTGTTGTCAATGCTATCCTTGGCTAAGGATGACCTATAAAGAAACCTCAGAGCACTTAGGCTCAGTGGTTTCCCTCATTCGTCATAATCAGTAGAAACCTTGGGCTCTACTAGCAGAGATCTGCAATAGAGCAAAATCTTGATACATAAGGACATATAATGTGAAGCTAATTGAAAGGACCTCCAGGATATTGAAACAAAAGCCATATAACAAATGATTGTTGTCCTTAATATACTATGTTGTCTCTCATCTCCTTTGCTGTCCCTTGGTTATCTCATATTGTTATAGTATCTTACTTTGTTATCTGATATATTGAATTTATTTGTATTTGGTTATTTGAAATTTGATAGGGAAGGGGGGAAAACCAAGACAGGTGGGGGGTGTGTGTGGGGGGAGGGAAATGGGTACCAAGACATGTGAAAGGGTATCAATGTATGTGAATTAATGCACCTTCTATCTGGCAAATATCATGTAACCCTTTTACTAATTACAATAAAAAAAAAGAAAAAAAAAAGAACAGCTTTTCAGTAGCAGCAGCAGTGCCCCTGCAAACTCCCTTCATTTATCGGAAAACTCACAGTCCCAAGTCAATGAGAGCAGAGAATACTGAAAGTCAATGAACTAAGTTGTTAAATAAACCAGCCCTTTTCTTAAAAAAAAAAAAAAGAAACCTCAGAGCCATGATATATAGTAGAAGAGAACACAAGGACACAAGCATTTCTAAGAAGTCCTAGAGTTATGCACCTGGAAGAAGAGGCAAAAATCTCCTTGAAATTTTGTTTTCCCTGAGGCTTCTTCCCATCCTTTCTAAGACCTTGGGGGAATGTAGAATAGACTACTAATTATAACAACGTGTAGAGTGAGAGCTAGGGAGTCGGTTTTATGGGACTTAAGGAAAATAAAATGGAATCTTACCGGCTACGATAGTATTTCTGAAACATTTTTTTTAGCACTTCACAATTTTTAGATCAGTTTATTGAACAGAAAATAAGTGGAGGAGGAGTGAAAATTGCTGCTCTTCCTCACACGCCAACAAATACACGCAGAGCCTTTCACAATATCCCTGTGCCTTCTCAAGACTATTTAAACAGCAGTGAAAACTCTGATTAGCAAGATAGTACCAGAAACCATTTCAAAAGAAGGGCATTTGAGATTTGATGCCTCATTAACAAGACCACAAAGAACTTTCAAGTGGCTCTTATTTTTCTTCTTCCTGACAAGCTATCAGAATTGTCTCATTCCATTTTTTAAAAATATAATTGTATTGTTATTATTAAGGTGCTGTACAGAGAGGTTACCATTTCATAAGTGAAGTAATGAGGATATTTCTTTCTTTTTGACAATGATGTCCTTTTCTTCATTTCCCTAATTTTTCCCCTGCTGTCTCTGTCCACAAGTTATGTAATTCATTTTCTACAGCGCATATTTAATAGCATAATTGCGTTTATTCAGCCTTCTTCCCTCCCTTTCTGCACCTTACTCTTTCCTCTACCAAAAAAAACCCCAACAATAAAGCAAAAACAAACACTACCCCTACTTCATTTTTAATTAAAAAATTAACTTAAAAGCCAATTTAAATGTATTTTAAATGTTTCACATTATTTAATCAATTTAGATATTCCTGACATTTTAGCATATAATTTGTGCTCTGAATTATATATCACTATACTCATGATTAAAACATAAGAAATAAAGGGAAAAACCCACTAATTTGTATATGGATAGCAATTGCTATCATTAACATGCTTTCGAAGCATAAGAATAAATTCTGAAAGCTTGACTCTGCAGGCACATAAATATAAAATGGTTTACCATTGCAAATTTTTACCCACGGCTTTTGATTTTATTTGTAACTCTTTTTTTGGCTCCTCTTCTTCTTAGAAGAGGGTTCACTTATGAGATAAATTTATCTTGATGATGCTTTCGCTTTCATGTTTTAAGGAGACCATTCCATACTTGATGTGAGGTACTGATGATGGCTGGAGAGACTGATCTATCCAGCCTCAAAGCTGGATTACAGCAGGACATCCTGTGACTATTCAAATAGACTAGACACCAAAAGAATAGGTTTTGACCCCATATCCCAAAATGATGAGTTAAGTCTGACCACTTACCCCTAAGGTGCCAAATAAAGAGAAATGATGGAAGGAGCATGAAGACACATTACATGGCACCCATAGAAAGATAGTTCTTCTATACAACTTTGGCAATCTTCAGATGTCTTGAAGAGAATAAGAGACCCAGATCTAAGTGACTGAGGCATGGAGAGGGAGTAGGAAGGAAGACCAAATGTCATTTGTTAGGAGGAAGAGAATGAATGGAGTGGTAGGAAGTTGGCTTTCATTGTAGACAGATATTTCACAGTTCAGTTGGTGAGAAAGCTCTGCCCTCTGGCTGGTGAGTGGCAGATGAGACATGGAGACAAAAAGGATTGTCAAGGTCTAGGCTAGAAGGCAAAATGTTCAATAGGTTATATCGTATCCAGGGTAGCTGGTGGAGGGCACCTTGGTAACCAGTCACTAACTGATGTAGGAGACATAGCAGCCCAGACCTTGTGATTACAGGAAAAGGCATTTTTCTATTGCAATCTACTCTTCAAAGGTTTAACTACCAAACCTCTAGCTTTCTTCTTTTTTTGTTGTTGTTGTTATAACATTTATTTCTTAACCCTTTTAAAGCTTAACCACAAAATCTAAAAATTTAACACTCAAAACCACTTTCTAAAGCAAGAAAAGTAGGAGAAAAATAATAAATTGATTTTTTTCCATCTCAGGTGAAACATATTTACCTCATAAAGGACATAAAGGATCACTGAGAATTAAAAGAATTGATAATTGGGTCAGTAGCAAACACCTGTAACCCTGTAAAAGGTGTTTTAAAAGCTGCTTCTGCGAGGCTCATGAATTAACTAAAAGCAGCGTAAACACTGGGACATCCAGCCCCCACTTTCTATCTGTGTCCAATCTGAGCCATTTCCTCCCACGTCCCTTTGTGCTCACCTTGGGCTCCAGGAAAGACAGGATTTGCCACACATAAGCATCTTGTAATAAAAGTCAAAATGTCCCTTACATAGTTTCAATATCTGAACCTCCAGTACAGCTAAAGACAGCCAAAAATGTCTTGAAGTGCTACCACATAATCTTTCTCTGCCCTTTGTCAATTGTCTTTATTTGCCCAGACCTAAGATGTGGGGCTTCTAGAGTTTGGGCCCAAGGGTTAAAAACCTAATTTTAGTCCCAGTGACTCTGAAGGCAAAGAAAAAGTAGGAGGAATAAGGCTCAAGGCCAAGCCAGTCAAAAATAGCAAGTCCTATCTCAGTCAAGAGCTGGCTTGCTGAGGGTGTGTCATTCCAACTGTACTGAAGTCATCAATAGGAGGATTGTAGTCTAAGCCAGCAAGGGGAAATGAACAGGAGACTCCACTGTAAAGACAGCTCAAAAACAAACAAACAAACAAACAAAAACACTCAGTAAGGGGAAATGGCTCAAGCATTAATACGCCTACCTAGCAAGCTGAAGGCCCTGGTTTAAAATCCCAATACTGTCAAAATACTAATAAAATGATTAAAAGAATTGAAAAGTGATCAAAGAGATGGATATTGTAGAGTGATTAAACATCAGGTACATTTACAAAATGATATAGAGAAAAAAAGGCAAAGTTCTTTCCCCTTCAGCAAATCTTGCCTGTAAGGATGACTGATCTCACCTGGTTTCTATTGTATTCAACATAAAACATCTCCTGCTTCTGATTTTCAAAATATTGTATAAACAGAGCTCTTTACTTTTACTCTTATGTGTGCCAAGAAGATATGATACAATACAAGAAGAGAGAGAGAGTAACAATCCATTACTAAAAATAACCTTCCATCTGAGAAAGAAATGACTCAGCAAACCATTTAGTCAGGTAACAATATGATCAACTCAAATATAATCGAGTAAGAACACATCTTTACAACAATCAAGTGCATTTGCACTGTCTCCAGTTCACTGTCATGTGTAAATACTGCTTGCTAGGAGATGGTAGGTAAATCATATTATCAGTCGAAAAAAATCTTTTCTCTTCAAATATTTACCAAGAAAAACTTAATATGGATCCTGACTAAAGAGTTTTAATCCACAGTCTAAAATGCTTAAGTTAGCCAAGAAAAAGAAACTTTATAAAACAAATGAAGGATCAAAAATAAGATACATGATGTTATAATAGGGGCTATTCAGGTACTAGAAAGTTGGGATACCCAGTTCTCAGTGCTTATACTTAATTTTCTGAGTTTGAAATGAAGGGATGATGGCTATTTCCATTTTATAGATGAGGTGATGTGTACACAAAGAGATTAAGTAACATGTTAAAGCCACAGAGCTCTAACCCAGACAATGATGGTGATTCACAATACTGCTTTACTTTTAGGACTCATTTTTAGGTATGTGTAGCTGGAGGAATTTCATACTGGATCTAACCATCATGTCACTACAGTGAAAGATATTTCACAGGTTTTTTATTCTTAATTTTAAATTGTTATTATAAAGTTGATGTACACAGGGGCTGGCATTTCATAAGTAAGGTACCTTTCTTTTTGGACAATGCTACCCCTTCCTTTTCTCTATGGTTTTCTTTCTTTCTTTTTTTAAAATCACTTCATTGAATGTACTTGTGTGTTGATTTGAAGAAAAGTTTTGAGCGAATAATAGGAACAGTATGAAGGTGAGCAATTTGGACTCCCTGACAAAGGCGTTGAAAATCTCTAATGCTGAAGAATTGCCTTATGGTAGCTGGAATCATGCCTGTTTCTCCCTCCTAGAATTACATCTGGCTTCTGCTTTTGTACAGGGCAGGTAAGAAGAGGGCACATGGTATGAAATTATCCCAGTATGGAGGAGCTTACTCTATAATGCTGAGGTCTAGCCTTCTGAGGTCTGTTTTTCCTCTTCCAACCTTTCCCCAATACAAAGGACTAAATGGTCCCTTCCTCAAACAGTGATGAAGAAATTGTTCATTCTGCACAGATCTAAGAGTGGTCAATGTCTTTCATTTTCTTTTCTTTTCTTTCTTTTCTTTCTCTTTCTTTCTTTCTTTCTTTCTTTCTTTCTTTCTTTCTTTCTCTCTCTCTCTCTCTCTCTCTCTCTCTCTCTCTCTTCTTTCTTTCTTTCTTTCTTTCTTTCTTTCTTTCTTTCTTTCTTTCTTTCTTTCTTTCTTTCTTTCTTTCTTTCTTTCTTTCTTTCTTTCTTTCTTTCTTTCTTTTGTAGGTCGTGAGGCTTGGACTCTGGGCCTGGGCGCTGTCCCTGAGCTCTTGAGCTCAAGACTACTGCTCTACCATGCTGAGCCACAGCACCACTTCCTGTTTTCTAGTGGTTAATTGGACTTAAGAGGCTCACAGTCTTTAGTGCCGGGGTTGGCTTTGAACCACGATCCTCAGATCTCAGTCTCCTGAGTAGTGAGGATGACAGGCGTGAGCCACTGTGCCTGCCAAAGGTGATATACAGAGAGGGGTTACAATTTCTACTGCTTTTTTTTTGCCAGGCCTGGGGCTTGAGCTCAGGGCGTGAGCACCATCCTTGGGCTTCCTCAAGGCTAGCGCTCTTACAGCTTTTTCTGAGGTCAATGAGTTTAGGGTTGACTTTTAGAGTTCAAGAGAGATTTTCCTAGATGTGGAACAAGAGAATATTATTAGCTCCCAATTCTCCTTCCAACCCTAAGGTAGAACCAGAGGAGGAGATGATGATGGACAAAATAGTAAGGAATGTAGCCCGAATGAAAAACATTTGGCTTACTTTCCACAAGGCACTCCGGAGCTAAAATGACCCTTACAGTTGTCCCGAGGAGGATAATGATCAGGCCTTTATATTCCTGGCTGCCCCAAGGGAGGGACAATTTTGAGTATGTAGCTCACTGCACCCAATACAGTTCCATTATGGAATGGCTGTCAAAGTCCATTAGCATTTGAAATGGGGAGGGAATCTGCATAGGACTTTATAGCACATGCTGCAAGCACACACACACACACACACACACACACACACACACAGACACACACACACACACACACACACACACACACACACACACACACACACACATTCAGTAATGGGGACTCCAAATGATATGTGATATAACCAGGTCTAGAAACAAGAAAAGGAATGACAATACTGGCTTCAGACAAGATGCCAAAACACCCTCCTCCTACCAAAGGACAGGGTCTTTCCTGGGTAGGGGCACCAAAATGAAAGATGATTATTTCCAAGGGACGTAGAAGACACCTGGTTAAGAAGGAATAGAAGATGGTGTTCCAGGAGCTCTATTGTTCCTACTGTAGTATGTATGATTGGCTATTGACCTGTCATGCCAACAACGTAATAAGGCTAATTACTTTCTTTTTAGAGTTACTTCTGTCCCAGATGGAAGAATTAGTTGAAGATTCACTATTAAAATACCCAGAGGGAAAATAGAGATGCCATTTTCAAAAAGGTAATGGATGTAAAGGCATCATGTTTAAGTACAAAATTCAAATGTAGTCTAAAATTGTAAGGCTTGTTAACGTTTGTGTAGTATATTGTAGAGAGAATTTTGAATTTGGGGTCAAAGCAAGAATTTTACTTACTTTAATTCAGAAAATATTTATTTATTCCAATGGTATGATGGATATACCTCCATTTAAGTATGCAGGCACAAATGCTGTTCATTATGTTTGAAAATTTCTGATCAAAAAAGTTTGGAATAATATCCTGGTAAAAGCACAGTAAGTTTTTTGCACATATTAAGGATATTCTCTACCACCAAGCTAAAACCTATTGTTACAGTATTGCTTACTGTATTTTTTTGTCTTTTCTTTTTTAGTACTTAGTGTGAACCTAAGACACTGTACTTACTAGGCAGATGCTTTTCCACTGAGCTGCAACCCAAGCCCACAATAAAGTTGAATGTCATGAATCTTATGCTTAGATTAAAAAGAATTAGATGGAGGCGGGTAGAGTAGGTTAGTGGTACAGTGTTTGCCTAGCCAGGCTCCAGGGTCAATCCCAGAATTGGAAGTAAATAAAAGCAAAATCCCAAAGAACAAAATGCACATAAAGAAGGATTAGGAAATACACTGCTGATGGTCAATTTTTGTCAGCCTGACTTGGTTATAGTCCTCCGGTTATTCAGGGAAGCACTCATCTACTTGTTCCTTTGAAGGTATTTTTTCAATGTGATTAGAACTTTCAGGTTTAGGGAGATTGTCCTAGAGAGCCTTGGTTGACCTAATACAGTAAACTGTAAAGTCTTAAGAGTGGAACCATGGCTTCTTGAAGGAAATTGTATCTTTAGGAAGTAGCTTTAGCTTATACCCAAGAATTCCAGGCTTCTTTTCCTGACAAATTCTGGACTTGCCAAGCCAGACATATAAATGTAAGCAAATCCTTTGTTATAAATCACCCAAGTTATATATATCTCTCTATATATACATATTCTTTTTTGTTGTTGTTTGGTCAGTAGTGGGACTTGAACTCTGGGCCTGAGAATTGTCCCTTGAGCTCTTCAGCTCAAGGCTACTTCCCTGCTCCTTGAGCCACAGAGCCACTTCTGATTTTCTGGTCATTAATTGGAGATAAGAGTCTCATGAACATTAGTGCCTGGGCTGGCTTTGAACTCTGATCCTTAGGTCTCAGCCTCCTGGGTAGCTAGGATTACAGGCAGGTGCCACCATGCCCAGCTCTATATATCTATATTATCTCCTATTCTCCTAGATGTTTTTTTTTCCTGGTTGAACTTTGACTGGCTTTTTTTTTCACCCTTTTGAGTCAGAGTCTTATTTTGTAGCTCAGGCTGGCCTTGAACTTTAGATTTTCTTGTCTCAGCCTCCAGTTTCTGGGTTTACAGGTGTATATCATAACCCTCAGCTTGGCTTAGTTTTCTATAGTGAGAAAAGAATTTATTTTGCCCTGGATTTGTTATGCTTTATTACTCAGATGGTGCCTAAAACAATTAACAGGATTTTAGCAATGATACTCACAAGGCACAATGACACTCAAGGAGTTGGGCAGTGGCTCCCACTGTTTTCTGATAAATACAGTTGCGGGTAGCTCCAGCTACCATACTCTGACACTGACTAACACAAAGATTATAGTTTAAAGTGGTTTGAGTTTAATGTAAGTTGAGAATGCTACAAGGAAGAGAGAGATGTAGTAGAGAATATCACAAATTTGCCTTGTATGATAATATTGAGCTTACTTTCAGGTATTTTCATGAAAGCCAGTGTCATCTGCCAGGAATAGCTAAAGAAAGATCTTTCTAGGCTAAGCAACCCCTAAAATTCCTTTATATTCTTAGACTCTTAGTAATTTTACTCCTATTATAATATTATAATGATACTAATTATAATAATATAGCATTATAATTATCCTCCTATTTTTTGTCAGTAGAAGTCTTTCATCCTTTAAGTTCAACTTAGAAAACCAGTGTGTTGTCTATCTTTCTAATTCTTAGTTGTTAGTTGTTTTTTTTTTAATTTTAATTTTTTATTGTTTTTTGAGTCAGGATTTCACTCTGTGGAGACTCCCTTGGATTCTAGATTTTACCTCAAAAGTGCTATGATTACAGACACATACCACCACACTAAGCTTTCTAGATTCACTCTATCTTGTTCTGTGCCCTGAAACTTCAACCTATATAGCCTATATCAAAGGACTCCCATTTCCTCTAGCTTCTGGGTAAGTCAGGCCTATGATATGAAGGTTGACAGAGAGTGAGACAGAGATATTTATTTCCTGCTACCTTAATCTGAGTCTCTCTAGCAGAAGCTAATATTTTAGTTCAGTCAGAGGACCCCCCCCCCCCCCCGCCCCGCCATACCTCTTCCTTTCTTTCTCAACATTCCAACACTCACTACTGGCTTTCTGCCCTTTAGGACTTGGGGTGGTACTGACATTTCTGTTACCAGCCTAAGAGAATTTTGTGATGTCCCCATATCCCTCAAACACTTTTAGAAAAAGTTCCCTCATCAAACTTTTCTCAAATGACTCAATTTAATTACACCATTTGTCTTCTGCCCAAACCCTCATAGTACGCCTCATACCTCAGCACATTGTTATTTCTAGGTTCTATCAAGAGCCAACTCTCTACTTGAGCCGTGAACTAGTTTTTGGAGTGTGCGTGTGTGTGTGTGTGTGTGTGTGTGTGTGTGTGTGTGTGTGTGTGTGAGAGAGAGAGAGAGAGAGAGAGAGAGAGAGAGAGAGAGAAGAGAAAGAGAGAGAAAGAGAGAGAGGTGAGAGAGAGAGAGAGGAAGGGGAGAGAGAGAGAGGTTACAATTAAGGGGTATTTAAATACACTTAAGATTTAGAAAATTCACCAAGACGGGTGGGGGGTGTGGGGGGGGAGGGTAATGGGTACCAAGACATGTGAAAGGGTATCAATGTATGTGAATTAATGCACCTTCTATCTGGCAAATATCATGTAACCCTTTTATTAATTACAATAAAAAATTAAAAAAAAGATTTAGAAAATTCAAAAACCTTGTGAAAGTTTTATATATATATAAAATCATATTTGAGCCATATATCATTTCCAGTTTTTGAGTGGGTAATTGAAGATAAGAGTTTCATGGGGACTTTTCTGCTTGAGCTGGCTTGAAACTGAGATGCTCAGGCTCCCGAGTAACTAGGATTATAGGGGTGATCCACCTGCACCCAGCCAGGACAATATACAGTCTAATAATTATAATATCAATATAACTGGTATCAGGTGACATGGAGTAGAGTACTCCTGACTTTTTGTAAGCATAGGAGGGGCAAGGCATACACTATATTCTGTTCTCAACAGAGTACCAAAGACTACTCCCACACACACACTTTAGTAACCATTCCTAGTACTTTAGGCCTTCATGAAGAGACTAGTTAGAATAAATTAAAAGTGCTGGTTAGTTTGTCCAATAGGATAGTGTTTGTTTGAAACATATTTTGCTGTTTAAAGGAGTAAATAAAAATCACTCTTTACTTCAGATCCCTTTCCCTGCATAAAAGTGCTCTTATTACTCATGAGTACAATCTATAATAAGCTAATAGACCATTTTCTAAATTACTTTAAGTGCTTTATTAAATTTAAGGTTCCTTTGCTATTGTCTCCATTCAACGGATGCGAATTCCAAACACAGAGACAAAAGTGACTTGCTGAGCATCACTAAACTATGTTTAGGACAAAGGAGTTGAACCAGGATGATATGGTGGAAGTCCTCCAGCACTTTATCCCAGTGTTCCTTGCCTTTCACAAGACTTGGATGACATCTAAGCATGGTGGCCCATGCAGTCCCAGCACTGGACAAACAGAGACAGGAGACAGGAGATTGAAAGTCTGAGTCTGGGCTGGGCTTCACAGTGAGATACTGTCAAGAAAAGGTAGCTGGGTGTGGGGCAAGAAAGAAAATGAAGGAGGAAGAAAGAGGAGGAAGGAAGGAAGGAAGGAAGGAAGGAAGGAAGGAAGGAAGGAAGGAAGGAAGGAAGGAAGGAAGGAAGGAAAGAAGGAAGGAAAGAAGGAAGGAAGGAAGGAAGAAGGAAGAAAGGAAAATGGAGGAGGAGGAAGGAAAGGAAAAAGAAAAACAACAAAGGAATTTTAACTCTATGCTTTGCAAAGTAATTGTGGGGAAATACTGAATTATGTGACAAGCAAGCTGCAACTTATTGAGCATCAAATGTATTTGAAGGTTTTAGGTACAAATATGTAAGTGTAAATAATGGAAGACATTTTTATAACTAACAACTGTAGGTTATGCTGGAATTGTCACACATCGAACGCTTTCAAAGGAAGCTCTGAAATGTCTTACTGTCCTCCAGACCTCCAAGGTTGTTTAAACCCTGGACACATGGCTTGCCTGTATTCGTACTGAGATCTGAGGATAACTGTTGAAAGCCAGAACCGGCCGGAAAGCCCGTGAGACTCATATCTCCAATTAACTGCCAGAAAAGCTGTCAATGGAGATGTGGTTCAAGTGGTAGAGCACTAGCTACGATCAAACACACACACACACACACACACACACACACACTCAAACACACACACACCATTGTGTATGGAGAGGAGGCCTGCAAACTTCTGGGAACCTGAGATAAGCGAAGCTGCAGTTCCTCACACAACCAGAAGAGGCAGCCTGGGCGTGACTTACACCAGGAAGGCCAGCCACACTACAGTAACACGAAGGCTATGAGAATGGGTCAAAAATTGCCAGATAATTATCTAAATATTTATGATTGTATCCTTAGAAATATCATAAAGCAGCTCTAAAATGTGATTTTAGATAAACAAAAGCATTTTTCTTTAATTTTTGGTAGCAGTGGTTGAATTCAGAGTTTCACACTTACTAGACTGACACTTGACCACTTACACCACGCTTCTAACCCTTATTGCTTTACTTATTTTTGAGGTAGAGTATCACTTTCATCCCAGTCTCGATCCCGTGTTTATGCATAGCTGAGATAACAGGTACATAGCTGAGATAACAGGTGCATATCGCTGTTTATCTTTTTTTCTGTTGAGAGGGGTATCTTATTCTTTTTTTTTTTTCTTAGCCTAGCATTATAATCCACTTAGTTCCTACATTCTGAGTAGCTAGGGTTATACATAAGTGCTACCAATACCCACTAACAAAAATCATTTGATTTTACATGTGAGACAGTTTTATACTTACAATGATTTTTATTTCTCTTCGGGACATCTTTATTTGGAATTCCTTTTATTTTTAGTTTATGCTGATTCCTCTTTTTCTCTAAGAGATACTCTTTTTTATTGATTACTTTACTTAATTTTCTTTGTTCCAATATATGTGATAAAAGTTGTTTGACTTTGTTCACTGATACCTACAAAAAAAAGACTTTCATTCACATATAACCCTTTTATGAAATAAAAAAGTGAAATTTCATCTGCTTTTGCCAAAAATAGAAACTGCATTCAATTGCTCAAGTTCTTGCCATTTTTCATATAAAAATGGCATATGGTTTACTTCACTTTAAAAATCCATGTTTGCCCAAAGTATTTTTTCAGAAGTGATATAATTAAGTTATTTTAATTAAGGTGATGAATTTGAGGAGAGTGTTCAGTATACAAGAAAATAATGCAGATTTTTTAAAGGAATAAAGTTAAAAAGCATTGTGGAGGTAAATATTACATAAACTTTTTTCAGGATAAATCATTATAAAGTTAATATTTTCTGTATTTTTAATGAGTATGTTAAGAAGAGTCAGTTTTTTATATGCTGTTTATTTCCCCTTTCCCTCAGCACCCCAATTTAAACTCTTGCTTTCTAAGTTTATTTCTTAGAATGCTTAAATCCTTCCTGTAAAGGTGTTCCTGGAGTTTGGAACATTCTAGAGGGTTCCAGAACATACCAAGACTTACAGTTTTGTAAGAAAAAAAAACCCAAAATTGTATTGGCCTATACTTAACATACCATAATTAACCTAAAGTGTGTGATTCCCTGTTTTCTGGAATATTAATAGGTATGTGCAATTATCACCACAGTTAGCTGTAAAACAGCTCAGTATCTCAGGAAGAAACCATGGATCTTTTAGCTCTCAGCCTCCCCATTTTGTTGCTCCAGTGTTTCTGCTTTCACCCGTCTGTAGCTACTAACCTATGCTCTGTCGATGGATTGCTCTGTTCCTGGCTTTTACCTGCATGTGAACATAGAATATGTTTCTTTGCTTGTGTGACTGGCCTTTCCCATTTAGGATAATGTTTCCAGGACTAAATGTGTCAGCAGTTCATTTTTAAAAAATAACCAAATAATCTTTTTTGCTGTTGTTGTTATTGGTCATAGGGCTTGAACTCAAGGCATGAGCACTGTCCCAGAGTTCTTCAGCTCAAGGCTAGTACTCTTATCATTTGGAGCCATAGTGCCACTTCTGGTTTTCTGGTGGTTAATTGGAGATAATAGTCTTTTGTGCCAGGGCTGCTATCGTCAGATCTCAGCCTCCTAAGTAGCTAGGGTTACATACCTGAGCCACGGTACCAGGCCCAAATAATCTTTATGTGAGGGAATTACATTTTATTTATCAATTCATTCTAGACATTTTAGGTTTTTTCCATCTTGGGGCTCTCATAGTACTGTTTTTGTAATCACATAAGGATTTTGTACTGCAGGATTGACAGATTCCATGAATAAAATATAAGAAGCTCAGTTGTATTTGAATTTCTAATCAGAATTTTTGATAGTGTAAAAATGTTCCAAATATTGCATGTTAACAAATAAAACTACAATGTATAATGTGTCAAAATCAGTTGACTGGTATTTTTAAAAATCCGTGATAACTCTGCATGTAGACATTCAGGGATACAGGCAAAGAGATGCTGTGCCAAGGTCAGGATATGGATACAGCGTCTCCTGTTTCATATGCAGAAAAAGCTTTATTTTCTCTCTCTTAAATATTGATTTTTCTTCCTTTCCATTTTCAGCTCTTTCCTTTGGAAACTTGGTGACAAAGCTCTGCCTGTGTGATGATAGTGCCAGGCCATGAGCTGGAAAGCTGAGCTAGAACAAGAGGCCCGAAGTTCAAAGCCCTTGTATGGCATCTCCAGTCTTAGCTAGTCTTTCCTTCTTTCTTTTCTTGTTTTGTGCCTAGCAGGGAAATACCATGTGGTTTCAGTTACTATAATTTTGTGGAAAGTTTTCATACTGGGAAGCATGAGACTTCCAACTTGGTTCTTATTTTTCGAGAACTGTAAAATTTCTTAAAAAAGAAACAACCCTCACTTCAACTAATATTGTATGTTAGAGTGATGGATGAACAAGGGGTTTAGAAAATATTACAATGAAAAGAGGCAAATTTAATATGCATAAATAATGATTCCCATTTTACATCTTCAATTTGGATTTAGGATTTCTCAAGTAATTGAGTAAATATTTATTGCTAAGAAACACAATTGTACTCTTATTTCTCCGGAGGCAGAGGTAGTAGAATCTTTGTGTTTGAAGTCATAAGGATTATGTGGCAAGAACCTATCTCAAAAACAAAAAGCAAATTAAATGAAGCAAACAACATAAAAAATATTGAATACATATATGTGTAAAGTATTGTTCTAGTGGCTGGGTTATAACAATAGTTAAAAACATAGGCAAACATCTTTGCTCTCGTGCAGTTTATATTCTGATGAATAGTGGTAACAATAATAATAATAATAATATTGTATGTTACATGGTTCTAAGAGATTCTAGGAAAAATTGTAAGAGACAAATTGCTATAGGGAAGAGAGACAGAAAAGGTATTATGATAGGGTGTGCAATTTTAGATGGAAATGGCTGAATTGAGAGGATGTAGGGGCAAGGACTCTCTCATTTGAACAAAGACTAAAGGAAGTAAGAGGAGGAAACCATACAGTTATCTGGGGTACAAAGACATTGTGAACAGAGCGGGCAGAAAGTGATATGTGCAAGCCTGGGATTGGTGAAGAAAAGCAAGGAACCTAGTGTGTTTGGAATGCTTAAGGGAGACAGTAGAAAGAGATGCTCTCAGAGATCAGACTCTGGAGCACAAGAGTCTGGCCATTGGCCATGACCTTGTTTTTTGCTCTGCAAGAGGAAACAAAACAACAAAAAACCAACACACCAAACAAGAAAAACCTCTAATGGATTTCAAATAAGATATAACTTGAAATATCCTGTATTTAGTTTTGCACTGGCTGCTGGGTTGTGACTAGTCTGAAAATCTGAATCATTGTTTCCAAGACCTTAAAAGGTATCATTCAGTTAATAAGCCTCAATAAACATCTAAATGTAATGTAGGCCAAACTGGTCTCTGCCCTGTTGGTTTTAATATAGTCTTATCATACAGTGGACCAAAAAATGTTTACTGAGTAAATGAGAGCTTAAAAAAGAACAAAGACTGATAAACAATTATCTGTGTAAGAAATTCTGAGCAAGCTGAATAAATACTATCAACTGGGCCTAATTCCTATTTTTCTATTGAACTATATAGTGATGAATGAAATATTTACCTGTGTGGTAACATTCCTTTCTTTTTGTCTTTTATTGTATCCTTCTGCTTCCATATCTGTAACATATAAAGCATATTTCACAAAATTTAAAAACTCTAAGATTTCTTTAAGTACAGTTTCTGGTTAAAGCTACTTAGAAAACTTTTAAAACTCACCAAACTATTGTTGAAAATAAGGGACTCAGAAGTAGAGTGCTTGCCTAACCTACATGCATAAAGGCCATTCGTTCTGCCCACAGTAACACACACACACACACACACACACACACACACACACACACACACAAATTATGTACAATTTCATTACTAATAGTGTGTTAAAAATAGTTCCTTTAGTCTGGGAATGTGGCTTAGTGATACAGTCTTGCCTAGCACATACCACATACACAGAAAAAGCTGGAAGTGGTGCTGTGGCTCAAGTGGTAGATTGCTAGCCTTGAGCACAGAGAGGCTCAGGGACAGAGCCCAGACCCTGAGGTCAAGCCCCAGGACTAACAATAAAAACAGTTCCTTCAATTTCTGAGGATATAACATGAGTGAAAAGATGGCAAAGATGTATTATGTATGACAGCAGAGACAATCTGAACACTTTAATCAAGCATTCAGAAAATGAGGTAAGGTGCAAGTACTCTACAAATAATAGAGCTCATTATAATAGTGTATAACTTTCTGAGCTGTGGTTTAAAGTATTTTTTTTGTAAATAATATATCGACCTACATAAATGCCATTTATTAGGCCAGCACTTGAGAGAATGAGGAAGGAGGATGGGGAGTTTGAGGCCAACCTGGGCTACATGTTGAGAATATCCTGGTTCAGGATGTGAAATGAATTGCACTGAAGTAAAAGTGTGACTCTAGCTGGTAGCTCATACCTGTAATCCTTGCTACTCAGGAGGCTGAGATCTGAGGATTGCAGTTCAAAGCCAGCCTAGGCACAAAAGACCCTGAGACTCTTATCTCCACTTAGGCACTAGAAAACCAGAAGTGGTGCTGTAGCTCAAGTGGTAGAGCACTACCCTTGAGCTGAAGAGCTCAGGGTCAGCCCCCAGGCCCATAGTTCAAGCCCCACACCAGACCAAAAAAAAGTGTTACACCAAATGATACTTTATCCCAAGTTTGTCAAGAAAAATGGCATCATAGTTCATCATGGTCAAACAAGCCTATGTATTGGGCCTTATTTTGTGCCCATTTCATTAATTTGCCATGATAAGCAAATGACATAATCTACATTATTTAGCCCAGTACTAATACATTCAGTGTTCAATAAATCTAAGCTATATAAAAATGAATTTAAAAAATGATTTAAGGGGCTGGGAGTTTGGCCTAGTGGTAGAGTGCTTGCCTAACATGCACAAAGACCCAGGTTCAATTCCTTGGTACTACATACATAGAAAAGCCAGAAGTGGTACTGTGGCTTAGCCTTGAGAAAGTCCAAGGACAGTGCTCAGGCCCTGAGTTCAAGCCCAGGACTGATGCAAAAATGATTTAAAATACCTTCAAAATAATAATATTACATCTTAATAGTTTTTTTAAGACTGGCATGTAAAGTGTTATTAGAAACTCCATAAATTAGAATTTATAAATGCTTTGCCTATCTGGCTTCTACCAATGACTGATTTTTCCACAGATTACTTTGCCTACTCATGTTTGTGAATTAGAAGACATTTGCTGTGACTGATCTAATCACCATAAATGTCTAATAATTTTGAACTCCATTATAATAACTAGAAAGAAAAGTGAGTTGTCAGATTACCAATTCCATCTTTCCCCAAAGGACACAGAATAAAATTAGAGGTAGTATGTACAAAACGTGCAGATGCAGAATAAAAAGTGCAAAGTGTCACGCACATTTAAGGAAGAAGATGAAATTTTGAATATTAAATGGAGCACAGTTTATATTATACACTGGACGAGAATATCAAACTGTCATTGGCAAAGAGTAAGATGAAAATTTACAGGTCTGAAACCAGTTATCAAAGGTAGGAGACATGTAGATAAAAGAATTAGTAGAATGGAAGAAGGTAACAGTATAACTAAAGGAATTAACTACTCAATGGCTTAAAACATTATAAAAATAAAATAAGGGGAATTGTATATTATTTCCAAGAGAAAATGCACAATCCAAACTTTTGAAACATTGAAAATGTGATTCTTTTCTACATTTTGAGCTTTTAGATTTTCCATTTATAAAATAAGGTTTTGGTTGCCTAGTGGAGAAAACAAGTCATTTCTACAGCCATATTGTAATCCAGGAAGAATAACAGAAGAACTGAGCACCTACTAGGCATCAATGAGGGGTTATGTATCAAAGTCCCACCTAAGCAATCCTGAGACAACTGGATCTTAATCCAAGGAGCCCTTACTGAAGGTGTGAGCAGAAAACAAAACGACACAAAAAAGAATCACTGCAAGAGGTTAGCTATAAACACAATGAACTCAGTCACTGAGCTGTTGAGGCAGCAGTGGTATTAAAACTCAAGAGACCAGGGCTGGGAGTTTGGCCTAGTGGTAGAGTGCTTGCCTAGCATGCACAAAAGACCTGGGTTCAATTCCTCGGTACCACATACAGAGAAAAAAAGCTGGAAGTGGTGCTGTGGCTCAAGTGGTAGAGCTCTAGCCTTGAGAAAGCCTAAGGACAGTGCTCAGACCATGAGTTCAAGGCCTAGCACTGGCAAAACAAAACAAAACCTCAAGAGCCCATTTCAGGCAGAGCTTGTTCCAGACTTACTGGCTTGGTACAAACTACCATATGCCAAATGATATTTTCTTTGCTTAAGTAAGTTATTTAGCAATCAATTTCATAGTGATGGAAAGATGGTGGTAGTTTATTTGCACACACACAATGGTAGAGTTATTCTGCCGCAGCATTTTACACTCAAAATGGAGCAAATGGCTACTTATAAAACAGAATGATTAAGATGAGCATGAAAGCTATTGTTCTATACAATATATAATAACTTTGGAGCAGGGCACAGCCAGATTTCCACAAGGGACCAGTCACTGATCTAGATAAGTCCATTTTGTTTATGAATCTAGTTTCATCTCCTTCCTATTAAACTTTCCTAAATCTTCCTTTCATCTCAGGAACAACAGATCTTAAGACATCTTAAGACAAAAGACTAAAACTACTCTTCAAGCAATGGCAATCTTCTTAGAACCAACTTGGCATTTCCTGTCTTAAGCTAATGACTGAGACAATGGTGGGCAAGAGCATGGACAGACCAATATGACCTAGACTAGTGTTGCCTTTACTTCTCCTCTGATACAGGCTGATACTATGGGAAAGCACTTTGACAACAGATATTTTTAGGTCATTAGACCTTTTATTCTTCTGGGGTGGGGGGCGGTGCGAGCCTGCTGTTAGGGGGAAAAAAAGCTCATTTTCTGCTTTCTCCATTACTCTCTCTGATTGGCTTTCCAGGACCTATGGCAGAGCCTAGTCTATTAGGATATTAAAAAAAAAGTACAGATGTGAACAATAGGAAAACCCCTTACCCAATCTACACAATTATGATGAGCATATAATTTTAATCATGATTGTGTCAGTTGATCATGTTTTGGATTGTGAGTGCAAAAAAATACCTGAAAACTGAAAAAGATTATTTCTTCTCTGCTAGGACTCCTTATACAGAATTCTCATTTCTCAGAAGCTAAGGTAGACCAATAAATAGTGCCAAAATATATTATTGAGAATATAGCCATAGACCTGACAAAAGGTTTAGAAGAAAATAATGTAAACGTATTGTTCAATCATGATTCTTTACAGATCTACAGTCTCTAAAAAAAGGCTAAATGTTTATTCACTCCTGTCATTACACAGAAGACTGCATTTCCCTAATGGGGACCCATATCCTTTTGTCCCTGGTCTTGTCTAAATTTAACCTTTTCACCTTACTTCCCTTGTGAGAACTGTTATTCCATTCATCAGTCCGTGGTAACCAATACCTTGATTTTCTCATTCTCCCTTAAATTCAAGATTTTTTTCTAAACACTTGCATTCCTGTAAATGCAACCTAAAAAATGGTGATTTTTCTGGTCCCTGTGAATTAAGGAAAAGTCCCCCAACGTTGTATCTGTGCCTTTTGATCTGAGCTATTGTCACTACAAACCCTTTGCAATTACCTTAAGCTCTAAAAAAGAGAAAATTTATTGATGAGCCTCTTTTGTGGAAGGTAAACTGCCTCTCAAACTGGCTACATTCCCTTAGCATTTTAAAGGAAACAGCCCAACCACTCAAGAGACTACCTTACTCCTGTTCAGTTCTAGTAATAAAGTGGCAACAACTACTCTGGAAAGAACTCCAAGGACAAAGACTGAGCTAATGGCCAACTTAGAACTTGGGACTATTTTCACTGTGCATACCTTTCTCACTTCTTGCCCCCAAATTTCCCTATTTAACATGAAACCAATATCTATATCCCTGATGACAGATAAAGATGTACTGAAATGCTGATTCCTATGCCTGCCTTGTAATAACTCTTCTTTCTCTACCTGTCACCATCTCTTTATTTGGCATATAGGAGTTTATTTCAATTGCCTTCTCCCTGGGCCAGACTCATTCCTTTACCTGGCAGAATTTCCCCTTTCCCTGGAAGGACATGTCATCTTACTTTCTACCACAAGGGGGCAGTTTCCCTTAACACCTTGTTGTCTTGTGTCTAGGGTAAGAACACAAATCCTTAACTCTGCCTTTCATTAAGGCCCTTTTAGTCCAAGAACACAAGGACACAGTTGTAAGGAGTGGAGTGGAGTGAAAGCGTGGGACAGTACAGTACTACTTTATAAAAAGCATTATGTAGTGAGTAATGAAGTGGATAAGGAAAAAAAAGGTCAGATAATGGAAAGGCAAATTAAAATATACTTTTAGTTTGGATACTTTGGCACTTAATGAGTTGATAGGTGTATATCCAGTCCACTTTTGTGTGTATTTAATTATCTCAGATACTTTTTCATTTATTTGTGACAGTCAGTAGCTGTGATGTTTTCATTCTTTAACTCCTAACTTGAGACACTTACCAATTGCAATGTTTCAGTATGTCAAGGAATGCCACTCACTGGGTCTCTAAGTGTAAAAGCTTTCTTTACTCTTTCATCTATCATATCAGGGGAGGTGCTGGACAGATACCACTTTATCTGAAAATATTCATTTTATTTCTAACAATGTAAACTGCAGCCAGTTTTCCACACCTGCCTAAGACTCAACTGCTGGAATTTTAGGTGAGTGTCACCATACCTGGCTTAATGACTTAAGAAACCAATGTTTTATTGCTTATTATTATTATTATTATTATTGTTATTATTTTGCTATCCCTGGGGCTTGACCTCCAGGTCTGGGCTCTACTCCTGAGCATCTCTGTGCTCAAGTAGTAACTTGAGTCATAACTCCACTTCTGACTTTTTCTATGTATGTGGTCCTGGGGAATCGAATCCAGGGCTTCATGCATGCTAGGCAAGCACTCTACTACTAAGCCACATTCCCAGCCCTTATTGCCTATTATATCTCATTTGTTGGTCAGCTAATGTAGATACTATACATCTCTAGCTAAGTCTGGATGTAGTAAATAAATGAAAGACTCCAGTGAAGTTATGAAATCAATTTAAAAATGAATAAAATGTCACTGTTGGAATTTATGTAATCATTATGATGCCAAAACAACTGGGTAAAAAGAAAATAACTCAATCAAACACCTGGCTATTTGTTCTATATGAAGGCAAACATTCATACTACATGTAAAAATATTTATGTGATTGATGGGATTTCTTTTCAAGTAGCTTTTTGGTAGGATGTGGAAACAGCTTGAGGCAAATAAATATGATAATGAGTCAAATTTCTAAAGTCTTCCTTTAGAGAATACAAATTTAGAATGACAAACAGGTAATGCAAAGTGAAAACATTAGATTCCAATAGAGGATGTGAGTGTTACTAAACTCTATATTTCAGGGTTTAAAAATATCTATAGATTTAAAGGACTAAACTATTGACAGAATCTAGTTCATGGGTGCTGAGAATGGGTTGTTACAAGTTTGTTTTATTTTGTTGGTTGTGAGGCTTGAACTATGGATCTGGGTGCTATCCCTGAACTCTTCAGCTCAAAGCTAGTGGTATACCACATTGAGCCAAGGCACTACTTCCTATCACAAGTTCTTCAGAGCAATTACTAGGTATCAAATTTTACATAGGCTATGGAAGATTTAAAAGGCAAGCAAAGCACAATGTCTGCCTTCAAGTAGTTGACAATGGTAAGGGACTTGAAAATAATTAAGAGTGTATAATAACATGCTGATTAGACAATAAAGGCATAACATGCCACCTATGTCATGAGAAAATTTTTGTTGTGGTGATTTTGTGTGTGTGTGTGTGTGTGTGTGTGTGTGTGTGTGTGTGTGTGTGTGTGTGAATCCTGGGACTTGGATTCAGGGCCTGGGCTCTCATCCTGAGCTTCTTTTGATCAAGACTAGAGCCTCTATCACTTGAGACAAAGCTCTATTTTCAGCTTTTTTTGGTGGTTTATTAGAGATAACCATCTCATAGACTTTGCTTCCTGGACTGGACTTGAACCTTGATCTTAGACCCCTGAGTAACTAGGATGATATGCATGACCTACTGGTACCCAGCTAGTGTTTTGTTGTTGTTGATGTTGTTTTGTGTTTTTTTTTAGTAGAAAATGTGATGGACCTTACATAAACAAACAATATGTTTTGCCATAGGTTAATGGTGATGTTGGCAAAAACAAAAAGACAGTCCATCCCTGCACAGTGGACCTGCCAAACAGATCAAGAAAAGTCACTGATATGAGAGAGCTAGTGTGTATGGTGTAATTAGTAGTTTGCATGGGTTGCAATAAAATATTTGTATCGTAGAAACAAAATAGAAAGGAAGCTAAAATATAATTACACAGGATGTTGACAATGGAACAAGCTGTTAGAACTTTATTTTGTGTTCAGTGGATGATGGAACAGGAGGAGACCATGGCAATGTTGGTGTTTTGTATTATTATTTCTGGCAGCAGTGCATAGTGAATAAGAGAGAGGAGAGTTAGAGGTACATTGGTGTAGTCAAAAGATACTAAAAGGAGCTTTCACATTCAGACAGTGAAACACATATATAGAAGAAAAATCAACGAGGCATAATGGATAGAAGTATTGATGAAAGAGTTAAAGGAATAATCAATGTAAAGGATTAGATCTGGTTGTGGTGGCAAAGACCAATAATCTCAGCACTGAGGTTGGGAGGTAGAGACAAGAGAATATAGCCTGGGCTATATTGTGAGGTAATGTTCCCAGAAATACAGAACCTGTCAGGTGCTGATGGCTCACACCTATAATCTTAGCTACTTACAAGGCTGAGATCTGAGGATCGCAGGTCAAAGCCATCCCAAGCAGAAAAGTTTCCTGTGAGACTCTTATGCCCAATTAACCACTCAAAAATCCTGAAGTGACTCAAAGTAGTAGAGTGCTAGTCTTGACTGAAAAAGCTCGGGAACAGTACCCAGGCTTGACTTCTCAAGCCCCAGGACTAACAACACACACACACACACACACACACACACACACACACACACACACACACACACACACACGATCCCCTCTCCCCGAAAACCCACACAACAAAAAATAATTTATCAGATTTGGATAGGCACACACCTTTCATCTTGGCATTTGTGAGGCAGAAGCTGGAGGATTTGAAGTTCAAGCTGAGTGTGTACTCTATAATTTTTTTTTTGAGGCAGGAGGGGGCAGTTCTGTTGTTTGAACTTGGGACCTAGGGGCTATCCTTGAGCCTCTTTATGCTCAAAAATGGTGCTCTGCCATTGGAGTCACAGCACCACTTTTGCCTTTTCTGAGTAGTTTCTTGGAGATAAGAGTCTCATGGATGTTCCTGTTGGGGCTAGAGTTGAACCATTATCCTCACATCTCAGCCTCCTGAGTAGCTAGGGTTTAATAGGTGTGAGCCTATATAGCTGGGCACTTACGAATGCCCTAGTTAAAAAAGCTTTTTTTAATGAAAAGATTTTGAGATTCTGAATCCAGACCTGGATTTGTAAAAAAAACAAAAAACCCCAAAAAACAGAAACAAACAAACCCCAAGGAAGCAACTTTTCACTAGCCTTTTTCTTCTTCTTTTTCTTTTCAGATTGGGTTTTACTGTGTAGTACCGAGTAGATTCAAACTTGACATCCTGCTGCACTGTGGCCTCTGGAGTGCTGGAATTACAGGAATCATGTCTAGCTGAGAACCTTACTCTGATTATCTATTACATTAGATGATGCTTTGGGCATTGTAACTGCATGATCAAAAAACTTTATGAGAACTTTGCCCTTGAAATCTAGAGCTGCATAGAAGGGTAGTTGATAATAACAGAAAACAAACACACGTAAGAGAAGAACTTTGAGAAAAAATATTATTGAAAATATTTGTATAGATGGCTTGTGACCATCTTGTAGCCAGACATGCAGGTCTAGTACTTAGGAGGAAGGTCTGAGACCTAAATATACAGGTATAAGTGAAGTTCTAGGGCTTTTGAAAAAGAACAGGAAGTAAAGAATATGAAATACAAGAGAAGTAAGCACTGAATTTTAGAAAATAGTATTTAAAAGGGAGAGTTGGGTCTGGGAGCTTGGCCTAGAAGAAGAGTGCTGGCCTAGCATGCACAAAGCTCTGGGTTTGATTCCTCAGCACCACATACACAGAAAAAGCCAGAAGTGGTTCTGTGGTTCAAATAGTAGAGCCCTAAACTTGAGAAAACCCAAGGATAATACTCAGGCCCTGAGTTCAAGCCTCAGGACCAGCCAAAAAAAATGGGGGGGAGGAGAGTGAAGGACGGCCCATCAATGAAAACAGTTAAGAAGATTCTAGGGAGACAGAGGGGAAAGGAAAGATGTTGACTAGTGTCAAATGGATGAGTGCAAAGAATGGTAAGAATTGGAGTTACCACTAGATTGTTAACCATTGAGGTATAATATTCTTTGAGAAAGCAGTTGATCAGGAGTACATCTCAGAATCTAGTAGGAAAAGGCAGATACCTAGCAATGGCAGATAAATGTAATAGGGTATATATGTGATGAAAATAATATGAGCCTTGGTATGGAGAACTTGGAGTAGAATTGAGAGACATTCATAGCCTGATAAAGACCAAGTCAGAGAGATGAGTTCCTCAACAGAGGTGAGATAAACCTGATGCATGGAGGTTTACAGATTTAGCAGAAGTATGTTTCCCTGTCTGCACCCCCAGGCTTAGGGTTGTCTTCTCTTTACCTTGTGCCTCTTACTGGGTGGATATAAACAATAGTAATAATTGCTCAATATAGGAACTTTTCAGATCTGTATGCATAAAACATTGAAGGAAACTGAAGATGATACAAATAAGTGGAATTTTCCCATGCATGGGAAAAATCCTTTCATCTTTGCCTTTACAGTACTGGAATTACAGGTAGCTCACCTGGCATAGACAATTGATTTTTGATGACAAAGGTGAGAAGAATATGTAATAAAGAAAGGACAAATTCATCAAAGAAATGGTACTGGGACCACTGGATACCTGGTCACAGAAGAAAGACACTGGACTTATCTAACAACTACAGTAAAAGAAACATAGATGCATGGAAGTTTTAAATATAGACCTGAAAATGGGATACAACTGAGGAAAAAATAACCACAAAACACAGCATCAGAAGTGAAAACTAAAGGGTCTGGGAGTTTGGCTTAGTTGTGGAGTGCTTGCCTAGCATGCATGAAGACCTGGGTTTGATTCCTTGGTACCCCTGCCAGAAATGGCCCAAGGACAGTGCTCGGGCCCTGAGTTCAAGCCCTAGGACTGGCAAAAAAAGGTGAAAACTAAAAAGAGCAATGGAATGAAACTAAAAAGCTTTTGAGCAGCAAAGGAAACATGAACAAAGAGAAAGACCTGTGGATTCAAGAAAATGTTTGCAAACCATAGATAAAGTCCCTGATTTACAATGGTTCCACTAATAATACTCAACACATTTTTGAAGCAGTAGGATATTACTCATACATACTGCTGAGGCTCAAGAGTACTCTGTAGGACTTAGTCTTTTTTTGTTTTTGGGATAATGTAAAGTGGGGTTACTGTTATATTCGTCAGGTAGTAGGTGCACTACTTCTTGCACAATGATACCACTTCTCATGTTTCTGTCCCTGTTTCCCTTCCCTAACCCCTCCCAATCATCTTGTTTTTCCCCTCTCCCTTTCTCTATTTCAAATAAACAAATAAATGGATATACAATATACCAGGTAACCAAGGACTTAGTCTTCTCTCTGGACAAGACAGGGACTTAAATGTGATTACTAGACTACTTGCTTGTTAGCCTCTGATTACCATAAGATTGATGAATATTTGTCTTTTTAATTAGGGCAGAGAGTTGCTCAATGGGAGGGTGTAAGAAGAGAAGGTTGCGGGTGGGGGGTGTGGGGGGGGGGAGGGAAATGGGTACCAAGACATGTGAAAGGGTATCAATGTATGTGAATTAATGCACCTTCTATCTGGCAAATATTATGTAACCCTTTTACTAATTACAATAAAAAAAAAAGAAAAAGAAGGAAGAGAAAAAAAAAGAAGAGAAGGTTGCTATTAACTTTCTGCTGTTTTGGTTTTTTAACAGAAAAGTGAAGGCTAATATAAAAGTACTACTAGAAAAAAAGTAGACAAGATATAGAAAATCATGGATCTTGTAGAGCTACTGACAATGCATTTTTCCCTCTGTCACATATTATATATTACTTTAAATCAGCAGCTTCCTTGGTAGATGGATAAAGAAAAAAAACTATATTTTTTTAGATATACTTCATTTTGATGAGCTCTGTATGATATGGATGGTTCGTTTTATTTCCCTAATATTGTTCTTTTTTAAATTTTATTTTATTGTTGAGGTGATGCACAGAGGGTTTATAGTTATTATCTATTTATTTATTTATTTTTGCCAGCCCTGGGCTTCGGCTCAGGTCCTGAGCACTGTCCTTGGATTTTTCTCAAGGCTAGAGCTCTACCACCTGAGCTTCAGCACCACTTCCGGCTTTTTCTAAGTGTGTGGTACCAAGAAATCGAACCCGGGCCTTCGGGCATGCTAGGCAAGCACTCTACCACTTGGCCAAACTCCTGGCCCTGCAGTTACTTATGTAAGAGAATGAGTACATTTCATGTCATTGTTTTAACACTATCACCCTTCCCTCATTTCCTTCCCCCTTCGGTCCCCCCATGTCCCCTAAAGGGGGAAAAAATCTCAGTAATTGTTTTAGAATTTTCCCTAGATGAATGTATAGTCGAGACAATCACATAGTTGTGGCCCCTCCAATCTTTCATATAGATAAAAAGCAAAGCACAAAGCATATCAATAAACAAAAATACAACATGTACCCTGGCAGATATTCCCATTTTTGCCTTGAGACCAAGGGAAGAGATGCAGGGAGAAGAAAGGAAGATGAGAAGCTAGAGTTATGTATGAATTTTGGGCCTTTTTAGCACTAGAGTGAATTGCTTTCTCCTTCACTACTTTCCTGGGTCTCTCTATACATCGAATCAATAAATGACCCACTGAAAAGTCAAGTCTGACTGCAAAGAGCCATTGTTCAGGAAGAGCTCTGTAATTGTCATCATTGTCCTTTTAACGCCTACCAATTGAAACTGATTTTTGGTCCCTGCTTCTGAACTAAAATTGCCCTGGAAACTTAAACATTTCCCAGACATTAAATTCAGTGGTTGACACCTTCCCTTCCCTTCCCACTTTCTTTGCCATTTATCACTATTAACAGCTCTCATCCTGGCATTCTCTAATCCTAGACTTCGTGCCACAACTCTCTCCAGTCTTGTTAGCCCCCTGGTGCCCACTGTCTCTGCTCTACGTCTAGATTCTTTTTGTTTGTTATTTGGATCATTTCAAACAAGTTGATAAGCCAGTTTCCCACTGACCACATAGTTGCTAGAGTTATCCAGCTAACATTTGTTCACCTTTCTATTGCCAAGGTCCTTTTTCAAGACAAAATTCTATAAGGAAACCCTCAAGTGACCCCCATTTTGTCACAGGATACAGCTCACATTTCATAGCCCCCATCACACAGTCTCTGTCACTGCTTTAGCCTCCTCAGGTGCTGTATTCCTTCTTTTACCCTGTATTATAGTAAACTCACATACTTCCTAGACTACATGTTTTTTAAAAAATCTTTCTGTGCCTTTATTACTCCCCCTCCCAGCCCCAGTTCTGGGGCTTGAACTCAGGGCCTGAGCACTGTCTTTGAGTTTTCTCAAGGCTAGCACTTTATCACTTGAGCCACAGCACCACTTCTGTTATTTTTCTGTGTATGTGGTACTGAGGAACCAAACCCAGAGCTTTGTGCATGCTAGGCAAGCACTCTACCCCTAGGCCACACCTGCGGCCCACCTTTGTTACTTTTATCTGGACTGAAATATTATCCTCCCTTGCCTGCTTGATGATGACCCACTGATGTTTGATGATTCAGTCTATGCTGTTTTATTTATGAAGCCTTCTGGTCATTCTGCACAGCAGGAGGAGAACAGATCACTTTCATGTTAGTGGCCAACAGTCATATCCTGTAAACGTTTCTGTTTGAAGATCTGGAACACTTTTTACAATGTATTTGCTCACTTTTGTTTTCCCCACTAAGACTTGAAGCTGCTCCAGAAGAAGATCTGTGTCTTGGAATATTTTTTTTTATATCGCCAATCCATTTGGCTTATATCTTTCATTAGATAATTTAATGGCAGTTAGCATATCCGTAAATTTGTGCAGGCTTGACTATAGTCAGTTTTCATCCATTTTGCTATTAGCTTTTGTGGCCCTAATGGTTAACCCATGTGAGGAAAGCACTCTGCCACTGAGCTACTCCTGTCCCAGCCCATTTATCACTATCATCATTGTTATTACTATTATTATAATTTTTTGCCATGAGGTTTCATTATGTTGCCATGGCTGTGATTCTGCCTTAGTCTCCTTCGTAGGTAGGATTTTATGACAGTTAGCACACTTGCAATGTTGTGCAAACTTTATCTCTCTCTGGATTAAAAACTTCCCCATTGCCTCAGAAGTATGCTCTTACCCACTAAGTAGTCAGTCCTCAGTTCTGCCTCCTCCACTTCCTGACAATTGCTGATACATGTTGTATTTCTGTGGATTTGCTTATTTTGATTATTTTATCTAACATGAATCAAATAATATCTGGCCTTTTCTAATAGCATGTAAATGTATCAGTACTTATTTCCTTTATATGGCTGAATAATAATCATGCATATAGAACTATTCTTTTTATCTATAATAAATGTGTCTATGAGCATTAATATACATTAATGTTTTAATTTTGCATTAAGGTACATGTATACTAATGTATATGTATGTTTTAATTTTTATTTGCATATTCTTAGTAGAGAATTAATATACCACATTGTAAATATATCTTTCTATGAATCATCTTTTTTATATTGTTTTAAAAATACTTTTTCATTTGTAGCACTGTCTGACCTGGAACTCTTGATTCTCCTGCTTCAGCATCCTGAGTGCTTAGGTTAGATGTGTGTACCACAATGTTCTCTATTTATCTTTTTTCACTGTGACAGCACTATTTGATATTTCTACCAGCAATGGGTGAAGTTTTTTATTTTTTTCCACCCTTGATGAAACCTTGTATTTGCCATTTTTTTCACCTCACAGAGGAACTAATCCACAGCTTCAAGCCTATTAGACAATGACTCTCTCTTTGATATGTATATATATATATATATATACATACACTTCAACCGTCTATTCCTTTTCTGATTTTCTTTGTTTTTCATCTCTTGTCTCCTCTCCTCTCCTCTCCTCTTCTCTCTGTTCTCTTTCCTCTCCCTTCTTCTCCACTCTCCACTCATCTCACTCTGAACAGTTTTGCCTTGACAGATCAGGAATTTGTTATGTGGCCCATAATGGCTTCAAAATTGAAGTAATCCACTTGCCTATTTCCAAAGTGCTAGGATTATAGGTATAGGCCACTGGGCTTTTTTTTGGATTTTACTTTGTTTTGAAGATTCTCTTAAATTTATATAGAGCTAGCATTATTTCTTTCACCATGTAGTGCATTGCATAATTAAAACTTACTTAGTCTTACATAATGTATCCTTTGCTTCTTGACAGAAACTCAGGTGGCATAGGCGGAGGCCCTGTTACTGGACTCTGTAGATTTGAGCTAAGAGAACACTGGCCAGAGTTTTACAGGTGGTTCCAGTAGAACTTCTGGAGACCATTACTATTTTCTTTATTTGAAGAGTGCCATGAGACAAAAGGCTCCATTTCTTGTTCCAGTCATTCTCCCAGGTGTGATGTCCTTGTAGTGTTTTTTTTTTTTTTTTTTTTTTTTTTGCCAGTCCTGGGCTCCGGCTCAGGGCCTGAGCCCTGTCCTTGGACTTTCTCAAGGCTAGAGCTTTACCACTTGAGCCTCAGCACCACTTCTGGCTTTTTTCTATGTATGTGGTATCCAGGAATCGAACCCGGGTCTTTGGGCATGCCAGGCAAGCACTCTACCACTAGGCCAAATTCCCGGCCTGTAGTTTTGGTTTTAATGACTAATAATGTTGAACACTTTTCATGGGCTTGAGCATTTGTATATCTTCTTTGGAGAAGAATCCCCTGTCCTTTTAAAAACTGGGTTGCTAATTGTTGGTTATTTGTAAATCTCCTTTATGTATTCTAAACTCTAAATCGTCACTGGATACAAAAGTTGCCGTTGTTTTCTTTCTATTTTAGGTAAGTGTCCTTTAAAGAAAAGTTTTAAATTTTCTGTTGTCTTTTTATTTATGCTTTAACCATCTAAAAATCATTTTCTAATCCAAGACTGAGAAGGTTTATTTCTACTTTTATACTTTTTTTTTCTAGTCCAGGTGCAGACAAAAACAAAATACAAAAACAAGCAGTACTGTTCCTGAGTGTTTGTGCTCAAGACTAGAGCTCTACCACTTCAGCCACAGTCCCTTATCTGGCTTTTTGATGGCTAATTGGAGATAAGTTTCATGGGTTTCCTACTTGTTCTGGCTTTGAATCTTAATCCAAAGATCTTAACCTATGATTATAGGCAGGGGCCACTAATTCCTGGATTACATTTATACTTTTAAAACTTCAGCTTATATTTAGATATTTGATCCAATTAGAATAAATTTGTGTATATATGGCATGAGGTAGGAATCCAGATTCATTCTAATTTTCCATAGCTAGAACTTCTGGTACAATGGCAAGAGTGAACATTCTTATTTCCAATCTCTGAGGAAAAACATGTAGTCTTTCATAAATAAATATATTAGTTATGCCATTTTTGAGGATGCGAGGGTTTTAAAAAATTAGATTCAGGAAATTTCAGTTTGTCTGGTGTTTTTTGTTTTTTATTTTTTTTATTTTATTTTATTTTTTGCCAGTCCTGGGCTTGAGCTCAGGGCCTGAGCACTGTCCTTGGACTTTCTCAAGGCTAGAGCTCTACCACTTGAGCCTCAGCACCACTTCCGACTTTTTTCTGTGTATGTGGTACCGAGGAATCGAACCCGGGTCTTCATGCATGCTAGGCAAGCACTTTAACCACTAGGCCAAACTCCCGGCCTTGTTTTTTATTTTTTAAGATCACAAACAAAGTTGATTTTGTCAGGTACTTTTTCTTGTCTTCCATTCTACTGAATGATGTATTATGTTAATTTATGTTCACATAGTAAATCATCCTTACTTTTCTGGGAAATTTAAATAAATATTCCTTAAATTAAATCTACAGGGAATAAATTACATGAAGATTGGGTAAAATTAACTCAAGAAATGAATAGGGAAATAAGACTGGAAAATAATTTCCTTGTTTGGATAGCAACTACTTAGGAAATAGAGAATATGTTCATAGTACTTTTTCACTCTTCCACTTTTAGGCTTTTCCATTAAAGTCCTGGAAGATTTAACAGCCTATTCCAAACAGATATTACTATAATGTCTTTCTTGTATATTTGTTCTCTCTCATCTTCTGAAGTATTTGTACAAAAAATGGTGACAGTTGAGAATATAATGACCTTACGTCTGACTCTAATTAGTTTTAGCTTCTAGTATTATTACAGAGGAAAGAGCTTTACCCTCAGGAAGACCCTTTTCTATCCCTAATAATAGAAAACTTACTTTTAATTGTGACCCCAATAAGTATCAATATCTGTATTAGCAAGGTCAAGGGCTTCATCTTCTAAGCAGCTCCTCTTCACCGTAACACAGGCAGAACTAGGTGGCTGGCCTATAAGCTTTCTCTTCTCACAGAATCAGTTGCTAAGTAACCATTTCCTTACACTTGAGGCCAATGGGCTTCCAAGGAAGTTCCTTTCAAGATGGAATGAAGGCAGCTGATTGAAAACACAGGTTCTGGGAAGAAACTATATGTAGTTTTCCGTTCTTCTGGCTAGAAATAATGGTTAAGTTTGAAATAAGTAGGAGTTATTCTCTGATACAAAAGGAAGGAGCCCGATGTACAGTTTATATATGATACTGCTCAACTGTCTTCAGTGTTTATGGAAATTCTAATTTTTATGTTACCTCTAGAAACGTGCTATCCATTTTTTTGTTACTATAATGAGATACCTGAGGCTGGAAAAATTTATTTTTAAAAAGATGTTTATTTCAGCTAACAATGTTTGAGGTACAAGGCCTAGGGCCTCTGTCAGTCTGTCATGGCTTTCTGGATGGCGGAGTCCAGAAGTGATGAAAAATATCACATGCCATCAAAGGAAAGAATGCCTGTGTGTGTGTGTGTGTGTGTGTGTGTGTGTGTGTGTGTGTGTGTGTGTCTTGTTTTGGTTTTTTTCCCTCTTACAAGATTCAATCATGGGATTTCTACCCTTATGACACAAGCTAATCCCAATTATATCCTAAATGCCTTTCCTCTAAGCATCAGAGTCAGATTAACTGTTCATCTTCCTCATACTGCACAGTGGAGTAAATTCAGCACACGAAGGTTAAGAGGAGACACACACTATACCTAAATCATAGCAAGGTGCCAGATATACTTATGTGACAAGGCAATTCAGTATTTGAATGTAACTTGATGTTATCCCTCAATGTGACACCTTTAGGTTATGGCAGAAAATATTGATCCCTACATACACATACACACAACACACACACACACACACACACACACACACACACACACACACACACGGGGAAAAGAAGGAAGAAAAAAAAGTATACACAGACCAAGTCTGCTTTGTTCCAAATCTAGATGAAAGTCTTAGCTTCTGCTTAAAGTAGGAACTATTGAAGTTGTACTAGGATAAAGGCAGACAGAGGTCAAAGTGAATATTTAAGGAAACACCTGGAAATATTAAGGGTACCTAAGGAATGAGGTGATTGAGAAATTATGCCTAAATATATATTTAGCTTTTATAGTGCATCTTGGTAATTACCATGACATTTTATTGTCATAGGTTGACATGTTATGCACTATTAGTCTCTCATTGCTATAGTGACAAAGTGCTGCAAATTTTGTGGGTTTAAATGACAGGAATTTATTCTCTTACAGTTCTGGAGGCCAGAAATCCAAAAGGATTCAAGCAGATCTGAAAATAAGGTCTAGTTCCTTCTGGAAATAATCTATGCTTTTATGGCTATTTTTCAGAGTGGTTAACTGGAGATAAGAGTCTCACAGACTTTTCTATCTGGGCTGGCTTTGAACCATTTCCCTCAGAACTTAGCCTCCTGAGTAGTTGGGACTACAGGTGTGAACCACCAGTGACCAGATTCCAACTCATTCAACAGCTTATTTCTATTTTTACTAACTTACTAGAGTATAATGTATTGGTTTTTTTTTTGCCAGTTCTAGAGCTTGAAATCAGGGCCTACGCACTGTCCTTGGGCTTTCTCAAGGCTAGAGCTCTATCCCTTGAGCCACAGTGCCATTTCTGACTTTTTCTATGTATGTGGTACTGAGGAATTGAAGCTGGGTCTTCTTCGTGCATGCTAGGCAAGCACTCTACCACTAGGCCAAACTCCCAGCCTCTATCATTTTTGTTTTTTTTGTTTTTTTGTTTTTTTTTTTAAATAGTTCAGAGGTCTTTATTATTATTTTTTTTTATAGGGGATAGGTTCCAAAAGCTCAGGTTCCTTCCAGTTGGTTCTCACAAAGTGTGCTTCTCTGGGTGGAGCGGGCTGGTGCTTCAGTTGAACCCAGGTTCTTTTCTCTTTGGCTTCCTTCTTTTTCTGGTCATTTTCCTTCACCCGTTTCAGGAAGCTATCTCGGCTCTTAGAGTGCTTAATATGTTTAATAGGCACATTAATCCTCTTGGCAAGTATCTTGCCCTTGTTTGTTCACAACAATGCCAACAGCAAGCTGGGTAACATTGTAGACCCTTCCAGTTTTGCCATAACATTTATGGTTCATTCCTTTTTGAACTGTACCCATTCCCTTGATGTCTACAATATCACCCTTCTCGTAGATTCTCATGTATGTGGCCAAAGGAACAACTCCATGCTTCCTGAAGGGCCTAGAGAACATGTCCATGTCCCGGGTATCTCTCCTCTTTCCCTTTGTGTTCGTCATTTTGGCAAATTAAAGATAGCAGTTCCGGCCAAAAGGTCGATTTTTTTTTTGTTTGTTTTTGTTTTTGTTTTTGCAAGGAACTTTTATTTTTTATTTTTTTCATATATCTTTTATTGTAATTAATAGAAGGGTTACATTATATTCGCCAGATAGAAGGTGCATTACTTCACATACATTAATACACTTTCTCATGTCTTGGTCCCCATTTCCCTCCCTCCCACCCCCACCCCTCATCTTGTTTTCCCCCCTTCCCTATCCAATTTCAAATAACCAAATACGCATATATCCAATATATCAGATAACAAAGAGAAATACTGTAACAATATGAGATAACCAAGGGACAGCAAAAGAGATGAGAGATAACATAGTACATTAAGGACAACAGTCATTCATTATATGGTTTTTGTTTCCTTATCCTGGAGTTTTTACATTTAGTGTCATACTATTTGGCCTAATGTCTCTAGATTTGGTTCTATTGTAAATCTCTGCTAGCAGATCCCAAGGTTTCTACTGATTATGACAAATGAGGGAGACTATTAGGCCTATGTTCCTTTGAGTCTGGCTTACTTCACTTAATAAGACTTTTTCTTTTTTTAAAATATATATATTTTATTGTAATTAATAAAAGGGTTACATGATATTTGCCAGATAGAAGGTGCATTAATTCACATATATTGATATCCTTTCACATGTCTTGGTCCCCATTACCCTCCCCTCCCCTCCCCCGTCTTGGTTTTCCCCCCTTCCCTATCCAATTTCAAATAACCAAATACAAATAAATCCAATATATCAGATAACAAAGTGAGATACTGTAACAATATGAGATAACCAAGGGACAGCAAAAGAGATGAGAGGTAACATAGTACATTAAGGACAACAATCATTCATTACATGGCTTTTTTTCAATATCCTGGAGGTCCTTTCAATTAACTTCATATTATATGGCCTTATGTATCAAGGTTTTGCTCTATTGCAGATCTTTACTAGTAGATCCCAAGGTTTCTACTGATTATGACAAATGAGGGGAACCATTGAGCCTAAGTTCCTTTGAGTCTGGCTTACTTCACTTAATATGATTTTTTCTAAGACTTTCCATTTCCTAACAAATGGGGCGATGTCGTTTTTTTTTCTGACAGCAGCATAGAATTCCTTTGTGTTTGAATCTTGCTTATTCTCTGTGAGGTAACTGACATTTCATATCACAAATACTTTTATAATATTAGTTAACAGGCAAGTGGTTATGATTACTTTTCCCACCATTTTCAACTCAAATTTTTATTCTTCTGCCATTCTCTCATTCCTTTATTGATGCCTACATTATACCAAAATGAATTATAACATTCTTTGAAGCATTTCTTTCTTTCTTTCTAAGTTTCTTTCTTTCTTTGTTTCCCTTTGTGTCTTCACATTCTCTTCTGGTCACGTGTTCCTCAGTTTTGCTAATATCTCTCTAAGGTCGTATACTTAATATTGAACTATTTTTATTCATTCAATAACTATTCATTGAGAGTTTATTCTGTGCTGGGTATTGTGCTCTTTTTTGGTGATGACGAGCAAAACATAGATTTGTCCAAGGGAATGTGTCATGGTTTCAGATGTGCATATATTGTTCTGCTCAAACTAATCCTATTACTTTCTCTTTTCCCATATTCAACCTCTATGACCAACAGCTTCCACCGAGACTCTTTATTTTTCCTTTTATGTTAGTCCTGTGGCTTGAATTCATGGCCTGAGTGCTGACACTGAGATTCTTTGCTTGCTAGTACTCTACTTGAGCCACAACTCTACTTCCAGCTATGTGGTGGTTAATTGGAGGTAAGAGTCTCACAGACTTTTCTGTCTAGGCTTGCTTCCAGCTGTCCTCCTCAAATCTCAGCCCTCTTAGTGTGAATCACAGTATGAATCATTGGTACCCAGCTACTGAGCCTTGTTATTTGAGTTGACAGAAGTGATGACCAGTACTTTCTAAGAAATAGTGATAATGATTATCAATACTTTCTCAGGTAGAAGAACTGGCCCTAGGCTAACATGCAGACAGCATATTTAGAACTTAGAAATCAGAACTCAGTATCATTCTCACAAATATGCTCTTGTATTTTTGTCTTAGCTTTATACAACTATAAAGAAATATTTAGATAAGGATAGTTACGATGCACAGAGAAGTTTATTTGGTTTGTGAATCTGTAGGTTCATGTCCAAGACCTTGTGTGATGTCTCATTCTCTCTCCTTGGTTTGAGCCTCTGATTTCCAGCTAGAGAACAGAGAGATTGAGAAACAGGGGTCCTATAATATGTCTTTTGTGGGCTACACTCTCAACACTTCAGTACCTTCCTCTTTCAGTGCCTCATCTTTTAAAGATCTCTTCACTTATCAATAATACCATCCAGGACAGCCAATCTTTTTTCCTGTGAAGCTTTTGTGAGATACAATTCATATTCAAACCATAGCACTTGCCTAAGATTCTTCTCCTGAACCATTCTCTGAAACTCTTATCATTATCTACTGACTTACTCCATTGTGAATTTTTATTGCATCAACTGAGGTAACATCTCTTGAATAAATGTCCACCTATTTTCATTGTCAGTAGTGAGTGCAAATAGCAACTATTTCAAATGTTACTACTTGAAGTTTTCTCTATTTTAAGACAAATGTTTATGCATTTCATATGATTTACAGAAAAAGTGGGGGAGAATGTTGAAATAAAATAGTACCTTATAATATTATGAATCATTCCCAATACCCAGAAGAGTCCATTCTTTAGAGTTCTGAATGTTATCTTTCTCTCTTTTTTTAAATTAAAAAATGCATTCTGAATAACAAGCCCCAAAATATCAAATAAATGTGAAGTTACTTCTACCAAATCTGCTGGTACAATTTTCTGGTATTTGGAGAGATGCAATACATTTGGGAAGAAGTTACCAATTTCTTCTAAATTTTAGTACACTCTATTCTTGTAGTGTACTTTCCTGGAATTGACTTTTCTGAATCCTGAGAGACAAGTATTACTGAGTTAAGCTAGCTCTCTGGACAAGAGCCCTGGCCTGAAGTCATAGTTGGAAGAATCAAAAAAACAAACAAACAAACAAAAAAACAAGACAAAAAACAAAAAAAATCAGGTTCTGAGGAACACTCATTGTAACTTGCTGCTTCGATGTAAGACTTGTTTCCAGTACATTTTGGTTTTCAGTTCTGAAAACTATTGGGTACCTTTGTCCTTTCCAAATTCCAAATTGTAACGAAATTATTCTTTTTTTCTTTGCATTTTTTAGGGTACCAATTTATTTTAACTTAAAAACCGCAATCCTAAAACTAGTCATAAAGTTTTTTTTTTAATGTATTACTTTGTATTTGTCAAGACTGTCCTATCCAAGTACCATAAACCAGGTGGCTTAAACAACAAACATGTCCTGGAACCCCCAAAGCTCAGGAGCTAGGTGTTGTTGGCAGGACTGGTCGCTGCTGGTGAGGCCCCTGGCTTGCTTGGACAGAAGGTGTTAGTTTTACAACAAAGTTGAACAGGTGATGGCACTTCTTTTAGATTCGTCGGCCCACCAAGTGGAAGGCTTCGGGTCATCCGAGGCAGAGCGCGCGTGAACAATTCCTTTGGACCCCGCAGTCTCTTTCCCCGTGGTCGTCAGCTCCACCAGGCTCTCCTGGCCCCACAGGCCACGCCCTCTGGGTTTTCCAAGGCAGGGGGTGGGCCTGCCGACTCCGCCTCCTACGCTCCCAGAGGCGTTCCCGCCACGCCCCCCTCGCTGAGACGAGGCTTTTCTTTCTCCGCCTCTCCTGCTCTGGCTCCGCCCCTTTTCCAGCTCTCCCCTCCACCCCCCACCCCGCCGCCCTAACGTCCACGGCGTCCAACCCCGGAGCTTGCGCCTGCGCCTGCGCCGTAGGCTCGAAATCGGGACGCGCCTTGGCTGGACCGCGGAGAGCGGCGGTTGGCATAGCCAATGGGAGGCGGCGCTGCTTCAGCGGCGGGGAGGCGGGGCCTGCGCGGGTGTTAGGTTCGCGCGAGGCGTGACCTAGTTGACAGGCTCCCGAGGTGCTGTTGTGGCGGCGGGCGTCCGGCCGCGGGGCTTGGTGGCGGGTGTGGAGAGTCGGAGCGGCGCGAAGCGGAGCCGAGTGTAGCACGGGCGGAGGGTTAGGAGGGCGGCGACCGACCGGAGGAGCGAGCGGCGACGGCGGCGAGGACCGGGCACCTCTGTCTCACTTTTTGAGTGCCTCGTCCCCCTCCTCATATACCACCCTCCCCTCACATCCCCCCTCACCCCACCCCACACTCACACCCTGTTTGCCCGTGAGCCTGGGGAACTTGCAGCTTAAAGCCAGCCACCCCCACGGCAACATGTACCCCAGCAACAAGAAGAAAAAGGTGTGGAGAGAGGAGAAAGGTAAACCGGCCCCGTCGAGTTCCGGGGGAAGGGGGGTGTGTGTGGGGGGGGTGTGGGTGGGTGGGCTGGGGAGGGGAGGAGGCGGGGGTTCCGGCTGTGTGCGCGCCGCGGCGCCCCCTCCTCCCGCCTCGCGTCCCTCCTTCCCTCCCGTTGCACACGCGTGCACACACACACGCCGGCGTGCACGCGCCGCACTCCCCCCTTCTTCCATACACCCCCCCCACACACCCGGGGCACCTGCGGCCCGCGCACGCACGTGTGGGCGCACACCCTTCTCCGCCACCCACCGCGCCCACCCGGTCACCTTCTTCCCAGTTGGGGGGCTGCCTGTGCCCGGCGCCCGGCGGCGGCGGCGGAGACGGCGTGGGAGCGGGAGCGCGTGTGCAGCCAGCCCACTCCCGGCCGCGGGGAGTGTGTGTGTGCGTGCGTGCATGCGTGCATGTGAGTGACTTAGTTCCTCCGGACCCCAGCTGGGACTTGGACATCCCCCGGGGCTGGGTGTCCCGGAGAAACAAATGGCACTCAGGCTGCTGCTGCTGCCGCCGTCGCCGTCGCCGTCGTCCCCCCCACCCCTCCTTCTCTCTCTTACACCCCGCATTCCTTCTTTCCTTCCCGTCTCTGTGCTCCCTCTATTCCCGCAAAACTGGTAGAAGATTCCTATTTTTTTTGGATGCTTACTCCTTAGTCCTCCCTCCGCCCCAGCCCTGCCGCCGCCTGTCTGAGCTGCCCGTGACACTTTTGAAGTGGGCAGCTCTTATCCATCCCAGCTGATGAGAGCCTTCTTCTAAGGCGTCTGAAGGAGTTTTTTTGTTTGTTTGTTTGTTTTCTCCTGCGGGTCCCCATCCATAGTCTGAAGTTGCTCGGAGTAAGCCGGGTGTAGACAAAGCAGTTAGACCTACTATGGTACTGATTCCTTCAGGAGTGTGTGAGATTCAGCGCCCCCCCTCCCTCCCCTCCTCTGTTTCCTTGCTCCCTCTCTCCCTGCTACCAGTGACACCAGGGATACTCTGATGTGCAACTTGAATCTGGAATTCTTTTCTTGGCCCCTCTCTTTTTTTTTTTTTCCACATCTTTTTCCTTTCATGCTTTCTCCCCCCCCCCGAACACACCCCCTTCTCTGTAACAGAAATGTAGAAAAAGTATACTTAATCTGCCTATGCAGGGGAAGTGGAGGAAGGTTAGTTAAAATTTCTTCTAAATACCCATTTTCTTTCTAGAGGTGAATAGGTTAAAAGTTCATCTCCTTGTGAATACCTTTAGAGCTTTTCTTTTCATCATTTTCTCACTATGTACTACAGGCTGGCTTCAAACTTGGGGTTCTCATGATTCAGTCTCCTAGGATGACAGGTGTGCACCAACATGCCCAGCTGCTAATAACTTTTTTAAAAAATAAAAATCATTATAGTAGAGGTGATGAACAGAGAGGTAATCAGTTTCATAAGTCAAGGGATGAGTACATTTCTTTTTGAACCATACTAGTAACTTTTTTAAACCTGTAGATTGTTTTTGTTTTGTTTGTTTTTTTTTTAATTACAAGTTCTGACCTTTTGGAACATTATGGAAGGTAGTGGAGTTAAGAAAGGAAATCTAAAAGAACCTTTTATATAGATGGCTCTACTTCCAACAGTGCACCAGAAAAGGGGTGAAGTTTTAACTACCAGGAATCTACTTGCACTACACAACTGAAGTAGCCTTTAACACATTGAAAGCTTATGTGTCATGTTATTATATATTAGCGTATACATTATATATGTATGTGTTCTTTTTAAGTTCTAAAAAATTTGTTTTTTTATTGCCATTACTTACAGGGGTTACTTATATAAGTTAAGTAAGTCATTGTCTTTTTGGGCAATGTCACCTCTTCTTTCACACTGCCAGTTTTTTTCCCCTTCCATTCCTACCCACATCTAGGCAGCACTGCTGTATTTGTTCACCTTTTGTCCCTCCATTTCTGTGCTTCTCCTTCCCAACATATATAAACAAATGAAACAAAAATAAAACAAAAACAGCAACAAAGAAGATTAATACTTTAATTATGAATATATAGAGGACTAAAACGTTTGATGTTGAAAAATGCTGTTGAGAACAAAGTTAGTCTTAGCTTTGTAGAGGGTGGTAGAGTGTACTTGCCTAACATTATTAGGAAGCCTTGGGTTTGACCCTTAGCACTTAGGGGAAAATTAAAGTTCAGTAGCATCTGATCTGTGAAGTAGATTTTTGCTTCATTTTTACAGTAGCAGTTGCTTCCATTCTGATTCATTTTTGATAAGGCTTTACCTTAATATTGAAAGAATTGTACCCGTTTTTATTGATGACTTTGAAATGTTAGCTTTGTATCATTGAAGATAATGAAGACAAAATAGTGGAAGACATTGTTTTTAATAACGAGTCATTGATGGAATTATAGTACTTAAGAACTGTTTTTCTGTTATATTAGAAAAACAGTGTTCTTTTAACAATGTGTTTTTTTAAACCTTTAAATGGTTTTGTGTTTTTATTGTCTGGGTAATGTGTAGAGGGGTTACAGTTGCATTCATCAGGTAGTGGGTGCATTAATTCTCTCACATTGATACCCCTTTTCATGTTTTTGTTCTAATTTTCCACACCTTCCTAGTCATCTTGTTTCTCCCCCTTCCCTTCCCTATGTCAAATAAAACAAATAAATATATATATACAATATACCAGATAACAAAGTCAGATTCAGTAACCACATGAGATTAATAATAAGGGAGAAAAAGAAAAGAAATAACATAGTACATTAAGAACAACAATCACAAAGACAAACCTCTTGTTTCCATATCCTAGAATTCATTTTACTTTATTTCATTGAACATCTGCACAATTGTACTGTGTGATAGGCAGGCATTTCAGAGTGTTTTAATGTCTTGATTTTTGTTCTTCATTTCTTTCTAGTAGGAAATAGAAGTGAATTTTATTTTTTTGCATAAACAGGCAAATGTACAAAGAAGACAGCTAAGAAAATAATTTTCATTTTTCTAAGCTAGGCTATCTTTGCAGGAAGTTTAGAGGGAAAAGTTAAGATGTTTTAAATATGTCTTTGTTTTAATATGTTTTGTCAGCATGTCCTTTTGGATTGTCTTAAGTATAAAATAACATATATCATTCCATTGAAAAGGAGCTAAGAATTTCTAGTACAGCAGAGATGCTGATAGGATGCCTGACCTTTTTCCTTTTATCCCACTGGAGGGTTGATAGCATAGTATTTTTACAGCTGTCATTTAAATCTACAGGAAGGCTTACCCACTTCATTGAAATGTCAAGGCATTCTAGAAACATATTTTAGCTTAGTATATCATCTAGTAAGTAGAACTCTTGGCTTATATGCTTGGTTCAAAGAAAAATGATTCATTCACCATTTTGTGAAGCATTCACACGCACGTGCACACACACACACACACACACACACACACGTGCGTGCACATCTCTTTGGTCTCCAGTAATTTTTATTTTTGCCAGTGTTGGGTCTTGAACTAAAGGCCTGAGCACTGTCCCTGGGCTTTCCCAAGGTTAGTGCTCTACCACTTGAGCCACAGCACCACTTTCAGCTTTTTCTATGTGTGTGATACTGAGGAATTGTACCTGTGTCTTTGTGCATGATAGGCAAGCACTTTACCCCTAGGCCAAACTCCTAACCCCTTAGTTATTTTTTAAGCAAAGAGTTCTCAAGTTACATATATCTTACATTATTAATCTAATATTTTGAGCTCTAATTCACAGCTGTTCAATGTATATTTTGAGTTCAAATATTACACAACTTATTTCATTTTCTTTTACTTTTGACCCCGTTTTTGTTCTAAGTCTTAACATTTGAACTTTTTTTTGGAAAGATTTTATTAACACTGATTTTTACATCGTATTTGTTTAACAAACAAAAATTTGAACTTTTAAATAAGTAGATTGACAGGAGTCCAGGTTTCATTTCTATATGTATCTTCTGACATGTAGAAAAAGTAAGTTGTCTTCCAATCTGATTACTGATATTGTAATGATTTTGAAGTAATGATTTGAGCTTAAAAAACTTTGTTGTTATTAAAAAGGCAGTGTACAAGGGTGTTACCATTTCATCAATCAGGTAATGAGTACATTTCTCTATGAATGTCACCTGATTTGAACTTTTTTATTTTCTAAATTAAGTTAAATTTTTTTATTGTTGGGGTAATGTATAGAAGGGTTACAGTTACATTTGCCAGGTAGTAGGTCCATTACTTCTCACACATTGATACCCATTCTCATGTTTTTTTTGTCTCCATTTCCCTTCCCCACTCCTTCGCAATCAGCTTCTCTCCCCCTCCAACTTCCCTTTCATATTTCAAATAAATAAATAAATGTATAATAGTACATTAAAAACAATAATCACACAAGATAAAGCTCTTGTTTCCATATCCTAGGCATCAGATAATCATACCCCTTTCTGCCTTCATGTGATAATTCCAGATTTAACATTTCACCAAGATCCTATTTCCTGATAATAAATAGATGAAATTGCCTTTTAAATTCATGAAAAATATAAATGCCATATAAGGTGAAAAGTCCTAAAATAACTCCTTCATGGTCTTTGGGTCTATTTATATGCCCTTTAGGTTTTTGTTCCTATTTATTCTTTGTTTCTGAGATTAACTGTATAACTTGTACTCTTTAGCCTATCTGTTCTGTTCTTTGAGGTCTTGTGCTACCATTCAGCCATTCTTCAGTGTGTTTAATCTCTGTGTGTGTGTCAGTTCTTTTATACTGCTTGTAACCAGGCTCAAGGGTTTTTTACCTTAAAGTAGCTTTTCTTCCACAAGGCTTCATGGTGGAGTTGTAATTCTCACTTTCTTCTTTTAGTTCAGTCTCCCATAGTCTCCTGGATTTCAGTTATATTGTAATAAAACTAAGGTCCCGAGGCCATTCAGCAATAATGGTAACTGTATTAATATAAACACTAAGAGTAGTTATGGTGTACATTTGTGTGCTCAGTACTATTTTTTAGTGTTTTACATTTTGATTGTCACAACCCTATGAGATAGGAAAGTGTATGAGGTAGTAGATGGTCAAGTACTTGAGCATAGTTGAATCCCAGTTACCATGCATACACGGTGTGGTACTTTAGGTAAGTTATTTGACCTCTGTCTTAGTCACTTCATTTACCACTTTAGTTCTTTTGTTTTTTTTCTTTTTCTTCCTCTGGTAGTACTGGGTTTGAATTTGAGTACTTTAACAGGTGAGTCATGCCTCTAGCCCTTTTGCTTGTTACTTTTTTGAGATGTTTCTTGTTTTTTAGCCTGGGCCCATCTAGACTTTGATTCTCATATTTACGCTTATATATTTTGACTACATACTGCTGGAGATTTTTTTTCTTTTGTTCTAGCTAGCCTCAAACCTCTACCTTTCCCAATTTTCACTTCCTAAGTAATTATCATTACAAATATGAGCCAGTGGTACCTGGCCCACAGTCCATTTTTTTTTTTGTTTTGTTTTTTTTTGTTTTTGTAGGCCTTGGGTTAAACTAAGAGTGGAGGTGTATCCCTGAGCTCTTTTACTCAAGACTAGTGCTCTACTATTTTGATCCACAGCCCCACTTTTGGTTTTCTTATGATTAATTGGAAATAAGAATCTCAGGGGACTTTTTCTGCCTGGATGGCTTTGAATTGACGATTCTTACAGCTCAGCTTCCTGAGTTGTTAGGATTATAGGTGTAAGCCACTGGTGCCTGGCTTGCTTTTTTAAAAAAATTTTTTCTTGTCAGGGTAATGTATGGAGGAATTACAGTTACAATCACCAGATAGCAGGTGCAATACTTCTTACACAATGATACCCCTTCTCATGTTATTGCTGGCTTGTATTCTTAACAGTAGTGTTGGTAAACCAGTTGATGAAGCAGTGGGTTTTATAATGTAATATTTATTCTTTCCAACTTTATTGTAACAATTGGCAATATTTCCATTCTTTGTATTTATTAAAACTCTTTTCCTTGCCTTTTCCCATATAACAGGGACCTGGCAACCCCAACTACAACTAGGTTTTATTTCATTCTTAGCTCCTTTGTGCCTGCTAATCTAAATATTTTATTTTTGATGTTTCATCTTTTTTCCCTCCTCTCTCCTGTCTATTTTTTTAGAACCAAAAGTTTAGGTTATAATTTTCAAAATCTTTATGCTAAACCTTGTTAAGTCCTTGATTTAACTTTTTTGAATGACCCATAGACATCTTAAGTTCAATTTGCTGGCCCTTTAGTAATGTGAGTTTAAATTGAATAGGTATATCTGTCTCTGTCTTAAAATCTACTAATGTTGAAGAACAATTAGTTGCAGCAGTAGGAAAGAGTTGATATTTTAAGATTTTTTTGTTCACTTGTGCTTACATTAATAGTTCTGTAGTTTTTATTTTTTTTGAAAAGTCCTTTTGTTTCTTTGTTGTTTAGGCCAGTCTTGAACTTCTGGGCTGAAGTGATTCTTCCACTTAAGCCTCAGGAGTAAGTTGGATGACAGGTATACACCACTATGCCTGGTTTGAAATACATACAAACCTGCTCAGCTTGGAAGTCTCTTTAAAAGTTATTATTTCATGAAAGTTGGGTTGTGATAAAGTACATTTTGTTCTTAAATCAACCAATCTATCTATCTATCTATCTATCTATCTATCTATCTATCTATCTATCTATATAATTTTTTTGTGGGTCATGGGGCTTAAACTTGGCCTGGGCACTGCCCCTGAGCTCTTCAGCTCAAGGCTATCACCCTACCCTTGAGACAAGCTCCACTTCCCATTTTCTGGAAGTTAATTGGAATCTCAGGTCCTTTTGTGTCTGGGCTGGCTTTGAATTTTGATCCTCAGATCTCAGCCTCTTGAGTAAGCTAGGATTATAGGCATGAGCCACTGCACCTGGTTAATCCATATATTTTTAAAACCTTTAAGCAGTTATACGAAGGGGTTAAAATTCAACAAATAAATACAATGCATCTTGATTTATATCACCCCTTTGTCATTCTCCTCCATTTCATCTATACTTTAATATCTTGTAATATGCTAAGAGAGAATCTGAGAGTGAGTCAGTTAGCAATTTTTAATCTCTTGGAGAACTTTGATAAATGCAGCATCACTTAGCTATTAATTAAGCTTAAATTATTTCTGTTTTTGGAAGTACTGGTATTTGAACTCAGGGCCTTACATTTGTCAGGCTGACCCTCCACTACCTGAGCCATGGCTCCAGCCCTGTTTTTTGTTAGTTATTTTCTATTTTGAGACTGGCCTCAAAGTATGCTATCTAGGATTGTAGGTGTGGGTTAATTCTTATTTATGTATTTTTCCATTCCTGTGGCTTGAACTCAGGGCATGGGCACTGCCCTTGAACACCTTTTGCTCAAGGCTAACAGCCTGCCACTTCAGCCACTTGGCTTTTTCTGAGTATGTGTTACCAAGGAATCAAACCCAGGGCTTTGTGCATATTAGGCAAGTACTCTATCACTAGGCTACACTCCCAGCCCTTCTTCCTTAGTTATTTTAGATTAAAAACAAATTCTGTTTTTTTCTGTATGTTATTAGATCATTTTATATACCTGCTGGAATATGTGTGTGACTCTTAGAGGTCTACTAAGAGTCTCTTTAGAGGCTAAAGATTAAACTGATCATGATGGCATGTAAGTCCTTGTACATTTTTGTTTTCAGATATTTCTCACTTTTGTGAAACCTCTTTCCAGATATCTTATAATTTCATCAAACTAAACACATTTCCTTATTTTTGTTAATAATATTGTATTAGTTAAAATGTTCTTCCATTTTACTGATTCATGGCAAAATTCTACCTGGTTGGGGGATAAGGGAGTTTATTAGTGGCATTTACAACTAGTAGTTTGTGATGCAGTTAATAGTTTAACCTTTTTTTTTTTTCTTACCAGTCCTGGGCTTGGGCTCAGGGTGTCAGTAATGTCTTTGGGTCTTCTCAAGGCTAGAACTCTACCACTTGAACCACAGTACCACTTCTGGCTTTTTTCTATGTATGTGGTACTGAGGAATCAAACCCGGGTCTTTGTGCATGCCAGGCAAGCACTCTACCACTAGGTCAAACTCCCAGTCCATAGTTTAATCTTTTAATCAGGTATTTATTTATTTTTTTTCCCTAGTACTGGGGCTTGAACTCAGGGCCTCACTTTTTTGCCCAAGGTTGCCACTTTGCCATAGCTTTACTTCCCCACATTATATTTTTGGCAAGACTAGAATTTGAACTCAATGCTTCATGCTTGCTGGGAAGTATATATTTAAAGTAATTTTTATTTTTGCCAGTCCCAGGGCTTGAACTCAGGGCCTGAGCATTGTTCTTGGGCTTTCTCAAGGCTAGAGGTCTACCACTTAAGACACAGCACCATTTCCAACTTTTTTTTTCCTTCTACTTATGTGGTACCGAGGAATCGAACCTGGGTTTTCATGCATGCTAAGCAAGCACTCTACCATTAGGCCAAACTCCGGGCCCTAAAGTAATTTATAAATCACCACCTTAAGGCAGTTACTGACTTGAAACTACACTTTTTTGATGGCCTTGTAGAACTGAGGAAATATCTTGGTAGGTATGTTTTTTGTGCTCATACTATTTGTTCTGCAGTTGTCTTTGCGTTTGCATTTTTTTTTCATTTAGATTTTATTTTCTGTCTCATCCATTCCTTTTTTTTTCTGTAAACTCAAGACTAAGGATCACCTTTGTGCCTGTAATTTATAAACATATTATCTTGTATATAATAGGCTATCAGTGATGTTGATTGAAAGAGCAAATGAGTTTTCTTATTTTCTAGATTATGATAATAGTCTTCATCATGTTTGTTTTAGTTTTTCTTGATAATATGGAATTAATTCCACATCTTTTAACTCTCAGATTTGTTTGGATTTACATTTTGGTATTCTTCAAGATGGCATCATTAATATTTAGAATATAACATCATTAATATTTAGAATATAAGATAATTCCCAAGCTTGAAAGCTAAATACAAATGGAGATTATACTTTTATTTTGCAAGAACGTTTGCTGAAGATGACCTTAGAGGAGAGACGCAAAGAATACTTAAGGGACTATGTTTCTCTGAACACCATCCTATCATGGAAGGAAGAAATGAAGGGCAAGAGCCAAAGTGATGGTAAGTTTCTCAGAATATATTTTAGGTAGATACTATTGCTGTTTATTTACATGTATGGCAATAAAATTGCTGGCAAAAATGAATAATATTCAGGAAAGAAGATATTTTTGTTATTTGAAATTATTCCTTATGATTGAGTTGTATATTTTTTAAGTTATCTATCATGTGCTTTTTAAGCTTAAAATATATATTTACGTAATCTGTTTCTGAATTATACCTCATTTACGATATGGTACTCTAGAAAGGTACCTTTTTACTTTTTCAAAACTTTTCTGAAGGAGTTCTTAGAGCAAATGCTATTAGAGATTTGCTGCTTTTGTAGTGTGGCATGTCGAGTTTTCTTTGATTAGTTTAATATTTATTGTATTTCTTTTAGATATTTTAAGGATTGATATAGGTAAAAGACAGTACATTAGTAAGAGTAGAAAAAAGCCCAATAGCATTTCACATAATTTTAGAGAATATGTATTTTATATAGTGTGGTATTATGTCTGCATTTAAAATATTTTTATAATACATTTTGTCTTAAAAGCCTTTGTGATTTAATGAAGGTATGGATTTTTTTAGAATATAAATGAGGTTTTGAAGATTAAAAAGATATGAAAAAATTTCGAAACTTCAGTTTAACAGACATTGAATATATTCAGAATTGTTGCTTAATTTGAATTGGTGAATGTCAAGTTTAGACAGAGTACTTTTTAGGCTACTTAGCAACCAAACTTTATGAAATAGACTTGGAACATAGTAATTTTACAGGGCATAGTCTTAGATGGATGAAATTATACAAGATATGGAGAAAACTCCAAATATGTCCTAGGGACAAAGTCTATGGAGAAAAGATCTGAAGTGGGCTTCAGTGTATATAGAGAGAATGTATTTAGGATTGGTTTTTAGAGAAGAGTTTGATTTTTTTTTAGAAGAGCAAAATATCGGGTTAGGAGTGAACAGATTTTTTTTTAAATGATGTACTATCATAATGTTATGTTTCTTTTTCAGAGTGTTAATACCAGTTGGTTTTTATGTACTCAACAGTCAGCTTATCTGATCAGGTTTCATCTTCTTTATGACTCACTAGTTACCATGAAAATGAGAACTCTTCATTTTGTTGGTTGTCTGTAATAGGGCTTGCTGTTCAGTAGATACTCAGTAAATATTGGTTCTATGAACGGAGTAAATGATAAACTGTGTGGTATTTTTAAAAATAGAAATATTTTATTTTTAATTTCTGGAAAACACATAGAGCTTGGTAACTTCAGGAAGCTTCTTGCTACTGAGTAATACATGCTTAATGAGAAAGACAATGTGATTCTTTAAAAAAATTAAGATTTTTAAGTAGTTGTACAAAGGGGTAACCTTTCAGCACTTCAGGTTACAACCCATTAGTTTGTAAGTACAATTCGTCTTGTTATTATCCCTTTTATCGTTCTTCCTTATCCTCAGAATGTCACCTCTCTCATTAGTTCCTAGGATATGCATGGAGTATTATGACTGCAGTCTCCCCCTGCCTTCCTCTTGTCCTTCATTTGACCTCCCTTCACACATCTCAAGTGTCAGTTTTATGTAATTCATTTGTTGGACTGTGAGTTAGTTTTTCTAATGAGTTATGCCATTTGAATTTTCCCCTAATAAACCATGCTTTGATTAATATGTTTGTGTATAGGCTGTCATGTGTACTGTTGATATGTTCATGCATTATTTCCTTTCTTTTCACCTTTCATATATAATAAAGATTCATGTGGCAATGAAAGTCTGAGAAATTAAGCCAGATGCTGTAGATCATAAGTATTTCGTAATATAAGGTTAATTTTATTGTAAGTGCTCTACAGTTCTATACACTTAACATTTGATAAAGGTTTTAAGTAGTTAAGACAAAACTGAGAATTCATGAGTTATGTGTATTCATAATCATTGTATATCATTTTACAGTATTTAGTAACAATGATTTCAGTTTCTGTGAGTGTACTTACAACAACTTAAGTTAAATTAGTAAAAAGTTTGTACACTTGACCCTATTATATGGATTTTAAATTATAGAATAAGAATTTCAGTGTTACCATTTTAAATATATTTATTTTGACATTATAGATTCTTTTTCTTTGACTAGCAGTGTTGGACATTGATCCCTGCATCATGATGCTAAGCAAATACTTTGTCAGCTGAGATATATATCCTCAGTGCATTACTGATTATTGACAATCAATTTTAATAGAGTATTGTAATATTATATTTTGTTTAAATATTTTACTTAACTAAGATAATTGGTTTACTTCAAAAACCATCTTGACTACAATTTGGTTTTCTCTGGAAGAGTTAAACAGCTTCAAAGAATCTTGAGAATGAAGAGTATTCATTTCAAGTATGAACACATTGAAAATTTCTATGCAGTAATATTTTTGTGGAGGGATGAGGCCTCATTTAGCCAAACATTTATCATCTAATTTAAATAGTAAAATGGAAACAAAATATGAAGTTAAAAAATTCATGAATCACCAAATGACTCTGATTTTCCTCTGCTTTATATTTGGTTCCTTCAACTTCTTTTCAAAGTTATTTTTGACATTGCATAAGTAAAATTTATTGTGCATTGTAGCATGTATAACTGTTATGTAAATTGTTCTTACATGAAATTTGTTGTTATAATAAAGAAAAAAACAATACACTTTTTGTACATATAAACATGGCTTGGTATTGAGATCATAAGTTGTGAAATTTCTTTTTTTTTTTTGCCAGTCCTGGGCCTTGAGCTCAGGGCCTGAGTGCTGTCCTTGGGCTTTCCCAAGACTAGAACTCTACCACTTGAGCCACAGCACCACTTCTGGCTTTTTTTTTGTATGTATGTGGTACCGAGGAATTGAACCCGGGCCTTCGTGCATGTTAGGCAAGCACTCTACCACTAACCCAAACTCCCGGCCCCTGAAATTCTTTTTATATACTTCGTAAGTCTGTAATTTTAACACATATATGTATTTTACAGGAATTAGCTTGGGTTGTTGTTTTTTTTTTTTTTTTTTTTTGACAGCACTCAGGGCCTTAAGTTTGCTAGGTGGACATACTACCACTTGAGTCATAATCCATTCAATGTTTTCTTTTTTTTTTTTTTTTTTGCCAGTCCTGGGCTTGAGCTCAGGGCCTGAGCACTGTCCTTGGATTTTCTCAAGGCGAGAGCTCTACCACTTGAGCCTCAGCACCACTTCTGGCTTTTTTCTATGTATGTGGTACCGAGGAATCGAACCCGGGTCTTTATGCATGCTAGGCAAGCACTTTAACCACTAGGCCAAACTCCCAGCTCCCCATTCAATGTTTTCGAATATTTGGCATTTACTGTTGTATTGTTGTAACCCTGAAAATTAGGTTCTTTCTTCTTTAGCATCTCATTAAAAAAACTCTTGATGATAGGAGGCTGTGTGTGTGTTGTGTGTATGAGAGAGAGAGGGAGGGAGAGAAGAAGGGAAGGAGAGAGGGGGAAAGAGGGTAAGCAGGTGAGTGTGCTAGTGTGCACACTTTTATTTATTTATTTATTTATTTTTGATCATGGGGCTTGGACTCTGGGCCTGGGCTCTGACCCAGAGCTCTTCAGCTCAAAGTTAGGGTCCTACCACCGGGCCTGGGCATTGGCATTGTCCCTGAGCTCTTCCTGGCAAAGCTACAGCCCTATCCCTTGAATGACAGAGCCACTTCGGGTTTCCTAGAGGTTAATTGAAGATTAGAGTCTCACAATCTTTAGTGCCTCGGCTGGTTTTGAACCAGAATCCTCAGATCTCAGCTTCCTGAGTAGCTAGGAGTACAGGCATGAGCTGTAGTGCCTGGTGACTGTTTTTGAGATAGGGTCTCGCTTTCTATCTGGGCAGGTCTAGGCTGCTCTACTACTTGTGCTTCCCCATTTCACCTGGGATGATAGGTTTGTGTTACTATGCTCTGCTACTGTAATTCTTCCATAGTTAGGATAATATGTATACTCTTAAGCTCAGCCATTGGTAGAGATGGTGTCTTGAAAAATTCTTGTTCTGTGGCTTTCCTTGCACTTCTATCTCCATCTCTGCCTCCCCAGGCTGGCACTCTACCACTTGAACCATACATCCATTTCTGACTATTTTTTGGCTAATTGGAGATAAGGATTTCACAGAGTTTTCTACCTGGTCTTGCTATGAATCATGATCCTCAGATCTCAGCCTCATGAGTAGCTAAAGTTCTGGGCATAAGCTAGCAGTGCCCAATAGTGCCAGACTTGGGCAAAAAAAGCCATGTGAGAATGTGAGATCCTTAGATCAAGCTCCAGTACTGGCACACACAAAGAAGAGACAGGGTCAGTGCAATCAGTTGCTGAGGTTTATGCCTGTAATCCTAGCTACTTTGGGGTCTGTGTATTGTGTTTGTACTAATAATTTACATTCCCACTAATTGTGTATAAGGATTACCCCCTTGCATTCTCATTAACTTTTGTTACTGTTTGTTTGATGATTGCAAGGATTGCTAAGGATGTTGACCATTCCTTCTTTTTTTTTTTTGTCAGTCCTAGGGCTTGAACTCAGGGCCTGAGAACTGTATAGAACAGGTATAGAGCTGTACCACTTGAGCCACAGCAGCACTTCTGGCTTTTTTTATGTATGTGTACCAAGGAATCGTGCATGCTAGGCAAGCAGTCTACCACTAGGCCACACTCCTGGTGACCATTCCTTCTTATATTTGTTAGACATTTGTATTTATTCTTATGAGAATTATCTGTTCAGTTCAGAATTTTTCATTTATTAATTGGATGTTTATTCTTTTTCTGATTTTTTTGAGCTCTTTGAAATTCTTGAAATGAATTCTTGATCTGTTGAGTAGCTAGTGAAGATTTCTTTCTTTCTTTGTTGTCTTTTGGTTCTGGCTAATTTTTTTAACATGTTAAAATGTTTTCTTTCAATAGAGTATTATATCTCAATAATAAAACTCCTCGAATAAAGTAAAAAGTCTTTTAGATTTATTCAGTTATTTTTATTGTATCTTTGACCATATATTGACAATATAAGTGAAATATATTAGTTATAGTATTCCTAAAGTGTTTTACTATTGAGTTATTTCTTTGAATCATTTTCTTTTCTATCTAGAGTGTTTGATGTCTGTGTCTTTAAAAAAGTATTGTTTCTCTGAAGTTCAGAGAGCTGATGATACAGTATACTTAAAAATATACATTACTTATATCTAGACTTGTTTTTGAAGCCACTCATACTTATTTTGTAAGACTGAATGCTAGCGTTTCTTGATCTTACTAGATGTTAAAGATTTTTCGCCAACTGCTAGGATTCATGTTAATTTATCAAATGTTTATTAAATGAAATATTGCCCAAACTATTGAGAAGTGGCCATTATCTAGTTATAACACCAGAAATAATGAGTTCATATATAAGAGAAAAAATGTCACACTACCTCTCTAGCAGCAATTATAATTGTAATAGAGCACCCACTAACTTTAGAGAATACTACCTGAGAAAGGTATACAGAACTCCAAGCAGATAAGACAAGAGAAAAAACAGTCTTAGACACATTGTTGTAAAATCTCTGGACTTACAAAATAAGGAATTGTTTTCAAAAGTAGCAGAGCAAAGAGAGTACTTCATTTCAATGGGAAGATTAGAATAAGGAAGATTTCTCAATGCAAACTCTAAATTCAAGGCGAGCCTGGAGAGAGATAATTCAAGCTCTGAGTGACAACTGTCAAACTAGTGTACCCAGGGAAACATCATTCAAAATTGATCAGGAATCTAAAGCCTTCCATGATAAACAAAAACTAAGGCAAATCATAAATACCAAACAAGCACTAAAAGGGTGCATTGTCTCAGAAGAAGACAATCAAAATCAAAGAAACAGAACAATGAATAAATACTACTAGAGGAGTAGTTTAGTAAAACTTGAGAAGATAGAAGCAAGAAAAACAGCTAATTAAACATCATTTGACTCACTTCTCCAGTCAAAGATGTATGGCAACAGCCTGGATTAAAAAATAAGATTCAACCATTTGTCTCCATGATGCACACCTCACTGTCAAAAACAGACAAATTCTATGTGAGGGAATAGAAAAAGATCCTTCAAGCAAATGCATCCTGCAAGGAGGTGGGAGGGAGGGAGGGAGGGAGGGAGGGAGGGAGAAAGAGAGAGAGAGAGAGAGAGAGAGAGAGAGAGAGAGAGAGAGAGAGAGAGAGAGAGAGAGAGAGAGAGAGAGAGAGCGCTATACCCTTTGCAGAAGCTCTGCAGTTTTGTGTAATCCATTTATCCAGCCTTTTGTTGACTTGTTTCTGCGTCTTTATTTAGTAAGTTTCAACCTGTGCCAAGGAGCCCTAATGTGTCCCTTAACCTTTTCTGTAATATTTTCAGAGTATCTGCTCTTACATCCAGGTCTTTGATCCATTTGGAGTTGATTTTAGTGCAGGAGGGTAATAAATAAGGATCTAACTTTAGTTTTCTACGTGTGTGTAGCCAATTCTGCCAGCACTATTTATTGAAGAGGCTGTCTTTCTTCCATCTAATGCTAAACATAGAGCTCCCCTATGATCCAGCAATCCTACTACTGGACATTTGCTAAAGTGATCACAAACAAGGCTACCCTAAAGCTACCAGCACAACTGTGTTCATTATAGCATTATTTACCATAGCTTAAGATATGGAGCCAGCCCTGATGCCCCTCAGTAGATGAATGAATCAAGAAAATTTGGTATATATACATAGTGTAGTTCTTTGCTTCCATCAGAAAGAATGATATCACTCCACTTGTAAGGAAATGGAAATACTTGGAAGAAATCATACTGAACCCAAAGAAACATAAGCTCTATGGTTTCCCTCATTTTTAATAATATGTCCTAGTAGAGGATCACAGTTGCTCAGTAGCCATGTATATATGACAATATAAAAGGATGCTAATTTAAATGAACTCCAAGATTTGGAAACAAGGTTTCCAAGGTGTTTTTTTTGTTGTTATTTGTTGTTTTTAATGTACTATGTGAAGGTATTTCTACTTTCTTTTTCTCCCCTTTGGTTTATCCCCTGTTGTCACTGTTTTTGATTTTGGTACCCTGTGTCTTATACACGTTTATCTGATTTGGGAAAGGGAATGGGAATCACAAAATGGTGAGACCAAGGAGCAAGAGTAAACAAACCCAGCAGCAATATTCCCAAGATACTGTGTTGGAAATGAATTTTACAACTTGGGAGGGGAGGGACTTAGAGGGATGGAAAGTGGGAGAAAAGGAGGGAGGGAGGAGGTAACACTGTTTGATAGGAAATATACTCATTACCTTACTTATGCAAGTATAACCCCTCTGTAGATCATCATTACATAAGACAACATTAAATTTAAAAAAGAATTCACATAGCATCAACAAACAAAAACTGAGTTATTTGAAAAAACTATTAAGATTGACAAACCCCTAGTTAATTTGACAACAAAAAGGAAAGAAGAATTACAGATTAACAAGAGATGAAAAATGAAACCTCAAAGTAAGCATCCAAGAAATCCAAAAAAATTCTGAGGGTCTACTTTAAAACTTACACTCAAATGAAAATGGAACATCTATAAGAAATGGGTAAATTCCTAGAGGCATATGAGCTGCCTAAGCTGAATCAAGAAGATATTGATCCATTTAAACAGACCCATTACAAGCAATGAGATCAAGAAAGTAATAGTCTTTCAGTAAGGAAAGGTTCAGGTTCTGGTGGACTCACAGATTAATTCTGTAAGGTCTTTTAAAGAAAACTAACACAAGTACTTCTCAAACTTTTCATGAAATAAAAAAAGGATTACTAGCAAACTTAGTGTATGAATCATGCAATATATTCATTCTAAAACCCAATAAAAAAAGAAGCATAGACCAATCTGTTTGAGGAACATAGATGCAGATGCAAAGCTACTTTATAAAGTACTAACAGAATTCAACAGCTAACTAAAAATAACAATATGGGCTGGGAATGTGGCCTAATGATAGAGTGTTTACTTAGCATGCATGAAGCCCTGTGTTCGATTCCTCAGTACCACATATACAGAAAAAGCCAGAAGTAGTGCTATGGCTCTAGTGGTAGAGTGCTAGCCTTAAGCAAGAAGAAGCTCAGGAACAGTGCCCAGACACTGAATTCAAGCCCAGGATTGGCCAAAAAAATGTTATAATTGTTTTAATCCCAAAGATGCAAGGCTGGTTTAATATACAGCAATCAATAAAATAACAAAATAGAGCCTTTGACAAAATCCAACATCTGTTTATGATAAAAGCTCTGGAGAAGCTAGAAATAGAAGGAACATACTTCAACATAATAAAGGCTATATATGACTGGCCAACAACCAACATCATATTAAAAGGTGAAAAACTAGCTGAATGCAGATGGCTGATGCCTATAATCTTTGCTACTTAGGAGAATAAGATCTGAGGATTGTAGTTTTGGGTAGAAAAGACCATGAGACTCTTATCTCCAGTTAACCACCAGAAAACTGGAAGTGGCACCATGGCTTAAAGTAGCGTAGCATTAGCCCTGAGCTGAAGAGCTCAGGGACAGTAACCAGGCCCAGAATCCAAAAAAAAAAAAAAAAAATAATAATAAGTTGAAAAACCAATCAGTTCCTCTAAAATCAGTAACAAGACAAGGATGTCTATTTTCTCCACTTTTCAAGATTATACTGGAATACCTAGCCAGAGCAATAGATAAGACAAGACATAAAAGATTCAAGTAGGAAAATAATTCAAGTTATTTCTGTTTGCAGATGACATGATCTTTTACCTGAAGGACTCTGGAGAGTCCACTTCCAAGCTTCTAGAACTGATTAATAACTTTGTTCAAAGAAGCAGGCTAAAAAACTAACAAAAATTAGTAGCTTTTCTGTATACCAGTAATATCCAGACAGGGGAATCAGGAAAATAATTTCATTTGCAAAAGTCTAAAAACAAAATAGAACGAAAAAGGAATAAACCCAATCAAGGAAATGAAGGACCTCTATAGCACTGTTTGAAAGAAATCACAGAAATACCTCCCATGTTCATGGATAGGTAAACTTTAAGGAAAATGACTATACTACCAAAGTAAGTCTACAAATTCAGTGCAATATCCATCAAAATCCCAATGTCATTCTTCACAGAGATACAGAAAACAACCAGAAAATTCATGTGGAACAAAAAAAGACACTGAATACTTAAAGCAATTTTAAGCACAAAAAGCAACACTGGAGTCATCACAATTCTAGACTTCAAACTTTACTGCAGAGCTATTATTCTAAAAAGTTTGATACTGGCATAAAAATAGGCCCAAAGGCCAATGGAGTAAAAGACCCAGAAATAAACTGTACATATACAGTCATCCGATATTTGACAAGGAGGCTAAGAATATACAATAACTGGTATTGGGAAAACTGGATATCCATACATAGAAGACTAAAATTGGATTCCTTTCTGTCATCTTGTACTAATATCAACTCCAAATGGGTGAATGACCTCAATCTGAAACTTTGGAACTACTGTAAGAAGTAAGAGAACTAGAGAACTATTAGAACTTATTGGCACAGACAATAATTTTCTCCTTTTTTTTAAATTGAAAAGGTACTAAGCAGGGGAGTTAGTTACATAAATAAGGTAATGAATACATTTGTTTTTTTTTAAACGCTGTTAACCACATCCTTCATTTTTTCTCCCCCTTATCTCTCTCTACTCCCCTCCTCTCACACTGTTCATATCCAATGTAGTGTCAAGTGAGTATCAATTTTGTATTAGTTTATTCTTTTCCTGTGGTTTCTGTGGTTCCCTTTCCCTTCCTCATATGGAATAAACATAAGACACAAGGGAGCTGGGAATGTGGCTTAGTGCTTGCCTAGCATTCTTGAAGCCCTGTGTTTCATTTCTTATTACTACATAAACAGACAAGGCTGGAAATGGCACTGTGGCTCAAGTGATAGAACGCTAGCCTAGAGTAAAAGAAGCCCAGGGACAGTGGTCAGGCTCTGAGTTCAAGCTCTGGAACTCCCCCCACCCCCACTCCCCAAAAAAGCCAGGAGTGGATCTGTGGTTCCAGTGATAGAGTACTAGACTTGATAAAAAAAACTCAGGGACAGTACTAAGACCCAAAGTTCAAACCCCAGGACTGGCACCAAAAAAACAACAACAAAAAAAACAAGACACAAGATACCGAAAACTAAGAGAAACACACAGGACGAATTTTTGTGCCATACTTGCACAGGGGTCATGCTAATCTTCGCTGCATCATTCTGAAGAGAGTCCTAGGACCTCAGCAAGTCGAAGGACTTGACAAATAGGATAACATCAAACCAAAACGTTTCTACACAGAAACAGATATACCTACTATACTAAAACAGCAGCCAATAGACTGGGAGAAGATCTCTACCCAGTATACATTTAATAAAGGCCTAATATCCCAAATACACAAGGATATAAAGAAACTACTCTCCAAATTAAGAACCAGATCTATAAATGGGAAAAGGAGCTACATAGTTTTCAGTGTAAGAATGCTCAGTGAGGAAATGCTCACATAACCATAAAGGAAATGCATATCAAAACAACATTGAGATTCCATCTTATCCCAAGAAGACTGGTCAGTATTAGGAAACAATAAATAATAGTGTGGAGGAGGTGGGGAATGAAGGGTGCAGGGTGCAGAGGAAGGAATCCTATTACACTGTTGGTGGGAATGTACACTAGCACAACCATTCTGGAAGGCAGTTTGCAGATTCCTCAAAAAACTAAATGTGGACCCACTCTTATGATCCAGTGATATCATTCTTCAGTTTCTACTCAGTATTATGTCAGGATATGTTAAAGACCTTTACACATCTGTGTTTACTGCTGCACTAATCACAATTGCTAAATTAGAAGAGCCCCAAATGCCATAGAAGAGATGAGTGGATCAAGTATATGTGGTAGACAAATATAATGGAATTTTAAGCATTCATTAGAAAGATTGATATGTTACTTGCAGGGAAAGAGACGGACCTAGAAATAAATCATGAATATTAAGTAAGCCAGATTCAGAGAGACACATGGTACACCATATTTTCTCATATGTGGAAGGTAGATCTAAAATACAACTTGGCATGAAAACATACAAGACTCAGGGCAGTTACAGACAAACTGACTGAAGGAGAGTATGTTTAGGAGAGGACTCCTGTGAACAGCTGAAGTACAGACAAAATTTTTGTGATCTTGTGCAAACACTTTCTTCTTAGTTCTTCCATTTATAGAGTGAGAATAATTATGAACCTACAATGTAAAATTTCTTTTTAAAAGTTACTCAACATACAAAATATACTCAAAATGTCATTTATGATGTTTATGACAAATTATTGTCATTCATTGAGTTATTTTAAAGTGCTTATCAATAGTTAACCTTGGCATTTGACTTCTGAGTTCCCTGGGCACTGTTTTTGCTCTGAATTTTATTTTATTTCTTATTTTAATAACTCATACATCTCTTTGGCATACTAGCAAAAGCTTATTGAAACTTTTCATTTCCTTCCTTTCATCTCTTCGCTTAATTATTCGGGAGAATAGAAGGGTAAAATAGTACAGATAAATAAATTACAAATGGATTCTTGGAATATCTCATGCATATAGAAGACAGCAGCACTGTTTAATAATTACTAAAATAGAGTTCCTTGTCTTGGTGGCTGAGGTCTACTGAAAGTAATATTGTACTAGTCTCCCTTTCCTAGTACAGTGCCTGAAATCTGTTAAGCTCAAGTAAATTTTTGCTAAACTTACACTTGTTTATGAAATGAATCAATATCTATAGTTTCTGAATTTTTGTAGGTATAGGTTGTCTCAAAGTCTGTATTAACAAGCTGAGTATTTTCTTGTGGCAGCTTCTCTTTGTGCAAAGTACTAAATAAAGAATAAATAACCTTTCCTTTATGTTATAGAAAATCAGTTTGGAATTGGGATGATGAAGTTTCATTGTATTTTTGTTTGTGTTTTAATTTTCTTTTAATTGTATTATTACTTTTATTGTAAATTAGTTGTAATCTCTAAGTCTTACCAAAGTTACGTTGCCTTCTGGTAAATTAGTGTTTTATTTAAAAGGAATTATTTATGTAGCAGTGAGATGTCAGTATAAATGTTGTGTGTGCTTAGTCACATTGATTTGTTGCAATAATTGTAGATTTTTTTTACTAATTTACTAATTCAGTGAATGATAAATTTCAGTTTCATAACTGAAAAAAAGTTTTGAGCGGGTCTTGCAGTGCAACCCAGGCTGGCCTCAAAATTGTGGTCTTCTTATCTCAGCCTTCTGATTACTGGTATTATATTAAACAAGCAATGAAAACACTTCCTAACACTTTAAAGATAATCTCCCCTCTCCTGCTGCCTTTGAGTTTCTTGTTATAGCTTGGGTACCTAGAACTTGAAAAATTAAGCATTTCAAACAGTCTAAATTTTATTTTTTATGGCCCAAATGTGCCATTTATTTATTATTAAAAAAAATTTTTTTTTGTTGGTGATGGGGCTTGAACTCTGGGCTTGGGTGCTATCCCTGAGCACTTTAGCTCAAGGCTACCAGCCTTGAGCCACAGTCCTACTTCTCATTTTTCTAGGTGTTAATTGGAGTCTCACATTCTTTAGTGCCTGGGCTGGCTCTGAGCCCCAGTCCTCAGATCTCAGCCTTCTGAGTAGCTAGGATTACAAGAATGAGCTACCTCATGGGCTTGTGCCTTTAAAAATTTTAGAGTATTTCACATGAGTAGTTGGCATGTTCAGATTTTCTTTGAGATAAATAGCCTTGTTTACATTCTAAATGTAGATAAATTGTGAATTGTGAAAATAACTTTGTAGGGTTTACTAGTTTTGACATCAATTTGGGTAAAATATACATGATGTTAGAAATCTAATCCATTATTTGGATTATGTAAATATATGTCAACAAATAAGAAATCAGCAGACTATATATGCTGCATGCTTGATTTTTGTATAAAACATCATGATGTAAGGATTAAAAAATAGAAATTGAAAAATCTGTATAATTACTGTTTAATTATTAGATTGGTATACAGACAATATTGATATAATGTAATTACCTTTTACTCATTCCAAATATCGATTTATAAGAAAATATCGCCTGTTTTTTTAAAATTAAGAATAGCAGGAGAACAGGAATCATTTGCTTTTAGAGTCATATAAATATACTCCTTAGAATAACCAGATGAAAAGTGTATCATGGTGCTTTTTTCTTAAAATGAAGTGATTTCAAAGAAGGTAGAAGATGAGTAAATATTGACCTTTTCATCGGGTAATTGTGGGTATAGTATATTTTGTATTCTGACTGTATTTCTTGTATAAATTGGCATCTTGGTAACAGAGAACTATGAGACTTTCGGAGTGAAAATTAAACAATAAATTTATGTTCTATTGTTTTTATAGCCATTTAGATTTGAGTAAAAAAAGAAAAATAAGCTAGAAATGAATGGCACAAGCTTGTCTGTAAATCCTAGCCATTCAGGAAAATGAGATTTGAAGAGTGCAGTTCAAAGCCAGCCAGCCAATGAGACTGTAATCTCCAATTAGCCATCAAAAAGCCTGGACCTGTGTCTCAACTGGACTTGTGACTCAGGGAAAGGGCCCAGGGCCTGAGTTCATGCCCCAGGACCAGACAAAAAAATGAAGAAAGAAAAGAAAAGAAGTATTGTTATAGTTGGTTATAAAGTAGCAACTGTATTTACATTTCATAGGTTTTAATAGATCAATCTTAAATAAAATAGGAATCTCATAGTTGGAAAGACTTTTACAATTAAAATTGTAACAAGTATGACAAGCCAAATCTACTTTGCAACAGACAAACAAATATAAGAATAAGGAAAAAAAACCCATAACATCTTAGCAAAACAAAAAAAGCATGCAGCCAGTAAGCCATAAGGTTATGAGGGTTTTCTGATGAGATTAGACTATTGAAAACTATTGGTACAGCCTATAACACATCAGTGAAAATATCTAGGTTCTAAGTAGAAAATAGACTTGCTAATTTTGATAATTTCAAAATTTACCCAATTTACTATTAACAGAATTATTGCGGAGAAATGGCCCTGTGAACAGCATCAGGATGGTTAGGAGACCACGGATTGCTGTGGATTGTTCTACCCCCCCTTCTTCCTCCTCCTCCTCTTTTTCCTCTTCCTCCTCTAAGTTCTGGGGTTTGAATTCAAGGCCAGGGCACTGTCTCTGAGCTTTTTCTGCTTAAAGTTAGTGCTCTATCACTTTCAGCCACAGTGCCATTTCTGTTTATCTAGTGGTTAATTGAAGATAAGAATCTCATGGACTTTTCTTGCCCCTTCTGTCACTGAACAATGATCCTCATATCTCAGCCTCCTAAATAGTTAGGATTATAGGTCTGAGCCATGGGTACCTAGATGGAATCAGTAGTTTTTGAAGAAGAAGAAGAAAAAAAAAAAACCAACCTGGGCTGAAGAGAATTGTGAAGCACTGCATATTTGCAGAAATTTTCTCATAGTGCTATAGTTATAGGACTTGTACTAAAACGAGAATGCAAAAAATACAGATATCCTAATTAATGGAGAAATTAACAGCAAGCAACATTTCTTAGAATTTTGAAGACAGTATAATGAAAAAGAAACAGTAAATTTTTTTCACAGTTATAATTGTGATTACTAAGTGGTTAAAATATAGATTCTTCAAATCAAAGTAATAAATTGAATTCAAAGCTGATTTATGATTAAAGATTACCTGGGTTTGAGGAGCAAGATCTTTGGGCCACTACTATTTTACAAGTTAGGACTCAGACTCCTTTATGCAGCCAAGATTCTTTTAAACAAGATTTAAATAAAGGGGAGCCTAAATTTAACTTCCAAGTGAGAGACATCAGATAAGTTACCTTCTCTTGGCTTTCGGATATAAAACTGGAAAGATTCCCATAAAACTCTGAGGTGTGCCTTCATGTGGATGTGAGATTCTAATTTACGCTATAAACCTTGTTCAGAAAATTATTAAGTTGTTAAATAAGTGTTGCTAATACTATAATTCATCTAATAGAAAAACAAAAGTTAATCACTTTTAGAGGGGTACTCCCTCACAGTATGTCCCATGATAGACCTAATGAGATGCTTTTATAGTCCAAAGCTAAAAGAATGCCAATTAACAAGCATGAGTGAGAATGAGCAGGAAAAACAATAGAACTTGATCCTTGTGAATTTTAGATGTTTAAATTACTAGGTAATAACTTGTTGTATACATGTGCAAAAAGGAAATTAGAAACATGAGTAGAGAACAAAACTATCAGGCAAATCAAGACCTGGAAAAGAAGGTAGTATAGCCTTTACAAATTAAAAATATAATAAACTTGAAAAGTATTCGAAATTAAGTAGATTAAACCAGCTGGTTAGAGAATTAATCAAACTGAATATTTGGGAAACAAAATGAAACAAAACCAAAGCAGAGATGGAAACATAAAAGGAATGTTTAGATATAGAAGAATAGATATGTCTCACATACTTAATATTGAAATTTCAAAAAAGAATGAAGAGATTGTCAGTATACAAAAGAAAGAATGACCAGAAACTTTCCATAATCAAAAGATTTGAGTCGTCAGTTACCTTGAAGAACACAAATGCAGAGGGAGAAAAATAACTGGACAACCCCCAAACCCAAAACAAATTAAAAGCAGTTAGAAATAGATAACTTACAAAAAAAGAAATAGATTACTTACTAAACTGTGGAAATTGAACTGGCAAAAGACTTATAAACTTTAAAAATGCATGCTGGATATAATAAAACTAGGTTTTACAATATTAAGTGAATCAGTTGTTGTCCAGAAAACAATAACTAGAAAATCATTCAAAAACAAGAGGTTGGGAATGGATACTCAGGAAAATGAGGTGGATAAAATTTAACTACTCTGTGTTAGTGATTGTGTAGAATAGTGGAAAGTCTTAGCCAACAGAAGTATAAAAATACTTTTGAGAACAATTTGACAATGTATAGTAATTTTTTTGCCAGTCATAGGCTTGAACTCTGGGCCTGGGCATTGTCCCTGAACTTCTTTTGCTCAAGGCTAACTCTCTAACACTGAGCCACAGTGCTTTTTCTTGCTTTTTCTGTTTATGTGGTACTGAGGTATCAAATGCAGGGCTTCATGTATGCTAGGTAAGCACTAAGCCACATTTCCAGCTCTGTATAGTAAATTTGATTGTGCATTTTTCAGTGAGCCATGAATTCTGATTCTATAAGAGCATCTCTCTCTCTCATATATATATATATACATATACATATATATGTATATATATGTATTATCATGAATGTGTCATGAATATTTGTCTTTTTTTACACACAAACACACACACATTATTATTAAAGTTACAGCCATGACAAAACTGTAATTAGAATTGCAGTAAATGGGTTATACTTCTACATGTTTTCCTTTATTTCTAGGTCTTATCACTTTATTTGCTTTCTCTACACTCCCTACCACTTTGTTTTCTTTTTTAAGTATCAGCTACTCTTTAACAGCAATGAAATCTTTTTCAGTCCTGCGGCTTGAACTCAGGGCTTGAGCACTGTCCTTGTACTTTCTCAAGAATAGAGCCCTACCACTTGAGCCGCAGCACTACTTATGGCTTTTTCTATGTATGTGATACTAAGGAATCGAACCCAAGTCTTCATGAATGCTAGGCGAATACTCTACCACTAGGCCAAACTCCTAGCCCAGTAATATAATTTTAAGGATGAGTTACAAACAGATTTGGAAAACAGTGTGACCTCTCTGGATATCACCTTTATAAGAACAATCAAAAAGTTAAGAGGGACTGTGAACTGTAATAACTACAGACTTAAACCCATAATTTCTGTGAAGAGACAAGAACAGCCATATTGATAACAATATCCTTCATAAGAATGACCAACTTTTAAATGGAAAAAAATGGATAAACTAGCAAATTAATGTAAGTACTTTAAAGTATAAGTTGTTGAATTATACTCACATTTAGTAGATACATACACATACAGAGCAAATTGCCAAATAATACATAAACTTTTTATATGAAGCTTAAAAATGTAAAGGAATATTATGTATACTATATATACTTTTATCTATACATATGTAAGAACATATAAAGAAATTGATTTAGTTTATAACCACCAAAGTTAGTTTGCCTCTGTAAAGTAAATGGTATTTCTGTTTTTTTTTGCCAGTCCTGGTGCTTGAACTCAGGGCCTGAACATTGTCTTTGGGCTTTTCCTCAAGGCTAGCACTCTATCACTTGAGCCACAGCTTCCAGCTTTTTTTTATGTATGCGGTGCTGAGAAATAGAACCTGGGTCTTTTTGCATGCTAGGAAAACTCCCAGCCCAGTATTTCTATTTTTAATTGACATATTTTTCCTCAGTTGGGCAATGGATACATAGATACTTATTAAATCATACCTTTCACTACTTTGCTTATCTAAAATAGTTCACAGCAATTTTTAAAGTGGGAATGTAGCTAGGGGATAGAGTGCTTGTGTAGTAAGTTTGAGGTCTTGGGTCCTATCCCTAGCACTAAGACAAAACAAAACACAACATAGTAAAACACAACACTGACAGTCACTCTGTTTTTTTTTCTTTTAGAAATAGATTAGTAAAAAGATAGTATAACAGAAAAGTTAAAACATACAGAATAGATCCAATTAGTATACCATAATATGAAAAACTGGCATTCCAGAAATACAATGCAAGTGGCAGAAGCAGTAGATAATGAAACAGGACAAAAATTTCCTCACATGAAAAATACCTTGAAATAAGATGCACTGAAATAAAATTTCCAGTAAAATTTAATACTAGTAAGACTTTTGAATTTGGGGGATCAAAAGAAAGTCAACTTTTCAGATGGAGAAAATGACTACTTAAAAATTCTAAAATAAATATATGTATATATCTACTGTATATATGTTATATACTAAGGGACAGTAGAAAAATTTCTACTTATAAAGTAATAACTTGAATTTCTCTGTGAAAAAAATCTAGTTTTCAAGCATTAACACAAAAATATATACTCTTTTAAAAGGATTATGAACTGCACTGGGAGAGAGCAGGGAGGAAGGGGTGGTGTTGTCCAAAAAGAAATTACTCTTTATCTGACTTTCATAACAATAACATTACAAAATTAAAAAAGGGACTATGAACTGTATACAGATTAAAAATATTATTTGAAAGTACATAAATGAATCAGAGTAAATTCTCGTCCAAAAGAGAAAGATATATATTAAGCATTAAGACACACAACTAAACAACAGACTGAAATCCAAACAATTAGTAAAGCATAATGTAATTTTTGAGAGAGAAAATTTAGTTTTTAATAGTAAGAAAACTTGATAGAGCTTTATTAAGTAAGAAAGTAGGAAATAAGATGAAAAGTTGACAGAAGCAGAAAGGCGGAGGCATACTCTAAAGGAGTGTGGGTAGTCTCAAAGGGAGAGAGGTGAGAAAATATTTTTAATAAAAAGAAAGATATGAAAGAAAAATAACTGAAATAATGCTAGATGAATAAAATGTAGAATATCTAGTGGGTTTGGGAGGGTTGGGAAAGGTAGAAGAAAATTATGCATACTATTCAGTGCAAGGGATTTCTATACATAAAGTTACAGGGATATGTATACTTCTTGTAAACAAACTCCAGATACAGTCAGAAGTACAATCTATATCCATTCATAAATATGATAATACAGAAATGTTAAGAATCTGATAATTTTGGGAAAGGAAAACAAATGATCAATTTGCTACCTTTGCCACATATATGGGAAGGATGAAAGTATACTAAAAAAAAAAGGACTCAAGCTTTGTGGTGGATATCTTGAAATCCTAGAAGGATGCTGAAGCAAGATGAGTGGATTTGATTCCAGCCTGGGAGACCCTATCTCAAATAAAACAAAACCCATAATAGTAGCAGGAACAAAATAAGAAAGGCTAAGAAAGAGTGACATTGAAAAAGTCAGTTTGAGGGAATTCCTGGATGTTAAGGAGAAGTAAGGAAGAGTGACATTGATACAGCAAACTTGAAATTCCTTGATAATACAGAGTAGGCAGATGAGAGGAGCAGAGACACCAGATCACAGAAAAGTACAGCTGAAAATGAGAAGTATTTGAGATTCAGAATACTCAAGAAACTATTTGTGGTGTTTATAGTCTCAAGGAATTAACTGTGTAGTGATCATCAGATTAACAAACCAGACAACAAAACAAAAACTACTTAGAAAAACTTGTTTCTTCCTTCTTTGTATTTAATAGTGAGTGCCAGTAGGTATATTTGTCTATTCAGATGATTCTGGAGGTTTCTGATATAAATATATTGAGATCAGAAAGAGGGGCAGAGCCTGAGAACTGTACTAGGAATACATTTTGGGCAAGGGAAGGGAAAAGGAAAGGAGGCTTTCCTATGTTAGCAGTCTTTTTGAATTTCAACTCAGAAACCCAGCTTTATTTATTAGCACACACTCTCAAATTAAAATATGCATCTTCTCATTCAGGGAAGATGTTTTGGGACATTAAAGATGGACAAGAGAAACCCAGTTATATAGTTCTGCAACACCATTCACAAACTTGGCTAATGTGGGTCCAAAATCAACAGCATAATATGAAAAATGAACTAAGAATAAAAACAGCCCTGTCAGGAACTGTTCAAGAAATATAAGGAACTTAATATTATTTGTATTGCCAGAGAGGGAATAGAACAGCCAGAAAATTTTACCAGGCTGTTCTGAAATAAATAACATGAAGACTTCTCAGAAACTAAAAATGTCATTTTTCAAAAAAAATTTGAAGGACTAAAATCAGAATTATTGGTTTAGATGCAAATTTGAGGGAATGTCTTAGAACATAAAGATAAAAGAATGTAAATAGGAAATAGTAGCAAATGCTTATGTGACATGAGGCATGGAAACCAGGCAACTCATTCTTCTGAAGAGATAGGCAGGGAGAAAATCAAGAAGTAATACTTAGATACTATAAAACATTCTATTAATACTAGAATAGATGAGTGAGATTGACAATGTACTCCTATGAAAAGATGGTCAAAATATATTAAGCAAGTTGGGAGAATAGTGTGGGTAGTATTACAGTTGTGATCAGAAATTATGTGCATGTTTAAATGTGTACAAGAGAAAAGAAATATAAGAAATTGTAAATGTTAATAAATATTTCTTTTTTCCTCCCTTTCTCATGCATTTCCTCTTCACGTGTCACATAGAGACTTCCTTTTGAAGAAAGGATGTAGTAATAAAAGGAATATTTTTTTCTTACCATGTAATGTTCTGTAAGGAACATTTCATTTAAAAATTAGAAATTGAAAATTTATATTAGTGAGGTAAGGCAGGGGGCAATAAGAAGTAGTTACCTGAATCATTTAAGCAACACTTATATATAACCTCAGACCTTCAGTTTTTTTTTTAAAATAAGATGTAGCTTGTTCTCCTTCCCTTCTTTCTTCCTTCCTCTATTTCTTCCTTTTCCTTTCCTCCCTCCCCCTCTCTCTTTCTCTCTTTTTTTTGGGGGGGGGGTCATGGGGCTTGAACTCAGTGGCCTGGTCCCTGACCCCGGGCTTTTTTTGTTCAAGGCTAGTGCTCTACTGTGTTGAGCCATTTAATTGGAGATAAGAATGTCATGAACTTTCCTGCCAGGGATGGCTTCCCAATGATCTTCCAGCCTCAGCCTCCTACAGCTAGAATTACAAGCGTGAGCCATTAGCACCTGGATATACTTTTACTTCTTATCAACTCTCTCCCTGTACTATTCACAAATTCTTACTGAAGCATTTTCACACACTTCTTATTAAAAAAAATGAAACAATAGGGTATGGCATGGGAATGACTAATAATTCACTTATTGCGTATGGATTTTATTTGGGTGGATATGTATGTTGAAAATACTTCGAAGTAATGCCTTTAATTTCTGGGTATTGCTTTATTAATAATGGCTAATACCTATCATCTTTTGTGGAAATAAGTTAGCATACATAAAAGTTAAAATAATGAATGCTAAAGAAAAAAATCCAGGAAAATGACATTCAAGATTTTGAAGGTAATCCTGGTGGGTTGTTCTGGGTTGAGAATAGAAATTGCTAAGTATCAGAATCATAGTAACATGTAAGTATAATCACAAAGGTGTGAAGTGGTGTTCTGGATCACCTGAAAGGCCTTATCCTTTTTGTGAAGAGATGGATATGATCCTTGGTCTCAATAAGCCACATCTACTATAAACTTCTGAACCCTCCACCATCATTCAGGATGCATCTCTAAGGACTGAAGAAGTGGTGGATTGTATAGGAGAGAGAACTTGAGGATCCTTGCCTGGGATATGTTATGGAAAGAAAATCTTGCAGGTATTCTTCTATCTATATTTTCCTTGGTTGTTGTACTTTGTCTAGATAAAAGAGTGCTTAGTGTGGGGGAAGTGTGGAAGGTGGGAGCATTGGGGTAAAGAATAGGTCTTTACTAAAAATAATCAGGAAAGAATATCAGCAACTTTCTTATTTTTTCCTATTTTTGTAGAGCCTTTGTTGTCCTCTTCCTAATAAAAGAAATTTTATTAGAATTCTTGAATTCTAGATTTATTTCTCCTTTGAACAATAAGATTCACCAGGAACATTAGATACATAACCTGGTTTTAATAGTATTAGCTTTCACTAACTTAGAAACCAGTGAAAGATGTTCAGATCTGTCAGTTGAATTTTTAAACATTTTGAATAAATGCTTCAACATCTTAGTTGTCATAATTTGTTTATCTTTTCTTTGCTTAGGTTAATTGGCTATTTAACCATTTGACACATGAATTTATTTCTCAGGATTGACAGTGTTTAACACGACTATGAATTTTAATTAAGTGGTTGATTATCTGAAACACCTTACATCTTGTCTTTCATTTCCTAGTTTTTCTTGAATAGCAGAGACTTAAATGTTCTAACAGTTCAGCTAAAGCCTTTCAAGACAGCTATAGTCCAATTGTAGCTTAAAATTATTTCAAAAGATTTATTTTTTCAAATGATTTGTTAGGGAATTTCTTGGACAATTTCTAGAAGTTGTCTTACTTGAGGTTTTAAAAATGGTATCCTCAGCTGTATTTCTGATTACTGGCAAAGAAGTATGTGTGGGTAAGGGAAGGTTGTTTTTCCAAATTTAGAGCAGTTGGAGCTTACACCTGTAACAACCCAATTAAATTGAAGTAAACAAAGATTATGTCAGAATAAATTTGGCTAAGGTAATTTTAAGTGAAATGAAAGAATATAGTAGTAGTTTCTTTTTTCTTTGAAAAATAAGAAATGTTGCTCTTGAGAGAATTTTGTATTATTTTTTTTCCTCCTTTTTTCCCCCTAGTTTGGTCCCTAGGAGAGGAGCCTTTTTATCTGATCTTGTTCTTCCAGTCCATTTTGAATCAAGAAAGTCCCCTTGAAGACTTCTTTGAGAAGAGTCTGTTGTGAAGAAAGAAAAGGAGATACTGTATGGGAGAAGGCAAACAAGACCAAATATGACAGAAACATACATTTTGTTGTATTACATGGTGAAAACTTCTTAGTGTGAACATAGAGAAGTGAGAAGTGAGTAAATTAAAGGATGATTGAATGTTGTGGGTCTTGATAGAAAAATGCTAGTCTGCTTCTAATGTGGAAAAACAATTGGAGCTTCAGACTCAGAACTGTCTCTGCTGAGTGTGCAGTTCTCATCCGCTCTGAACATTCACACTGTGCTTTGTTAATTCCATGAATAATGGCACTCTTAATTCTATTTCAGTAATGATTCCAAGAGGAATGAAAATACATAGTGTCTGCCAAAGCCTAAAAAAAATCCAGTCTATGTGTTAATCCCTAGAGCTTTGCGATGTACTCCTCTTGCATTTAAAATTTTTATAGTGATCCATCACCAACAGTTTTTGTCAATAAATACTAAGTTTTAAAAATGAAGTGTGGTGATTCCTATGTATATTGTTAATTCTCCAATTTGTTATCTATATCTAGCTTGATGGGACTGACATTGGGCTTGACGGGACCTGGGTGCTGACCCTGAGAATTTTTGCAATTTAATAAGTGTGATTTTAAGATTTTCTATTTTTTAAAGACCTTACATTAGTGTATTTGTTAAAATAAAAAACCCTTAAAATAATAAATACATAGTGGAATACAAAGAATATTGATTTTATAGTAATTTCATTAAAGTTTGAGTTTGATCTAGGTATAAACCTTGATCCTATGTCACAATCTCTAATTTTGGAGACTATGAATTTATGTGTGTTATTTAGAAAACATCTTATGAATTAATTTGTGTATGTTTCATGAATTTTAATTTTTAGTATTTGATCATATTCTGTGTGGCAGACTTCCTTCCTTCCTCCCTCCCTCCCTCCCTCCCTCCCTCCCTCCCTCCCTCCCTTCCTTCCTTCCTTCCTTCCTCCTTCCCTCCTTTCCCCTCCTCTCCCTTCCCCTCTTCTCCCCTCTCCTTTCTTTTTCTTTCTCTTGTGGTGCTGGGCTTGAGCTCAGGGCTCTGTACTCTTATATGACTTTTTTCCACTCAAGGTTGATGCTTCAATCCTCTAGTTCTGCTTTGTTTTATTTTCTTCATTAATTGTAGATAAGAGTTTTCTGGATTTATCTTCACAGACTAATCTTGAACCTCAGTTCTCAGATCTCAGACTCCTTTCAGTGGTTAGGATTATAAATGTGACCAGTAGGACTGTTAGGCAGCTTTTGTTTGGAAGACAAGAGAAAGACTTTATGGTTTTGAACTTAGAATTACTTTGTTCTCTGGGCCAGTATTGTAACTGAAATTCTGAACGTTGTTTCCTCAGTCTTGTCATCCTTCATTTTAGAAAGTTTAAATCACAATTTTAATAGTGGTATGGTTCAAATAAATAGGTGCCTGCCTAGAAAGTACAAGGTCCATACACCAACAAGTTCGGTATTGAACATAATAGTTCAGAAATGTGTTCTTTACAAAGTATTTCTTTACAAAGATAGTTACATATATACATATAATATATACTTTGATCTAATTGATCTATAATATATACTTTACTTTGATCAAATTGACCCTCTATTACTGTTCTCCCTGCCCCACCCCCCCATCATGGGGTTTGAACTGAGGGCCTGGGCACTGTCCTGAGATTCTTTTTGTTTAAGGCTTGCACTCTACCACTTGAGCCACAATAGTGCTTCTGGCTTTTTCTGAGTAGTTTATTGGAGAGAAGAGTCTCACAGACTTTCCTACCCCAGCTGGCTTCGAACTGTGATCATAGCTCAGCTGGCTGAGTAGTTACTCTTTGTTTTTGTTTTGTTTCGTTTTGTTTTGTTTGTCAGTCATGGGGCTTGAACTATGGGCCTGGGTGCTGTTCCTGAGCTCTTCAGCTCAAGGCTACACCCTTACCACATTGAGCCCCAGCTCTACTTCCAGTAGTTACTCTATGTTAGCTCCTTTCCCTCTCCCCCTTTTAAATAGTTTGTAGTGCTGTTTTGTTTTTTGGTGCTGATCCTGAGGCCTGTACTCAGGGCCTGGGTGCTGAGCATTTTTGCTCAAGGTTAGCATTCTTTCATTCAAGTCACAGCTTCACTTCCTGCCTGGACAGGCTTTGAACTGTAATCCTCGGATTGCAGCCTCCTGAGTAGCTAGGGTTACAGGCTTGAACCAGTGGTTCCTGGTTTATAGTACTAATCATTATGATATTTGATATTTTCATGCCCTTTAAGGAAGTGTTCAATAATGATTAAAATACACAGAATATAGTTTATATTACATTTCATAACTTTATAGAATATTTTATTGCAGAAAAATACTTTTAGAGGTGGGTAAGTTTCATAATTTGTTCTTCCTGTGAATTGGATTAAAGAAAATTCAACATTGATTGTGATCCCTAGGACCATCAAGCTAAAAGAAGTCATGTATGTTTACAGTAGATGAAAAGATTAACATGCATATTTGAAATGTAATAAAAATTCTTACAGAAAGCAGTTTCAATTTAACCTGCTTTCTCACCTTTGATTTTATGGTGAAGACACTAAATGGCCCAAGAAATTTTGAATTTACTTGTATACATTCTTACCAGCTTTTTTCCCTTCCATGGTCCTTAGAAATCACAGGCAAAAGAGCAACATTCAACAACAAACAGGGGAAAATATCTGTCATTTAAGTACCATGCTAGAGACCAGATGCTAATTCAGTAGGTGGCATTAACAGTATAAAGTTGGCTTAGATTAAAAAGTGAAAGTTAACTGGGCAGGGTGGCTGATGCCTGTAATCCTAGCTATGCAGGCGGCAGAGATCTGAGGATCATGGTTCAGAGCCAACCTGGGGAGGAAAGTCTGTGAAACTCTTATCTCTGATTAACCACCAGAAAACCTGCAGTGGTGCTATGACTCAACGTGGTAGAGCACTAGTCTTGTTGAAAGAGCCCAGAGATGGCTCTTAGGCCCTAAATTCAAGCCCTATGACAGACAAAAAAGAAAAAAAGTAAAAGTTGGTATTTGTCTATTAGATATCTAATAAGGAGTTTGGACTTAAAAACATTAATGTTTGTCCTAGAAATATAATTATATAATACCTGAATAGTAGAGATTTGATTTTTAAATATGTTTACCAACAAAATAAAATAATTTTATTTGTTGCTAAGGAAATTTTAATTTTTAAAAACTTAAAGAAATTTTTACTGTAAAAATTTCTTTAATTTAAAAAAAAAATCAAGCACAGTTCACCAGAAAGAAAAATATTAGGCCTATAGGATACTATTATATAATGACATGTGGAAATATATAAATGAATACAAAGTTGGAAAAAATCCATCAAAAATCAGATTCGATAACTAGGCTTTCCTGAATAGGTGATTCTAGAAAATGCAATATTATTCCATAGTTAAGATCTCAGTATATGGTCCTAAGACCATATTATTAGCTTTTTTTGGTAACTTATTTTGAATTCATTATCTTCGTTTCAAACCTGATCACCCTTTACCCCTATTTTGGGGGGAATGGCTTCATCTAGCCAGATGTTTCAGTTCCTTATTACTACACAGTATGAGTTATATCCAGTAGGCCTTAAATCATCCATGATAATGTTTTTATTTTCTGTTCTCCTATCTGTACCACTGGCATAAACATTTCTTATTAACATTATAAAGGCAGCCTGATTCATCTAAACTGTTTTGTTTAATCTATATAGTTCTCAGTTACATACATCGGATCATATTACCCTTTGTTGTAACTCAGTGAAGAAAAACAAAATGGAAGTTTGCTGAGTAAAAATGATACAGAAAAAGCAAACAAAATTTCTACTCTCTCTTAAAATTGTTTTTTGTATAAAGGGCCTTACTCTGCAAAATCCTTGAAAACATATTATTGATGTTCTCTTGCATGTTTAAACATATTTGCACTCCTCAGTTTGCAAAAGAAAAAAAGTGAGTACAATCACATTAGAATTTTTATGAAGAGATTAGTAACTTTGTCTGGTACATAGTATTTGCTGAAGATATAATTGTTCAGCTTTATCTCTTTCCATTGTCCTTTCTTTTTATGTAAGTTTATCCAAAGAACTTCTTGTATTTATTTTACTTGTCTGTTTACTTGTTGCTTCTCCTATTATGTTGAAAACTTATTTGGAATATACCAGCTGCCTTATTTTTTATTTATTTATTTTTTTGCCAGTCCTGGGCTTGAGCTCAGGGCCTGAGCACTGTCCTTGGACTTTCTCAAGGCAAGAGCTGTACCACTTGAGCCTTAGCACCACTTCTGGCTTTTTTCTGTGTATGTGGTACCAAGGAATTGAACCTGGGTCTTCATGCATGATAGGCAAGCACTCTACCACTAGGCCAAACTCCCGGCCCCAGCTGCCTTATTTTTATTATATTCCCTGTGCTTAATATTTCATCTCATGATTTGTAGGAATTAGTATCTATGACAGTATTTCTTAAAGGTTTAAGAGATCAGAAAATTTACAAGATGTACTGAAAAATTATTCTCTACTTTGTATTCCTGAAAAACATTTTTTTTGATCTCTGGGGAGTGGGGGGAGGTTTGAACTCAGGGCTTGGAGATGAGAATCTCATGGTCTTTCCTGCATGGGGGCTGGTCTTGAACTGCGATCCTGAGTAGCTAGGATTACAGGTGTGAGCCACTGGTGCCTGGCTCTGAAGCACTTTTTAAAAGCAGTTTATTTTACTGGTCTTTGTGAGCATAGTATTTTTCATTGAGTAGGTACTTAATAAATGGTAAATGTGTTGATCAGTTTGAACAAAAAATGGAATGTAAATATGAGTGTCACTATTATTGAAGGTATTCTTTTTATGTTTTATTTCCATTTGCATTTTAGAATAAGTAAATTATACATTGTATACCTTCAATACCCTTTATTTAGAAAGATTTTCAGGCTTTTGTTGTTTGTTTGCTTTTTTGGGGGGTCAGTCATGGGGCTTGAACTCTGGGCCTGGACACTGTCCCTGAGCTCTTCAGCTCAAGGCTGCTGCCTTGCCCCTGGGGCCACAGCCCCATTTCCAGTTTTCTGATGATTTATTGGAGATAAGAGTCTCTTGGGCTTTAGTGCCCAAGCTGGCTTTGAACCACTATCCTCAGATCTCAGCCTCCTGAGTAGCTAGAATTACAGGCGTGAGCGACTATGCCTGGCTACCTATTATTATTATTATTTTTAACCTTCTTTTATATGTAATTTTTCTCAGCGGACTTCCCTTTTGCTTCTCATTCTTAGATGAAAAAATGATGTTATAATTGATTAGCTGAAGAGTTTTAGAAAAGAACAAGTTAACTGCTAGAACAAAATCAGAACTAGAAAAAAGTCTATTTGTAGAAGACATACATTTTCGCTTATCACATGAATCATTGGTTCTTTTTCTAGATGAAGTAATACATTCTTTCACTCTTCTAGTCAGGTATGTTTTACCCTCAAATCAGGGAAAGGGAATTTAGTTAAGCTTTATTATCTACAAATCCAGGTTTTCAACAGCAGCCTAATAAACACCTAAATATTCTTCCTTCTTTTCACATTTTGCAAATAGATTATTTGTGCTTGACTCCCTTTGAAGGAGCGAATCATTTTTCAATTCTTTTACTACTACTTTCTCACCTATATTCATTTTGGTATCCAAATTCCTACTTGGTCCTTGTGCAGATTTTACTTTGTGAAAGTTATTCATTTAGAATTTCTTTCTCCTACCCCCACACGACTGCACACATAATTCAACCATTCAAAGTTATTATCCAAGATAGCAGTCTTCCTGCCTTGATTAAAAAACAATTCTTGTTAAGTGCTTTTTTGTATGATGAAATTTTAGTTTCTAGAAATAGTTCAAGGTGTTTTTCAATTGAGTCATTAATCTTTATTTAAAATTTGCCCATCACTACCAGATTATTTCTTGAAATAGGCTCTCTGAATTGAGGTTTCATATTTTTTTGCTTATTATTTATTATTAAAGTAAAAATGTCTTTATTGCTTCTGTTTGGAAAATAACATGCTCATAAACAGAAAACAGCTCCTTATGCCTTAAGGATTTTTAGCTTTCATTTGTAATTTAATTCAACTAGCTTTTGTTGTTTGAGTCTGGGACTTGAATTCACAATAGTAATGCTTTCACTCTTTGTCTGACACTACCAACTGAGCCACATCTCCAGCCCCCCACCTCCAAATAACATTTTTTTTGAGCTTTTCTAGCTGTATCTCTCAGGTACTTGAGTTTCAGAGTAGAATGAATGAAATAAAAATTGTGATGTCTACGAGTCTTGATTGAATTAACCAGTCCTGAGTGGGGAGGGCTTTATAGAAGAGATAGTTATTACTGAAGAAATAACTTAGCCAAGATTTAAGAGTCACTTTGGGAGAGCGGGTTGGTGGGGTGTCAGGAAATAGAGAAAAAAAAAAAGAATTTAAAGCTTAAAGATCTCTCGAGTTCTAGAACTCTGAAGATCACTTATTTATAAGGTGTGTGCAGCTTTTTTGGGAAAAGGACAGGTAAAGCAGCTGCAGGGATAAGGCTAATTACCTAATAAAAAAGACTAATTACCTAATAAATGTTTTCAGACTAGCATTTTACCATTTATATGTGAATTCCTCCTTTATATGCAGATCCTGGCTTAGTAATTCTAGATTGGACCAATATATTCAGTAGATGGTGTTCCCATTACATGCTGATGCTGTTGGTCCACTAACCACATTTTGAAAAACTTATAGACTATTCTGAGGATGTTTACTTTTATTCTGTGGGGACTGAAGTAGTATTAGAACCAAACTTGATTTTACTTACTTTATTTTGGTAGCACTGATGTTTGAACTTAAGCCTTGAACTTTCTAGGTAGACTCTATCACTTGAGCCATACCTCCAGCCCTGAACTTTTTTTTTTTTTTTTTTGCCAGTCCTGGGCTTGAGCTCAGGGCCTGAGCACTGTCCTTGGACTTTCTCAAGCTAGAGCTCTACCACTTGAGCCTCAGCACCACTTCTGGCTTTTTTTCTACGTATGTGGTACCGAGGAATCGAACCCGGGTCTTCATGCATGCTAGGCAAGCACTTTAACCACTAGGCCAAACTCCTGGCCCCAGCCCTCAACTTTTGAATTTAGGAAAATTTTGTTTATGTCAGGACACACACACACACACACACACACACACACACACACACACACACACACACACACACTCTCTTATGACATGTATGTATGTACCATTTTAATTTTAGACAGTTGAACTATGGTCGTGGCATGCTGGGGATAACCTTTGCTGGAGAGAGTAAAAAGCTCTATGTTTTTAATTTTTAATCGACTATTGCAGGGGAAGAATTGTGGGATAAGAAATTTGGTATGTTTCCTAAGATTGAGACTTGGATAACTGGCAAGTAAAGTTCACTGAGTTAGGGAAGAGGAGAAAGCTGATATCTTTGTGTCTGTACATGCTGTACAGTCATAAATGATTAAATTGTCATATCTGGAAAACAGATGTAGACACGAGAGACTCATTAGGTCAGCTCATTTCAAGATGTATTTACAACCTACTCTTTGTCCAGCGGTCTGCTAATGCTTAGCATACTACAAGAGGTAAAATGAGATCTCTTTCCTAAAGGATACTGTAGTGTCCATTTGTATTTGTCTCTGAACAGATCACTACTGAGGTAAAAACAATTATGCTCAGGATGCATATATTTGAGTACTTGGTAGGAACGTCTATAACCCAAAATGACATACTGTCACAGAAATTACCATTGTACACATTAATACTGCTCACCAAAAGCTAGAAGTTGCTTTATATTTTTTTTACCTCAAATACTGCAGATACTTGTTTCAATTTTCCTCCCCAGAATTGGTCTCTTTCTAAGGGTTGATGTAACTTTTGTGAGGGTTAACACTTGTGATGGTTAATATAACTTTTACCTTGCTTTATTTGCTTTTTGGGAGGCATATTTTCACAAAATTAAAGGTAAGGAAGATTGCACAACAGTTTAAACTCAACTGATGAGAACATGGGATTGGCTGGGAGCTTCTTATCAACTGAGCTGAGATGCATGTGTGGGAATTATAAAGTTTTGTTTTGGAGGCTTTTTAATTTTTTGACCCTATTTGATGAAAATCATGTGTAATCAATCTGTGAACTTGGTGGGATTACTTTGTGGCTGAATGTGATTTTCCCAATAAAGAAAGCTACCAGGCTGGGAGTGATTTCTGGTGACTGCAGAATAGGTAACAATTTAGCAAGACTTAGAAGGCTGGAGAGGGTGGAGAGGAATTGCACAAGCAGATTGTAAGATTTAAGAGGAGTGGTGCCCATCTCAGACACTTAGCATGCCAAGTGCAAATTGCAGATACTTTGCTGCAGCAAAATAGAAGTGGTACAAGTGGAGGCTACAGGGATAAAATAGGAGTCTGTTTGATCACAATAAGTCTTGGCTTTATGTAGCCCTTTATCTTATGGGTAATAAGGAGAAGGGCATCAGTTAAAGTAATTTGTTTGCATTTTGCACTTCAGAGGTAGCATTCTGGTACCATTGTGTCTCTCAGCTTGAGATTTGAAGCCCAAACTTTCTGTGTCAGAAGACCATCCCGTTTAGTGTTCTAACTGCAAATGTATATCAAACTCAAATTTCCAAAGGGACCATGCAGGTAAGATGGCTGAGGATGTCTTTAATGTTTAAGAATTCTATATTGAAAGGGAATGCAATATGTGTTTTTTTTTCAACCCATCGAGGAAATCACATTCAATTTAGATTGGAGTCTGGTTAATACAAGGGCAGTTGCACTGTGACGGAAAGAAAAGATAACTGAGGAATTAGCACTTCTGTTATGATAGACTGGATGGTTATATTGCCCATTAATGGCAAAAATATACAGACAATCACACACCTGTGAAGAAAAGTGAAGACTAAGATTTTGACATTGGATTTGAGATGTTGGTGGAATATCTAAATTGAGGTAGCTAATGAAGGAAGAAAGAGACAGAGAACGCTGCCTTAGAGGGGGATAAGGTTTTATTCTTTCTTAAGGAAGATATGGTGAAAGAAGAGAATTGAGGATACTGAAGACAGAACTTGAAACAAATGATTGATGACAGCAGACCACTGGCTCACACTTAGGCTGAGATCTGGGGATCATGGTTCAAAGCTAGCCCTGGATGAAAAGTTCATGAGACTTACTTCCCTTTAACCACCCCAAAGCCAGAAGTGGAACTGTGATTCAAATGGTAGAGTTTAGTTTTGAGCACAGAGGCTCAAGAACACCAAGATCTAAATTCATACACACACACACACGTTTGGAAATGTAGCTCGGTGGCAGAGCCCTTGCCTAGTATTCAAGGTCCTATACTTTGTTCTTAACACTGTGAGTACCAACATAAAATTGCTTACAGCAAAGAGTCTAATGGTTTGGTATTCTGGAAGCAAGAAATGGTGTACCACAAGAAAAGAATATTCACTCTGACCAGATACTACAGAAATGGTGCAATGAGTGCGTTAGATTTAGTACTGATAAAGGTATTGACAGTGTTATAGTGAGGTCAGAAAACTTGTTTTGTGAGGTACTAGGAGAGGACAGAGTGAAGATAATGATTTCTCTCAGAGGAATTAATCCTCTGCCTTTTTTTTATTTATTAAAGATACTTTCTCAAAGTTCATTTCCTGACAACTTATGTGTAGGTTACCTTTCTGAGAACAGTTCCACATGTGATAAATTAATTTTATTAACTGAAGTATGCTGACAAAAGCCATAAGAAAATAAAAAGGTAGATGTGATTATTTTAAAAGTAAAAATATGCCATGCCAAAGCTTACTTAGAAAATGACTTTATGTTTGTAAACTTACCTATTCTCAGTTACAGTTGTCTATTAAAGTTCAAGGAACTGTTTCTGTATATTGTTGATTAAAAGGAAAAATCCATATGCATTAATTTTCTTGCCTTAACTATGTGATTGTGTTTTAATCATTCTGGAAATTATCCAATACAGGAAAACATTTTTTACTATTTAAAAATGAACATAAGCAGTGGAGGCTTTTAGTTTACTCTAGTTCTTAAGTGCCTTAAGGTTATGCATAGTCTTTGCAATGCCGCCCTCTAGTGGTAGTTTCCCAACATTCATTAATTGTTGAAAACTGTGGAAAAGTGCTTTTGCTTTTTTAGTCTGTATTGTTTGATCTTAAAATTGCTCCTAGTTATGTAGGTTTCTTTATGTAAGATTTATTATTATCCTTACCTGGAATTAGTGAAGATCAGAAACTTTGGAATCTATATGCCTCCACCTGTCGGCTTATGCAGAAGGCATATTAACTGAGAAGTGAATAAGAATCTCTGAACCAGGCACTGATAGTGCCTCACACCTGTAATCCTAGTTAATCAGGAGGCTGAGCTCTGAGGATCATGGTTCAAAGCCAGCCAGGGCAGGAAAGTGCCCGAGACTCTGATCTCCTGTTAGCTACCAAAAAGCCAAAAGTGGATCTGTGGCTCAACTGTTAGAGTGCTAGCTTTGAGCACAAGAGCTCAGTGATATCACCCAGGCTCAGATTCAAGCCCTAGTACTGGCACCCCACACACACAAAAAAAGGAAAAATAATTTTAAGAACTGTAATTTATTTTAAGTTCTATTTTTCTGCTCTAAACTGAGGAAATAATTATTTGGATCTTTCAAGTTTTCCAAACAATTTAGTGCTCTCATTTGCTTTTATTTTCTATGAAAGTTTAAATGCTTTAAATTTGATTTTAATTCCAGCTTCTATGAAATGCTATATGGTCTGACAAATATATTATTTGTTATTTGCTTAGTTTTCAATAAAATGTAGCTATGGTTTCCTTGTTGAAATAAAATCTACCTAGAAAGTTACTTTACAATTATGAAATAAATGTGTTTGTAAAATATAGTTGTTAATTTCTGTTTATTGTAATGTAATTAGAAAATAAGATGCCCGTATATAGAATTTGTTGAGCCTTTGTCTCAAAATTCATATGAGTATTTAAAATATTCCCCAAGCATTGAAAAACATACATATTGATATATTGGCTCAAGAGAATGTATTATTATTCAGCTATCTTATTACATTATTGACCATTTCACCTATCCTGTGCATATGAGAATTATATTAAATTTTTGCATCACTGTTGTGTGTTTGTCCTTTTTCATTGTTTGCAGCATGTTTTAATGATAAGTTACTTAATTTTTAAGTTTGTTATTCAATAAATGTTGCTAGTCATTTGGATATCAAAATGGAAAAATATAAAAGAAATGTTATCCTATTTCCACAGTGAACATTTGGTTGAAGATCTAAAAATGAAAATGAAGCTCATGGAGAACAGGAGATTATATTCATTATCTTAAATTAGGAAAGTTATTTGTAACTCAATTTTAAAGAAGAAAGGAAAATTTATTGTTTCCGGTACTTACAGAGTTAATGTCATTACTTGAAATGCTCTCCCTAAAGAAAGAAAGCCTGGGAAGTATTTCATAAATAGAATAAAGAATGAAGGATTTAAAATCCTGAGCATTAATGAGAACTGTCATCAAAAAGAGACAAAGAAAAGAGATAAAAGTATACCATGGAACAGAAGAACACTTGAAATCTACTTGAGAAATAGCTTGTATCTGGATTTTAATAATATCCATAAATCAATATGATAAAAAGACAATAGAAAAAACTGGGTAATGTATTTGAGCAGGTACTTTGCAAAGATAATACTCAGAATGCTCATGAAATTGTGAAGAACTTTATTATTCACTAATTAAAACCTTAGTGGGCTGACATTATGGTACTCACCAAAGTGCTAAAATCAAAATGATAGGTGATAGTGTCAATAAAATCTCAAGTGCAATGAATCTCTTGCTTTTGGAGTATAAATTTGGAAAATTGAAAAACAACTGTAAATTGTTTAGCAGTATCTTAATAAAGAAGTGTGTTTGTCTGGGTGCTGGTAACTCATGCATGTAATCCCAGCCTGGCTACTTAGGAGGCTGATATCTGAGGATTGTGGTTCAAACCCAGCTCAGATACTCTTATCCGAGTTAAGAGTATCTTGGATTAACCACCAGAAAACTAGAGGTGAAACTGTGGCTTAAGGTGGTAGAGCCTTAGCTTTGAATGAAAAATCTCAGGAACGGTGCCCAAGCCACTCTGAATTCAAGCTCCATAACTGACAAAAAAGTTCTGTATTTGTCTCTGTGTGTAGCATACATACAGCAATTTTAGCAGCAATTCATATATACAAGTACAATTGTGTTCAGAGTAGCAATATTTATATTAGTGAAAACTTGAAAGTAAAAATTGGTAGCCTGTTGGTAGTACAATAGATAGTGTTACATTCAAGCCAATACTGTATAGCAATGAAGTGTACAGATTACAGCTTCATGCAACAATAGAGATAAAATACACTAATAACTGCTGATCAAAATAAAGCAGGTATAAAGATATAAGGTATAATTCTACATATATAAAATTCAAAAGCAGGCAAAATTAGAATTTAGAGTGTTGGAGTGGTTACTTTTGTGGAGGAGGGAGTGATAATTGAGAAATGATATTAAGGGTTTTTATACTTAGTAATGTTACATTTCTTAGCATGAATGAGTTGCATGAGTAAATTGCCTTGAGAGTAATTCATTGAGTCATATAATTTAGGATTTGTGAACTCGTTTGCATATATGCCCTACTTCAGTAACAAGTTCAAATTATAGGAAACAAAAATGTTTCTTTAAAACAGCTGAGACTCAGTACAACTGAAGGAAATTGGATACAAAGTCCACTTTTGAAAACAACTTCAATTTTTTATTATTTGAAATCAGTGTACTTGCTTATAAAATTTAGTTTTAAAACTGCATTTAAGTATGTGAAAAGTTTTAAAATAATCTGTATATTAGTGTGCAAGAAAATAAAAAGAAGAAATGAATCTTTTTAATGTATTGTTAATCTTTTTTTTTTGTTTGTTTTGTTTTTGGTCTTTTTTGGTACTGGGGATTGAACCCAGGACATTGCATTTGCTAGTCAAGCACTTTGCCACTGAGCTGCATACCAGCCATAAAATTGTATTTTATTAAAATTTCTTCTCTCATGCTAGAATTATTAGTAGAGGTTGGAGGTTGTTAAAAGTTTATGATTTTACATATTGTTTCTGAAAGTCAATTTCATTGAATGAAAAAGTTGAGCGAATGCTGGCCGAGAGATTCAGGAAGGTAAATGCCTAAGCACTCTTGGGCAGATGCTTCTATCCCTATGTATTCTAGAGGTTTTTTTTTTTTAGCTGTTTAATTTTACGTTGGAGATTTTTATAGTACTTCTTAACCCCTTGGATTGTGATTTCCCTTAACATAGTATTTCTAGTAATGTTGATTTATGAATAGGAATTTACCCTTACTAGAGTCAAGCACAACTTGAAAGTTAGATATCCTTCCATGTTAGTGGTGATATGGAGAAATTCTAGAAGATACTGTTGTTGAATTAATAGTTTTACCTTTTGTTAATCGATATAATAATATGTAAAAGTCTGGTGGGTTTCTAATATTATAGAATTGTGTTAGTAAATTTATTGATAGAATGATAATTTAGATGAGTCATCTTTTCCAACTTTACTATGTGAAAAAAAATTACTCAAAGCTTCCTAAATACAAGATTTCTTGAGCACTCTTCACAGGGATTTTTACTGGTTTTGTGGAATACATTTGGTGAAACTAAGGATTAAAGAACAAAAGATAGGAGCTTTGGAGCCTAATAATTTGTGAAGCAGGAAATTAAAATATATACGCCATTACCATTTCTGCATAGAAACATGAATTAGTTTGATAAAAGTTTTTCTGTTATTCTCTGAAGCATTTCAAGTGATTAGCCTAGGCTTGAAAATTTCTTTAAATATCTTCATTTATTCTATCCTGTCTTTCCATACTTCCTCCCATTTTCCTTGCTTCTTCAGTAACTGGGTATTTTCCATAAGTCAGCCACTGTGCTAGGAATCTGGAAGGACTCATCTATGGAAATGACTTTGATCTAGCCTAGAAGTTCTCATTACAGAGACTGAGAATCATTTTTTAAATAAATGATAAACTGTATAACACACTGAATTTGGAATAGTAGAGAACTGACAAAATATCCTGCTTGTAAGTCAGGATGAACAGGAATAGCATGCCCAAAAGATTAACATTTGCAAAGACATACAAGCATTAGAGATTAATAAGAGAGCAAGATGTGGGTAAGTTATGGAAATTGATGAAACCGGTCAGAATAAGTGTCCCCCTTGGAGGGGGCACTGACTAGTTGGATATGAGATAGGAGACTTTATTCGGATTAAAATTAGAAATTAAGGATAACTAAGGAAAGAGCTGAGAAAAAAATGAAGTACTCTGAATTCTCTGCTTTTCCTTTGTGCTTGAATATACTCAGACCTTTCAATTTGACAGCCTCTTTTCAGGCAGTATTCTTTCTATGGTCCTGTTAGCGTAGGATAACTTCCTCACTTCTCACTTCACCCCTGTGTAAGTAAAGCAGTATAAGTAGCCTGCATCAAAAGCCTAAACAGCTCAAAGGTTCTTTTTTTTAGTAAAAGATTTTTATTAACACTGATTTTTTACATATTTCAAATGTCAAGTTTAACAAACAAGTATTCAAGAATGGAATCTATATGCAATCACTGGCACATAAATTTAAGAACAAAATTAAAATTAAACAGCATTTGTATGTCTTAAATATATATCGATCTATGTAATATATTAATATGTCTAGAGAATATATATCCAAACATAGATTTATTTGTCTATATAGTTATATTTACATATCCAAGTACCTGAGTATTTGATTCATCCCTCTTGTACTCTTTCAAGGATTAACCTAGCTTCAGTTCTATACATCTTATATATATTTTTTTTATTGTAATTAATAGAAGGGTTACATTATATTTGCCAGATAGAAGGTGCATTAATTCACATATATTGATAACTTTTCTCATGTCTTGGTCCCCATTTCCTTCCCCCCCAAACCCACCCCTCATCTTGTTTTCCCCGCTTCCCTATCCAATTTCAAATAACCAAATACAAATATATCCAATATATCATATAATAAAGTGAGATTCTGTAACAATATAAAATAACAAAGGCACAGCAAAAGAGATGAGAGATAACATAGTACATTAAGGACAACAGTCACTCATTATATGGCTTTTGTTTCTATATCCTAGAGGTCCTTTCATTTAGCGTCATACTGTATGGCCTATGTATCTAGGTTTTGTTCTATTGCAAATCTCTGCTAGGATAGCCCAAGGTTTCTGATTATGACAAATGAGGGAAACCATTGAGCCTAAGTTCCTTTGAGTCTGGCTTACTTCCCTTAATATGATTTTTTCTAAGTCCATTTCCTAACAAATGGGGTGATGTCATTCTTTCTGACAGCAGCGTAGAATTCTATTGTGTACAAATACCACGTCTTGTGAATTGAAACCAAATAACCAGTTAGGTTCAAGGATTTATGTGCATGATTGCTATTTTAATGGTGAAAAATGGGAGATGGCCTAAGTGGTTCTCAAAGGGGAACTAATATGGCAATTTGCTGCATAGGAAAATTAGAGAAAGCCAAAGATATAACAGAAGCTCATCAGAGATCCCATGTTTTAAAGAAGATCAAGTCTTATTATCTGAGAATGTTTTAGGTCCACTGGAAGTTCCACTTCATGTGATCTTCCAGGGACACAAATTCTTTCCATCATGTTTATTTTTTTGTAGGATGTTAATGCTGTGGTCTCAGTTGGAGACACATCAGTATTTTGGTTTTATTGAGAAGGTCACTAATGATGACCTAGATATTTTGTCTTTTACTTCACTAACATCTGAAACTGCTGATAACTTTTTGACAAAAACTTGCTTTTGCATGGATGTCTGTTAAATAATATTTCTCTCCAGTCACTCTTTCATTTACCTTGTCCCTCCTTTGAGGTTACCTATAAAGGTTGCTGCTCTCCATTGTTCTGTCTTCATTTACATATGTACTCTCAGTGATTTTACTCAGGATCACTACTTCTTCCAAAGACTTCTTCCAAATCTGCATTTCTATCCTGAAAACCTTACTGTTTGGCATGGAATTCTATAGGGAATTCAAACAATATATGGAAGGCAGACATTTTTTCCCCCTCTTACTTGTACTCCTCTCAGAGCTGCCAGAAAACCTGCAAGTTTTCTTCAGCAGATTTTTATTTATTATTTATTTATTTTTGTGGTCATGGGGGCTTGCACACTGTCCCTGAGCTTTTTTACTCAATGCTAGCACTCTACACTTGGAGCCACAGTGCCACTTCTGATTTTCTGGTGGTTAAGTGGAGAAGAGTTTCATGCTCATAGACTTCTGGCCCAGGCTGCCTTTGAACTGTGATCCTCAGATCTCAGTGTACTGTGTAGCCAAGATTACAGGTGTGAGCCACTAGTAATATGCCAGCATTTTGTAAATATACCTCCTGAGTGATATTCCTGGCATTTCTTCATTGCTACAATCTTAGCTCAACCAAGATTATTTTAAAAGCTTTCTCAGGGATCTTTGTTTTGGTTCAGGCTCCCTTTCAGGTTTTCTTATTAATTAAATAGGTCATGTATTTTCTTCTTCTGGTACTTGATGATCACTGGCTTTAATTATAGAATATTTAACACTGTGCCAAGTGCAATTAAGTTGATAAATTGTACTAATAATAGAGAGCATTTGTGGATTAAAGAAATCAAGAATAGTAATTATATTAAATAATCATTACCATAATATCTCAAGGAATTTGGATGAAAATCAAACTTACTTTAACAGGTAAGAAATATAGTACCAGAATTGAACAGAACTTTAGTACTTTAATATTTAATTGTTTAAGTCAGGGAACTCAAGATGTTTGTTGCTTGTATTAGCACTATGCAAACAAAGCAAAAAAGTAGTTCTTGTGTTAGCTCAACCTGGCCCCTTTAAATTTGGGTAGACTTCTTCAGGGCCTATCACAACTGCCAGAAACAGAAAGCCTGGCCTGAATGTTAACCTAGGTTTTTCATGGATGCCTGTTCTACCTGTTTCGTTCTCTATTGGCTTTGAGATCTGCTCTCTGGGTATTCTTCATACTCCCCCCTTACAATTTCTTTGACTTCCTTCTGAAGTCTAGGTGAGAAACTTTATTCTCTCTTCATGGATGAGCTACCTCTGAATTACTTGGTTGGGGAAGAATATTTGAACATACTCTTTTTTTTTTTTTTGCCAGTCATGGGCTTGAGCTGAGGGCCTGAGCACTGTTCTTGGACTTTCTTAAGGTTAGAGCTCTACCACTTGAGCCTCAGCACCATTTTTGGCTTTTTTTCTATGTATGTGCTACCGAGGAATTGAACCCGGGTCTTCGTGCATGCTAGGCAAGCATTCTACCATTGGCAAAACTCCTGGCCCCCATAACATTCTTTACAAAATGAACATATATAAAAACTACTGTTGTGGATTATAGATATGGTACAAAGAAACAGTTTGTCTAAGTTTTTAAATACCTTTCCCTCTTGCAGGTAACATTTTATTTTTACCCAGTGAGAAAGGTCCTATCTCTTTATTTTACAAGTAAGATAACTGAGACCTAGAGATATTAAGTAGTAGAATAGGAAATAACACAGTAGATAGATATATAGATAGAATACAAATAGAAATATTCTTTTATTTATTTACTTATTTATTGTCTTTTCTTTTTTGGTATTAGGGATTGATATTTATTTTTTGAGACCACTCTGAAAAAATACACTTTGTAGCCAAGATTGGCTTCAAACTTGATGTCTTATGCCTTTGCCTTACGCGTAAACTACAGGTATACATCCCTATACTCAGTTGAAATGTTATTTTAAATAATATTCAGCCATAGATAACAAGCATAATGTGTGAGTTTTCATTATGGAGGTAAAGGAATACAGAACTCATCTTCCAGTTTCACAACTTTGTGCAAGTAACAGAATATTTCAGAACTAGAATGTGTTATTTACAGAGTTCTAAGTGCTCTTTCTTTTTGCTAATTGTGATTGTTAATTCCTTCTCTCTTTATTGTGTTTAGTTTTAGGTAACTACTACAGATTTAATTATACCTTCTGAAACTTTGACTTTTCAATTTCAGTTACATTGGTGTGTTAGTTACATCTTGTTATGTGATAGCATGAATCCATTATCATATGCTTTACTGTGCAGATTTAGACTTCTATAAAATAAACCAAGTCATGTTAAACATACATATGTTTAGTAATTATTCAATCATTTTACCATATATTTGTCTCTCTGTTAATCAGCAGGATCTAGCATAGTGATGTTTTCCAATCATGTGTTGGTTTTGCATTCCAGAAATCATATGGAATTGTTCACGTGTAAGGTTTTGGAATACATTAAAAATTCTGTAAAATTCCCAGACAGCAATATTTTAAAACATTTTTTTTGTTTTGTGTTAGACAGTAGAGACAAAAACAGGCAAGGATTTCAGAAGTTTATCTAAGAGCTGCCCATTTATGACCCATAATGTGTATAGATATACATGTAAGTGAAAGAATTTACATAATACCTTTATGTTTCATACAGCTAGTATTTTAATTCTGTATTGTTTCATAATGGTTTTTGTTTGTAGTCTGTAAAATTGATTTCAGAACCTTCAACTTGAAGTTACTCATACTTAAATAATAATAAAGAGGACAAAATTATGAGATTTTAATTTTTTCTGATTTTATTTAAAAATTATTGTTTATTTGACCGAGCATTTATTTTCCTTGTTTTGGTAAACTGAGATTTTTGTACATTTTACTAAAAGAACAAAACCTTCCTTTTCTTTGGAGAACAGCTTTATGAACACAGTTATTTATTTTTATTTTTATTTTTACTTTTATTGTCAGGGTAATGTATAGAGGGGTTACAGTTATATTCGCCAGGTAGTAGGTGCATTACTTCTCACACATTGATACCCCTTCTCATGGTTTTTGCGCCCATTTTTCTCCTCCCACTCCCTCCCAATCATCTTGTTTCCATTCCTTCCCTTTCCTATTTCAAATACACAAATAAACATAAATACTGTATACCAGGTAACAAAGTAAAATACAGTAACAATATGAGATTAACCAAAGGGGAACACAAGAGAAGAGAAATAATGAGAAAGGGTATCAATGTATGTGAAGTAATGCACCTTCCATCTGGAGAATGTAATGTAACCCTTCTATTAATTACAATAAAAATATATGAAAAAAAGAGCAACAATCACTCAAGATAAAGCTCTTATTTCTATATCCTGGAGATCCTTTCATTTAGTCTCATCCTATATGACCTTATGTAACTAGGTTTTGAGCTATTATAATCCTCTGCTAGGAGAGTCCTAGATGAACACAGTTCATTTTTTTTTTTTTTGCCAGTCCTGGGCCATGAACTCAGGGCCTGAGCACTGTTCTTAGACTTTCTCAAGGCTAGAGCTCTACCACTTGAGCCTCAGCAACACTTCTGGCTTTTTTCTATGGATGTGGTACCAAGGAATTGAACCAGGGTCCTCGTGCATGCTAGGCTAAACTCCAGGCCCAACACAGTTCATTTTTAAACAAGATTATGTTAACTATTTGGTTGTATTATTCTCTGTAAGTTTTAGCCTGAGAACCAAATTTTTAAAATAATATAATTGTTAACTAAATCAAATTTTAGAATATCAACTTGTAGAAAAAATATATTTAATGCCTAACCTCTCTTCTTAAGAATCTTCAATACATAATGGCATTAAGTTAAAAAAAAAAGTTGTTTAATTGGAGAGTTAAGTCCATTGATATTGAGAGTCAGGATTGAGAAATATTTATTAGTTCCTGCCATTTTTACAAGCTTTCATTAGGCCCTGTGTCTTGATAGTTTTTGTGGTACTTAGATGTTATGAGTTTTAGGTGCCATGTCTTTCTCTGTATTACATTTGTGTTGGTTTTCCATGTGTAGAACATCTTTGAAAATTTTCTGTAGTGTTGGTTTTGTTGCTACATAATGTTGAAGCTTTTCCTTGGAATGGGATGTTTTTATTGTTCCCTCAGTTATGAATGAGAGCTTAGCTGGGTACAGTATTCTTGGCTGGTAGTTATTTGACTTCAGGGCATGGTATATATCGTTCCAATCTCTTCTTGCTTGCATGGTCTCTGCTGAGAAATCTGGGGTTATTCTGATTGGTTTGCCTTTATAGGTGATTGTTCTCTTCTCCCTGACTGCTTTTAGGATCTTATCTTTGGCATCTATTGATCCAGTTTGGATTATAATGTGGCGGTGGGATGTCCTTTTCTGGTCAGGTCTGTTTAGGGTTATTAAAGCTTCTTGTATCTGGATGGGCCTGCCCTTCTGGATATTTGGGAAGTTCTCTGAGATGATTCCCTGAAGTATATTTCCAATACCATTGACCTCTTTCTCTAGACCCTCCTCAATACCAATTAGCCTTAAATTAGGCTTCCTAATTGTATCTTGGACCTCCTGTAGCATTTTCTCATATTTCCTAGATTTGAATTGACTCATTTTCTGTTCTTTTTTTTATAACAACTAAATTATCTTCAACCCCGGAAATTCTCTCTTCTGCATTGTCTAACCTGCTATCAAAGATGGGCCAAAGACTTAAAGAGAGTCTTCTCTGAAGAAGAAACAAAAATGGCCTATAGACACATGAAGAAATGCTCAACATCTCTGGTCATAAAAGAAATGCAAATCAAAACAACTCTAAGATTCTACCTCACTCCAGTTAGAATGGCTAGGATCAAGAAAACTAATAACAACAGATGCTGGAGGGGATGTGGCCAGGAGGGATCACTACTACACTGTTGGTGGGAGTGCAAACTCATTCAACCACTATGGAAAGCAGTATGGCAGTTCCTCAAAAGACTAAACATAGAGCTCCCCTATGACCTAGCAATTCCACTACTTGGCATTTACCCAATCATCCAGAAACAAAGACATACTAAATCCACCAGCACAACAATGTTCATTGCAGCACTATTTACCATAGCAAAGATATGGAACCAACCTAGATGTCCCTCAGTTGATGAGTGGATCAACAAGATGTGGTATTTGTACACAATGGAATTCTATGCTGCCATCAGAAAGAAAGACATTGCCCCATTTGTTAGGAAATGGAAAGACTTAGAAAAAATCATATTAAGTCATGTAAGCCAGACTCAAAGGAACATAGGCTCAATGGTTTCCCTCATTTGTCATAATCAGTAGAAACTTGGGCTCTCCTAGCAGAGATTTACAGTAGAGCAAAACCTTGATCAAAAGGCCATATAGTAGGACACTAAATGAAAGGATCTCTAGGATATAGAAACATAAGCCATGTAATGAATGATTGTTGTTCTTAAGGTATTATGTTATCTCTCATCTCTTTTGCTGTCCCTTGATCATCTCGTATTGTTACAGTATCTCACTTTGTTACCTGATATATCAGATATATTTGTATTTGGTTATTTGAAATTGGATAGGGAAGGGGGGAAAACAAGATGAGGGTTGAGGGTGGGGGAGAGGGAAATGGGGACCAAGACATGTGAAAGGGTATCAATGTATGGGAATTAATGCACCATCTATCGGGCAAATATCATGTAACCCTTCTATTAATTACAATAAAAATATATGAAAAAAACAAAAAAAATAAAATAGTCTTTGTTGGTACTAAAAAAAGTTGTAAATATATATGGGTAAAGTATGTCAAAGTTACAGAGGTGTATGTGTGTTTGTGAACATTGTGAGGCTGATTCTTATTATGGAGACAGAATTACACAGTGATTAAACACATGGATTCTACAAGTCAATTTTTATGGTTCAAATTTTGTTAAAGTCTTTTAAGACTTTGTGCAAGTTAGCTGCTTGATCTTCCTGTGTTTCAGTTTCCATAAATGTCTTTGGAAATTGTAGTAATTGAAAGTATTATTATATTAAAGCAGGACATATAAAATAGATGGGTATATTTGATCTTAAAAGAGGACAGGATTAGTGTGCATATACATGGCTACATTGTTCTTAATGATGTCATGCTGAATTCTCTTATGTTCCTTCTTGTTCCCTCCTTTCCTTCCTCTCCTCTTCTCTTTCTCCCTTCTTTCTCCCTCCCTCCTTCTTTTTTCTCTTACATACCCTTCTAGTTTAACAGCCCACTTATTTAATTGAACGAAGAATCAATTCCTTGCCTTTCATCCAAGCTCCAACATTTACAAAGCCTCCGTGAATGAAAAATTTTAGCAAAAGATTTGCCTTTTCATTTTACTCTCCAAACTAGTCCAAGTAGAGAAAGTCAAGAAAACCTTTAGATAAAGGTCACATAATTGCATAAAATCCACATTCTAGTCAAATGATAATAAAGCAACCACAAGTAACTTTAGTACCAGGAAGAATATGAATACTATAAGGAAGAATCAAAATGCTTTGGGATTACAGAGATGGAGAAATGACATTGACACAATGTTTTATGAAAATAAAGACAGTCAAGCTGAGTTCTAAAAAAATTTAGGCGGAAAACTAGAGGGCTGTTGGATGGGATGAAAGTAACAAAGAACATTACAAAGTTATAGGACAGAAAATTGAATATTTGTTGATTCACTCATAAGAACAAGGAAAGCTCCACAAGTTGGAGAGTAGTGGCATAATAAGATTGGAAACTACCCAGGTTTTAAGGTTAAAACCTTAGAGGGTGGGTGGTTTGGGAGTCATTAAGGAAGCTACAAATAAATTTAGGCCCAAACTAGCATGTTTCCTTCAGCTTGAAAAATCACAGTATCACTGCTTTCTTCCTTCTTCCTTCCTTCTCTTCTTCCCTCCCTCCCTCCCTCCCTCCCTCCCTCCCTCCTTTTCTCTCTCCCTGGCACGCTACAGAAGGTCCAAGATACAATTTAAGGCTAATTGGTATTGAGGAGGGTCTGGAGAAATAGGTCAATGGTATTGGAAATATACTTCAGGGAATCATCTCAGAGAACTTCCCAAATATCCAGAAGGGCAGGCCCATCCAGATACAAGAAGCTTTAATAACCCCAAACAGACCTGACCAGAAAAGGACATCCCACCGCCACATTATAATCCGAACTGGATCAATAGAGGCCAAAGATAAGATCCTAAAAGCAGTCAGGGTGAAGAGAACAATCACCTATAAAGGCAAACCAATCAGAATAACCCCAGATTTCTCAGCAGAGACCATGCAAGTAAGAAGAGATTGGAACGATATATACCATGCCCTGAAGTCTAGTATGCACAAACCCTGGCTTAAGTCCTCAGCACCACACATAAAAGTGATGCCTTTTACACAAGGACAGTATTGGTCGCTTAATTTTAAGATTCAGTTAATAGTTTATTTCTTATAATTTATCCTAACAACATAAATGGATTTTTTGTATATTTGATTGAATTCATTTTGCTTTTACTGTTATAGTAGGATTTCATTTTCTCTCCATTTGGAAAAATGAAACTATAACTAAAGTGGCTCATTGTTGTGTTTAGAATAGAGCTGAAATAGCCATACAGATGCCAGAACTTGTAATGAAGTCATAAATGTAACTAGTAAACAGCATTTCAATGCCAATACATATATGTTGGGGCCAATGAATCTGTAAATTTGATGATTTTGCATTATTGAGCAAAGGAAAAGCTAACACATATAGAAGATATGTGGTTAATACATGTTTGTTTTTATTATGTGTTTCTCTTGTCCTTGGGATGTTGTATGATATAAAAATTTGTCACATAATAGCAAAAACTACCGAGACCTTTGTACTTTTTGCTCTCAAAGTGTGGTAATAACTCTAAAACAATTATTATGAATGTTAAATGAGAACCTGTGTAACATACTACTTGAGAACATGGCCTGAGTTCAAATCTATTTTGTACTTACCAGTTGTGTATGCTTGGTCAAACCACTTCATTTGTATACACTTTAGTACAGTAATAGTAGCATCAACTACATGTATTTTTTTATTAGAAACATCGGACTTAATATTTTAAGCATTAGAATGATACATAGAGCAAATTCTATACAAACAATTCAATACAAGACTAGAGCTATGCAAAAATGTTAGTAAGAGTGAAATGCTTTTTTTTTTGGTTTGTTTTTGTCAGTTGTAGGGCTTGAAGTCAGGGCCTGAGCACTGTCCTGGGACTTTTCCTCAAGGCCAGAGCTCTAACACTTGAGCCATAGCACCACTTTCAGCTTTTTTCTATGTCTGTGTTACTGAGGAATTGAGCCTGGGCTTTTGTGTATGTTAGACAAGCACTCCACCACTAGGCCACACTCCTGGCCCTGAAATGCTTTTATGCAGATAAGATTATGATTCATACAATATAAAATGAATACTTAGGAGCTATTTAAACTTTAGATGAACTGAAAATTGACAGAAGCATACCAGACAGCAAAGAAATTTGAAATGAATTTACAAATAAACAAGATGTAAATACAAAAGAACTGGATAGTGTTCAGAACTGGAATAAGCATGGATACTAGGTATAGTGGATGCATTCATTAAACTGCCATCCAAGATTATGCAGGAGAATCAATTACATCGGAATGAATAAATAATAAAGAATGATAACAGCCAGGTGCACACATGTAAACTTAGCTACATAGGGGGCTGAGATCTGAGGATTGTAGTTTGAACCAGCCCAAGCAGGAAAGTCCATGAGATGAGGAGGACTCCTCCTCCTCCTCCTCCTCCTTCTCCTCCCCCCTCCTCTTCCTCCTCTCCCTCCTCGCCCCTCCTCCTCCTCCTTTTAACTACAATTAGCCACCAAAGAACCAGAAGTGGAGCTGTGGCTCAAGTGGTGGAGTGCTGGTCTTAAACAAAAAATCATCAGAAACAGTGCCCTGGCCCTGAATTCAAGCCCCAGGAACCCTCTTGCTCTCTCCTGCTCTCTCTCTCTCTCACATACATAAAGAATGATAATAATTCTAATTCTATTATGATCATGTTTAATATTGCTGGTTTTTATTTATCACTTTATGTAAAGCAGCCTATTTTTTTTTTCTAAAGTTTTCTGCGAACCATAGTAATCCTGTATACTTTTGGTAAAAAGAAACTGAGTCTGGTGATTTAGGCCATCCAGTACTTGGTTGGTGGAGACAGAAGAATAATGATTTGTAGGCTAGCCTAGACTACATAGAGAGTTGAGGCCAGCCAGGCCTATGTAGAAGTACAAGTCACCAAGTAAACAAATGTAAGAAAATAAACAACAAACAAAATGAGTGAAATATTTTTATCTTCTATCTATACTTGATCTTCCAGGTCTCAGAAGCTCTTATTGAATATTTTTATTTTCTTAGCAATATAATTATAAGTTAATAAGAATTTGTTCTCCTTGTCCCAGGGCATAATTGGGAATAATCAGTTGATAATGTGGCTTTTGGTGAATGGCATATTTGTGAATGATGCATCGAATCAGATATACTCAGATACTTCATTGTTTTTCCTTTCCATTACGATTCAATCCTAAAGACCACTTTGGGGATATGGATTTTTAATCTCTACAAGCTAGATATTTGGGGGGAGGGTATATCAGATTAGGGTCTATAAGTCTATGTCTTCCATGATTTGTTTTTTAATCACTTTATATTTGTTATCTATTATTGTTTAATAAACCATCAAAAAGATATACTCAGATACTTTAAAATTATAAAGATTTCCAGGGGCAATGACTCAATCCTGTAATACCAAATTACTCAGAAGGCAGAGGTCAGAAAGATCATAATTCCAAACCAGCTAGGCAAAAATGTTGGGGAGACCATTTCTCAACCAAAAAGCTGGGAATACTGATTCATATCTGCCTGTCTTTCCACCTGTTTAGTCGATCTGTTAGCTGGAAAATTTTGGACCAGGCTAGCCAGGGCAAAAGACTCAAGACACTTCATGAAAAGTAACTGAAGTAAAAAGGCGATGGTCATCCAGGAGTGTGGCCTTGTGGTAGAGTGCTTGTCTATCATGTATGACACCCTGGGTTCGATTCCCTGGTATCACATACACAGAAAAAGCTGAAAGTGGTGCTGTGGCTCAAGTGGTAGAGTGATAGCCTTGAAAAAGACGAACGACAGTGCCCAGGCCCTGAGTTCAAGCCCCAGGACTGGCAAAAAAAAGGTAGGGTTATATGACTTAAATGATAGCTGCGTCAGGCCCTGAGATCAAACCCCAGCACCACCATAAAACAGCAAAACAAAAGTAACATTTAGAAGCTGTTAAACTCATATTCATTGAGGGTCCTTTATAATTTATAGGTTTGTAATGAATTGCCTGGAAAAGCTGTCATTTATTATAATCTAGTAATCATTAGCTAGAAATAAAGATTTTTAAAAATTTTATTATAATAGATTATTTGATGAAGGAAGTCAAAGTCTTGTGCTGAGTCTTTGTCATTGGTCCAGACAGTGACAATTTGGCACGAGCATCTGCAAAACAGGATCTCTCTAGATTGTTGGTAATAATGATAATAAACAATAGTGTTTTATTAAATAAAAATTTGAATAAATAGATGTGTTCCATGCATGATCAATGCAGTTGCAGAAATAATAGTTTTTACTTTGTAGAAAAAGAGTGGTATTTGTCAGTAACTTATAGTTGGAGAAACATTTAATGTCATGAAATTGTACTAACTATATAGTGTGTAGAAATTTTATGGAGTGAGGTATGAAGAAAATAAATTATTCAAAGTCTCACAGCTATGAATTGGCAGAAGAAAGAATTAAACATTTAGTCTGGTAGTGTAGTGTGCTTTAATTTAACCATTATCTGCCAGAGGAAAATAGTACTCTAGAAGTCTCTGAAATCATCTACTTATTATAGATCTTAATATTTTAAAGTCTCTTGAAGTCTTTCTCTGACACATTTCTCACAGTATCAGCCCCTTACCCCAATAATGTATTGCCACTGGTGCCCAAAGTGATTGCTAGTATTTTGTAGAAAGAAGGATTGTTTTAGTGGCCACAGACGATTTCCTTAGTTTTTACCAGTTTTTTCCCTATAGCTATTGGGGCCCAAAGACAATTTAGCTCTAAGTAACTCACACCTTATCATTTCAGATCACCCAGAGAGTTGAAACTGTATGCTTAACTGAGAGCATTTTAGTAATGGAGTAGCTTCATGTTCCCCAATCAGAAATGTTTTAAAAATTTGAGTTTATTAACAAGCTTCACTAAAAGTATATTCAAGGTATGTTTATGCATAATAAACCTTTTAATAGTTTAGGGGATTTGTTTGTTAGTGTTGCTGTTTGTTAAGCAATACAATTCAAATATATTCATCTAAATACTTAAAAATATATCATTCTAGAATATGATGTCTTCAGTTTTATTTATTCCTCATAAAATTTTATTAAAAAGTAAACAGAATCATGTTATAGACCAAATGGCTTCTTCTAAACATAGTTTGCTGTTGGGTAGAGCGAATTCTTTTTGCTTTTCTTTTTGTAGTTAGCAGCGCCCTCTAGAGTGAAAGGTTAAATCCAACTGAATAAGAAAGGAGCAATTTCACAAATTCAGTTATCCCAGAAATCTTTAAGGACAGCTTTTTATTTAGAAGTAGCAAAGAGTGAACTTTAATATGTATAAATAAATGTTCATTGAAAGATGTTCTCTAAGTAACTGGTAAAAATAGTCTTTATTGTGAAAAATCTATTTTTTTCTCTATACTGGCACATCTTTTACTTATCTCCTTTTGAATGTAGTGTTATATGATTTTTGTCTGCAATAAAATCAATACAAAATGTTGATTTTTAAAAATACAAAAATATAATTTTGTTTAGACTGCTATGCTGAAGAGTTACCATTTCATAAATCAGATAATGAATAAATTTCATTTCTTTTTTGACAGTGTCAGAAATGTTTTGCTAAATAATTTAACTTGCTCAAATCTATTAAATGTCCTTAAGTATACAATAGTGCATTTGTATTGAAAAATATCTAAAATAAAAAATAAACCATACTTTTGGAACTTACACACTGTCTTCTACTTTAATTTTTTTTATACTGATACTGGGGCTTGAATTCAAGGACTGGGAGCTGTCCCTATGCTTTTGTGATCAAGGCCAGTGTTCTACAACTTGAGCCACAGCTCCACTTCCAACTTTTTGATGGTTTCTGGAGATGAAAGTGCCCTGGTCTTCCCTGCCCAGGCTGGCTTTGAACTTCAATCCTTGGACTTCCACCTCCTGAGTAGCTAGGATTACAAGAATGTACATATTTGTTCTTTTTAAGAGCATAGGACTGGCCGGGAATTTGGCCTGGTGGTTAAAGTGCTTGCCTAGCATGCACGAAGACCCGGTTCGATTCCTTGGTACCACATATATAGGAAAAGCCGGAAGTGGTGCTGAGGCTCAAGTGGTAGAGCTCTAGCCTTGAGAAAGTCCAAGGACAGTGCTCAGGCCCTGAGCTCAAGCCCAGGACTGGCAAAAAAAAAAAAAAAAAAAAAAGAGCGTAGGACTCCTTGTTTCTTAAGTTGTCTTTATTAAAATGTCGCCTATTGAGGTTGGAGGCATGGCTCACTTGGTAGAGTGCTAGCCAATGACTGAAAGCTAAGAACTGATTTTAAGTTGAGGTCTCAGATTTTTTTTTTAAAGTTGGCTATTAAGAATTAATATGTATCTTCCTTTGTATTACAGAAGAAAATACTCAGGAAACATCACAAGTGAAGAAAAGCTTGAGTGAAAAAGTTTCTCTCTATAGAGGTGACATCACGTTGCTAGAGATAGATGCTATAGTCAATGCAGGTAAGTTGTTCATTCTCTGAGATATACTTTGCTATATGAGTATTGCTAATTTGAATGTTTTTTTTACAAATATAATTTTGAAAGGTATTCTTCCTGATATCAAAATGCCTTATGCATTTTTCCTTCCTGATTAAAAGCATGGATTTATTCTCTGTGTGTGCTATAATTGGAGTAGTTGGTGTTAAGGTGAGCCTGAGGTATTGGACTACTGCAAAAGCAACAAATTGTTAGAGTAAGTTATTTGGAAGAAAGTTAGGTTTTTTTTAAATCTTTATTATGAAATGCCTCATTTTAGCAGTTTTTTCCCCTAGTTCTGGGACTTGAACTCAGGTCTGTACCGAAGCCTCTTTGTGCTCAAAGATAGTACTATACCATTTGAGGCACATCACCATTTCTGGCTTTTTCTGAGTAGTTTATTAAGGATAGCATCACTTCTGGCTTTTCCTGAGTAGTTTATTGGAGATAAGAGTCTCATGAACTTTCTTGTCTAGGCTGTCTTTGAAACTCGATCCTCAGATTTCAGCCTCCTGAGTAGCTAGGACTACAGGTATGAGCCATTAGCTCCTGGCTAGTAGGCATATTTTAAATTGTTTAAATTATAGTTAGATTTTTCTATTTGTATATGGGTGAACATATTTTATATGTGAGTGTTTTTTTTTAAATAGAATTCTATATCTCTTGTCACTTTGTGGCTACATTTGAGAAAGACATAATAGCTGTCATTTTATAAAAATGCTATCATGAGGATGGTTAATGGTTTTATTTTGTGTTTTAAATTTAAGCTCCTTTTCATGTTGAAGGGTCAAATAAAAACAAATTTAGACTTTGGTAGTGACAACTTTTTATCCAAAACCTTGGATAACTGATTCCTGGGAGGAATCATCATAAAGAGGTTATTCACTTTTATTGCTCAAGAGTGGGCCAGAGTTCCGTGATTTTGAGGAAGGAGAGAAGACTGACTGAAGTTTAGTCAAATCTGATTAACAAAATCGACCCACTAGAATGGAAAATGGAGACAAACAGTTCATATGATTACATATGAGAGAACAGAACAGAAATATAGGTCTGTGTCTGGCATTATCACAGGTTACCAGGGATCATTTGCTGGTTTTATGTAAGTCATGAAGAGGATTGGTTCTTTTCAGGGACATGGTTTTATTTGTCAGAACGTAGATGGACGAATGAAAATGTTTTATTGTATTTGTTTTTCCTGAGTTCAGACTTTAGGTGAAATTTAATGTTGCCTCAAGTTTCCCTCTGGTGGTAAATAAGTTTATACAGGTTAGTAGGCAAATGCCTTGGGAGGTGAACAGAAGAGTCTAAAAAATGAGAACTGTAACTTCATGCAGGTTCTGGGGCCAGAGCAGGAAGGCTGGAAGTCTAGTCAGTAGACTAGAGGGAAGACTGTACTAGAGTCTTCCCTCAGTATTTTACTTTGCTTTTCATGTGACTGCTTTGCCATAATTGGGGTTCAGTTTTCCCTTGATTCCCTGTACTCTCTTGCTCCTTTGCTTTGGTGTCACCCTAAACTGTAAAATTCTTCTTGAGAGGGGAATCTTGGTCACCTAATATCTCCCCAGCTTGGCTCACTGGAGCAGGATGGTATTCATCCCAGTTTACTCTCTTAGACTGTAGTCTCCCAGATGTCTAGGTCCTGTGGGCTCCTTGAGGACCATTGGACCTCTTTCCAGCTTTAGAGTTTTAGTCAGACATTCCTTTAATTGCCAAGTTGTCAGCGAGTTATTACGTCTAAAATTCTATAAATATGTGAATTTTATTTACAGACATTTAAGGATCTTATACATTTCCCACTACCTTCCACTTTATTGAAGAGTCAAATCATTGAACCTAGTTTAATCCTGTGGAGTACATCTGCTTCCTTTAAAATTTTTTAAGTCATTTATATGCAGTTTTATCTTTCTTACACCTACTTACTACACCTAGCAGTAATAAGGTGTTTTCTTGGGTTTTGTTAACTGTGTATCTGTACTCTCCTCCTTGAGCATTGCATGATGCTTTTATCATTTGCTATCTATTTTTTTTGTTAAGAATGTTAAGAATGGGAGTCTTTAACTCCCATTTCTTACAAGGGAACAGGACATGTTCTCTTCTATTTCCTCATACTCTAGTGCTATTTATACTAAAATAAATCCTTCCTAAAACTTAAAAAAGCAATTTTGATACTACGTATTTGTTAAGTTGGATTAACCCAATTAAATTTGAACCTTTGACAAAAAGCATATTTTGTATTTGGGTCTGGACATAGTGAATCAGTTTAGTTCTGATTTCAAAACTGTTCGATCAATAAATAATAGTATTTATTGGTAGAAATGGGAGAGGAAATAATGGGGGAGAATGAAGGAAGGGTAACACTGATCAACATGCATTGTACTCATAATCTGATTTAAGGAATTATGACAACCTTGAATAACAAGTTAACAATAAAACTAAAGAAAACCATTCATAGGGACAATTTTATTGAAATAAAATGAAACATCATTATTCCATAACTAATTCTTTTTCATTTTTTCTTGGCCTTGTCTCTCTATATACATTTTTTATAGGTGACACACAGTATACATGGGTATGATGAATTAATATGAAGATAGGCGACAACTTTTGTTCACTCTCCAAAACCATTTGGCATCTTTAGCTCACATCCCCAGCTGTGATGATTATGATTTGGTCATGTTCTACAAATCACAAAGACAGCCACATCAGGAATTTCCTAGGTAGACTGGAGAGCAGTGCCAAGTGCACAGGCAATGGTTCCATTTACAGCCCTCAACTATACAGTTTGTTTGCCCAGTGTGGAAGGAGAGACACAGCTGTTAACCTTTCAAGCAGACATGGAAACATGGAAGAAATTTCAGGGTCCCTACAGTGAGAGGCAGGGCTCCAAGTCAAGGTGCCAAAGCAGCTCGTCATCACTTTCTATCACACTTCCAAATTCTCTTTCCGTGACCACATTAATGCACTGAAACACCTATTTATTTTAATAGGCATTGATGGAGGGTTTTGATATTTTAAACTTCTTCCAAAAAAGTGCTTGCTTAATTTCTTTAGGTTTATTGAATTAACTCAAGAACTGAGTTAAGTGGAGGAAGCAGGCAAATGAGGAAATAGTTTGATAGATAGCATGGCAAAGCGTTCCATTAGGGAAGTTTCAAGTGTTATGGCAAGCTGAAAAGCACATGACCAGGGAAGCAGGTGAGTGCATGATGACCCCAGCAAACTGCACATGCCTTAGTGTGAGAGTAAATGCAGACAGAGTCCAGATTATGAAATGTTTCCTGTGTCATCAAGGGCCAAGGTTTTATTTTTTTATTGAAGGATATAAGGAGTCAAAGAATTTTTCAGAGAGGAAAGATGTCTTATATATATATGGTCAGCAAAATCCACTAGGCAACAATGTGAGGAGGGATAAATTGGAAAATGCTAAATTTGAGGTGGAAACTAGAAGCAGAGATGAAATGATTTAATTTGAATTGAGTACTTAAGTTGAAATAAATCTGGGTTTTCCCCTCCCAGCTCACAATTGTAGTTACTGTTATTTCTGTCTCTATCCTAGCCATCTGTGGGATTATTGTTGGGTTATTCTGGTTTGAATTCATTTTGGTTTAGGATTCCCTCTGAGAGGCTATCTGGTCTTCTTGGATTGGATCAGAAAAATGGAGACAAAACTACTTGATCTTCCAACAGTAAACCTTAATTTCCTATTCTGTAAATGATGATAAAAACACTCATTTGAGCTCCAAGAATGGACTTGAGGACAAGAAGTTCAGTAGAAGTGAGACTTCAATGGTTGTCTTACAAGCCTGGATGTCTGGTGGGCAAGCATATCCCCTTGAGGTTACAGCATGCTGTTTATTCCCTAATGTGTATCCCCCCAGTGCCTTTCCTCACTAGCTGAGCACTATAACGTGTACATTCTTTCTTAACTTTGCTCAAGTTTCATTATTTTCTATTGAGTAATTTTAATATATAAACTTCTTGGGACAGGTTGGATTTTAGAAGAGGGTTTTGGTTGTCCATATCCTTTTAACCTCTTGTGGCAGGAAGGCTTTCCTGGATGTGTGCTTTCTGGTGTGTACACAGTCTGTGGTTACTTTCTCAATTCATTGTGGTTCATCCCTCCTTCTGCTGGTTGACCCTCATCTGATGTCCAATTTATCTACTACGCTATTTGTCTAAGAACCTAACAGGTACATAAACTTTATGATTATTACATTAGCAAACCCTTAAATCATTGCATAAGCAAAGTTGGTCCTAGTAATTTTTTTACTCAGGTGAGATATCTTGTCTACAGAGTAATGTCTTTGCCCACATAAATCCCTTAAGACATTGCTAAACCTGCTTCCACTAACACTGTCTCACCAATGTCAGGGTGATGTCTTCTTTTCTTGAGGCAATGTGCACTGTTTGTTCTTTATTTTCTTCCATATCTATTGGCCAATTCATTGGTGAATGTTAATTTACTTTTCCCTCTATTGACATGAAGTTGGCAGTCTTTTTTTTTTTTTTAGCTCCACTCTTCAGACAGCTCTCTATGTAAATCATATCATATCTTTCCTAGAGAATTGCATCAGAGTCCTGAATGCTTTGCTTCCAACTCCCATTTGCCTTTCAGATGCAGGCAGAATAACTTTTCTTATGTTCTTTTCTATGGCAACCTTTAGTGGCCACTGCTCGTAAGATTAAGTGAAACCACTGAGTGATTTGAACATGGCTTTCTTAGAATCCTTTCCTATCTCTCTCTTGCCACCAACCTGTATTTTTTGTTGTCTCTCTAACATATCCTTCGTTGCCCTTTGGGTAACTCATATTGTTACTGTGTCTGACTTTGTTACCTGGTATATTATATGTGCATCAATTTGTTTATTTGAAATAGGAAAGGGAGGGGGAGAAAACAAGATGGGAGGAGGGAAATGGGGAGAAAAACATAAGAAGGGGTATCAATGTGTGAGAAGTAATGCACCTACTATCTGGGGAATGTAACTGTAACCCCTCTATACATTATGTTGATAATAAAACAATAATAACAGTATCTAGCAAGTGCAAGACCTTGAATTCAAACCATAGTAAAACCAGAAAGAAAAACCAAACAAAAAGAAAACAATACAGCTTTCCCTTCTCATAATTTTCTTTTCTTTGTCTATTTTTCCCCTGAGTGGAATTATAATTTGCTTAATCCAAAACTGAAATTCACAGGGCATTGTTCCTTTTAAAGCTTAATTGTTTGGTTCTGTGGCCGAATTTTCGGCCACTTCTGTAACAGATCAGGGAAGAAACAGTCTTCCTGCTTACCTTTGTCCTTCCTGATCTCAGGTAAGGTGTATTTTCAATTTCCTACTGTAAGTGTAAGAAAATCACTTCCTCATTAAGTGGGGACCTCTTTCTTTTCTTGTTTCAGATTTTTTTTTTGGTGTACAAAGTTGATCAAAACAGTAGTCTGTATTGATTTTACAAACTTGGTAGTAGAGGGCTAGAAAGGCCTTGTTTCTCAACACTATTCTCAGAGATGTCCTCCACTCCCCAAGTATGGGATGGTTTTGATGGACATTTTTTTCAGTTATTAATGAAAGTATGACTTTAAAAATAATTTTCTCCAACATTGTTAATTTGATGAACATTGTTAATTTGATGAATTGTTTATTTGATGAATACTTTACAATTTATAGTTAGAAAGTATTATCCCTTTGTATTAGACAGCCTATATTCTGCAAAAATAAACCTTATCTCCTGTAAAAACAATTTTCTTTGTTGTGGTACAAGTGAAATTGTCTCTAATGATATAATACTGAACCAAAAATAAATAGATAAATTTCCCCCCTAAAATCTAGTAAAGACACAAACTCTTTGGTTAATAACTTAGAGCAAGTTAATTAAATCCTCTGACCGATGTAAACAGATGGCTTTCCTGGAAGTGCTGTGGTGGCTCAAGTGGTAGAGCACTAACCTTGAGGAAAAAGCCCAAGTACAGTGCCCAGGCCCTGAGCTCAAGCCCCAGGACTGGCAATAAACAAATAAAGGCCAAAATAGTGAGCTTTAAAAATAGTACTCCTGGATCTAAAAAATAAAGGCCTCCTATTAAAAAAAAATAAAGGCCAATGGTTACTGTCAGCTTTGTAAATCAAAGACATATATATACACCTCATATGTATTGTTTTATTAAACAATGTATACTTATTAATGGTAAAAAAAAAGATGGCTTTCAGAGGTATTACAGTAAGATGCTAGGCCTGCAGCACCTATCAATGCCCACAATATTATTAGTGCTGTGAGATATAAAGGAAACCTGGGACTATGCTCTACGTGGGGGCTGAAGCCTGACAAAGAAGGCGCTGCTGTCAGGAAATAAGGCAGCAATTGGTATCACAAGGAGTTACTAGAAGTCTATTTTAGAGGTATATGCGATTGTGAGGATATTAGCATCCTCTCAAAAAAATTTACAATTTGGCAAAAATGTTTAACTTCCAAAGGGCAAAATTGGTTGTTTTATTTTATTTTATTTTATTCAACAAGAAAGGAGAAAAGCAGGAGATGGAAAACTTAAGAATTTCTCAGTTTCTAGAAATAAAACTCAGGAAATGCTATGCTAAAGCATGAGAGTAAATATGTCCTCAACTTATATGTTTTTTTGGGGGGCAAAGGTACCGGGTTGAACTTAACCTTGGCTAGTCAGGAACTCCATTACATAAGCCAAGCCTTCAATCATATTCTACTTTAATTTTTAGATAGGGTCTTGTACTTTTTTCTCAGTCCAAATGGGACCAAGAATTTCCCAATTGTTGCTTTTTCTCTAACTGCTTTAAATACAGAAGTGTGCCATCACTGTTGGCCTATAAAGGGGGTTTAAGCAAGCACTGTTACAGTGATTTAAAAATTCATTTATTTTTCTGCTTCATAATTGTAATTTATGTGGATACAATGTCTCATGGATGTAATTCTAGCTACTTGGTAGGTGAAGATCAGGAGGACTGAGGTTCATGAGTATTTCAGGAAAAAGGCTTAACATGACCCCTATCTCAACAAAACAAGTCTGAAGTTTTTATTCACACCTCTACTCCTTGCTACAAAGGAAGCATAAGCAGGAGGATCACAGTTCATGACCTACCTGGTCTTGAAAAAGATAAGGATCTATCTGGAAAATGACCTAAATTCAAAGGACTAGAGGCATGACTCGGGTGGTAGAGGCATAGCAAGTGTGAAGTACTGAATTCAAAATCTTGGTATCAAATATTAAAAAAAAGAACCAACACTGAGCTTATACATTAGGCACAACAATCTCAAAGTCCACTTCTAGGTCTAGGGTAGGTAAGTGCCATGGGTACTGATTAAGATTTCTTTGACTCCTCAGCTTCAGAAGGTGAGCTAAGCCCTCTCAATGCTTATTTGCACATGGACTTGAGACAATTAGATTGAAACTGCAGAGCAAGGAATAAATCTCCTGGGAGAGTGAATAGTTTTACATTAAGATTTGTATTACAGTTCACATTAGGATTAATGTAATGGGAATTAGATTTTAACTGCCTCTGATTAATGGTGAATATGAATATCACACATTTCTGGTAATTATATAGTTTATCAGAGGTCAATTGTAGTTAAATTTGAATGATCAGTGCATTTCATAATGATGTTAACTGGTATTCTTTTTATATTTTAATTCTTTATTATCGAGGTAATGTATAGAGGGTTTGCAGTTATATTCACCAGATAGTAGGTGCATTACTTCTCACACATTGATACCCCTTCTTATATTTTTGTCCCTGTTTCCCTCTCACCACCCCCTAACTGGTATTCTTAATAGATCTAGTAGTTGTCTAGTAATTTCGAATTTACTGTCTTTTTGCTTTTCAAAATTACATAGGAAAATTGAAAGAAAGATATGTAGTTCTATTAATATTTACTGAAGCAAACATAATTTATTTGTTACATATATGAATGCCATGATTTGGTTGTTTTCCCCAAAGTTCACATGTTGACAGGGATCTCCAACACAACACATTTGAGAGATTAGACCTTTAAGAGGTGATTAGATATGCCCTTGTGAGTGAATTTATGCTTTTACCAAGATTGTGAAAGAGTGAATTAATAATTAAAACAATCAGTTTCTGATGGAGGAATGGGTTTGTTCTCCTGGTCCATCCATTCTTTATGTCTTCTCTCCTATCTCTCTTTCACCTTTCTCTGCCTTCCCTTCTCTTTCTTCTCTCTTCTCTTACCCTCTCCTGTTCCTTTCTTTCCTTCTTCTGTCTTCGTCCTTCTGTTCTTCCATGCATCTCTTCCTTTCCCACCTTTACCCATTTGATGACAATTTATCTATTATTTTATTTGTGTGTGTGTGTGTGTGTGTGTGTGTGTGTGTGTGTGTGTGTGTGTGTGTGTGTGTCTGTCTGTGTGTCTATGTGTCTGTGTATGCTGTACTGGGGCTTGAACTCAGAGCTTCGCACTGTTGCTTGGCTTTAGGGCTCAAGAGGTTCTAACATTTGAACTATAGCTCCACTTCTGCCTTTTTTGCTGGTTAATTAGAGATAAAAGTCTTTGGGATTTGTCTGATAGGCCTCAAACAATGATCCTCAAATCTCAGCCTCATGAGTAGCTAGGAAAATAGGCATGAGACACTGTTCCTGGCTTAGTCATCCTGTTATGAAGTAGCAATATGGTCTTCACTAGTTGCTAGTCCCTAGATCTTGGAATGCCCAGGCTTCCAAACTGAGAAATAAATTTCTCAAGCACTATATCAGTACAAAACAGTTTGAGATAATGAAAAAATTTCAGGAAGTTATTTTTCTTCTTTATTTGTGATGTTTGGAGGCCTGTTACTTTTTTGAACTCAGAAACAATTGGATAATGCCCATTATATCAACTGAATATAGTTGTACTTATTTGACTGCTTTCCTAAGCTTTGTGAAATAAATTACTAATGTGTATATGTATATATAGAAAGGGAAACGTGAATTTGATTTTTGAATTATTATATTTTATTCATATGAAAATATATCCAAATTGAAACAAGAAGATCTAAACCAACTAAACAGGCCTATTTCAAGTAATGAAATAGAAATGACAGTAAGAGACCTCCTATCCAAGAGAAGCCCAGTACCTGATGGATTCACAACTGAAGTCTATAAGGCCTTCAAAGCAGAGCTTTTTTTACCAGTACTCCTCAAACTCTTCAATGAAATTGAAAGTGAAGGCTCTTTGCCAAACTCAATCTATGAAGCCAGCATAACTCGCATCCCAAAAGTAGACAGGGACTCATCAAAGAAAAGAGAACTATAGATCCATTTCCTTGGTGAACGTTGGTGCAAAACTTCTCAACAAAACACTGGCCAATCATCTTCAGCAACTCATCAAAAATATTATACACTATGATCAAACAGGATTCATCAGAGGGATGCAATGTTGGTTCAATATATGGAAGTCAATTAATATAATTGATCACATCAACAGGAGCAAAGACAAGAATCACATGATTATCTCAGTAGATGCAGAAAAGGCATTTGATAAGATCCAACACTCCTTTTGAATTCATAGAACATTCCTCAGTATAATAAAGGCTGTGTATGACAAACTCACAACTAGCATTATGATTAATGGTGAAAAAGCTGTTTCCTCTAGAATCAGGAATGAGACAATGAAGCCTACTCTCTCCACTCCTCTTTAATAGAGTATTAGAATTTCTAGCCAGAGAAATAAGGCAAGAAGAAAACCTAAAGGGGACCCAAATAGGGAAAGAAAAAGTAAAACTTTCCCTTTTTGCAGATGATGATTTTGTATTTAGAGAAACCTATAGACTCTACTCCCAAGTTGCTTGAACTGATTTGAAACTTTGGCAAAGTAGCAGGGTATAAAATTAATCCTCAAAAATCAATGGCTTTCCTACATGCCAACAATGAAAAGAGCAAGGCAGAAATTAGGAAAGAAATTCCTTAAAGAAAATAAAATACTTAGGAATTAACTAAGGATGTAAAGAACCTTTATGATGAAAACTTTAAAAACCTGAAAAAGGAAATTAAAGCAGAACTGAGGAAGTGAAAAAACCTCCCAAGTTCTTGAATTGGAGGAATTAATATCATGAAAATGGCAATCTTGCCAAGGTCTGCCTACAAATTCAATGCAGCAATATCCATCAATATCCCAATATCATTCTTTAAGTAAATAGAGGATGCAATCCACAAATTTATATGGAATAATAAAAGAACCCGTATAGTCAAAACAATCCTTAGCAGAAAGAACAGGGATGGAGGAATATCAATACCAAATTTTAGACTATTATAGAGCTCTAGTAATCAAAACAGCTTGGTACTGGCACAAGACTAGGCCTGGGAACAAGGAATAGAACTGAAGACTCAGATATCAGCCCACAGATCTGGCCACCTAATCTTTGATAAATGAGCCAAAAAAAAATAGGATGGAAGAAAGACAGCCTCTTCAATAGAAAACTAAAGTTAGATTCTTGTATGTCACCCTGCATCAGAATTAGTTCCAAATGGATCAAAGACCTTGAGGTAAAAGTAGATACCCTGAAAACTTTACAAGAAGGAATAGGAGATACACTATGTCCCCTTGGCACAAGTCGAACCTTTTTTTTCTTTTCTTTTTTTTGCCAGTCCTGGGCTTGAGCTCAAGGCCTGAGTGAACTATCCTTAGACTTTCTCAAGGCTAGAGCTCTACTACTTGAGCCTCAGCACTACTTCTGGCTTTTTTTCCTATGTATATGGTACCAAGGAATTGAACTCGGGTCTTTGTGCATGCTAGGCAAGCACTTCTACCACCAGGCCAAACTCCTGGTCCCTCCAAACTTTCTCAATAAAGACCCAGAAATAAAACAAATTGAAGAAAGTTTGGACAAATGGGACTGCATTAAATTAGAGAGCTTCTGTATGGCAAAGGACATAGCTAGCAAGTTAAATAGAAAGTCCACAGAGTGGGAGAAGATTTTCACTAACCGTAAAACAAACAAGGGCCTCATATATTAAATAATACCTACAGCTCAAAATATTGAATCTCTCAAAAACAAATCCTCAAAGAAACAACCATCCCATGAAAAGGTGGGCTAAAGACTTAAAGACAGACTTCTCTGAAGAAGAAATAAGAATGGTCTACAGATACATGAAGAAATGCTCAACATCTCTGGCCATAAAAGAAATGCAAATCAAAACAACTCTAAGATTCCAACTCACTCCAGTTAGAATGGCCAGGATCAAGAAATCTAATAACAACAGATGCTGACAGGGATGTGGCCAGAAGGGATGGCTACTACACTTTTGATGGGGTTGTAAACTCATTCAACCACTATGGAAAGCAGTTTGGCGATTCCTCAAAAGACTAAACATGGAGCTCTCATTTGACCCAGCAATTCCACTCCTTGGCATTTACCCAAACATCCAGAAACAAGGACATATTAAATCCATTAGCACAACAATGTTCATTGCAGCACCATTTACCATAGAGAAGATATGGAACCAGCCCAGATGCCCCTCAGTAGAATGGATCAAGATGTACTTATATAGAATGGAATGGACATCACTCATTTTCTAAGGGAATGGAAAAACTTGGAAAAAAATCATATTAAGTGAAGTAAACCAGACCCAAAGGAACATAGGCTCAATGGTTTCCCTCAACTGTAATAATTAATTCACATGTAGGACTCTCCTAGCAGAGGGTCACAATAGCTCAAAAGCTATGCACATAAGGTCTTATAGGATGAGACCACATGAAATGAACTCTAGGATATAGAAACAAGAGGTTTATCTTGTGTGATTGTTGTTCTTAATGTACTATGTTATTTCTTTTCTCTTTTTTCCCCTTGTGGTTAATCTCATGTAGTTACTGTATCTGACTTTGTTACCTGGGATATTGTATATACGTTTATTTGTTTATTTGAAAGAGGGAAAGGAAGCGTGGGAAACATGATGATTGGGAGGGATGGGAGAAGGGAAATGGGGAGGAAACTATTAGAAGGGGTATCCATATGCGAGAAATAATAGTAACCCCTCTATACATTAACCTGACAATGAAATAAAGTGAAAAAAGAAAATTAAAGCACAGAAATAGTGAAGTAGAGAATGGCTTGTCAGTAGAGAACAATCATCCTTAAATTTTATGGATTGTAAATTTGTTAAATGTTAGAAATTTCAGAAGAGCTTGATGGATTTTTTCATTTACTCTGTGTTTCATGAAGAGTTCCTATATGAAGTGAATTCTATATACTTAAAAAATCAGTGCTAAATTTTGAAGAAGTTTTCTTATTTGTAACCCAAATGGGTATTTTTGATTGCTTGTTAGATTTACTATTATATACAGAAAGATCTTACCATTTGGGTAAGAAAGGAAGGGTTATTATTGTTTTTCTTTAGTTTAGCTTTCTACATACAGGAACACCGAATATTTGCTTTAGGTTAAGGGCACAATTATGTTATTTTGCTATACCCTGTTTAGAGACAGCAACTTATTTTTATCATGAGTATATTTGGGTAATACATCCTGTAAATTTATGGATTTACAATTTAAGGGTCCCTGAACTAATATTTAATGCCTTAGTGTTGGATGTCAGCTTATAGGCAATCCAATTTAGGACAAAACCTATGTTCCTAATCTTCATAGTTTAGATTTTGCTGGGGTGGGGGGATGCTAGGCTTGATTTAGTACTTTACTCTGTCCATCAAAGACATAGCACAGTATCTGTGGTGTTTTACTCTTTAATCAGAGGTGACAACCTTTTCACTATTCATTTTTGCAACTTTGAAGAGGAAATTGATGGCATGAATTTTCTATCTTCTTTTGACCTTGAGCTGCAATCTGATTTGCTTTGTTAAGTTTTAATTTTATGACACACCACATCTCTGTCGTTTCCAAAATTAAACTACAGAGGAGAGGTATATTTTTCTCACTGGGGTTATGAACAGAATAAATTATCAGAGAATTATGCTTAAATGAATAATATAAGTATAGGGATGTTGACTAGGCCAGCTATACCTCCCCACACAAACAGCTTGTTAATGTGCAATCAGTCATTGGAGTTGTCATGAACTTGAAGCTTAATGAACAGGTGGAGAAAGGATGAATCCCAATCCAAAATGGATCTGACAGCTTATCAGGCAATTTCACTGATCGCTAATCCATTTCATTTGGCAACTTAATTTATCACACAGTTAGAGTTTCATCCCATGGGTTTCTAGGTGGAAATTAATTAAAAATATGTCCAAAACTACTGGGTTTAAGACACCCCTTAAGCTTTGTGAGGATACTTAGAAATAAGACATTTGTTATAAATGTATAAACCAGGTTCGTAGGATTCCATTTGTGTTCATCCAATTCCCTTTTGAAAATATATGGGTGATGCTAATATTTGATAGTATAATTATGGCATGAATTATTTCTAAATAAATAAATGATTATTAATTTATTGCTGAAATCATTACAAAAATAATAAGCTAGATTTTCTTGTAATTCTTTTTTTAATATAAAAACAATGTTGATCTTAAAGCCTGTTTTATAGCACCCACAGCAAAAAAATAAAGAGCAAGAGAAATCGTGTCTTTAAAACTCATAATTTACATTTTCCAATTGTGTACAGATTTTTTTTTTGGCCTGGGGTTTGAACTCAGGGCCTGAGCACTTTCCTTGGGCCTTCGTCAAGGCTAGAATACCATTTGAGCCACAGCACCACTTCCAGCTTTTTCTATGTATATTGTACCGAGGAATCAAACCCGGGTCTTCCTGCATGTTAGGCAAGCACTCTATCACTAGGCCAAACTCCAGGTCCTGTGTACAGATTTTTTTTTTGCCAGTCCTGGGCTTGAGCTCAGGGCCTGAGCACTGTCCTTGGACTTTCTCAAGGTTAGAGCTCTACCACTTGAGCCTCAGCACCACTTCCAGCTTTTTTCTATGTATGTGGTACTAGGAATCGAACCAGGGTCTTCATGCATGTTAGGCAAAGCACTCTATCACTAGGCCAAACTCCTGTCTCCTGTGTACAGATTTTTAAGTAAAGGTTATTATTTCACTTTAACGGTATCTATTAAAGTTTAAAATAACTTCAGAACCAGAAACACATTTTCTTCACTTTCTAAAGCCTTGATTTATAGTGCATAGAAAGTTAAATTGAATATTGATCCTTGAAAAGCAAATGTGTTCTGTAAAAAAATATGACAGAACCAAAGAAGACAATAGAAGATGATAGAGTGATTGATTGCACAAAACTAGGAGATAGGTACCGCCCTCTTCTGTCATCTCTCAGCAGCTGTAGCTCTGAGAGAGTGTTAGGGATGAAGTGTTAGAGACAGTTCACCCTGACATGAACAGTTACATTTTATAAGAAGATTGAAGACAGTTGGCAACAAATCATTTGTGAGAAGGAATGTGAGATATGAGGAATGAGGCACAAGATCAACAAGATATATGATATAACTTCAGGAAAGGACATGAGGGAATTTTTTTATAATTTTAAAATCAGGGAGCACCTTCAAAAAGGATTTCATTCAGTGAAAAATAATTGAGATGACAGAAAACCACAAAGTGGCAATATCACTGCCATTGATTGGATATGCCAGGCAAATTGTGGCTATCATTCATATTACTATGCTTATTAAAGTAATATCTTCATAGTCTAGAGTGTCTCATTGTTGAGTTTTCCTGGCATCCTTCCCAAATTCCCTGTCTCAGTTTGGCATTTTTTTTCCACTTGCAACACAGTACAGATTTGCAACCTTCACAACCAAGCTGTTATTTTTCTCTTTAAAGGAGGGTGGTCAAGTACTAGCCTTTGCAAATCAAGCCAAAGGAAAAAAAATTATGGAAGCCATTGCTTAACTTACTGTCCACCCCCCACAATAGTATATCAAACTTTAGTAGGTAACAGTAAGAAAAAAGGGGGCGCACGAAAACACAAATGGATCCAGTGTGCTTTTTTAAATACCATTTCTGACTGAAAAAAGCTGCTGACTGTGTAATGTTATTAATTGATAAAATATCTCACTTACGATGTAAATGGAAGATGTTTAAACCACAACTAAGATTTAAATACGAGGAACATAAAATGAAAAAAATCATCTTGATTGCCATCAAGGATGGCAAATATTTTTTCTTTTTTTCTTCCTCTTCTTTAGTTTCTTTCATTTCCCACCTTTTCCTCCTTCCTGTACTCCTCCCTCTTATCATATTTTCCCTCTTCCCCCCTCCCTCTCTATTTCAACCACTTTAGATAGTTTTTAGTACAGGAAGATATTCTTTTATATGTGATGAACAGGGCACTTACTTATAAGTAAGGTAATGGAATACTTTTTTTTTTTTTTTTTTTTTGCCAGTGTTGGGCTTGAGCTCAGGGCCTGAGCACTGTCCTTGTACTTTCTCAAGGCTAGAGCTCTACCACTTGAGCCTCAGCACCACTTCCAGCTTTTTTTCTATGTATGTGGTACTGAGAATCGAACCCCGGTCTTCATGCGTGCTAGACAAGCTCTCTATCACTAACCAAACTTCCGACCAGTCTTTTTAAAGTTACCTCCTCTCTCATTTTCTCCCATTTACTCCTCCCTACTCTCCTCTACCCCCTCTCCTGCTCCGCCCCCATCCCAAGTTGTATTGTTCATTTCTAATAAAGTATCATTGTTGCATTAGTTCATCCTTTGTCCTGTTTCTGGGATTCACTTTCCCTTCCATGGATCAGATAAAGTTATTTACAAGGCAAAGGATACAGAAAACAAAAATAGAAATAACTGCATACAAGACATAATAAGAACTTCTTATTTCCAATTCTTGGAGTTCATTTTGATATACTTCATTATATATGGCCCTATGCACTTAGCAATTGGGCTATTGTGATCCCCTGTTAAGAATGTCATAGACATATTCCAGTTATTACAAATGAAGGAAACCATGTTCTTTGGGCATGATTTACTTTGCCTTTCAGGTCTTTCCATTTCTCTTACAAATGGAGTAATGTCATTATTTCTGACAAAAGCATAGAACTCCATTGTGTATATTTACCACATCTTCTTGATCCATTCATCTAGAACATGTGAGTTGGTTCCATATCTTAGCTATGAGAAATAATACTGCAGTGAACATGATTGTGCTGGTAGTTTTAGTATGGCCTTGTTTGTGATCATTTGGGTAAATGCCCAGGAATGGGAGCACTCTCCTTGGGCTTTCTCAAGGCTAGAACTCTACCTCTTGAGCCAAAACACCACTTCTGGCTTTTTTCTATGTATGTGGAACTGAGGAATCGAACCTGGGTCATCGTGCGTGCTAGGCAAGCACTCTACCACTAGGCCAAACTCCTGGCCCTTCCTTTGCTTCTTTTAACAGAGCCTTAGATTTTAAACAGGGAGAAGCTTGTAGTTTTACTGAAGTTGACAATATTCTAACTTTTAATGAAAATATGTGATAATTTGCTCAAATATAGTGTTGCTGATAAAGCTTAATTTAATAAAGAGAAATTGGAAATGAATATTCTTTAATAAGATCTTATTAGTGACAAATAGTAATTATTCAGTGTTATGTAATTTCAAAGACTGAAAGGGACAGAAACATAATCCAGGCCATATAGTTCATATTATAGATAGGAAAGGAGAGCTCTAGAGATAGGAAGTGACATACTCAAACATGTGAAGGGTACATTTGGTAGAATCATGAGGAGAATTCCTAATACTTTTGTTACCTTTCATTTAATTGCATGTGCTATAGACAATTAACAATACAAATTATTAATTCATTAATAATCTGCCTTTGAAGCGTTCACTTCATGAATTATAGGTGGCAATTGAAACTTCTGTTAGTAGCAATATAGGTTGGCCCAATTTAGGATAAATTTTGTGTTGTATTGCTGTTGAATATTTGTGGTTTGCTCTTGATTATGCAAGAAAATACTTGTGAAGATACTGCTTCTGTGCTACTTTGGCTGTCTCCCCATCCTTCCTGACTGCTTTTCTACAGATATCTTTTTACTTGAAATTACAAAACTCAGAGAGACATTGTTATATCTTTTAATAAAAGTATTGATCTCTAGTCTGTATGAAAACATCTTAGCTGTTAAATTATTTTAATAACTTCATGCCTTAGAATATACTTTCTATTTCTTTAATTTTATTATATTGAAAATCTTTATTGGTAGGTAATAGTAACTTCAATTACTGCCTGTTTTAAAGTTGGCTTTTCTTTTAATTTAAATATATAAATACATTTGTTTTCTTTTTAACTTCTTTCTGCTCCATAAAAGAAAGATTTTTTATGGGCCATCAAAGTATTTCTTAGGTCTTCTTAGGAAGAGCCTATCGTTGCGAAGGGTTCTAACTTCAGGGTTTGCCTACTTTCAGATATTGTTTTGTAAAATAGTGTTGTGTGCTCATGGTTGCAGCTGCTGATCATTATAATTTGGATTATCTTTTTCTTTCACAATTAACTATCCAGGGAAAGGTAATTAGCTTTGTTTCTGAATTTCTGTTTCTTGTCTTTAAAATGGACATAATAATAGCTGTAGGGTCATTGCTTGGATCAAATAAAAAAAAGCACACATTCCTGGCACAATTTTCAGTGCTCATAAATAGTAGCTGTAGAAAGACTGTACTAGAGTGAGAACACAGAAAAATATTTTGAAATATTTTTCTTGTTAGCCATTATCTACTTCATTATCAATTAATCTTCAGTCATTATCTGCTGACACAAAAGACATGGAATTATCTTAGTAGAAGAAATTTATTAGAAGGTTCTCAAAGAGGATACTCTTTAAAGCATATTTATTTTTTCCTATGATAAGGTGAACAGTTCTTTCTCAAAGGGAATTACTAGAACAAATGTTTGAAAATTTTCCTCTGGCAAGTACCATATCTAATTCTGGGAATAGTGCATATTTGGATATGTGACAATATCTTGTGCAGAAATTTTGTATAAATGTATAACAATTCCATCTGTTCATTTTTCATTTTGTCATCTTGATTTTTCTATTATAGACTCCTAAGGTGAAGAGATATCCTTCCCCATAGAGTCTGTGTCTCTAGCCCACAAAGCTTCTTTCTAGTTCATGATGAATAAATCTGCCCATTATTCAGCATTAGAGATTGTATGCCTTTTTCTTTCAGATTGTAATTTAACTTAAGTCTGGTAGCAAACTAATTTCTTTTGATGAAATTTTAGTGAGACAAGATGAGTTGGCTATTTCTATAGTTCCGTGCCTTAGAGAAATAAACCTGTGTTATGAAGAGAAGTACAGAATAGGGTTTATAATTTTTAGTGCAGTACTTGAAGTATTGCCATGAGTATAATCTGCTGGGTTTGCATAATAAAATAACATAGACACTGGCCTGAACAACAGAAATTTATTTGTTATATCTCTTGAGAGTGCTAGTCCCAGGCCAAATCAAATATATTGTTTCTCCTGAGGCCTCTTTCTGTGACGTGCAGGATATTAGGGTCATATATGCCAAATGTATCAATGCATTTTACATAGCTTGACTCGGCAGAAATACCTGTCTTCTTCCGATAGCTAATCATGTCTTTTTTTGTGCTTATGAATACTGTCGTCTATTTTCATTTCTACTTGTTCTGAGGATACCAGTCAGCCATTTGGATCACGATGTACACTACCATCCTCAATGTAACTTAATTAACCTCTATAAAGACCTCATTTAAATACAATTACATTCTAAGGTAATAGATATTACAACTTTAAAACAAAAATATTGGGGAGACATAATTGAGTCCATAATATAGTTCAGGATGGAAAAGATGATGTCATTTTGTCTAAAAGCATATTGTAGTGTGGACTCAATTAAACTGGGTCACCCAAGACTATCAACAGTTAGATTTAGTTACAGTATTAGGGATGTCTCTAAATTTAGAGGGGAGTCAATCAGAAGAAACATATGTGGGAAGAAAGTAGGAAAAAAAAGTTTGTCTTTCTTCTTTATATCAAGGAAAAATCTATATTTATCATAGGACAATTCATTAAAACAGTCCATTTCTACTATATAGCTGACCTGAAATAAAATAACAAATTTTGAAAGTCCATGTTTAATCCATTAGCAAGGCTTGTTAATTATTTTCTTATAGGGAGTAATAACGTTCCAGTTCTACTTTTTTGTCTGAAGTAAATAAAGATACTCAATAAACAAGTTTGTATTTATTTAAAAATATATTTATGAGTGCAATGCAATTTGATCAATAGTCACTTCTTTTACCTACAGTTGGTACTCTATCATTTGAGCCACACCTCCACTTTCAGTACACTTTTTTTTTTTTAGGTTGGTCATAGGGCTTGAACTCTGGGCCTGGGCACTGGCCCTGAGCTCTTCAGCTCAAGGCTACCACTCTACCACTTGAACTACAGAATCATTTCTGGTTTTCAGGTGGTTAATTGGAGATAAGAGTCTCACTGACCTTCATGCCTGGGCTACTTTGAACCGTGATCCTCAGATCATAGCCTCCTGAGAAGCTAGGATTACAGGTGTGAGCCCATGGCGCTTGGCTTAATACACTTTTTAAATAGGAACAAATTGGTTTAACTATGTCATGTTTTTGAGATAAATTGTGTATACTTCAAATCAGTGGAATCTCTTTAGTGAAGAATTTCCTTTCAAGGACAAAGTAAGTGTTTAACGCCTACTTTCAAGATCTGTGAAAATATGAAGTTTGAAAAGTTGTTGAAGTTTTAAAATGTTTCAATATTGAGTAATATTTATGACTTCCTTTTGGCAGGGGATAAAGAACTATTTTCTAAAACTTGGCTATTAAAATCTTTGTGCCAACACATTCCAAATGAACTACTGTTTCTTTCATTTCATTTCTTTAAAACAAGCACATTTTCTAGGCTTTCTATATTAACGATCAGCCAAATAATCAAACCGTTGAAATTCACCCAAAGCAAGACAGATCAATGTAGTTAAATTGGTATTTGCTTATGAAGTTATTTTCAAAAAGTGGTACAGTTGTCTGCATCATTTCTGTATCTCAAAATCATTTGGATGACATAACATCAGAAGATATTCATTCAAATGTTCCTCTTAAAACCCAGTTAATTTGGATCATTCACATTAATGGAAGGAAAGCAAAGGCATGGAGACTCTTAAGAGGACTTTAATCCATACTCTACTTTTTTTTTACATTAGCAAGTATTTTGATACTATTTTGTCCACATCATTATAGGCCAAGGAGATATAGTGGTTTAATAGGAATGACAGATCTATTCAGTAAACAAATAAATGTATTAAAATATCAAATAGTGATAAATACCATGTAGACAAAACACCAAAAGGGGGTAGTATTTCAGATTAAAGTGACCATGGGAAATCCTGAGGGAATGATATCTATACAGAGATCCAAATGAATAAAGGAACAAATTATATAAACCTTAGTAAACATATATCTACTAAAGTTTCTAGCATAGTTTAAGACTTTTGTTTTCTAAATCTCTAAATTCTTTGCCAAATATAGTACATTTCCCAACTTGTGATGATTAAATTTAAGATTTTTTTCTCTTACTTTATGATGATATTATAGTAATGATAGTAATATACATATCCATAGTCACATACATATCCATAGAACCTATACTTCACATTTTGAAATTTTGATAGTTTTCTGGATTGCCAGTATGTGCTGTGGTTTTGGCAGCAGTAACAATAGTTAGCTGAAGCTTTCATTCAGCCACACAATCACCACTGTGAATTTAAAACAACAACAATGATGACAACAACAAAAACTCTCCGACTGTCTATATAGTGTTGCTAAGCTATAATGTCTTGTGGGGTTCAGATATTAAGTATGCATTTTTTAAACTTATGACACTTTCAAGTTAGGATAGTTTTATTGGGGTGCAACTTGTAAGCATCTGCACTGATATCTTACTCAGTTCTATCCTTCATGAATGTTTTTTTTGCCCTAACAACTAAGATACAACTGTAGAACCTTCCTCAGCTACTACAAGTCACCTGGGGTAGAGTATACTCCTTCTCAGTTTGGCCCACAGTCAATGACGAGTTGAAATGGGACTATAATGGTCTGTTCATTTTGCCCTAGAATTGCCTCTGAGTCAGCCAAGAATGTGACTAGACCTGTACAGTAGGGAGACTTCTCCTGCCTAAACCTGCTTTCCGTCACTCTCTTTTCATAGTTTTGATTGCAAAGACACATTTACTGTCTTGTGTGCTCACCTTGGTTAAGAGGTCTGTTTCTTAGAGAATTCAGTGTTCACTGTGAAGTTTTCTGAACATAAATCTTACTTATGATCCTATTACAAGTTCTATTTTATATCAAGTCACAGTCTGATTTCTGATAGTCTTATGTGTTAATTAGAACCTAACTTTATTGATGCTTTACTTAGAGCATAGTTTAGAAATTGGTAAAGATATTGTATTTGTTCTTAAACACTTCGTTCACTGAGAGAAACGTGCTGTTTACCTGCAATGCTCTGAATATCACAGTATAACTATATTCAGTTAGACCAGACTAGAGTCTGGTAACCTGTAGTACTTATTATGGAACACAACCAAAATAAGTTTGCATTACAGGAGTTGTGGAAGAAAAGTATGAAAAGGGATAGAAAGCTTATTTAAAGAAACAATGGCTTAAACTAGATCTGGTAAAAATGTAATTGCATTTTGAGTAGAGTGGTATAAGGGGGATACTGAATTTAAGGTCATCCTGAGTTATGTAGATAGACTTTATGTCAACAAAAATGTCCCAAAATAGTAAGAAAGTAAGAAAAAAAACAAAAGTCATAGTTGTTGAAAACTTCTAAATCTGAGATATGGACATCAATTACATAAAGCTTAAAGATCTTCAGTCAGATACAACTCAAAGAGGTTATTACTAACATATATTAAAATCAAGCCGTTAAAATTGAGAATGTTCACTAAATACTATCTTGGAAATAAGTAGGTAACAAACAGTATTTAAAAAGACATGCTGGTTACCTTACTTTCGTGACATCACCTTTACAATAAATAAAAATAAATAAAATAAAAAATTGAGAGTATTTTGAAAGTTGATATAGCATAAAAGCTGCTCCACTTATTTTTGAGAAGCCCCACTATTAATATCTATAGAAGAGTAATTCACACATAAGGAAACACAGGAGTCTCTAGCTGGTTTATTTGGGGGGTATTTGGAATCAGGTCTTACAACTGAGAATACATAAAAATGCTTCATGAACTTACTTACAGGTGTAATTTAATTGATCTCATAGAAGTGTAGAATGATAGTTACCAGTGGCTGACAGTTGGAGGAAATAGGGAGCAGTTGATTAAAGGAAAAAATGTTTCACTTGTAAGATGAATATATTCTGTGTATATAATATATAACATGGTTACTATGGTTCACATATCTGAAATTTGCTAAGTGAACATATCCGAAATGTTATCAACATACAGACACAGACACACAGACACACACATGCACACACACACACACATACACACACACAAAACTCTGTGAAGATGTAGATATACAAATTGCTTTGTTGATAACCATTATTTATAAATATTTCAAAATATCAACGAGTATACCTTAAATATATATATTTGTCAATGGTAGCTCAATAATAAACTTTCCTGTTCAAAATGCAAAGATGAACAAAGATTCTATTTTGGAAAAGTTACAGAAAAGAGAAATTTTCTTGGCTAATTTCATTGTTTTCAAAGAATAGAAGAAAATATTTTTCATTAAAGGCAAATGATAGCTGGGCACTGGTGGCTCACACCTGTACTCCTAGCTACTCAGGAGGCTGAGGTCTGAAGATCCTGGTTTGAAGTCAGCTTGAACAGGAAAATCCTAAGACTCTTATCTCTAACCACCAGAAAAAAATAGATGTGGAGCTGTGGCTCTGAGTGGTATAATGAAGCCCTGAGTGCAAACCCAAAGACAAAAAGAAAAAGCAGCCTGTAATCCTACGTACTCAGAAGGCTGAGATCTGAGTATTGGAGTTCAAAGCCAGCCCAGGTACGAAAGTCCATGAGACTTACTTTCAATTAAACACCAGAAAACTGGAAGTGGTGCTGTGGCTAAAGGGGTAGGATGGTACCTTGAGCTGAAGAGCTCAGGGACAATGCCCAAGCTCAGAGTTCAAGTCCCACGACCACCTCCCCCCCAAAAAATAGCAAATGAGAAAGAAAAATAGAAAAATGTCTGATATATAATTTACCATAGTAAATATAGCATGCTTATATTTGGAATTTTAAGTGAATTTGGGTAGAACATGTCCCTATGCTTACACATTTTATATAGAAATAATCATATGGTGCTTTAAGATTTATTGCTTGCTTTATGTTTTTACCCCTTTTTGGTCTATCAGTTTTAATACCATGTTAGTGTTAATGGTGCCAAACATCACACTGCTGGCAACTAAGCAGAATGATTTTAAAACAACATTAGCATTTCTTCAAACATAAATTCTCTTTTGTTTTTCCTACTAACTGTGTTGGTTCTTCGCAGGAAGATCTGGAGAGATGTTAGGGAGCTTTCTTTACCCCTGAACTTGATGGTGCTTCAGTAACTTTGATCAGGTCAGCAGAGGTAGCTCCTTTTTGTCACCAGGGTGTGCTGTGCTTCCACCAATCAGAACGTACTGCAGGGGATCTGAAACTGGACGGGAGTCTCCACTGGGTTTGCTGCTGCTTAGCGACCACAGGTTTTCTTGTTTAGTCTCATACAATCATCTGAACAACTTGTGAGATGTGGACATTGTGTGCGTGGGGAGGGAGGGGGACACCATCCTTTCCTGATCTCTAGTGTCCTCTGAGCTCGTGCATCTTGCTTTTCAGGGAATGCCTAGATATTCAAGAATCCTGTGCTGTTATGCATTGTGCTGCTGCCACACACACACACACACACACACACACACACACACACACACACACACACACACACACACACACGCACTATTTTGCTAAGTAAGAAATCAGTATGAGGTTGCCAAATTGATGCTTTTAAAAGTCTCATATCTCTGGCATTTTAGCAAACTTGTTCCTGCTTTTAGGACTTGCATCTTACTTGTTATTTGCTTATGTTCATCATGAATTTGGAATTGATCAGAACTGCATTAAAAATGTCTTGGGGGAAGGGAGAATACGGTCAAGAATTCATTATATATACCACAAAATTAAGAAAAATAAGGAAAGTGGTGGGACAGAGGTGGGTGAAAATGTCAAAGGGGATGACACAGATCAAGATGCATTGTATTCATAAAATGCCTTGCCCATTGGCAAAAAAAATCCAATACATGTCCTACAAAATTAAGAATAGCCAGGGAAGGGGTAGATGGGGAGGAATGTGTGAGAATGCCCCAATCAAGATGCACTGCTTTGTTGAATGACAACTCCTTTGTACAACCATTTAAAAATTATAAAGTATTTTTAAAAGCCCTTGAATTTAAAAATATTAGTGTTAATACTTTTATGAAATATTGATATTCCACTAGAATATCAATAGATATACCCAAGTACACTATCACTATGAATAAATATTTTCTGAGATCTTGATTATAAAGCATTACTTTATATTTACTTATAAATTAAGAAAAAAACTTAGTATGTCTATACAGAATTATTAAAAGACCAGATTCACTTAAGTGATTATACATATACACACATACATACACAAAAGTACAACATGGAAATGCCTCTGATAGACTAATCTAACATTGCATGATACTTCAAATTTTTGTTTTATTCTTTTTCTGTAAATACAATTTATCTTTTATTCTCTTGATGTGTGTGCGTGTGTATCTATGTACACTCTGAAAATGGGGCAAACTCTAACACTCTTGCTTCTTTCATTTTTTTGCTTAAGACTGCCACTGTACTACTTGAGCCATACCTCTATTTCAAGAATCCATCTTTTGATAATAATTTTCTTCAAAAAAAGTTTGATTAGGAAGAAGCTTAAACAACTAATTTGTTTATAAAATAAAGTGTTTATAGAAGCTGGTTTTATACATTGTTTTCAATAAATTAATATGTAATTTCCTTTGAAAGGGCTTTTTTTTCTATGTTCTTAGTTTGTTGCTGTTGGTCCTGAGGCTTGAACTGAAGGCCCTGAGCTTGCTTGGTTAGTGGGATGAGATCTACCCTTACTTTTCAGTGGTTTGTGTTTAGGGCAGAGTCTTAATGGCTGCCTGAGCATATGCCTACTTTGCCTACCTACTTTAGACTTCCTGTCATTGCTAGAGTCACAAGCCTGTGTTGGCATGTCTAGCTTCCCTTTGTGTAGACAGACTTTTTTAGATTTTTCCTTTCAGTCTGGTCTTGAACCTTGATCCTCCCATGAGAATGGGAAAGCAGCGAGGATTACAAGCATGAGCCTGAAGGACTCTGGGCTGTATTGTGAGATAGCTTTAGGAAATTATTTATATTACTTTGACAGAGACTTTTTCTGTAGATAGTATTATCTTCAAGAATACTGTTATAAGGCCAACTTATAGCATATCAAAACTGAAGATAGCATTTTACATATTTGATATAATGATACTGACTGACTAGCAAGGTTTTCAAGAAGGTGAGCTTTTATAGCAATGTGGAAATGGTTCAAGAATGTAATATATATAGAATTCTTGCTTGATGTCCACTTAATTGAAAAAACACATAATAGGCTATGTTCTCAGTTTTGCTATAGGAACATTACTTGGCTTTTTTATTTAAAAATTGCTAATGAATAAATTCATATACCCACTTTGAAAGGTAAAGTCTCTCTTCATTTTCTTTAACCTTGTTTCAGACTGAAGTAAGAGATTTTTGATTTTTGAACTGTAAGTATAAATGCAGATTTTTGCTGAACTTTGGCAAATGAAATACTATCTTTAAGAAATTAAAATGTCTGGTTGAGATTATCTTTAAAACAACAGGAAGTCTCATTATTTGGGAAAAGAAAGCCAGGATTAAAAAGTGGACAAAATGCAGTTCAGTAGTAAGTTTCCTTTCAAAGTTAAAATATTAATGCAGTTGGGGTTTACTCTAGGCAAAGTTTCTTCCTTCCCCCATTTTGATACAAATAGGATATGTTTTTCTATTTTTGATATTTATCATCTTTTTAATTTCCATTAGCTAGTTTTTCATATTTATTCATTTTGCTTTTGGAAATTTATGCAGCATTTTTTATTACAAACAATGACAAAATGTTTGAAATTATTGATAACTATCAGTGCAAATAGTACAAAGGTAAGTATAAATAAAACTTAGTTGATATATCATGGTTATTTAAAAATATGTGCTCCAAAAATATGTGCTCCAGCTCAGAGTTGTAGTTCAAAAAGTATTGATTCAATTAATTTGTACTTAGTTTTCATAGATTTCAAAGATTTTCTGGGGATGGCTGGACATGTTGGTTTATGTCTATATGGTTTGACGCTCTCCTGTGAAAAAGCTAGTAAGACCTCATGTTAACAAAACAAAATTGGTACTTTTTAAGTACTCGTGGTTCCATAAAGCAGTATGTTTAAGTGGGAGGATTATGGTATGAGGCCCATCCAAGGCAAAAATGCACAATTATATCTGAAAATTGACTGATGCAAAAAAAGAAAAAAAACTACACATGAGCTCAAGTGGCAGAATGCCTGGCAAGTCCAAAGCCCTGTGTTCAGATTCTAGTATTACCAAAACCAGTCAATAAGCACAAAATAGACATTTCAAGCTTGTGTAAAATACCAATTTGTAATGTTTTCTTATTGGTGAAATTCTAGGCGATAGAGCTTTGATAGGTTGACTCTCCAGAAATGCTTGCACCATTGTTTTATGCACATAATATTATTGGAAGCCTGTTCAATCATTAGTTAGGGGGCTTTCTTATATAAACCAGTATGCTACTGAAATATTTCTTCTCTGTTTACAGTTTCACCATATTGAAGTTATTTTCAGCTTTGGGTTTCTCTGAATCTTCAGTTATTGGCATAAGTTGAGTGAACACTGCAATGTTTTCTTTTTTACTGCCCTCCCCCAATTTGTTGCTGCTTGTGTTCACTTCACATTCCCTAACATTCTGGTTAGCTGTAGGCTAGAATTTTAAAACTAATCACAAAGAGAAAAAAATACAGATACAGCACTGTTGCTGACTTACCATTCTAGAATTTACTGACATGTTTTATTGTATAGAAATTATCAGCTCTTGCCTTTAATGTCCTCCTTCTTATGACTGGTAAAGGGATCAGGGAAAACACTGAGAAACTGAAGAAAGTGCCCCCAAACTTTTCAGCTTTTTAATTTTTCCTAGATGAGAGCCAGAACAAGTGGCAAGGAAGAGATTACCCAGAGAACAGTCCTTTTCATTTCTTTGTCTATCACAGTCACCCTGAGCTAACAGGGAACACTAAGGCCCTGGGCTTGTTGAAGTAGGCTAAGACTTTTGTATTGATTCTGTTTCCCCAAGTATTCTAACATCAACTAGAGCTTGAGAACCACTGGTGGTGGTATTGAAAAGTATCTCAAGTTTGCTTATTCTTGAGGCTGTAAGGGGAATGAGGAGAGAGTTGGGTAGGAGAAAGGCTGACTTTATGAAGGCCTTTTATGTGAAGGAATGAGGCAAGTGCTTTCAGATGTTGTCATGTTGAACCTGCCCGCCTCCATCTGACCAAAGAAGTTTATAATACATAACAGAACTTCAATCCTGTTAAAATCCATCCATTTTTAACTCTGTGTTTCCTTGTGTCACTCATTCAGCAACAAATTCTTTCTCAGCCTTACTTTTCTTCTGTGTCTATGAAGAACCAGTACCTTACTGAGTTTGAAAATTAAATGATATGTGTGAAACACTTGGAGCAATGGAAAGTACTGTGAAGCATACTATCAGTGTTGACTATCATCATCATCATCATTATTATTACTATATTTCCTGATGCAGAGCAACACATTACCTGTCCTCAGTTTAAGAATAGTGGGAATATGGAGTTGCAAGAAATGTGTTCTTCTGGGCAAACGATTGTTCCATGTGAGTAAAATGAAGTAAAAGCAAGGTATGCTGAAATGCAAAGATGGAGCCTGGGCATTTCCCACTCAGTATCAACTTTAATCTGCACTTCAAAAAACTTTAGGCTATTCAAAGAGACCCTAAGCACTTACATGGACAGGAAAGGAATTGTGACGAATGAAGTAGGGCTTGAACTGAGAGCCTGTTATTTGTTAGACAGTGGCTAACCAGAGACACTCTGTCAGTCCCTTTTTGCATTGATTATTTTCAAAAAAGCAATTGCTTTTTTCCCCCAAGGGCATGAGAATTGCAATCCTTTTTATGCTTCCCTATGTCACTTAGATGACAGATGCATGCACTATACTTAGCAAATGCTTGTGATAGAGCCTTGGGAACTATATGTAACTATGTATGTATGTATGTATGTATGTATGTATGTACTTTGTCCACTTTGGCCTTGATTCTCAGTCCTCTGATTTCTACCTCCAGGTAGTTAAGATAAGACTTGAACTATATACGGCCCATACCTAGTTTTAGAACTTCTTTTTAATGGAAATACTGTATATTAATACAATGTTTTTAGCAAATGAGTGACTGAATGCATAATTTAAAAAGAACGATTTTCAAGCTTGTGATGAATTTATGTCTTTTGAATTCTCTTCTAATAGAAGTGTAGTTTAACCATTAGTGACTGTTTACCGTTTTTGATAACTCAAGCAAATTCACTAGAAAAAATTAAGTAAAAAAACCTGGGTGTTAAATTAGTTAAATTTTCATGCTATTAGGTATTAGAATTAAGACAATAGAGGTAAAGCAGGATACTTTTGGTAAATGAAGATTTGAAGCTTCTGAATATCAGTACTACCAGTAACTCCTATCTGATCCATTAATGACAGTGTACAGCACAGTGCTTGGCATGAAGCAGATAGAACATGTTTGGGGTGGATGGAAGAAGTTAAGTAGGAAATACAGGTAAATTGCTAAATGAAGACTTTTGTGATCTTACCTTGTGGCATAAACAACTTTGGGAGGCATCTGTATACTGGGACCTGGAAGACATGTCTGCATAATTCATCTAGCTATCTGTTTTGGTATGATTGTCTCAGAAAACAATTTTATTATTTTGGTCTTGTTATATTTTCAGATTTACTTTCATCAGACCCTGGTAGTTTTTATGTAGTCAAGGAGGCTGTACTATTTCATATTCCTACCGCATTAATCTTTTGTAACTACATTCATCATAATTCCTTTCCTGTGAAAAACTGCTCATCTCTAGTGACAAGAAGGTGTTGAGGATTAAACAGATTTTATGGAGAAACTCAGATTTCTGATAAATAAAATTTTGGGGTTTTGTATATTTTAGTATTTTGTCCTGCTTTGTTATTTTCATTTACAGAGTAAATACAAAGTTATGACAGTAAAACCTTATCCTGTAATCAAATTAATTCTTCTTGTCATAATGAGTTTATACAGTAGCAATCTAATTTGTCATTTACTTTTGGAATTGTTAGCTTTATCCCAAATGCAGATAATACCTTATTTCTTTTGGTTGGGTTTTAGTTTAAATATATTTATTGAGTTCTCTTTAAAGAACACCACAAAATCAGGAAGGAAGAATTTATTCATATTCTTTCTCTAATTGTGATCACAGATACACAACTTTATATCCCTTTTTTTTCTGAAATTCCTTCTGATTTTTGTATTCCTTATGCTGTTGCTTTAAAGGAAAATCCTTTTAGCCAATAATTCAGTGCTTTTAAGGTAGCTTTTTATTTGTAAGAAAAAATTTTTGGTAATAAGAAAGGAGAATGTTGAGATAATAAAAATGCTAAACAGGGCCAGGAGTTTGGACTGGTAGTAGAGTGCTTGCCTAGTATACCCAAAGACCCAGGTTCAATTCCTTGGTACCACCTACAGAGAAAAACAAAAGCTGGAAATGGTGCTGTGACTCAAGTGGCAGAGCTCTAGCCCTAGCTCAGGCCCTTAGCTCAAGCCCAGGACTGGCAAAAATGCTAAAAAATGTATTTAATTATGAATTTGTCAAAAGGAAAAATGATTATAACATAAGAAAACACAGTGCTGACATTGACATCTGCTTGTTCTTATTTTATTCCTTTCATGCTACATATACTCAGGGCCTGTTCTCTCACATGGCTCTCTTCCTCATGTTGGTGCTCTACCACCAAGCAATGCCCCAATTTGTAATTTTGCTGATTAATCTGGAGCTGCAGTCTTGAAAACTCTTCTTTTCAGGTCAGCTTCAAATGGTGATTTACCAGGTCTCAGCTTCCTGAGTAGCTAGTGACATCTATTTCAAAAGTGAGAGCAGAGAATTAGAGTTAGATGAGTAGTTTTGGTTCCAAAACTAGTAAATTATGTAAGAAGACTTACAGCAGCAGAAATTTTGGTTGCATTATATACTAGTAGAGATGATATCCCCTATTTTCTTCCTAAATTTAATAATGTTTTGTGGATATTTTTATATGCCAGTTGCTAATTGTTATAACTTAAATTATGCCTGTTTTAATAAGAATTAATTCATACTTATTATAACAGCTAGAAAATGCAAAGAAAAAGTATGAATTAAATTATGAAAACATCTATCATCTTACCACTTTGGGGATTAACTATGGTTATATTTCATATATAATATTTCAAGACCACACATAAATTTGTATTTGATTTCTCAAAACTGAGATCATACTATGCTTAGTGTTTTATGACTTATTTCCTTCACTTCTCCACATGTAACTGTCCTCCTGCATCATAAAATAACTTCTAAAACATTGTTTTCCATAACATATAGAAATATGTGAGCTATTTCATCCTCTGTTATTGGACATTTAAATACTTCAATAAAGTATTTTGTTACAAATTGTGCTTTTAAGTCTTCTTTTAAATATGTATACATATATATATATAGTGTATACTTTTATAACTGTTATCTTGGGATAAAATGCTTCCAAGACAAAAAGCACACCTTTTAAAGGTCTTGATTCACAATGCCAAGTGGTCTTCTTAGAAAGGCCATTGTCAATTATTTCATCTCTGTGGTTTAAGTGGCATAGCCTGAAGCTATAAGAATGCCACTTGTGTATCCTTATGTGGGGAAGAATGGTTTTGATTTTAAAGCTGGTGATGGATACTTACACATACGCAAATAATACTTTTATATTGAACTGTATGCAGTTATTTTCATGAGTGATTTTTATGGTGGGACAGACAATCCCATGGGTAGATAAAAACAAGATAAGTATCACAGGGTTAACTGCTGTATTGGGAGTGGATATAGTTAAGTCAACTTTTCAAAACAATAACTTGTTGGAATTCTGATGAATGATATTTCTAAAGCTATAGGTCTGTGTTTGCTTTTTGGCACCAAATAATTACAGCTCTGGTTCTTTTCAAAGGAATAGAAAATGTATATTTACTATTTAATTCATCAGTGTTTGTTTTTAACAAACAAAGATGAATGAGCAAAAGTGAGTTAGTGGACAAAAATGAAAGTTTGAGTCTTGGGTCATGATCTTGAACTCTCTTGTTCTAATCCATGTACTATGATATTATTGAGGAATTAGGGCAATTTTTTCTGGAAGTAGTAGCATCTACTCTTTAGTTTTTAGAAAATTTGATTTGAATTTATTGTATATGGCATTTTGAGACAATTGATTAGCCTGCTAGTTTTCAGCTGGTAAAGTATATGTTAAAACAGAATCATTGTTCTCCGTTTCTTTGCTTTTTTTTTTTTTTTTACTCTAACCCAGTGTCTGCTACTAGTAACATTAGGACAATATTCCACCGTGTGTCAATTGTTTTTTGTATTATACAGGTTTTTAACTTAAAAACAGACCATTACCTTGAAAATGAGAATGAGGCGAAAGATGCCCTTAATGTTAATTTTATGTATATTATGCACATGCTACTGCAGGAGGTCTATAATTTTCAATCCAAAATCTAATGAAGATTAAGAACCTGTGCTATTAGGCCCAGGTTTGAGTTTGTCATTTAATTGCTAGTCACAAACTAGAAAAAGGGATACATTGTTTTCACAGATGTAGGCATAAAACTGTACTTCATACTTCTTAGCTCTTCAAAGAATGTGATCTATAACTATTCTATTCAGTTTGGGATTCTCGGTTTAGGTGTTTTTATTTTATTGTTTATTTTTTTATTTTTCATTTTTTTAGCAAAGCGTTACAATTATTTTTGAAGGAAAAAAGAAATGCAATTTTTAAAGGTGATTCTAGAATAAAAAAACAACTACTCAATAGTAGCTTTGAATTATTTTGGTAATTAAGTTGGTAATTGATTTTTCTTTCTTTAACAATTATGTTTAAATTCTTCATTTGTTAGGCTAAAAATGTATGTATGCTCCTCCATGTTGCAGAGGTATTTTGGTTCTATGTGTTAGATTTTTTTTTATTGTTGTGACAAAATACCTGAGAAAACGACTTAGAGGAGAAAGGACTGATTGACTCACTTTTGTTTTTCAGACATTTCAATTCTTTCAATTCATCAGAGCAGGTTAGGCTTCATGGAGCAAAGCAGCTCACCTCTGACTGACTCAGAATCACAAAGAGTGAATGCCTGCACTAGAGGGCTTTCTTGCTTTCTTCCCCCACATTTAATTCTACCACTGGCCCTCAGTTTGTGGGATGCTGCTGCTCACATTTTTGTTAATCCTCTCTGGAAATTACCAACACATCCAGAACTACACTTTACACATCTATTCGCTTCTTAATTCACTCAATGTGAGAATCAAAGTCAACCATCACACCAGTACAAGTTTTTTTTATTGTGTGCCAGTCCTCAGACTTGAACTCAGGGCCTGAACACTGTCTTTCCACTTTCTTAAGGCTGGAGCTATACCACTTGAGCCATAGCACCAGTTCTGGCATTTTCTATGTATGTGATACTGAGGAATTGAACTCCTGTCCTGCATGCTAGGCAAGCACTCTACCACTAGGCCAAACTCCCGGCCTCCCACATTAAAAATTTCTTTTTTAAAGTCCTTTCAGATTAAGAAAGCAATTTAATTTGCTTTGGCTTTAAGTTAAACTTGGAATGAATGGGTAGTTTTAAGTGTGAATATCAATACAGATACGTATTTGTTTTCTGATCTAATAGAAATGATTGTTGAGGTTATAATAAGGGAAAAAGTAGTACACACAAATTTTTTTTGGTATGTTAGCAAATGTTTAAGAAGAAAGTTCTAGGAACAGGAGAGGAAGAGTGATTAACTACATATCTTTCATTAGTGGTAAATTGTGATAACTAGGCAGGAAAACAGTCTTCTTGAATGACAAATGAAAGCAGTGGAAGAAAAGTTTTCAGATGGAAAAAAAATAAAAAAGCTTTTCTAGTGGATTACAGGTAACTTTAGCTGCTTAGTACAATTAAGCAAAATAAATGTGTTCAAAATCATCTGGGAAATTTGCAATGGAAATATGCCCAAATTTCCAGCCTTTCTGTTATCCTGCTGGCAGTGTAGGATTACTGGCTGTCCAGGTCCAAGAGAATATGAAGATTTTTGTCAGAAATACTCAATGTAGATATATTGAGACCATGCAATACTAACATTATCGTATTGATCCTCAGAGGAATCAATATGATCAAATGTACCAGTAAGTGTTTTCTGAATGTATATCACTTAAAATGCTTAAATGGAAAGTGGTCAGGTTTCACCTATGTTATGTGATTGGGAAGAGATAAAGTAAATGAATTAAAATAAAAAAATGTTCTTGATGTGATTTTTAATATTTTCTAGTTATTTAAAATCTGCTTCATATAACCAAGAAGAGACAATATTGTAATGATATATTTATTTAGTATCAAAAAGGAAGATGCTCCTCTCCCCTCTCCTTTTTTTCATAATTTTAATGTCTTTTGCTGGTTTAGGGAAATGATTTGTCAGCTGCTCTGTGAGGAACTCTAAATGCAATAAGAAAATTTTAAATGCACAAATATCGGAAGGAAATGATAGGCTTGCTTCCCAAGACTTTGAATTAATGCTACCTTATTTCTTAATAGCATTATGTCTACTAAATATTTAAAAAGGCTTTTTGAAGACAAATGGCTCTTTTTCATTCCCTACTGTACTGATGACTTGGTGTCTGATTTTGGACTGATGTCATCAGTATTGACTTGAAACATAACATGGGTCCTGTTCTCAGTACTCTGATGAATGTGCTGGCCAGATTTTGTTCCAGGATGAGAACTGTTTTTATGATGAAAGTATCAGCAACAAATTGAAATTCCATAGCCTCTGAAAATGGAAACTGTCAGGGTAGATTCAGTATGTAATTTAGTCATAACTTTTAAAATTTTATCAGTGAGCCCTGCTAAACCTTTCCTTGGGAGAGTGGGCTGCATATGCCATTGTCAGGGTTACTGTTCATCTTCCTCTGGGCCCTGAGCTCCCACAATTACTAATTTCCATGTGATATTTGGAAAAACTATGTACAAACTATTTCAGTATTCATCATGAGTCTGATAATTACTTATTTACATAACACACTTTCTTGCTACAATATGAACTGCTTAAGGCTGAGATCTAAGAGCTTTTCTTTTTTGTATCCCTCCCAGCACCCATAGTGGGTAAACAAAAGAGCTTCATGGAAGCCTTGTGACCATATTTTTATGGTTAGAAATCTCTTAATTTATGTTAGAATAAGAGCATGGAGTTTTAACTTGAAAGTTGTAGTGATAACCATTCCTTAATCTAAAAAACATGCATATATATTACACACATGGAGGAATATGACATAAGATACATAGTATTTGTAATTATAATTGTTAATATTTCTATAGTAGGACTGAGAATCACAGGAGGATCCGTGGTTCAGCATAGCCAAGTGACTTTACAAATTTGTTCTGAGCTGAGTGCAGTGGTTGTTCCTGTTGTTTAAGCTACTCAGGAGACAGAGACAACAGTATGGATTGAGCCTAGGTCTTCCAGGACAGCCTGAGGAGTGTAGATACCCCATCTAAAAAAATAAACATTTCTTTAAGGGTTCTATAATTTATATGGCTTACATTTTAATATATTTGTGTTTATTTACAACTATATGTATATCATATTTATATATTTGCTTATATTCATTAATATTTTTATTTATAATATTGCTGCCAGAGTTTTGTAGATTTTAGCTCACCCGCAGTTTTCACCATCAATTACAAGCTAAATTAATCAACTAATCACTAAAACATTTGGTTTCTAAATTTTTAAGTTATATTTCATGTCTATTTTATTTTTGCTATTTTTATGTTTCCGATTACTCTTATGTGAATCATTATGAAATTTCCATCTAGTTGAAATTAACTTTTATATAACTTCAGCTTTCCTGAAGCTAATTTTTCTTTTAAAGAATGGATATTGTCTGATTGCTGGAGTTGCTGTTTGCATACCTCAGAGAGACACGGTCTGAAACAGTTTCTGGATGGGATAAATGAAAGTATTTTGCAATATTTGATATAATTCTCTCTATGGGTCATCATGAAGAGATGGTTTCCCATCCAGTAGGATTTAAAATCTTGAATTTTACAGAGTTTGATGTCTTGTACATGGGCTTTACTACCAAGGTTGTTAATGCATGAACCTATAATGATACCTAATTGTATTTAAGAGAATATAAATTTGCATTTTGGAACGCTCCAGTTCTTGAAAGAAATTTGTAGTTAGATGACATTAGGATGTTTGATTATCAGACTTAGCTTAATTAAGAAGAAATGAAAGAAGAACAAATAATGGTACTTATTCATGCAACAAGTGCCTTTGTGGACTACTTAGAATAGGTGTAATAGACTTAAATTCACAAATGTCACTGTCAATTTTATGTTTTATTGATTTATTGATTATATATCACTGGGAAAATGATGTATAATCCCTGTCTATATTAATATTACATCATTTTTTTTTTGCTAAGGTCAGTAAAGCTCTGGATAGCAGGAATCCTGATTTTTCCTGTGTCTTTTTTTCCCCTGTGTCTTCTTAGTGCCTGATACATAGTGGCTACTAAATAATTTAAAGAATAAATGAGTAAATAAATTGTTGGATCAGTGGCCTGATGCTGGTGGCTTATGCCTATTTCCTCATTACATGGGAGGTTAAGACAGAGAGGATTTGGGCTGTCCCAGAAAAATTTGACAACCCATCTTAACTGATAGCTGGGCATCGTGATGTATACCTGTCATGCCAGCTACTCAGGAGGCTGAGATTGAGAGTATTGATGTTTTCGGTCAACCAAAAAGCAAAGTTCAGGAGACCTCACCTCAGCAGAAAAAGCTGCACGTGGTGTTGCCGTGATAGCACAGTGACTGTGAGAAGTTAAAAAACAAAGAAAACAATTCAGGATGGTAGTGATCATACCCATTTGTGTATGAATATACACACCCATGATTTACTGGTTTCTTCATGTATACTTTAGGAATAGACTTTTGAAATTTCAGTTGGCCTTCTATTATTATCTGCTTATAGATTGTGTTTTGGAGAATAGCATTTATTTTTCAGAGCTTGAAATCCCCTCTTTGAAGCTAATTTCAGAATATTTTAAGTTCTAAAATTGCAATTGAGTTCCAATTCTAAAATTATCAGATTATTTAATGTACACTTTGACTTGGAAGTCTCTTAAGCAGACCAGACTCCACACTTTGTCAGTTGTATAGCTTGAATGCTGGGCCTGTTGTCTCTGAGCTCTTCAGCTCAAGGATAGCACTTTACCACTTTAGCCACAGCATTACACTGAAGTCAATATTTCTGAAACCAGATTTTTCATTTTGGTCTTTTTTCTTTTCTAGCTTTCAAAGGTGCGACTCAATTTTTTATTCCTCATACTTTTTTGCTTCCTTTTTCTTTTTCCTTCTATTTTCCTTACTCCTATCTTAGAGTAGAGACATTGACTTTTGTATCATTTTCATTCTCTTCCCAGTTTATTTACTTATTCTATCATTGCATAAGACATTTTTCTCAGATGGGGAGTGTGGCCTAGTGGTAGAGTGCTGGCCTAGCATGCTCAAAGCCCTGGGTTTGATTCCCCAGTACTACAAAAAAAGTCAGAAGTGGTTCTGTGGCTCAAATGGTAGAGTGTTAGCCTTGATATAGCTCAAGGACGGTGCCCAAACCTTCAGTTTAAGCCCTAGACCTGGCAAAAAAAATTTTTAAAAGACACTTTCTCATAGGAACTTAACTTTACTACCTCTCTGCCTTCCTCTCTAGTGTGACCTACCCACAACTGTTTACTTAAATACATTGGTTTCTCCTAGAAAACTTTCAGTGCCTTATATTGTCTATATTAATATCTAAAGTAATTAGCCTGGAATTTAAGGTTCTTTAGCTTTGCCCCACCCTGCATGTCTGGTTTTGACACTAGTCCTTCAACTTCTGAAATCAACCCTCTAGCTAAACAGGTCAGAGCATGTGTTCTTTCTCATTTTCTTTTTTTTCTTTTTCCCCTACTCATTCAAGACCTGTTTTATTTTTTTCCCATATTTTTTATTGTAATTAATAGAAGGGTTTCATTATATTTACCAGATAGAAGGTGCATTACTTCACAAACATTGATATCCTTTCTCATGTCTTGGTCCCCATTTCCTTCCCCCCCATCCCTCATCTTGTTTTCCCCCCTTCCCTATCCGATTTCAAATATCAAATAAACATATATACAATATATCAGATAACAAGGTGAAATACTGTAACCATATGAGATAACCAAGGGACAGCAAAAGAGATGAGAGATAACATAGTACGTTAAGGACAACAATCACTCCTTATATGGTTTTTGTTTCTATATCCTGGAGGTCCTTTCATTTAGCGTCATTCTATATGGCCTTATGTATCTAGGTTTTGTTCTGTTGTAAATCTCTGCTAGGAGAGCCCAAGGTTTCTACTGATTATGACAAATGAGGGAAACCATTGAACCTTTGTTCCTTTGAATCTGACTTCACTGAATAAAATTTTTTTCTAAATCTTTCCATTTCCTTACAAGTGAGGCGATGTCTTTCTTTCTGATGGCAGCATAGAATTCCATTGTGTATAAATACCACATCTTGTTGATCCACTCATCAACTGAGGGACATCTGGGTTGGTTCCATATCTTTGCTATGATAAATAGTGCTGCAATGAACATCGTTGTGCTAGTGGATTTAGTATGTCCTTGTTTCTGGATGATTGGGTAAATGCCAAGTAGTGGAATTGCTGGGTCACAGGGGAGTTCTATGTTTAGTCTTTTGAGGAACTGCCATACTGCTTTCCATAGTGGTTGAATGAGTTTGCACTCCCACCAACAGTGTAGTAGTGATCCCTCCTGGCCAAATCCCTGCCAGCATCTATTGTTATTAGATTTTCAAGAACTGTTTTCTTTCACTGAATTATCCCATTCCAACCTACAGATTTTTAAAAACTCCTCAGATTTTCTGTAACACTTAGCCATTTATTTAGTAACTAGTCATTCACAGTCATGTAATTTTTTTGTACTGAATCATTTATTTCCACTATTCCTATTTTCCACATAATTAAATATGATTCCTCAAAAGCTAACTGTAAAGTTCTTAACAGTAAAATTAAAATAATGTCTATACATCTAAGTATTTAAAAATGTTTTATACTATGAAGGTAAGGCATTGTCCATAATCATAATTATGTTTTTACTCAATTTTGCCTTTTTTGAATTAGGCATTTAAAAGTATTTTGCCATGTTTCTAAAAAGTATAAACTCAAGAAACATTGATAACTTTATTAAGATTCACCTGTGTGACAAAAATATGTCTTATGAGCTATTAATGCTGTCTCACTCTCATTCTCACTGTAGACAGTATGACAAAGACATGCGGAAGCATAATTGGATGGACTTAATTTTGTTTCTGTCTCCATGAAAAAGTCCCTGCAATTAATAAATTATTATGATATTAAATGAAAATAATGTAATGAAATTTTCAAAAATAAATGAATAAGGCATTGAGGAAGCTATTTTTCAAATTATGAATAGGTGACCTTAGTTTGCAACTATTATAAATATTTGAACATTGAATTAACAAATGAGAGAGTGAAATGCAAGCAAGAGATGCTACTATTATTTCCAAGCTAAATTTTAAGTTGTATTATTAAAACAAGGAGAATTTAAGTCAGGTATTGTGGAACATGTTTGTACCCTTAACACTTAAGAGCTAAGGCGGGCTCTTGGAAATAGTACAGATCTGAGGTTATAATGAGAACTTATCTCAAAACCCCCACAATTCACAAAAAGGATTTAAAATGAAAAAAGTAGTATTTCTTCTTAACTTAATGACCTTTATTTTTAGAGCAGTTTTAAGTGTATAGATAAGTCAGAAACATAATCAAGAGTTCCTATATTCCCAAATGCAAAGTATGCATAACCATACTTTGCTTTTTTATATCTTTAATGTCTGGAATTCCTTTGGTTTGTTTGTTACAGTTAATGAATCGATACTGATACTTTATTGTCAACTAAAGCTCAAAGTTTAGACTCGGGCTTGTTCTTTGTGCTGTATATCTTCAGGAACTTTGTCAAATATATGATATAAATTTACTGCTGTAGTGTTATGTATAATAGTTTCAACACCGTAGAAATCCCCTGTATTTTTATCTATTCATCCTTGACTCCTTTCCCTTGCCCAACCCTTGGCAAACACTTATTTTTAAAATTCCCCTTATAATTTTGCCTTTATGTAATTTTATATAGTTGTATCAGATGATATATAGTAATCTTTTCAACTGACTTACTTCACTAAGACGTATACATTTAAAGTTTCTCCAAGTTGTTTCACGATCTCACTATATAATCAGACTTGCTTTGAACTTACTATGTAGCCTAGATTGACCTTAAATTTAGGATGCTCCTGGCTCACCCTCCTGATTACTGTAATCATAGGCTTCCGCGAAGCTCCTTTGTTCATGTAATATTAATAGCTCGATTATATGAATATGCTAGTTTATTGGTTTACCTATTAAAGGACATATTGGTTACTTCTGCCTTTGACAACAATGAATAAAGCTTTTATGAACATTTGTGTGCATGTTTTACATAGTTTTCAGCTGTAGTTAAAATATATGGCATAAAAGTTACTATCTTCCTTTTCTAAGTGTAAAATTTAGTTGTAAGAACTTTTGCATTGCATGAAACCTCTATGATTTTTTTCTTTTTATTATCTTTAAGAATTTATACAAAAAACTTGCCATTGAGCAAAGTACTTTATGAATACCATATATCTTGATTGATATACCCCTTTAAAATTTTTATTTTAATTAATAGAGGGGTTACAGTTATATTTACTATCAGAAAGAACAACATCACCCCATTTGTAAGGAAGTGGAAAGACTTGGAAAAAAATCATATTAAGTGAAGTAAGCCAGACCCAAGGGAACATAGACTCAATGATTTCCCTCATTTATAATAATTAGTACAAACCTTGGACTCTCCTAGCAGAGGATTACAATAGTTCAAAACCTAGATATCACCCCTTTTAACATTCCCTTTCATCCATCCCTCCCCTACTTGCCCCTTCCCTCACTCTTCTTAATTTTTTAGGACATACATTGGATTCTTGACTGTATTTTCACCCTCTTCTCATCTTCGTTGTTCTACCACTGCTCACAGACACTTCTCCACCCTTTTTGAGGACCAGTTTCCTGGATTTTTAAAAAATATATGAACTATGTACACATTAAAGAATAGTTCCTCATTTTCCTCTCTCCACATCACCTGGAAACCACAAATTTCCTTCAGTGTCTGTGATTTTGACTATTCTACATAACCATAGAAGTGGAATAAAATATTTGTTCTTTTGTGTCTTATTTCCATTAGCATAATTTCTTCTACTATATCATTCAATAGCTGTAAATACATATTTTATATGACTGTCCATTGATTGACATTTGTGTTGTTTCTCTTTTTTTCCCATTGTGACTAGTGACTAGAGATGTGAAAACATCTCTTAGATTCCAGTTTTAGTTCTTTTGTATATATAGGCCCTGGAGTAGAATTGTTGGAACTTTTGGTAATTCGTTTTTATTTTTTGTTTTGCCATTCCTGGGGCGTGAACTCTGGGCCTAGATGCAGTCCCTGGGCTTTGTTGCTCAAAGCTAGTGCTCTACCACATTGACTGTATGTGGTTAAATGAAGACTACCAGGGCTGGCTTTGAACTGCAGTTGTCAGATCTCAGTTTCCTGAGTAGCTAGAAGTTCAGTTTTGAGCCACCAGTGCCCAGCCAGCCCCAATCTCTTCTGATTTCTTCCTAACTTGAACCAATGCCCTGTTATAACCACTCATGATTCACTGATGTGGTACAGGGTCTCACTAATGTGGTAATAAAGTGTGAGGGGAGGAAAAGCATTCTGTAATCCTTTAATAGGGGACATTTCTAAGATGAGCCAGTTTCCCTGGGCATTGACAATAGCAAGTGTTTCTATTTCTTTCCTTCTTAGGTGAGACAGTAAGGCAAAAGATACTAAAGTTGAACATTATCTTTCCATTGGGAAAAGTACAGGGGGAAAGAGTTGTGCAATATTCTGTTTCTAGGTCAATTAGATGCTTCTGATAAATCCTAAATTTTTGGCAAACTATGTTCTTCTTAATTGTTATTATAAAGGTGATATACAGGGGGTTACAGTAATGTAAGTCAGGTAAAGAATACATTTTTCAAAAAAAAAGAAGAAATAAAAAATATATTTGTTTTTGGACAATGTCAAGCCTTCCCTCCTTCTTTCCCAGGTTTTCTCTCCCATCTCATTAACTAGTTGTATAATTCATTTTCAACATAGTATCCCATGAATACCCTTGATACAAGTGTTAAACTATTTTCTTTCCTGTTTGATTTTTATTAGGAGTATCTGCTGAGAAACCTTTTTAAATTGTACCTGACATCAGGCAAAGGGACACTGGATGATAGGTTAAAATTGTCCCCTGAATCATGAACTTAAATTGCACTAACATGGAGACCTTTGTTAGACAGCTTCTAGAGTTTGGGCACTTGGAAGATGTCATTGCCTACTTAATTTTTCACAGGAAAATCAGATTTTATTGTATTGCTCCAATTTAGATGAATGGCTTATTTGCACCCAACAGTAAACAAATAGAAATATCTTCTAAGATCAGTAGAGAATATAGAGGTTTGTCTCCTGTAAATATTACTGAGATATAGCTGCCGTATTTTACATTTAGTGGATTATGAATCCTCAGTGCTAGCATTTAAAGTATGAAGTCTAAAACCTATCAAACTCAAGCTTGTTCTTTTACCTAGTTTATTGGAGATGTTTTTCTGAAAGATTACTCTAAATCATGAGATTGTGAGTTTGCAAATCTGGTGGCAGAGGTATTCAAAAAATTTAGAGCTCTTGCAAATTTCCTGAATAATTAAAATGCATAAGCCCAATGCAACAGATGGGAAAAGGGTTTAAAGTAAATGTGTGACTTTTAACTACTTAGCTTTACATAATTGTTTATTTGTGCTATTAAGGTGATGACCTTTCCTGATAAAATCTACAGTTAAAGTAAAATGAGCTCTGTAGAATTGCTGAAATCAGGCAGTTTTAGAATAGCAACATGTCTCCAAAGCTTCATTTGTAATTTTTGCTTGTGTAATATCCAACAGCCAACTCCTGTAATTTAGAATTTACTTTCTAAATTTGTCCCTATAATCTACCAAAATAGCTCATGAAAATTAACAGGCAGTTACCATTATGTTCTATTGCATTCAGGATGTTCTTGGGTTTGATATACCATACCAGAAAAAAAGCAAGAAAACAAACAAAAACACTCCAAACCAAAAAAAGTACAGAAATGAAAAAATTAAAAAGTCTGTGGGAAAATAGGAGACAAGATATTGACCATTCACAAGAGAAAATAAATGGTCCTCAAATATGAAAATATTCACAAATGAAAGAAATGCACATTCAGCCAAACATAATTGACATATCTTTCTCTTTAGAATGGCAAAATTGTTGATAGGGTTACTGATGGGGAATTTATAGTAGCTATTTTATGAGATTAGCTACTACTTGTATGACCTCTTTGAATGCTCTCCTAAAGTTCATTGATTGACATCAGAGAGTGGCCAAGGAAATTCTGATATCGCCAGATAGTAAGTAAGAGCAGAACCAAGTTACTTTGCAAAGGGAGAGAAACTTGTAGAGAAGTTTCATATTGGCCTACATAGTCATATGTGTGGAGAGAGACAAACACTGGAATTCGGAGGAGACTTGCATTTGAATTTCTAAGATATTTTCCTCTTTCTTTTTTATGGATTTTAGTACTTGGAACAATCACTAAAGATCTGTAAAACCTAGCTTTTGCTTTTTGGCAAGAATCCATGGGTTCAATTCCTTGGTATAACATATAGAGAAAAAGCCAGAAGTGGTGTTGTGGCAGGCAAAATTAAAAAGATATATATTGTATCTAAACTCTTATAGACAGGCGAGCAGGTTAGAATGTGCTCAGTTTAAACCCTTTTGTGATGGACAGACCTCATTGGACAACATAATATGAACAAAGACAATATTTAAATCTAAGATTTAAAAAAATTATCTGAACCCTCTCATATTCAAACTTCTATTTCATTTTGTTTGTTCATTTTGTTTGTCCCACAGGTTTAATGGAGAATTTGGTGTGAAAGATAAATTTCTGGTTCGTTTATGTAAATGTTTTTGTATACATTTCCAATTTACTTGTATTTGTATATTGAGAGCATTAAGCTAATGCTCCCAAATCAGTCTCTTGGTTAAACTAGAATTGTTTATATTATTCATTGATATCATAAAGACTTGAGCTACTCAGATTGCATTTATACTTTTGTTATAGTTAAATAAATAAACATGTATACACACAAATGTGTGCATATATATGAAAGAAATAAGTCAATAAAATTTTCTGGGATATTTTGAGGTTTTTATATTTTCTCTCTTTATTCTATTTGTGGAAGTTGGTTACCTGCCATGGAGAAGTGAAAGTTGAAGTAAATGTGTCATCACTTCCTTTAATTTATCTGACTTTCATCTTAATGCTTTGATTTCATGCAGAGGTTAATGGCAGAGTAAAAGTGACATTTTAATTTCCATTTCTTAAATTAAAAGAAAAGAATCAGTATGGATTAAAACAATAATATTCTGAAGATATCACATTATTTGTTTATTAGAGATTAGGCAATAGATATGGATCAAGTGACCACTGTATGATGTTTAAAATTGTTTCAATACCTATCTATGTTAAGATTATTAAATTAGTTATTAGATTTTATGAATATTATGTGCTAATCAATTTTAGCTTAGAGGAAATTTACTTACTACTTGAACTTTTTTTGTTTCTTGTAGTCCTGGGCCTTGACGGGCTTTTTGACGGTAGAGCTCTACCACTTCAGCCACAGCACCACTTCCGACTTTTTTTTATGTATGTGGCACTGAGGCATCAAACCTGGGTCTTTGTGCATGCTAGACGAGCATTCTACCACTTGGCCAAATTCCTGGCCACTATTCAAACTTTTTCAGGGAAAATTTTGCTATATTTTTCTTAGCGTTCTATAATTTCAGTTAATTTGGTTAGTAAACTTGTTATTCTGTCATTCTGGAAATGTTAGTGTTATTCTCAAACTCTCTGGCCAGGAAAGCTATCCTCTTAAACATCACTCAGTTTAATTCTTCACAACTGTACATATTCCACTTTGCTTACTAATTGTTTCTTCTTTACAAATAAATATCAGCATCTTATACATCCTCTCATCTTCCACACCTGCCACATACATTGTCCATAATGATGTGTTTATTGAATTAAATGCATTGTAGTACAGGATGGAATCAATTCTCCTTTCCTTTTCTGTATGACAAAAGGTTTTTTTTTGTTGTTGTTGTTGTTTGTTTGTTTTTGTGAGTTATGGGGCTGGGGTTTGAACTAGGCGTGGGCACTATCCCTGAGCTCTTAAGCTCAAGGCTGTCGTCCTACCTCTGGGCCTGGGAGTTGTCCCTGAGGTTTTTCAGATCAAGGCTACCACCCTACCCTTGAGCCAAGCCCCACTTCCATTTTTTTCTAGAGGTTAATTTGAGATAAGAATCTCAAGTCCTTTTGTGCCCAGGCTGGCTTTGAACCTTGATCCTCAGCCTCCTGAGTAGCTAGTATTACAGGCAGTGAGTCACCACGTCTGGCATATGATGGAAGTATTTTGAAATCATAGATTGAGTATTTAGAAGTCACAAAACTATTAATTAAAACTACTATGTCAAGCTGGGACAATTTCATTCTCTGAAATTGTCTACATTTCTGAGCTGCCAGAAAATATTAAGAGGTCTTCCTTTCTTCTTTCATAGTCATCGGGACAATGATACAGGACTAGGGAGTAATTTATTTCTCCTCAGTCGGTTCTTGGAAATCACAAAGGCAAACTTGGTCCCAAAGGAAAGGTAAAATGGTTGTTGTTTGCCTGCTCTCAGATGTGACATTAATTTAATTATGGACCTGACAAACAATGTAATTCAGGTAGTATTTATTGGATATTCACTGTGTATAATGGTCAACACCATTCAGATAATGCTGAGTGCTGAAGATACAACAATATGTCATTAAAGCAAGTTGGTGTATTTATTTACTCTTAAAATAGCAGAAACATAATAAAAATAAATAAGATACAAAAATTATAGCAAATTAATCAATAAGATCAACTTTAAAGTCAGAATCACTGGATTCAATTTCCAGCTCAGGTACTATAAGGGCTTAGATGAGCTAGTCTTTCAAACTTCAATTGTCTCCTTTGAAAATGCTGATAATAATATTGTGTAAGCCATAGAGAATTCTGTGAAGATTAATAACAAAATATTTATAAAATGTTTAGCATGTGCTTAGCATTTAATATACTATACCATAACTATTAGTGTCTCAAAACTGCAACTGTGTTTTTTGAAGCTTTTCTCATAACACAACATACTATGCTTTACTGGCTTTTCTTCCTCAGGGTAAATAGCTCTATCTTTCATCTTTGTGAGCCTAGCATATTAGAGATTGCTAGCCAGCATCTGACAGGCTTTTGTTTTCGGTGCTGATTACTTCTTTGACTTTCCTTGGGGGATATTACCAGACTGTTAACAGTCCACTTCTTCCTGAGTTCTGTGGGGAAATAAAAGTAAGCACAGAATGAAAATGTGGCATAGTAGACATAAATAAAATTAGACTTCACTCAGGTAAACACAACTTCTATTTTTGCCCATCTCATCAATATTTTGCAATTGTGTTAGTGATTACGAAATGTGACAAATGTATTCAGGTCTTTAAGTGTACTATTCCAGACTGAAAGGAACAATGTAAAATTGATTATAGTAAATTGAAACTTTTGAGAAAAGTAACACATGTGAGCTTGGTATAAATAATACTGGAGAATTGACAGAATTATCAAACCACTGACAATGATGATTTGACAGTTTATAACTGAACAGAGGAAACTGGCAAATTGATGGTAGTTTTTAAGAGACAGCCTTGAATAGACAACCTAACAGGAACTCTTTAGAAAACTAATAAAATTCTTGACAATAGATAATATTTGTTACTATCAGCCAGGTTCTGGTGGTTCATACATGTAATAATCCTAGCTGCTCAAGAGGCTGAGATCTGGAGAACAGTGGTTGGAAGTTAGCTAGCTTGGGAGAGGAGGGGTGTTTGGGAGACTCCATCTCCAGTTAACCAGCAAACACTAGGCTGGAGGCATAGCTCAAGTGTTAGAGCTCCAACAGTGAGCAAACAAGTCTAGTGAGTGCAAGGCCCTCAAGTTCAAGCCCCAAAGGCAGCAAAATGATAATAATTAAAATTGTTATTATCTTCTGGATGTTAAATATAAACTTGTAGATATCATATCACACTGTCATTAAATTTTCAGAAATACCAGCAAAAGATATAAAGGTCATTTATCCTTTGACCTAAAATTAATAGAGTTACAATCATAACTAAATTTTGTTAAATGTATTATAAAACAGTTTATATTATAGTAGTATTTTCCAAGCTTGTTTGCAAGGTGAAATCCTTGAGTATGTGGATCAAGTTGAATTTGTAGAACCTAAGACAGTAGTATCTCTGCATTATTTTTCCTCTATCTGTGCTTTTTCTACCTGTTGAGACTCTTGATTTAGAACTGCATCAATTGTGAGGTCTGCATTAAAACCAACAACTAGTATTTTTTCCATATCCAAAATTGTTACATCAAGTATTTAGGAGGTCTGTATCCAGACTGTGTATCCAGACTGAGCTAGGAGATACTGAAATCCAGTTTACTGAAATGGATTAAGATCAAAGGGTAATATAAATGAGTGCTATGAAAGACTTCAATTATCAGCCTGTAGGATAAAAATGTTATCCTACAGCATACCATTCATAAATTGTGGTATAGACCATTTGCATCACAGTCACTTGTGGCATGTGCTAAAAATCTGAATTTCTAGTTCCCACTTATGGATCAGGTTTCCAGATCAAACCCTGGGAGGATACAGTGTGATTCTTTCCTTTTTTATTTAATTTTTTTGTGGGTCCTGGGACTTGAACGCTGCCTGGGAATTGTCCCTGAGCTCTTCAGCTCAAGGTTACTGCACTGCCCTTGAGCCAAGCCCCACTTACCATTTTTTTCTAAAGGTTAATTGGAGATAAAGAGTCTCAGGTCCTTTTGTGTGGGGGCTGGCTTTGAGCTTTGATCCTCAGATCTCAGCCTCCTGAGTAGCTAGGATTACAGGCATGAGCCACTGCCTCCCGGCTTTACAGTATGATTCTTACATACAGCATTTATTTAGAGTCTCTTCTAAAGTCTGAATATTTCTTTCTCTCTCTCCTCCTCTCTCCTTCCCTGTCTTCCTCCCTCCCTCCCTTCTCCCTCTCTCCCTCCCTTCTTCCTTTCCTCCCTTCCCTTTCCTCCCTTCTTCCTATTTCTTTCTCCCTCCTCATTTTGTCTGTCTTCTTCCTTTTTTGGTGTTTATGGATGGTAGAGTAGGTAAACCTGGTCACAGAAAACTGAAGTAATATTTGTTTACCTGGAATATTGCCTCATTAATTTGTTTCCTAAATATCCTCCCTAAGTTAATTCTAGATACTGATAGAAATGTTTACTGCATTGATTCTGTATGAAAGAGCTTCAATAGCCCTATATATGAAATATCTTAGTATTCGTCCTTTATTCTGTGCTTTAAGATTTTCTTATAAAAACAAATGTTCTTTGAATAGTGTTATCCAAATCTTTTCGGCTTCTTCACATGGAGAACTATGTGGTTATGCAATGCTAAAATAACCACATTGTTTTCCCTCATTAGAATATCACTGTAAGATATTGTGAATTGGCTTGTTTGCCTTAATTTTTTTTTAACAAATAAGGCAGTGTTTTGAGTTATGCCAGATGTACAAATGAGAGATTTGAGCGTACTTGTAGAATTTAAATTGAAATGCTAATGAGATTCTGACAGGCAGAAACAACAACACAGCCTACATTTTCATCTGTTTTATTAAAGTCATTATTTAACTGGAAAAACACATTATTTAGAGCTGTTTATTTATGTGGCATTTGTAATTCAAGTCTTAAATTTTATCCAATTAAAGCGCCTCTCATTCCATTTCACTTAATGTGTAGATTATTTCCTTCATTCATTTTTTACTCTGTTTCATTCAGTCATAGAGGAGCAGTAACTCAATTGAATTAGTGTGGCTTCTTTTTTTCCCCTCGCTCTTACATGTGCTGCTTCATTCTGGGGTAGTGTGACACTGACAGCTTTATTTTTCATTTGTAGTAATTCCATTGAAATTTCATTGTAGATTATCATGAAAGATTGTTTATGCTTATTTCATATTTTCATTAGTTCATTTGAGTTTCTAAAATGTGAAAGTAAAGATTTCTCAGAGGATAAATTGATTTTAGACATAATTGAACATAAAGACACTAAATCTTAAAAGTATTTGTTTCATCAAGATATTCATTTTTTACCAAAATATTGCCTTTTTTCATTTTACTTTATTAATTTATTTTTTGTGTGCAAGTGTATGTCAGATATTGACTTTTCAAAATCTTTTTCCCCGGTATTCTCACAAAGACTTTAAAGACTTTGTAAATGTTTAAGATTGCCATATTCAAGCAGTGTTTAGGTTTGTTCTACTTTGTTTATCTGCTTCTCAGAAAGGGCAAAAAAATCTGTATTTGGGGTATTGGGATTTTAAATTCTATATGCACTTAGAAAAAAAGCATACTTACAGGAAGAAATACTAGTACTGACTTTCATGGAATAGCGTGAGGCTAGCTGAGGTCAAGTCCATGTTGGAATGCAGACATTATGAGAGGCTTTAGAAGACAATGTGCCTCCTTGAGAAGGCCATTTCTTTGAAGAGAGTAAAATATGTGAGTCCACAATTGTATAAATGTCATTCTGAATGTCAGATCTTGGTTTAGAGACTCTTACATTGCAAGAATATTTCATGTGTTTTAAACTGCCTGATGATGGTAATGAAATTTTGTGATAAAATGAACTCTTACAAGCATGAAAAACTCTTCAATTAATATTTGATGAATAAGGTCTATATGAACTGGAAATTAAACTAGTGACTTTTTGGTTTAGACATTTGTATTTCTTTAGGGTTCATCATTAAGCAGAATTAAGATTTCAGACATAAAACCTTATGTCTAAAACTTGTGTACGAGTGAAGCTTTTGGTGAAGCTAAATGGATAATGAACTTAGAACAGCCCAGGTTCTGGTTCAAACCCTTGTTACTTAAGAACTCTGTGGACCTGAGTACCTCTTCTACTTAATCTCTCCAGGTTTTAAATTGTCCTTTGTGATGTGAATGTTAGGGATAACTTCGAAAGGTTCTACTATTCTTTTGCTAGGTAAGGTAATTTGTAATGACAGAGAAAGTTTATCACATCTCCATGTCTTTGTGACATGTCATCCAGAAATATTTTTGTACGTGGGCTAAATGTCTTAATGTTCAATACAGTTACTGGAAATAACTTATTTAGGTACAGCTAAATTTTGATCATCTATGCTAATTTGAAATAATATATGTAGCCAAAATGAATATATGCCAAATGAACTAGTAAAATTCTAATTATGATAAACTGTTCTATAATGACATCAATCTATGTCAAACCTTCATAACCAAACACCTCTTTTTGTTTCCATGTATTTATACTGTTACATTGGGATTAGGTGTCAAACATAGGCTTTTAGGAGATACATTCAAATCATAGCAGCAAGTATAAGGGGATAGGGAAGCAACAGATTGTGAGAGACATCCCTGATATATCTTAGGTTATATTACGACAGTAGATTGGTTAGTAAGAAAGATAGATGTAGAAGTCATTGATTCTGACAATGTAGAGATGCTGGGACAGGTACTGCTGGGATTTTTGTCTTGGCATCTACATTTGTGATCCATGGAGACATGTAGGGATCTGAGGTGATATAATCAAGTATTGCAGTAGTTGGGAATACAAATATGAGGTTACTAGAAAGTGTAGGTGAACTGCTTAGTGACCTCTGGGGAATCTAGCTACCTGTAACAAGTTCATAACCTACACAGGGAGTTGAGATGGACTCCAGAAATGAACGGAGATACTGAGTAGTGCAATGTACTTTAGTATTCTTGATTGTACAAGTGGCTAACTAAAAAGGAGATAACATAAAAGAAATAATCCTATTGACTGTAAAACTCACAGGGAGTTATTGTCAAACAACCTTGACCTACCTATTTAAATGATGTCACTAGGGGTGTAGGCTATTTGTTATTCTCTCTGCTCTATGTTTCCTAATATTATCATCATCCACACTCTTAGCCACTGGCACCTGAGATATTCCAAATATCAGCTATAAATATCTTATCTGGTGGAAGAAAGCCCATTTTTTTTTCTGGTTGATATAGTAGAAGCTTCTAATTTCTTAAGTCATATACCTGTCCACTCAGTAACATTAGAATCAGCTTGAATCAATACCTAATCCACAGAGGCAAAGATAGATGTGACTTGTAGGGTATGAACATCCTGAATGAAAATTAGCTGATTTTTATTAAGCCAAGAGACTGAGTGTGATGTAAGTTTATACGTGAAAGCTGCGATGTCCACGAGAGAGAATATATTATCATGGTCCTAGAAGGAAGCCCAGTTTACTTTAAATGATCTAAATGAAGAGACTAAAGAAGTTTTGGTAAGATTAAAGGCATATATCGACTGTTGAGAATCCTAGAAATCAGTGTTATCAGGAAGTTAGCATTTCCCCAGAGCTGATGGATCAAGAAGAGTAATTCCCGTGCAGCCATAGCTACAGTCCCATAGAGATAGGACAGTGGAGTCGGGAAAGAAAAGAGACAAATTCTGAATCCTTTCTCTCTTCATTTTCTAATCTGTTGCCAGTGCCAGTGTCCATTTCCTCAGACAGAAGTCTGGTAGCAAAGGAATCTGTGTGATATAATCTTTAGGGGGCCAACCATCTGGAACATATGGTTAAACAGAATATTGACCTTAGTGAGGGCTAAGTAGAGAATAGTTAGCATGGCGAGCAAATAAAATCTCATTCCGGTGATAAGAAAATATGTTGGGAAGGAAGATGAGTAAAGGATGGAAATTATTGTCAGAAGATCCAAGTAAAATCAGCTGATTCTTTACACAGTAAGGGAATTCAGTGATTATTAAAGATATATTGAGGGGGGACCAGGAGCGTGGCCTACTGGTAGAGTGCTCGCCTACATAAAGCCCTGGGTTCAATTTCTTGGTACCACATACACAAAGAATTCAGAAGTGGTGGTGTGGGTCAAGTAGTAGAGAGCTAGCTTTAAGAAAACCCAAGGACAGTGCCCAGGCCCTGAGTTCAAGTCCCAGGAATGGAAAGAAAAAAAAATATGTACTGAGTTCCAGGTTCATCTTGGAAAGAATAACTTGACTGCAGTTCCTTACTAATACCTATTAACTCATGGTTCATAGTTAGAATTTGCCTCCAGTGGGAAATGAAACTCTCCTGAGTCAGATGGGATCGAAGATAAGAGTGCCTAATGCAAAGTAGAAACCAGAGGAAGACTTGTTTGAGCAATTAATTCTTGACTAAGGCTGAAATTATGTCAAATCAGAACATGAATGGTTGAGACTATCTAGTAGTGGAAAAGAAAGCTTTGTGTGATACCTAGAGAGAATTATAGGATATTAAGAAAGGTTATTATTTATTACATAACTAAGGCAGTGTAAACATATCAACAAGCTTCTTTATCTGGCATTATTAAAGCTGCAATTCAGATGAGAGAATATTACTAAATCTAACCTGCTCATCAGCCTTGTATAATGAGAACATAAACATGAATGAAATTACATCATCAAATCTGCAGTGAAGGAGGAGCTGTAATAGACCCACAGATCTCTTTTTTCCCATACTTTGTAGAACTGAACCTAAATTTAATTTGAATTTATTTTTGAAAGCATTTCACACTTAGCCATTTTAAAATGAAATACTTGCACATTAATGGCAATCTGCATGTTATTATTAAAATGGATGTTTTTGCAATAGTTGGAGACAGTGAAGAGTATAAACCATTTGCAAAAGTAAGCTATGTGAAAAATAAAGCTGTCAAACATAGTTAAAGATAGAGTATAATGCCGTAAACCCTGCAGTTATCTGTTTAGGGAAGGCTTACCTTTTAGTTTCCATTCATTTCAATAGGCCTTTCTCTGATTTAGGTTCCCCTTCTTCCAACACTTTTACATGCTTCAAGATTCTTCTTGCTTCAAGACAATTTTCTTTTTTTTTAAAGCCCTCCTTCATCCAGTGTCACCCCAGATAGATCTGTGGTATGCAAATCAATTTTGTAATATGTTTACCACAAGGCCTAGAGAGAACTCTCTGATCTATTTTCTCCATAAGATTATCAGTCATTGGAGGGACTGAGCCAGTAAAGGAATAAGCTTTTAGAAAGCTTAAATTACATTAAATGTATGCCTACTATAATAAAGTAGGCTTTCTTATACTCACTATCAAAACACTTAAAAGCACTCCTCTGGAATGTTCTTAAGATATCTGTATATTAGTTCAAACTCTTCTTTCCCCTCCTCTCTTTCTTCTTATTTCCTTCTCTCCCTGTTCATCTCTCTCTCCCTTTTCCTGCCTCTTTCCCTCTCCCTCACCCCACTCCCTCTCTGGGAATTCTACCACTTGAGCTATACCTCTAGCCCCTTTTACTCTGATGATGTTGCTAATGATTATTTTTATTGAAGTAGGTGTTGTTTTTTCCCTCCCAAAGGGTGGCCAGGATCAAAATGTTTCTATTTATGTTTCCTACCATAGCTGGATGACAGGTGCATGCCACTACGCCTACTTTTTTTTCTGATGAGAAGAGGGGCATTTCCATGAACACTTCCCTACCTCTGCTGGCCCTGAAATGTTATCCTCCTCACCTTTATTTCCCAGGTAGTTAAAGTCAGAGGTTTAAGCCAACATAGCCCAGTTGAACTCTTAAACTTGTGGTTAAAAACCCAAATCTAAATGACTTAAATCAAAGAGAGAATTTAGAGGCATGCTGGAGTAGACTTAAGCATAATAGGCATGAGGAGGGGCTGTGTATAGCTGGGCTTCAAGAACAGAGGCCCATATGCTTTTGAGATACTTGCCATCCATTAATTTGACTCTATTTATTTAGGACTCTTCACTTTCTCTGTAGGATAGTTTTTAATTTCAAAAAACGTGGTTGCTGACAACTCCTAATTTTATATTATAAACATTTGTCACTTGTATGAGACTAAAATTTTTAATGAGATTTTCTTGCTCCAAGAGTCCATGAATCCTAGGGATTGTCTCAGATAAGGTCCGTGCTCCCTCCTTATTCAACTTCCAGCTACTCCCATTGCAATCACATAGAGTGGGGTTGGTAGTACATGATGTGTACTCAATGTATTAGACTGCTGTGGCAAAGTTACATTCTGAGGTTTCTGCTTGCCAGAACATATGGTTATTTCTACTTCATACATATTTATGGATGGAAATGACAGCAAAAACAAGTTAAAAAACTCCATTTTACCATTTTGGCTACAGTGTCATTTTTTCTTATTACAGACTTAATCCAATAAGTATTTTTATTATTCTTTATTAGCTATCATTAGATAACATTGTTAAGCTTAGTGTGGCAGGAGCATATGTAGAACAGGTAAGCTAGATAATTTTAAAAAATGACTTGAGAGCAAAAGGATGTTCAGCTTAGTTGACTAGGAGTATTCTCAATCTTTCAAATGGTATGGCTAAAATTTTACAAGTGAGTTTTAAATACCATTTTACCTAAAATATTCATTACCAGCTTATTCTACTTCACTCAGGGCATGAGTTACATTAACTTAAAAGAAAGTGGTATGTTTGTCACTGTACTACCTTATGGTATGAATATGAAGTGAAGCAGCCTTTTGTAAACATCATGTGAACAACACAGGATTTGGGAACAGGTGTTTAGCTTATACACACTGAAAGCATGTTTTCCTAGTTGTAAGTCAAATGAATATGAATTTTAGAAATGACACACTGTCTTCTAATAAAAGGTAGGTGGGTAAAGGAACTTAATTCTTTTTGCCTATTTCACCTTACAAGGTAGGAAAGTAATCTTTGGTGATAGTCTCAATAGTTCATTAAATTTATAAAACTTCATTTGGGCTGAGGGGCTGAAAATCGTGTGTGTGTGTGTGTGTGTGTGTGTGTGTGTGTGCATGTGCATGGATTGTACATATACATACACAGGGACAGAGAGACAGATTGATTTTGTGCCCTTAATTATTAATTTTTGTGGGTGACTTTAATGAATATTTTTCTGCCCTGATGAGAACTTCTAATATCAAATATTGCTTTTGAGCATATGTATTGAAGCTAAAAGTAGTTTTTTCATATCGTGAAAATGCCATTTGGATATCATGTGTACTTTCTTTTTTGTTTCATTCTTTTAATTTTTCTTTCAGTCTGTCATTTTTTTACCTTCCATTCTTCATACTTTCCCCTTTAAATATGTTTGATTCATGCTGGCACTGAAGTATATATTCAAAGATAATATGACATTGATGATCATTTACCACAAACACACAGAAACTTTTGCTTATGCAACATAGGGTGCTCTGTTTAGGAATTATTGATTCTAATCTGCTATAATGCATGTGAAGCTAAAATAGATATTGTTTTATATGTGAGTGAGTAATAAGTATTTTACTCTTGGAGTTCTTACTAGAAAACTTTTATGGCAGCTAGAGAAGAGCACTGTAAAATACTTTTCAGAACTTGAAATCTGTGAAAACATGTTTCAGGGCCGGGAGTTTGGCCTAATGGTAGCCTGCTTGTCTAGCATGCACAAAGACCCAGGTTCAATTCCTCGGTACCACTTACGTAGAAAAGGCCAGTAGTGGTGCTGTGGCTCAAGTGGTGGAGCTCTAGCTTTGGAAATGCCCAAGGACAATGCTCAGGCCCTGAGTTTAAGCACCAGGACTGCCAAAAAAACCAAAAACTCAAAACAAAAAGATGTTTCAGGAGGAGAAAAAAGCTTTCAGGTTAGACACTTGTGTAGTTAATAATTATTTGCTCCAAAGAACTAATAATTAGATCTAGTCAAACCAATGTATAGCTTTATTCCAGATAAGATAGCTTGCATAACTAAAGTGCAATAAAGTCTTAATTTATTATACCAAATTACTTAGTAAAATCCTGTTGTGTGTTGGATTTTCATTTTCCTTGTTAATCTCTTGGGTAGGGGTCTTTTGGCTGGTTGGTTAGGATGTTGTTATGCTCAAGATGTCCTATTTTTTCATGTAGCTTTCTATTCTAAGTCCCTCCCATGCTCTTAATTTTGAATGACTGCATACTGCTTTAGGTAAGAAATTACATACTAGATTGCCTAATTATTTTATATAGACTAAATCAATGCTTAAAACAGCCTTATGAGGTGAATGATATTATTATCCTTATTTAAACATTTTAAAGCCAAAACCAAAATTCAGAGAGGGTAAATGAGATGCTATAGATCTCAATGCCAGTACATTGTATAATCCTGAAATTGCCTTGGTTTACTTAACTATCTCCCTTTAGTCCACCAATTTTTCAGTGATTAGTTTCTTATGGTTTATTATTATATACTGCAGGAGAGAAGACATAATGATTGAAAAAGTATTTTCCCTCGTTTAAAGGGTTTCTTCCAAGAAAAAATAGCCTCTATAAACATACTTGTAAGAATTCAGAGTGAGTGACTTTGATATTTTTCTGCCCTCATGGGAATTATTGACACCTAGTATTATTTCTCTTTATACATGTTGAAGCTAAAAGCAGTTTCTGTATATCCACAAATTTATCCATTTCTTCTAGATCTTTTATTTTATTGGAATATAAGTTGTCAAACTATTCCTGAGTAATCTCTGAATGTCAGTGGTCTCAGTTTATCAAAATATTGGACTAAAATATTGAGACTCAAGTAATATGTAATTACTGTTTCAAAATGCAATCAATGAGAATCATTGAGCTCTTGAAATAGTTATTTTGTTTATCATATTATTCCTCATTTTTCATTAATCTTTGTATCTTAGGTTTATATTAAAATCATTGGCAAACTAATATAAATGCAGGGATTTGGCACCATTATATGAGCTTTCCTTTTCTCCATCAAAGAGATTGAATTTCAATTGTTGGGTAAGTCAAGTTCAGTGAGTTATCTTTGTGATTAGTTTATAACCAAAATTTTATTGAATTGAAGCAAGCTGTTTAATAAGATATGACCCATAAACAATTTATACAATTTTTAAAATAAAATAATAGATTAGAAAGAAGCCTTGCATTTTATAGCTTTTTTCTACTTTAGAAAAGTATGCTGTATGAAAAATTTTCACTGAAATAATTATAGTGTTCGGCACACAGAAGACAATGTAATTACTGAATGAGGCTCTCTATAATTACATCTCTTCGTAACTTACTCTTGCTTATTTTTTCATTGTTTAAAAGAACACAGTTGTTGGAAGAGAAGTAGAACCTCTAAATTTAAGGGCCAAAGGATAGATGAGGATATATAAACAAGAATCAGAGAAAGAAGACTAGTTGGGCATTGCTTCAAAAAGATTGAGTCAGTAATACTGAAGTGAGGCTTAGCAATATGTTATTTAGCTAGTCCTTTAGCAATTCTGATACTCCTTGAAGTCTGAGATCATTTTGGTATATAAGCACATTGAGAAAGTACTGATTGAGCTTGAGGCTTCGAACATTGTAAGTGTTCAAAATAACTCTTATAATCAGTTTGCCTTTGTCATGTTGCCTAGATGGATCTTGTTTCTTCTTGTAGTTCTTAAATTTTTCTGTTGTCTTTCAGAATGTTATTTACATGTGCTGATTGAATTTTGTTCTGTGGAATTTGTAGCTGCACAAATTCATATAAATCATTAAAATAATTTTATTGTTATTAAGGATTTCAGAAAATGAGTACATTTACTTTTTTGGACAATGTCACCCCTTCCTTTACTTTCCCCATTTTTTTCCCATCCAGTCCTGCTCATGAGTTACACAGATCATTTTTTACATAATGTATACTAAATATCATGATAGCATTTGTTCATCTTTCCCCTTTCCCTTTTGTACTCTCCCTTAACCCTTCCTCCCCTCACCATTAGAAGAAAAATTTTAAAATCCAAAGAGAAACACCACCAGCAGCATTAGCATCACCACCACTAGCAACAAAAACATCCATGTTTCCATTTCTTACAGTTCATTAAATAGTATAACTAGTTTGATAAATAGTATTTTACATTTTCAGTTTTTCCCCTAAGATTATCCTCCTTTAATCTGACTGTTTGTGTGTGCTTGCCTAGAGCCCAGTCCTGTGATATTTTAGATCTAGCTCCCAGATGTGAAACAATACATATGCTATCTGTCTTTCTGGCTTGGCTTACCTCACTTAGCATGACTTATTCTAGGTCCATCTAGTTCTCTGAAAGTGACATAATCTTATTCATTCTGATGGATGAGTAAAATTTCATTGTGGTGTGTGTGTGTGTGTGTGTGTGTGTGTGTGTGTGTGTGTGTGTGTGTGTGTATGCTCATGTGTATTAGTATTTTATTAATCTATTCTTCTGTTGTAGGACATCTGGTCTGTTTCCATCACTTGACTATTGTAAATAGTGCAGTATTTAACATGGATGTGCAAGTTTCTTACCATATCCTAACCTCTAATAGTCTGGATAGATGTACAAGAATGATATGGCTTAGTCATAGAGAAGCTCTATATTTATTTTTACTTTTTGCGAACCTCTTTCAAGAGTGGTTGTATTAGTTTATATTCCTACCAACAACACCATAGGGTTCCTTTTCTCCCATATCACTGTTGTTAATCGAATTTTGGATACTGGTCAATTTAGCTGGGGTGAGATGGAATCTCAGAGTTGTTTTGATTTGTATTCTCTTTGTGGCCAGGGATGTTGACTGTTTCTCATGTGTCTATTTGCCATTCTTGCTTCCTCTGAGAAGTCTTTCTTAAGCTCCTTTGCTCCTTTATTGTGTGTGTGTGTGTGTGTGTGTGTGTGTGTGTCGTTAGTTTTTTAAGCTTCTCATAAAAATCTTTAAAACTTTAAAGCTCAATGATGTAGTTGTCATTTATCAGTGCCAAAAATCTTATAAGTGCCACAAGTCTTTAAAAGTTAGCAATTTTAGGTCATATAAAATTATGAGAAATGATTATGGATACAATCAATCTTTTATTCTTTAAGGGTTATCGTTAACATGGATATAATCCTAAATTCCTACATTTCCATTTTATCTATCCAAGAAATTCCTATTTTTTAATTAGTATAGGATATTTCTATTCAAAGAATGGATTTAATGACAAGAGATTGTCAATATTTGAACTGAACAAAAATATTTCTTGAGTAACTTAGAAAAACAGTAATAAAAGAAGATAGTAATAAAAAAGGAAAATTTGGGCTAAATGATTAATTTTTTGCCAGTCCTGGTGCTCAGGGCCTGAGCATTGTCCTTGGGATTTCTCAGGGGTAGAGCTCTACCACGTGAGCCACAGCACCACTTCAGACTTTTTCCTGTGTATGTGGTACTGAGAAATTGAACCTGGGTCTTTGTGCATGCTAGCTAGGCAAGCACTCTACCACTAGATCAAACTCCTGGCCCAATGCTGAAATATTTTGTGCTTAATGGATATAAACTAGTGAAACACCATCAAGGTAAGAATATTCTGTAGTTGGAATAGGGGAAAGGCTATGATTGAATGCACAGATGGAAGGATCACTTTCTGACTGACAGGAAGGAAGAATTATAGGAGAATGACATTCTAATAAATGAGAATGGAAGTAGGCAGAAAAATGTAGGAGCTTTTAAAGAATGGTCTCAATGGTCTGTGATATCTGATCATCAATGTCTGTTGCATTGCCAACTTTGCCTTTGCTTACATGAGTATTCTAATAGGGCTTTCTGTAGAAAAAAATCTGATTAAAGATAATTATAGATCACTCTGAAAGATCTTTAGGTAGGAGGACTCGGAAGAAAAAAAAAGCTCTCAGGTACATAACTTCAAGCAGTATTTCTCCTTGTGCACTTAGCTACTACATAGAACCTAAGATCAGGCTTTATATTGATATCTAGGAACAAGATTGGCAGATGGTGGCCAGAGGATTTAGGGGAGAATATGTAATTGAAACACTAAGAAAAGGTTCAGACAAAAATTTCATTTAATGTTAGTGTTCAAGTAAAAGGTGAACAGAAGATGTATGAGCAAGTTTGTGAAGGTGTCAATTATTTGCCCAATGTACTCAAAAATAAAGTGCATGTGATGATAAGGTAGAGGCTGTGCATGAACTCAGGAACAGACTTTTTCTGTGGTTACACTCATGGTCATTGCCTCATTTTCTAACAGTATCATTTAATCTTGAGTGAAGAACAGAATGCTAAACATTGATTGAGGTCTCATTATTTTGTCCTCTTTACATTGTGGAAGGTGAAAGAACTTGTCATTTTTATTTTGTCTTTGTACCACAAAATTGCCACTATATCAATCATGGTATCATTCACATATCATTTGCTCAATCTACCCACTTCACAGAGAACAAATAATACTAATAAGATTACTGTTTATTATTCATCTCATCATGCGAAAGCAGCTGATCTCATAGTTACTAAAGACTCAGCTGTGGTGTCACTGGGAACTATGAAAGTGTGAGATCCTGTCCCAGAGATTTATGTAGGATATTGTCTCTTCTACATACTAGTTGGAGAATGCTGGTTAGAGACTAAAAATTCTCAGAATTGCTTGATAAATCTAGAGTTTTGATTGCAAGAAGATAAATGCTCTTGTCACTTAGAATTCTAATTTTTTTGTTCAGTCATGGGGCTTGAACTCTGGGCCTGGGCATTGCCCCTGAGCTCTTTAGTTCAAGGCTTCTGCCTAACCCTCTGAGCCTCAGGGCCACTTCAGTTTTCTAGTGGTTAATTGGAGATAAGAGCCTCATGGCCTTTAGTGCCTGGGCTGGCATTGAACCGTGATCCTCAGATCTCAGCTTCCTGAGTAGCAAGGAGTACAGGCATGAGCCGCCTCACCTGGATGGAATCCTGATTTTATTGTAAGAAATAGGTGACATTTGTACCTCTTAGTCCTATCTCTTCATATAACCTAAATATTTTGCAAAATGTCTGTATTGTGAGCTCCTCATAGCCTCCCACCAACCATACTTGCCAGTACCTAGATCATTATTTTCCTAAAGTAAGAGCTTAATAATATGATTTGGCTCGGGGCTGGGAGTTTGGCCTAGTGGTTAAAGTGCTTGCCTAGCATGCATGAAGACCCGGGTTCGATTCCTCGGTACCACATACATAGAAAAAAGTCGGAAGTGGTGCTGAGGCTCAAGTGGTAGAGCTCTAGCCTTGAGAAAGTCCAAGGACAGTGCTCAGGCCCTGAGCTCAAGCCCAGGACTGGCAAAAAAAAAAAAAACAAAAAAACAAAACAAAACAAAAAAAACAATATGATTTGGCTATTTTGACTTCCTCATACCCTTAAGAAAATAGGCCAAAAATGTGATTATATTAGCTGGACTGACTCTGTTGAAAAAAGAGAAATTGAGCTGTTCCTTTGGTAGATTTCAGGATTATGTAGAATCTATGTTTTTTTTAGGGGGATTCCTTTCTTTCCCATCATGCCCCACAGAAAAGTTAATAGAAATTTCCCTGAAATACTATGGCAGAAGCTTTAAATATTTACACTTCTATAAGAGTGGGTTATCCCACTGGGCAAAGAGTCTATCAGGAAGCGTTCTTGAATACAAATACAAGGTACATTATTTATACCTGAATGCAAGGCATGTACATAGAATGACTACAAGAGGAAAGAATCCTAAGACAGCAACTGGAGAAGATATGAGGCCATTACTTTGTATTTGTTTATTGCTGAGAAAGTATAAGAATTATCTTCCCTATTTTTAAGAATTACAGTAATGAAAATATTCTCATGTTGGAAATTGATGTGTTGACATTGTGTAGCTACAATTAAAGTAGGGGGACACTGGATACTTCCCTGATATTATTGGCTTGAGAAGAAGGGTAGATCTATGTCATCAGTCATGGATGTACTGGGTGACTCCTTTGGTGGAAGAGAATGATTCTGTTGTTTTATTAGAGTAGATGAATCATAAGTATATGGGGTTATTTCCCTTTGTGGGGAGTGATTATATTACCCTTTGGGTTTAGTAGTTGGATTGTGGCATCTTCAGCTATACAGAAATAGGTATTTTCATGTATATTGTACTTTTAGACTCTAAAATTTAGAGCAGTGTTCATTATGTAGCTATTATCTGTCTGTGTGTCTTTATTTTGAAACCAAGGCTGTGGGTTCTATCAGCCTTAATGGGCTATGTAGCTGAAGCTGTAGCCATAACTGAAAAATGCAAGATTTTCCAACTGGCTTACTCAGATTCTCTCTCAGGGAAATTTGAAAATTTGAATTCAGCAGTGACAGACTTATATCACTTCAGTAGGATATAGAAGGTAGTTTCTGAAAATCCTCCTTAGAGTTCTCTGTAGCTCATTTGTTTTCTTCTTTTTCCAAAAGTACTTATTAAACTCTGCCTCATTTCCATTGAGGTTGCCAGTGTTTTACCACCAAATACTCATATTTATTCTGATCTATTCTGTTTCTTACTGCCAAGAGCCTTTGTTTATCCTGGTCACATAAATAGATGGCATGAACCTCAAAAAGGATATCATATTTAAATTATGACCATAGACCAAAAATCTAGCAGTGGCAGAGGAAGACAAAGAACATATTGTCCCTTTAAAAGAATGGAAGAAAAAAGGCCTCTTATTTGGAAGGTAGGGAGGGGTATGATTAATTTCACAAAAGATAATTTTCAGGTAATTTGAGAAAGTAGTAGTAGTGTCAGAGCTTAAGGCTGAGCTTATTATCTACTGTGCTTATGAGAGACTTCAGATGCCCGTGGGTATACAAGAGGGCTTGTATAGCAGATGTTCAGTAAATAGTTCTTGAAAATAAACAGAAATAGTTGTTTCACTAAATGAAAGTAAATGATATTTTCGTATCCAACCTCAGTATGGAATGCTGTGAGCCACAGTTGGCCTGGGTTTCCCTAAAGAGAGCTGAGTTACATAACTCTTTCCCCAGGGTGAAATTGCCAGTGTTGCCATTCTATATTGGTGCTGTCACTGCCACTCATTCTTGGTCAGTACTATTTTAATAAATGGACATAGAAGTTTTCATATTTGTAGAGATGAGTTTCAAGATCTCTGTCTTTGCCTTTTTAGGTGGCCAAGGATTTGTGTAAATTTTCTCCTCTTCTCTCCAACAAATTCCACTCTCCTTCCCAAAAATCACTGGTCTTAGAAAAAATAAGTTTTTTTTGCTGTAATATAAAATTCTGAAATATGTACTTAATTTTTCCTATTTCCTAGTCCACGACTCCTAAAAGCCTTACAATGTTCAAAGAAATGTTTCTTTTGTCTGCTAATGAGTTAACTGACAGTAGCAGTAGCTGCCTCCAATCCTGCCTCAATCATTCTTATAAGAATGGAAGACTGGCATTTTCAGCCCACTCCAACCTTATTCTTTGAAGAGGAGAGAGGAACTAATGGTTACAATGATCACAAAAGGTCAACAATATAATCAACCATGCCTATAATGAAACACCCATTAGAAATAAAAACCAACCCAAAGTGATATTAGATATTCATGTAGGTGAATCCCAGGAGATTTCGAGAGGTGTGCTGAGAGAGAATGTGGAAGGGGTCTTTTGTACCTGTCCCTTCCCCTGTAACTGATTCTATGACTTAATTCATCCGTAACATATGGAATATCCTTTATAATGAACCATGTTTCCCCGAGTCCTGTGTACAGGTCTAGCAAATTAAATGAACCTAAGAGAAAAGAAACTCAATTTATAGTTTATTGGTTGGGTGAAACAGTGGGCTTGGAACTGAAATCTGAAGCTCAGTCTTGGGGACTGAGCCTTTACCCGGTGGGATCTGTCCAGGTAGTGTCAGGACTTACTTGAATTAGAGAAAACTCAGGTGTCTGCTGGCAGAGTATTGCTTTGTGTGAACAGGAATGTCCCACTGGTGATTGAAATGTATTGTGAGAACATAATAGGAAAAACAGTGTCTGAGTCTATACCCTCATAGAGTTATACTAGTTGTGAAACAGATTCCAAAAACATAAGGTGCGTTGAATACACTCACTTGTTTAGAGCAAATGTAAGCAGAGGCTTACTTATCAGCATGTGATTTCCAAAAGTTGCCTGGGGCACTCTTTCCATTTCAGCTAGACAGAAAAGGAGCATGGAAGTTTTTTTTTTTTTTTAATCAGTGAAAGCTATCCTATCTGTTAACTTTCAGTTGACTGGAATTGTGTTTCATAAAAAGCCTGCAGGAGGCTGGAAAATGCTTACTTTGTACCACAGATAGATAGATATATAGATGGATAGATAGATAGATAGATAGATAGATAGATAGATAGATAGATAATTTGAGATAGATATTTGTATGATGCGCTAACCATCTATTTTCTGTGGCTACTCCCTATTAATCAGATGTCACTATCCAGAATTCTGATAAATAGAAGCTTATCATACAATAATGTTTTTTAAAGTGAGTGGCTTTGCCTTCTCTTCAAAGTTTCCACAAGTTTGATGGCTTTAAAATAGTGTTTAAACTGGGAAAAGTAATAGATTTAAATTGGGTAAATTATTTTACCACATAGTCAGAACCCCTTTTAGTGCTTGTATTGAGGTATGAAAATAATTACCAAATAATCCTATGGCCTGGAAAGATAAAATATTTCCCCTTCTCCCTGCTTTTGTATTTTTGCCAGTGCATGAATTAAATATATTATAGGTTATAGTGCATTCAAGAGATTTCGTTTACCTGTTAGCTTTTTTTTAGTAGGTTATTTAGTTTGCACTTGTGAGCTGGTTTGTATGGTTTTGTATCTGAAATGGGTGCAAAACATTAACTTGTCATTTAATAATTACAAATCATCTAGTATAGAGCTCACCTCACAGTAAGAGACGTTCTGAAACCTGAATCAGTGGGTGAAGGCAGCTGTTTAATAGAAAGAAATCAGTTTTCTAGGCTGATCAGAGACTACAAATGAGTAAGTTGTATTTCGATGTTTGGATTTCTCATGAAGTGAGAAGAACCTTTTGAGTCCATTGCAAAAACTATGACTGTAAATTGACAGGTTACATCACTACTACAACAGAATTAGTGTGGTGTAGTGTATGTGAATTTTGCTAGAGAAGTAAAAAGCTGAACAGAAAGAATATTTTCTTATTGGTTTGCAACCACAAATTTAGTTGATACTTCTATTAACCCACAAGCATTATGTTTGGCCCTTTTAATACTTGATACTGGTGTTGGTAAATGTGAGTCAATACTTTCTGTCTATAAAAAAAACATCATTTAGATATATAATTTTCTCTTTTTCATATATTTTTATTGTAATTAATAGAAGGGTTACATTATATTCACAAGATAGAAGGTGCATTACTTCACATACATTGATACCCTTTCTCATGTCTTGGTCCCCATTTCCCTCCTCCCTCCTCTGCCGCTCATGTTGTTTTCCCCCCTTCCCTATCCAATTTCAAATAACCAAATACAAATATATCCAATATATTAGATAACAAAATGAGATACTGTAACCATATGAGATAACCAAGGGGCAGCAAAAGAGATGAGAGATAACATAGTACATTAAGGACAATAATCACTAATTATATGGCTTTTGTTTCTATATTTTGGAGGTCCTTTCATTTAGCATCATACTATCTGGCCTTATGTATCTAGGTTTTGTTCTATTGTAAATCTCTGCTTGGAGAGCCCAAGATTTCTACTGATTATGACAAATGAGGGAAACCATTGAGCCTATGTTCCTTTGAGTCTGGCTTACTTCATTTAATATGATTTTTTTCTAAGTCTTTCCATTTCCTTACAAATGGAGCGATGTCGTTCTTTCTGATAGCAGCATAGAAAAATATGGAACATTTCACGAATTTGCATGTCATCCTTGCACAGGGGCCATGCTAATCTTCTCTGTATCGTTCCAATTTTAGTATATGTGCTGCTGAAGCAAGCACTAGATATATAATTTTCTTATATCACATGGTAGATTTCAATCTCTGTTAATAAATCTCTAACTACAACCAACAAATAGACCAGAATGAAAAATTCCATCCCATGAAGGCATGCAGTTGATAGAGATAGAACACATGAATGATTTAGAGGTTCTAGTAGCTAAATGGGAGAAGATGAAAGCCATGTTCAAGATTTCTGTAATTTGGGCTTGTTTCCCAATATGAAGGCCTCAGAACAAATTTAAATACAAGTTTAGCAAATAGTCTAAGACCACATAGTTCTATTAAAGGTAGCATATCTAACTAGCATATAGCCTTAATAGTTGAGTATGGAATGATAAAGGATAATTCTCCCTTTGACTATATTTTTATTTATTGTAAACTTTAGTAATCAGCTCTGTTTGTAAGAACAAAAACTATATAGTTTAGCAACAATGTTGTTTAAAAATACTTTTTACTGTTTAAATAAAATAGGGTATTTAAAATTAACTGAAATCTATGACTATGATTATTAAGACAAAATGTTATTACCAAATTAAGTTAAAAATTATCTTATTTCTATCATTATTTTTCTAAAATTAAATTTCCATCTGAGAAGGCTGAAGTGTGAAGATTAAAAGGAATCTTTAATGAAACAAAGTACAATTAATGGGAATATGATTATCATATAGTTCAAAAAAATTTAATTGTGCCTCCTATTAGTTGTTATTTTGTGCACTTAGTTGATTTGCTTATGTTAATATGCTTTGATTTTAGAGAAAATATAAAGAAAAAGGCACATATTCTATTTAAAGTAAAATTAAGGCACAATTTAATAATTGGAGTACATGACATAGTTAACTTAGAATTATACCTATTATTACTTTCAAGAAAAATATTCCAGTTTGGAAAACTGGTAAGTCATAATTATGATTCTATTTCTATATAATTTCCAAGAGTTTAAACATATATGTATTGTCAAAATTGCACCATTTTCATTTCTTTTTTAAAAAGTTTTTATTTGTTTATTTGCTTAGTTTTTATTGTCAGGGTAATCTAAAAAGGGGTTATAGTTACATTCGCCAGGTAGTAGGTGCATTATTTCTCTCACATTGATACCCCTTCTCATGTGTATGTCCCCATTTCCCTCCTCAACTCCCTCCCAATCATCTTGTTTCCTCCCTTCCCTTTCCTATTTCAAATAAACATATATGATATATCAGGTAGCAAAGTCAGATACAGTAGCAACATGGGATTAACCAAAGGGCAAAAAAATAGAAGAGGAATAACATAGTGTATTAAGGACAACAATCACATAAGATAAAGCTCTTGTTTCCATATCCTAGAGTTAGCACCATTGTCATTTCTATATTGAAGTTTTAGCTTTCCTTCCTGGAACTATCAGAAATTTCCTCAGGATAAAAGGCATGTAGGAAAGGAATTTAAAAAATCAGAACTCCAAATGAAATCACCACAACAAAAAGACCCCAGAGAAACAAGAAGCAAAGCAGGTAGCCCAGTTTCTTTCTCTTTCTCTGCTTTTTAAGTTCTTAGAGGTTTCAAGTGGTTGTTTTAAATTTTTTATTTGAAGTTTAGAGTTGTTATTTGTTGGACACATATCTTACATTTCTGACTATGCTATTAAAATGTTAACATTTGTCTTTGGTGGGTGGTGGTACTGGGGTTTCAAATCAGAACCTCACACTTGATAAGTAGCCACTCTAACACTTGAGCCACACAACCAGTCCTAAAACTGTAAAAGGCTTTGGAAATGAAGACATTTAATTTGTCTTCTGCATTTAATCATCTGCTTTACATTTTTATTAAAGAATTTATTAACATTGATTTTTACATCATATTTAGAATAACATGTTTAGCAAACTCATCTACTTTATTTTTGTTTCTTCTTTGTAAGTCAGTGAAGCTAGATTCTGGTGAACGATCTCTTTTAGATGCTGTAGATATTGTTGCTTTAGGATGTTTTATTTTAGCTGCCAAGGAATAATACTATTTTCTTTCATTCTTTTAATCTTTGATGGTCATAAAAGTAGTTTTTGTTTTTACATTTATTTACCCTGGGATATGAGTGGGTTTTGGAATGAATTAGTCTTAATTCTGATCCCACTGTGCTGAATAAATGTTAATGTTTTCAGCTTCTGTTTCTTCATTTATAAATAATGTGAGAAGCCTTATGTCACAATGCCGATGTGAAATTATATGTTTTTTTTTTCTGCCAGTCCTGGGCTTGAGCTCAGGGCCTGAGCACTGTCCTTGGACTTTCTCAAGGATAGAGTTCTACCACTTGAGCCTCAGCACCACTTCTGGCTTTTTTCTATGTATGTGGTACCGAGGAATCGAACCCGGCTCTTCATGCATGCTAGGCAAGCACTTTAACCACTAGGCCAAACTCCCGGCCCGAAATTATATGTTTATTAAAGGGCTAACACATTTGCTTGCAAACAACATCCTACGAAAGACAAACCATAAATGTTACATAAATGTAATATTTGATGCTACTTCCTACTTAGTTCCATAATTATATTTGAAGAGTTGTATTGTTTGCTCTATAATTTTGAAAGAACCTGAAAAATGTTTCAGATACTATTGAATGAATTGGAGTATGAGTTGCAATTAATTTCTGGATAATCAAGATAAAACTTTTTTCCTTTTCTTCCAATTCTGTAGTTTGAACTCAGAGTCTGGGCACTGTCCTTTTGCTTTCTCAAGGCTAGCACTCTACCCACTTGAGCCATGGCTCAACTTCCAGTTTTTTCTTTATATGTGGTACAGAGGAATTGAACCCAGGGCTTCATGCATGTTATACAAGTACTCTACCACTATGCCATGCTTCTATTCCCAAGATAAACTCTTATAATGATTCAAAGATAAATTTGTCTGTCAGAGCTACCCACAAGGAAGAAAAATGGAGAACAAGTGATATTATTTTAGGTGCTCAGATATTTTGTTCACTTATATAAGGAATTGGTAGCAAAGCTGGGGGCATGGCTCAAATGGTAGAATACTTTCTTAGCATGCACAGGACTTTGATTTAATCATTGGTATCATGCTAAGGAATAAAAGAAAGGAGGGAAAATAAAAGAATGAGTGGGAATTATACAGTAAAGAGTACAATCTTGAGGAATCATATAGACCAGGAAATATCTGAATCTTAATCTTAAATCTGTCTATAGTATGTTTGGTGATTTGTAGATGTGTCTTTGGTGACAAGGGTCAAGAAGCAAGGGCCTTTTAACTCTCTCCTCTTTCTCTTTTGCTGTCCTTTTTTCTTCATTTTACATTCTTTACTTAAAGTTTATGGATTGAAAAGTTTATTTCATTTCAAAAATACCTTCTGAGAAACATTTTTGACCAAATATATGTGTATCTTGGCCAATGAGTTAGATAAAGATAATTATCACAGGACTTTTTCTAGAACAAGTGTAATCTTACACAATGGTCCAGCCTTGGGTTTTGTGCCTTCTTTTTCACTTCTGTTCTGATTTTTGTTAAGGGCTAATGTTTTAAGCTTATTTTGATGTCTGGTACTGCTGAGCCTTGCGTCCATTTGACCACTACATTACTCTCAGCCTTGCCAATACTTGTGCCTTTTGAATACTACTATCTGTTCTTTCCCTATAAACTTATGTTCCATCTTGATCTAGCCTTCTGGGATCTTCTACTTTAGGCTTTTGCATGTTCAATTTGACCTGTATATTTGTTGTGTAATGAAGGATCCTATTAGCTCTCATGGGGATCATTAGCGTCTTGTAAAATATATTCTCTTTCTTTTAGTTTTGTATATTATCTAGGAGTTAGTTGGCCTTCTAGAATGTTTATTACAAATTTTGGATCCTTCCAACTATCACTAACAGTTTTCACAGAAAATTATGTCTGGTTTGGCATATTTCTTTTCTCCTTTGATTAGAGTTTATTATTATTATTTTTTTTTTGCCAGTCCTGGGCTTGAGCTCAGGGCTTGAGCACTGTCCTTGGACTTTCTCAAGGCTAGCACTCTACCACTTGAGCCTCAGCACCACTTCCGGCTTTTTGCTATGTATGTGGTACCGAGGAATCGAACCCGGGTCTTCGTGCATGCTAGGCAAGCATTCTACCACTAGGCCAAACTCCCGGCCCCTAGAGTTTATTATTTTAAAGCTGTTCCTGCCCTTCCTGTTCACTCAGCAGTGTTTTGAGTGAGGAATAATTAGTAAATATATTGCTATTCTTTTACTAATTGTCTGTGTGTAATATTTATGACCCACAAGCTAGCACTTTATTTTTCTCTATTATGCCTTTTATTCTATGGTTTTCAATGCCACTGTTTTGAATAGCTGTCTGTAGAGTGTTACCATGGTGCTTAGATCCTATAAACTAACCATCCTACCTGATATCATATTCCAATGAGTGCTGTGCTTGCTGTTCAGCATTTCAGATTGGATCTGATTGCCTAGGATTAAATTCCAGATGTTATTTTTCAGATTGCCATCTGCTTGTTAGGGAGAAATTTCTTTCAGGTTGTAGGTCAAATGTGTGTTCAGCAATGTTTTCAAAATCTTATTCATTAGATTTCTACTTGTTGGTATTTTCCTCTAATGACAGAATAATTTGTTTTCCTTTTAAAATTAACTACAGAGCAGAGGCAAATAATTCTAGATAATAAATTACATTGTTAGTATTTTAATAGCTTGGAATATCAGAGAGAACATGTTTTTTCTGCTTTGAAAAAAGAATTTTAAATCAGGAGGCTTTTAATCTGTAAACATACTACTTTTTCAAGAAAGACACATTGAGTAATACTTGTGGAAACAATAAAGTATGATTTATTTAATAGCATGTTATGTTATTTTTTCTATTATAGACATATTACACAGGTGCTATTTTTAAAAAGATTATTTGTTTTAAGAATGGTTAACTTTTATATAGGATTTCCACAGCTTCTGTGTAGTATAAAAATGTTTATAGATACAATTTTGCTTTGAATTACAGTATTTGCAATCTTCAGATCAATATTGCCATTCAAATCTTTCAGCTATCTTTATTTATATCTAGAAAATCATAAATGTAGTTTGGTAAGCTAGATACTACTTGATTTCAGTATAAATGCAATGGACTAATCAGTATTTCAAAATATAGGCTTTTATAATAAGATTCCATATAGATATTGATTTCAATTTCTGTGTTAATAAATAAATTGGTCTCAAGCATGGGGGTCAAAAATAATGTTTCTAAGACAGTTGTTTGAAACATAGAATGCTTTTCTTTTTTCATATTTTTTTTTTGCCAGTCCTGGGCTTGAGTTCAGGGCCTGAGCACTGCCCTTGGGTTTTCTTAAGACTAGAGCTCTACCACTTGAGCCACAGCACCACTTCTGGCTTTTTTCTACGTATGTGGTACCGGGGAATTGAACCTGGGTCTTTGTGCATGGTAGGCAAGCACTCTACCACTAGGCCAAACTCCCGTCCCCAGATATTTTTTATTGTAATTAATAGAAGGGTTACATTATATTCACCAAACAGAAGGTGCATTATTTCACATACATTGATACCCTTTCTCATCGTAGAATGCTTTTCTAAAGGACTATTTTTATACAAGTAGCTGGATCCCAGTCCTAGCCACAAAAGCCTACTCAATCCATAGTATAGCTGAATATAGTGTTTTAATAGTGACTGTGATTTCTTAATTTCCCCAAATCACTTGAAACTGTGATGTTCTTTGACACTTGAATGTGGGGGAAAGTTTTGCAAAGGTGGTTAGACTGAATATATGTATAATAAGAGAGTAGACGTAAGACACATATTCCTGGCAAGTTCATGTGGGGTTTGGATATAGAAATTTCATAGCTTGGACATTTGCTAACATAGAAGAACGTACAGAAGAAAGTGAATGCCTTTGGGGTTTATCAACACCAGGAAGATTTTTCTCTCCTCTCAGAAAAGAACCTCAGTGGTTCTCTGAGATCAAGTGGAAAAGTAGAAGAGCAACATTAGTTGAAGAACCGGTGATGGTAGCCATTGATATGTGTAGGATCTTAGCAACTGAGTGTTTTGTAGGATTTGATGTGTCTTAAGGTCCTGTCACTGAATCCACATTTTCTAGGATTTGTTGGCTCAGGTCTTTGAAATTTTCCTTTATATTTTAGAAGCCAATTTCAATGTAGAGAGAAGAATCAATATTGCTAAGATGTCAATTCTTCCCAGCCAATATAATTCAAAATATATTAAATTAAATATGTTAAATTACTATTTTAAATGTATTATATTGAATATATTAAATTAGATATATTTCATAATAGACTGCAAAGCTGAAAAGGTTAATAAATTACAAAGGGAAAAATATATGTGATCATAGTTTGGTATTGAAGCTTTTAGATTCAATACTAAAATCATTCATGGAAGAAAAGTATCAAAAGGGAATTAATTAAATTACTTGTTATTATTAGTAGTAGTAGTAGCAGTATTTTGCCATGAAAGGTGCTGTTAAGAAAATGAGAAAAAAGGGGGCCGGGAGTTTGGCCTAGTGGTAGAGTGCTTGCCTAGCATGCACGAAGACCCGGGTTCAATTCCTCGGTACCCCACATACATAGCAAAAAGCTGGAAGTGGTGCTGAGGCTCAAGTGGTAGAGCTCAAGCCTTGAGAAAGTCCAAGGATAGTGCTCAAGCCCTGAGCCCAAGCCCAGGACTGGCAAAAAAAAAAAAAAAAAAAAAAAAGAAAATGAGAAAAAAAAAAACAAAACAACCACAAACTGGGAAAAACTTTGTAAAAGATGTATCTGATACCATCTCAAGTATTCAAAGAATTCTTAAAACTGAATACTGCAAAATCACCCAACTGAAAAGTGCTCATATATATATATATATATATATATGAAAGTCAATTTTTGAAACAATTTTCAATGTCAAATATTACTGACACTGAAATTTAAAACAACAATGAGGCATCACCACATGCTTATCATAATGTGATATAGGAAATATGTACTCAAATGAGTGAAGAAATTCCCCCACAAAGCCTTCATATGAATGTTTATAGCAACTATTTGTAATTGTCTAATATGATGTTCACTAGGTTATCTTTCTGTTGCACATAAAGTATGGTACATTGATACAATGGGATATTATTGGTAAAAGAAACAAGCTAATTAACTATGAAAGGACAAGGAGGAAACTTAAATGTGGGGGGGAAAGCCATTCTGAAAACACTGAAAAACCATCCTCTGACATTCTGAAGAAGGCAATGGTCTAGAGTTGAACTAGCTGAAATAATTGGTACTGAACATGGCATATTTAGATAGTTTCTGCAAGAAACTATAATGGTAGGTATTATAAACTTGTTAAAACTCATAGAACTGTATAAGATAGTGATATAATCAATGCCAATGGTGGACTTAGTAGTAATATTTTGATATTAGGTTAGCACTTTTAACAAATCTATCACACCAGTAAAATTGCATGATGTTAATGCTAGGGGAAAATTTGAACTTGGGGTGGGATTGTAAGAGATTTCTGTACTTTCTGTCCAAATTTTCTGTAACTCTATTAAAAAGAAATACAATAATAAAACACACTAAAAATGTGCCTATAAAAACAAATCCAGGGGGCTGGGAGTTTGGCCTAGCGGTAGAGTGCTTGCCTAGCATGCATGAAGACCCGGGTTTGATTCCTCAGCACCCCCACATACATAGAAAAAAAAGCCGGAAGTGGTGCTGTGGCCTAAGTGGTAGAGCATTAGCCTTGAGAGAGCCCAAAGACAGTGCTGAGATCCTGAGGTCAAGCCCCAGGACTGGCAAAAAAACAAACCCAAACAAACAAAAAAACAAATCCATGCAGTAACACCACCAAAATAATGAGTTCAATGGTACAGTGTGTGTCCCACATGCTTGAGACTCTGAGTTTAATCTGTAGTGCCACCAAAACAACCAATTCAGGTATGCTACTGGTTGCTAATATATCTCTTTACAATTAGACAAGTTAATAGACGTGCATACTTTTAGGTCTAACTGGACACCTTCTTGTCAAAATGCCTAATACTCCCAGAGGGTGTGCAGCTGCTTTTCTCTCTTTCTTTGAGAGATCAGCATTACTCATCAAATCAAATACTGCTGCTCTAACTCTTTGCTCATTGTTTTTAATTTGCAGCACATTTATTTGTTATTTTAATGTATCATAGTGTAGTAATTGTTATGTTTTGAAAATCAAACATAAGTCAAAATTTTAAACCAACTTGTATTTTTTAGTTTATTCCCTTTCAATGTATTAGTATTAGTTTCTATTTATAGTTGATTATTGGAACACAGTAAAGTGGCAGTCTAAACAGTGGAATCATGTGCCTCTGAGTGGATTAGGAAATGTCTGTGATTATAGAAGCCCATAGAGAGCCACACTTCCAGACTAGTATTTTCAAATGAAGAAGGGATAAACTTTTTATCATGAACATCTGCACATTTAACTTAGTAAAGCTGAAAATCAGATTAGAAAATATTTTCTTTGCATTTCTTAAAATGGGATATGTTAACTACACATTTAACTATTTTTGCATAATGATATGTATTTTTTATCACATATACACAATCCCATTTTCTAGATTGCAAAACAGACACATGGTGGTTATGAATGATCTACAGCCAGGCACCTGCATCTCACAGCTCTAATCCTAGCTTCTCAGGAGGCTGAGATCTGAGGATTGAGGTTTGAAGCCACCTAGGGCAGGAAAGTCCTCGAGACTTTTATCTCCAACTAATCACCCCCTTAAAAATGCATCTACAAATTTATACAGGTAGGGGGGATGTCACACTGCCTGGCAGATGAAGTGGAGCACCTGCTCTGTAGAGTAACTATAACCTAGATGACCTCCTATCTATCCCTGAAAATGCCTTCAAAGTTATTATGAAGAAATACCTCCAGCTACAGAGCAACAACAAACTACATTTATTTTTGGAAATAATAAGGGAGCTGTTTTGCTCTATACATAGACTCTACAAGTAGAGCGATTGCATAACATGGTTTATCTCTGAAAATTGCACTTTTTTCACGACTCATTTAACTACTTGAATTTGGGATCATTTCCTTTCAACCTGAAGCACATCTGATGCAGATTTTCTGGGACATATATACTCTATTTTGGTTTTAGAACGTGTAGACCTCATTTGTAAGTGCATGAATGTGATAACTATTTGGAATTACCCTGTCCTTTTCAGTTTAACTTTCCCCTGGGAAGGAAAATGATAGAATGGGAAAAAAACATATTTATGGAATGTGTTTCTCTTTATTATAACTGACATCCTGCTCATGGATAGGCTGTCAGCCCACTGATGTGCAAAGTTTCTAAACTTGGAGACTTGATTGAAGATAAGAACCAAGTTCTTTAGATATCTGAACAAGTTTTGTAAGACTCCATTCCCTTTTAGAAATATTCATTTTGTGCTTTTTATGGTGTTGTCTGAGTAGGAAACCTCTATATTTTAGAAATCCAACCCAGCCTCCTTTGATTTTCTTATGTTCATGTCCTACAGTTTTCAAATTCAAGGTGTAAAATTGTACTAGCCATTTCATGCAGTGGTTAAGATTGGACATAGTGGGCTGGGAATGTGGCTTAGTGGTAGAGGACTTGGGTTTGATTCCTCATCACCACATTAATAGAAAAAGCGGGAAGTAGCATTGTGGCTCAAATGATAGAGTACTATGCTTCAGCAAAATGAGTCTCAAGAACAGCTCTCGGGCCCTGAGTTTAAGCCCCAGGACTGGCAAAAAAAAATGGAGATAGTTTGGTTTCATATTTTAGATGGAGAAATCAACTGGAAAGTAGAGCGTTTCCAATTTGTAGAATCCTTTAGATTCAAAACATTTCTATGCTTTCTGCTGAGGCATTGCCTTGCTTATTCTTAGAAGTAAAATATGGGCTAGGAGCGTGGACTAGTGGTTAGAATGCACAAAGTCCTGGGTTCGATTGATTGGTACTACACACACAGAAAAGACCGGGAGTGGTGCTGTTGCCCAGTAGTTGAGTGCTAGCCTTGAGAAAGCCCAAGGACAGTGCTGAGGCCCTGCGTTCAAGCTCCAGAACTGGCAAAAAACAAACAAAAAACAAATAAAATAATAAATTCTACATAACAATTTGGATTTTAACGCTTTAAAAATACTAACAGAATAAAATTAGTAAATAATTATTGTAAGCAATGCATATATTTATTCACAATTGTGAATATTAAAGATATGACATTAAGACAACATTGAAGTCTCCTTATTACTACCTTGATTTTACCCTATCCCATACTCTCCATATGTTACTACTACATTTATGATTCTGGTGTATGTTAACTTAGTTATTACTTTTGTCCATTGTCTACTAATTTGGGATTTTCTGTTCTTAAATTATTGGCAAAGGTTGGAAGTTTGGCCCAGTAGTAAAGAAAATAGCTGGAAGTGGTTCTGAGGCTCAAGTCGTGTAGCTCTAGCCTTGAGAAAGTCCAAGGACAGTGGTCAGGCCATGAGCTCAAGCCCAGGATTGGCAAAAAATTTACTGGCAAAGTCTGAAATAGACACATTTAATTTGCCTTCCTAAAGATATCACTCAGTATTTTAAATCCACCAGTTCTTTTTTTATTGTAATTTATAGAGGAGTCACAGTTATATTCACCAGAGTGTACATCACTTCTCACACATTGACACCCCCTCCCAAGTTTTTGTCCTCATTTCCCTCCCTCATCCCCTACCAATCATCCTGTTTTTCCCCCTTCCCTTTCCTATTTCAAGTAAACAAATACAATATGCCAGGTAACAAAGTCAGATACTGTAACAATATGAGATTAACCAAAGGGCAACAAGAGAAATAACATAGTACATTAAGAATACCAATCACATAATATAAAGCTCTTGTTACCATATCCTGGAGACCCTTGTCATTGGTGATTGTGATCTTGCTCTCCTTTCTGGTGCTCTTATCCACAGCACCACGTGGAGCAGGAGGTATGCCTGTGAGCTCAAACTTTCCAAGCAGGTTGTTGTCCTTGGTCGTGACCTGCTCACCTTCATATACCTGAATGAGCACACCAGGTTGGTTGTCAGAGTAGGTAGTGAAGGTCTGAGTTTGTTTGGTAGGAATGGTTGTATTGCACTTGATGAGGACAGTCATGACTCTGCCAGCAGTCTCAATACCCAGGGACAAAGGGGTGACATCCAAGAGCAGCAAATCCTGAACATTTTCAGACTTGTCTCCAGATAGATTGGCTGCCTGGACAGCTGTGCTATAAGCAACAGCTTCATCTTGTTTAATGCTCTTATTCAGCTCTTTCCCACTGAAAAAGTCTTGTAGAAGCTTCTGGATCTCGGGAATACAGGTGGAACCAGCAAGCAGGACAATGTCATGGATCTGTGACTTGTCTAGTTTGGCATCACTAAGGGCTTTTTCTACAGGATCCAGAGTGCCATGGAACAGGTCAGCATTCAGCTCTTCGAATTGAATCCGGGTGATACAAGTGTAGAAGTCAGTGCCTTCATAGAGGGAGTCAATCTCAACACTGGCCTGTGTGCTGGAGGAGAGGGTGTGCTTAGCTTGCTCACAAGCAGTATGGAGACACTGAACAACTTTTTTGTACTCACTGATGTCCTTCTTATGCTTGCGTTGGAATTCGGCAATGAAATGGTTGCCCATCAGGTTGTCAAAATCTTCTTTACCCAGGTGAGTGTCTCCTGCTGTAGACTTGACCTCGAAGATCTTATCCTCAATAATGAGGATTGACACATCAAAGTGCCACCTCCTAAGTCAAAGATCAGCACATTTCTTTCAGCTCCAGCCTTCTTGTCCAAACCATAAGCAATAGCAGAGGCAGTTGATTCATGGATAATTCTCAGTACATTCAGATCAACAGTGGTTCTAGCATCTTTTGTTGCCTGGCCCTGGAAGTCATTAAAGTATGCAGGCACAGTGACCACAGCATTAGTAACAGTCTTCCTAAGATAGGCTTCTGCAATTTCCTTCATCTTTGTGAGAACTATGAAGGAGACCTCCTCTGGATAGAAGCTTTTTGTCTCGCCTTTGTACTCGACTTGGACCTTAGGTATGCCTGCATAATTTACCACCATGAAGGGCCCGTGCTTCATGTCAGAGGGGACGATAGCATCATCAAACCTATATCCAATAAGGTATTTGCCATCGAAAACAGTGTTGGTGGGGTTGATGGCCACCTGGTTCTTTGCGGCATCACGATCAACTGTTTGATGTCTGTGAAGGCAATGTAGCTTGGTGTGGCCAGGAGGGATCACTACTACACTGTTGGTCAGACTGTAAACTTGTTCAACCACTCTGGAAAGCAGCGTGGCAATTCCTCAAAAGACTAAATATAGAGCTCCCCTACAACCCAGCAATTCCACTACTTGGCATTTACCCAATTGTCCAGAAACAAGGACACACTAAAGCCACTAGCACAAGGATGTTCATTGCAGCACTATTCACCATAGCAAAGATATGGAACCAACCTAGATGTCCCTCAGTTGATGAGTGGATCAACAAGTTGTGGTATTTGTACACAATGGAATTCTATGCTGCTGTCAGAAAGAATGACATCGCCCCATTTGTTAGGAAATGGAAAGACTTAGAAAAAATCATATTAAGTGAAGTAAGCCAGACTCAGAGGAACTTAGGCTCAATGGTTTCCCTCATTTGTCATAACCAGTAGAAACTTTGGGCTCTACTAGCAGAGATCTGCAATAGAGCAAAATCTTGATACATAAGGCCATATAGTATGAGGCTAATTGAAAGGACCTCCAGGATATTGAAACAAAAGCCATATAACAAATGAGTGTTGTCCTTAATGTACTATGTTGTCTCTCATCTCCTTTGCTGTCCCTTGGTTATCTCATATTGTTATGGTATCTCACTTTGTTATCTGATATATTGAATTTATTTGTATTTGGTTATTTGAAATTTGATAGGGAAGGGGGGAAAACCAAGACGGTTGGGGGTTGTGGGGGGGAGGGTAATGGGTACCAAGACATGTGAAAGGTTATCAATGTATGTGAATTAATGCACCTTCTATCTGGCAAATATCATGTAACCCTTTTACTAATTACAATAAAAAAAGAGGTTAGAAAAAAATAAAAAAAATATGGAACCAACACAGGATGCCACTCAGTAGATAATTGTATCAACAAGATGAGGTATTTATATACAGTGGAATTCTATGCTGCCATCAGGAACAATGACATCACCCCATTTGTAAGGAAATTGAAAGAGTTGGAAAAAATAATATTAAGTGAGGTAAGCCAGACCCAAAGGAACATAGGCAAAATGGTTTGTAATAATTAGTACAAACCTAGGACTCTCCTAGCAGAGGATTACAGTAGTTCAAAACCTAGGTACATGAGGCCATATAGGATGAGGCTAAATGAAAGGACCTCCAGGATATGGAAACAAGAGCTATATAATGAGTGAATGTTGTTCTTAATGTATTATGTTATTTCTCATTTCTTTTATTGTCCCTTGGTTATTCTCATATTGTTACAGTATTTTACCTTGTAATCTGGTATATTGTATATGCCTGTATTTGTTTATTTGAAATAGGTTAGGGAAGGGGGAAAACAAGATGAGGGGAGAGGGTGGAGGAAGGGAAATTATGACAAAAACATGAGAAGGGGTATCAATGGGTGTAAAGTAATGCTCCTTCTATCTGGTGAATATAACTGTAACCCCTCTATTACAATAAAAAATATGAAAAAAAGAAAATGGTCCTTAGATGGATTTAAAGAAAGTGGGCTCACAGTTATTTTGCAGCAAAGAAAGCTTAGACAGTATACACAGACAGGAGGTCAAACACACCAGTGAGCAGTAAAAAACATTTTTGAAATGAATTCTTTCTCACATGGCAGGGAAGAGGTTTAGTAATTTTGAATCTGGCTGAAGATTTGGAGATATAGGAATTGTGAACAGAAAAATAAATCAAGGTTTTGCAGGACAATTTAGAGATCTTAATTAAAGTTGCAAATACTAAAAAATATGAGTCACAATTCTACTTTTTAGTGTATACTCTAGAGAAACTGTACCCCAGGTTGAGAAGTGGATGTCCAAAGGAATGTCTTTTTGTAATAGCACAGTTTGTGCTAGCAAATTTGAAACAAGATGCATGTCAATCAATGTCAGTGGATAAATGAACTGCATATTATAAATTGTACATTCAAAGAAACATCTCTATGGTCATTGTGAAGAAAAACTCACCTCTTGTTTCTATTTCTTGGGGTTCATTTCAATGCACATCACTTTGGGTGTTTATATTCTCAAATTCATAAGTTAATTATTCAGAAATTACATCAGTAACTCAGCTTCCATTTCATTTCACACGAGCAGCATGTGCACGTATGTTTGAATGTTGTAGTACTCAGTTTTAGCTTTGCCTACTATTCTGAACTTGAGTTTCATTTTTAATACCTATGGGCTTGACCTTTCTTAATTTTAAGTGTGGTCACATCTTTTCATACAAGATATATTTTATTCATAGTAATAAAAATCTGCCTTATTAAATATTGATCTAATACATGTAATGCAAAAATAAAAACAATTACTATTCAATTTCTTACATTTGGAAAAGGCCATAACAGGCAATTTCTTCAATCTTATTTTTGTTTCATCTTTAACAATTAACAACTAAGTGTGAGCAAGTGCTTTATAACATTGCTCTCCATTTTGGATCATAAAATATGCTGAAGGAATTAATCAATGAGCAGAAGCATGTCAGGAAGAAATTAAGATGGTGCTAAAATGATTAAATTAGCACTCCCTGTGTCCTTGATTCCTTTTTGTCTCCTGTTGTACCTACTCTTATAATCACAAGATATTTTTCTTCTGTACTGCTTTGTTGATTTCTGTTACACATGATAAAATATTTAACAAAAGTTTATCAATATCAAAGTTTTCGGAGTCAAGCTCTAACCTAATCATTGGAGGTACAGCAGTAAAAAATAGTTTTTGTTTTAATAAAGCAATATTCTGTTGGTATTTGTATGGTGAAAAGGGGATAAGCAGTAAATGTACTCTTATAAGCCTGCAGTGAAGAAGGTTAATGTAAGTTAATGAAATTAATGAGGACCAAACATGAAAAAAATTGCTATTTTATAGGTAGTATTTAGGGAGGTGATATCTGATATGTGAGTAGGGACTGTTCAGAATGAAGTCATGACCCATATGCATGGCTGTCCAAAGTCATTACAGGCAGTAGGTTAAACAAGATCATACTCATCCTGCTCAAAGTACCCTTCGTAGACTAAGTGAGCTAAGAGTATGGCAGGAAAGGTTAGATAACACAAAGGGGACAACTTACTTACATGCACTTTGAATCTGAAGGAGATGCAAATCTTCAAGGCTTTTGAGTAGTGAGATGACATGATCTGTGTAATAATTTAAAGAAAGTATTTACCTTGCCTGTTTTGTGGAAACTCCAAGTGCAGGGAGACAGGAATGAAAGCAAAAGCACCAGTTAGGCTGATTTGTTTGGTAATTCAGAGTAGAGATATTAGTAGTGAAACAGGGTGATCAGAACGGTGTGGTAAGATGGGAATAGACTCAGGTCTGTAATCCTAGCTACTCAGGAAGCTGAGATCTGAGCATCATGGTCGAAAGTCAGCCCGGGCATGAAATTCTGTGAGACTTATCTCCAATCAACCATCAAAAACCTGGAAGTTGTACTGTGGCTCAAAATGGTTGAGTGCTAGCCTTGAGCTTAAAATAAGCACAGGAACAGGGGCCAGGCCCAGAGTTCAAGTCCCACTACCGGAAAAAAAAAGAAGGGAGTGAATTCTGGGTGATTTCAAGGTAATGATAACATCATGTGTTCAAGGATTCAAGCAAAGAGTAACAGTTGAGAATGGTGCTTAAATTTGGGGGCTTTGCAATTACAAAAATACAAGTACTATTTAATGGAATGGGGCGATTTATAGAAACTTGTAGAACAGATATAGGCATAAAAAATTGAAACATGGGTTGGATGTAGGAATTCAGAGAGAGCTATATTAGATATCAATGAAGTAAATAAAGGAGTTATTAGCCTAAGTATTAGAATTAAAATCATAACATTATGTGAGATGAAGAATGAATGTAACTCAGGCACATATTTAATAACTAGAATGGATATCAAATAAAGTAACTAGTGAAGCAGAACTGAAAAAGAAGAGAACTACTGACCTCTTCAGAGATATGTAAAAAAAATGATGCAAGACAATAGAGGAGTGGTAAACTTGTCAAATACTTCTGATCAGTTGGATAATATGCAAAATGAAAATTGCAGTTTGTGACATGAGAATCAATGGAAACTTCTTTATTCTATTTCTGATGACAAAATATACCATCATAGAGCATCTGGCTATCTTACAAATTATGCTATAAAATCATTTTACAGGCATGGATCAGAAGAATGACTTTACAGATGACACAGGCTCTTGATTTCAGACTATGTACACACTCTTGCCAAATAAGATATTTAAAGAGACATATCAGAATTAGTAAGTCCCCAAAATTACAGTATCATTTGAAATGTATGCACCATAACATTATTCTATTCTTACACCATTTTGGGGACTCAGATTTCAGAACTGGGTTTAGAACTATGTTGTGAGCCACATAGGAGAATGACTAATAAATTATTTAGAACTGATAGTTCTTATAATGCTTCAGTTTTCAGCAGTTCTTTTTTTCTTTTTTCTTTTGTTTCCCAGTCCTGGGGCTTGGACTTAGGGCCTGCACACTCTCCTTCGGCTTCTCAAGGCTCTAGCTCTACCACTTGAGCCACAGTACCACTTCTGGCTTTTACTATGTATGTGGTACTGAGGATCGATCCCAGACCTTGGTGCATGCTAGGCTAAATTCCTAGCCCTTCAGCAGTTCAGCAATACTAACAATGGGATAAACTTGTATCCGATCAAGAAGAGAAGTCTGTTCTTTTTGTGTAAAAATTCTGGTGTTAGCCAAGTACCAATGACTCAGCCTAAAATCCTAGCTATTCGGGATGCTGGGAGTCTCAGTTCAAAGCTATCATGGGCAGGGAAGTTCATGGTTTCTCTCTCTCTCTCTCTCTCTCTCTCTCTCTCTCTCTCTCTCTCTCTCTCTCTCTCTCTCTCTCTCTCTCTCTCTCTCTCTCTCTCTCTTGCTCTCTCTCTCGCTCTCTCTCTCTCTCCAGTCCTGGGGCTTGAACTCAGGGCCTGGGCATTGTCCCTGAGCTTCTTTTGCTTACAGCTAGTGTTTCTGCCACTTGAGCCACAGCACCACATTTGGCTGTTTATGTTTATGTTGTACTGAGGAATCGAAGCCAAGGCTTCATGCATGCTAGGTAAGCACTCTACCACTCAGCCATACTCCCAGCACCATGGTACTCTTATCTCCAATTAATAAGAAAAAATACAGAAATGGAGCTGTGGTTCAAGTGGTACAGTGCTACCATTGAGTGAAAAAACTCAATGGACAGCACCCAGGCCCTGAATTCAGGACCAACACCAAAAATACCAATAAGTTCTGGTGTTGACCTACATATTACACATAAAAATAATAATTATGTTCACCTATATACTTTAGTATTTCTCATGAATAACTTTTGGAAGATTATTTTTTAGTCTGTATTTTGTCAGAGAGGCTCAATTATCAGCAAACAAAGTACATATATTCCTAGTTAGGAATGAAAGATTTCCAGCTAGGTAAAAGGTTCTAAAAATGAAAATAAGTGTATCAAGTGTTCATTCTTTGTCCCAGGAAGACCTATGCCTTCCTTGGAGTTTTCAGGGAAGTGATACTAATTTAATTGCATAAAGTGAAATTATTATTCAAAATAAAAATGGTTTTGCAGCATATCTTGATTGATTGTTAGATATATTCTTTTAGTACAGGATCAGCATGTGATCATTTATTAGTATTTTAGTAGCTAATTATCCAATATAATCAACTTAAAAAGAAGAAAGATATGTTTTGGAGTTCGAGGGGTTTAGTCAGGGGTCTGTTGATTGGCTTATGGGGCATTAGCCTACTATGGCAGTGAGCTCATGGTAGATCCAGGATGGCAGGAAGATTTAGAAATGAAAAAATAAATTAGCTATGTGCATATGCTAATATAGAATGATGTTTATTGAGATGAACTCCAAGAAATGGAGACATGGGGGTTTTTATGTTAGTTTCCACTTTTTCCCTTCCTTTGTTGCTGTTTTGTTTTCTCTACCATTTTTATGTTCATTAATTTGTTTTGGGGAAGGTAAGCTGAGAAGCACAGAAATTGCGGGACAAAGGATGAAGAAATGCAGTAGTGGTACTCGCTATAGACTATGTTGAAAATGAACTATAAAACTTGTAGAGGGGGGTTGGGAGAGGAAAACTGGGAGAAAAGGAGAGAAGAGGTGATACTGTTCAAAAAGAAATGTACTCATTACATGATGTAAGTGAACTGTAGTCGGTCTCTACAATAACAACAAAAATATATGTAATAAAGAACACACAGGTCACGACCCAATTAAAGCTTGTAAAGGAGGTGAGCTACTCCTTTGAAAAGGAGAGTTTTGAAAAGGCATCTGAGATAAAATGATGTAATCAAATGGCCAAATCTTTTGAAGCTATTCATTAAGAATTTCTTTGAGTGGGACCAAAAGTTCATGTCATTAGATTCTTGAGAGTGTAGGTGACATCATTCCACACTACAGTATGGATTGACATTAAGTATCCACTGTTGTATTGCCAAGATAATAAGATATTTCATTTTTATACTACTCTGATTTAGAAATAATGGAGCCAGAAATTAAGACAGAATAGTTTCTTTTTAAAATTGCCATTGCAAGAAAATAATTAAAGAGAACAATTAAAGGGCTGACATTGACCTTTTGTACTTGACTTAAGGAATTTAAACACCTTTGTACAGCTCCTAAATAAATGAATATTTAACAGATAGCCATTCCATTGTTTGGGGAAGTAAGTTGCTTCGTGTTAACAGAATATTGGCATAATATATAATTAGCAGCACAAATGCTATGCTCCAGAAAAACCTAGAATAATAAATGGGAAACTAGGATTAGAACAGAAAAGAAAAAAAAACCCTAGTAGAATGCAAGAAATTTCAGTATAAGACTTCTGGGAAGTAATAAAATAATTAGGAAAAGACAAAAAAATCCAAAGAAAAAGTTCATTATATTTGTACACATAAAATTTAAAAAATGGTTTCAAACACAACAAATTAAAGAAAGTTTGAACAAATGGGATTGCATTAAACTTCAGAGCTTCTGTATGGCAAAAGACATAGCTAGCAAGCTAAATAGAAAGCCCACAGAGTGAGAGAAGATCTTCACTAGCCATACAACAGACAAAGACCTCATATCTGAAATATATCTACAGCTAAAAAAATTGAATCATTCTGAAACTAATATTCAAAGAAACAACCATCCCATTAAAAGGTGGGCTAAACAGACTCAAAGGAACATAGGCTCAATGGTTTCCCTCATTTGTCATAATCAGTAGAAACCTTGGCCCTCCTAGCAGAGATTTGCAATAGACCAAAACCTAGATACATAAGGCCATACAGTATGATGCTAAATGAAAGGACCTCTAGGATATAGAAACAAAAGACATATAATGAGTGATTGTTGTCCTTAATGTACTTAATGTTATCTCTCATCTCTTTTGCTCTCCCTTGGTTATCTCATATTGTTACAATATCTCACTTTGTTATCTAATATATTGGATATATTTGTATTTGGTTATTTGAAATTGGATAAGGAAGGGGGAAAACAAGATGGGGTGGGGGTGGGGGGAGGGAAATGGGGACTAAGACATGAGAAAGGGTATCAATGTATGTGAAGTAATGCACCTTCTATCTGGCAAATATAATGTAATCCTTCTATTAATTATAATAAAAATATATGGAAAAATAAAGAAATTAAAAAAATAAAATAAAAGGTGGGCTAAAGACTTAAAGAGAGACTTCTCTGAAGAGGAAATAAGAATAGCCTATTGACACATGAAGAAATGCTCAACATCTCTGGACATAAAAGAAATGCAAATCAAAACAACTCTGAGATTCTACCTCACTCCAGTTAGAATGGCCAGGATCATGAAAACTAATAACAACAGATACTGGAGGGGATGTGGCCAGGAGGGATCACTACTACACTGTTGGTGGAACTGTAAACTTGTTCAGCACTCTGAAAAGCAGTGTGGCAATTCCTCAAAAGACTAAACATGGAGCTCCCCTATGACCCAGCAATTCCACTACTTGGTATTTACTCAATTGTCCAGAAACAAGGATACACTAAAGCCACTATCATAACTATATTCATTGCAGCACTATTTACCATAGTAAAGTTATGGAACCAACCCAGAAGCCACTCAGTAGATGATTGGATCAAGAAGATGTGTACTTATATACAGTGGAATTCTATGCTGCTGTCAGGAAGAATGATATCACCCCATTTGTAAGGAAATGGAAAGACTTGGAAAAAAATCACAGTAAGTGAAGCAAGCCAGACCCAAGGGAACATAGGCTCAATGGTTTCCCTCATCTATAATAATTACTACACATCTAGGACTCTCCAAGAAGAGGATTACAATAGCTCAAAACCTAGGTACATAATATCATATAGGATGAGACTAAATGAAAGGATCTCTTAAGATATGGAAACAAAAAATTTATCTTGTGTGATTGTTATTCTTAATGTACTATGTTATTTTTCTTCTCTTTTTTTGCTTCTTGGTTAATCTCATATTGTTATTGTATTTGACTTTGCTACCTGGTATATTGAATATATGTTTATTTGTGTATTTGAAATAGGAAAGGGAAGGAGGGAAAAGGATGATTTAGAGGCAGGAGAGGGAGATGGTGACTAAAACATAAGAAGGGTATCAATGTGTGAGAAGTAATGCACCTACTACCTGGCGAAAGGAACTATAACCACTCTATGCATTACCCCGACAATTTAAGAAAAAAACCATGGTTAAAAAAACTTTCAAAAATGCCAAAAGGAAATTAAATATAAGAAATTAGGAGTATACTTGCAACAGTAATGAAAGACAAGTGCTTAATATGTGAAGTTCTTACATAATAATGAAACCAAGATTTGATTAGGTAAATGAGTATAGCATGAGCAAGTAGTAGAAACATATGAATATTAACCCTTGATTTTAGTTCACAATAATAATAATTGTTACATATCCAAAACCAAATAAATACCTAAAAAAATTCCATGTCTCAAAGCCGGTGAGATATTAGGTAGGGTACTTTTTTCACCTATGACAAGTAAGAACATGTAAATTAATCCAATGCTTTTGGAAAAGCAGTTGCAATTATGCATCAAGATCCATTAAAATATTTACATTTATTGATGTAATTATTTTATTTTTGGTTTTAACACGGAAAAAACCAACTTTAGGAAATAAGACTGATCCAAGTTTCAGACAACATTCTTTTTACTATTAATGTAATGGAAGCATTAAATTTTATTTTTCAGCATTTTTATTTTTCAAATGCCCACACCTTTAAGCATATCAATTCTGGAAGAAAAACATTTGGGAGGCATTTCTTCTCTGAATTGAAATTTTTTTGTGTTGTTTTCTTTTTGACCTGCTTTTTAACTCAATTGTCCCTTAGAAAATCAAAATGATGGAGCAGAAGAATAGAAGAATGCTAATGAAATTTTTATTGGCATACAAGGGACAACTTATTTTGGGGGTGAAATGTTCACATTCTATTAAGGATTTTACAAGTTCTAGGGTATTTGAAACTAGTTAACATTTAGATGCAGTAGTAAGTAGGCCTTTAAAGAAACATTTACACTAATGTCAATACTTAGTTCTTCAAATATTATTTTCTGGTTTTATAAATATTGTGATATAAGCATCAGTCATCTGACTTCTCTGTTTTTTTTACCTTCTCATCCTCTCCCACTTCATATTCCTACTTAAAAGTAAATCATTAACTTTCCTCTGGCTATTGATGAATAACATAGTAGACAATATAACAGATACATATTCTACTTCTTTAATGTGTGTGTAAATGTTGTAAAGAGTCTAACTTCTTATAGTTTTTTTGCAGGGGGGGGCTAAAATTTGGCTTCAACATTATGTATTTGGATTATAATCAGTTTTTATTTTCAATTTTTTGAGAACTTCTTTCAATTAGTTTTAGTATTGGAAGAAATAAAATAGACTATTTACTAAAGTATAATTCTTTCTTTCTTCCTTTGTTTCTTTGTTTGTTTCTTTTTTTTGTCTTTCTTTTTTCTTTCTTTCTTCTTTTGTTGTCAGTCATGGAGCTAGAACTCTGGGCCTAGGTGCTGTCCCTGGGCTTTTCAGCTCAAAGCTAGTGCTCTACCCCTTGGAGCACAGCACCACTTCTGGTTTTCTGGTGGTTAACTGGACATAAGAATCTAATTGACTTTTGGGTCCAGTCTGGCTTTGAACCACATTCTTAGATTTCAGCCTCCTATGTAGCTAGGATTAGAGGTGTGAGCCACTGGTACCAAGCTAGAACACAATTTTTCTACCAGAATTCAGCATATTAATAGATGTGTGGTGCATATTAGGTAGCATAATATTTCTTGGTAATTTGTAAGGAAAACAGCAGATTGCTTAGGGGCAATATCTATGCCAAAATTAAATATATAATTATTATAAATACTGAGGACATATGTGGTTTAAGTATGTAAGTTTTATAAAGTAAATGTTATTTTCATTCAAAATAGTATGCATTTTGGGGGGAAGGGGATATAAAAACTTGGCAATTTTTTAACATGAGCCTATGATATAAATTCCATAGATTGCAAATAGACATGACAGATATTTAGCAAAATACATCCATATGAGTATCATGGTGGCTGGGTCCTTTGATTCAGTAAAAGTACATAGTGATATGAGTATTTCAATAGCAATCATTTCAGACATGTAAAGGAAGACTTTTCCTCAATCACTCAACCTATTACCATGTGGTTGGAGTTGTCTGGTAAACAGAGCTACTACTCCAGAGAGAAGACCTGCAACAGGAGAATAAGCAGATGAAAACATTTCCCCAGTACCTAGAATCTAGATTTTAATCTTACTGCTACCTCTACTAATACCATCATCTAATGCTATCTTTTTAAATAAGCTTAATGGAGACAACCAAATTGGCTCTTCTAGAAAATGCCATTTTATATTGGGGACTTGTAGTGTTACTTTCATAACCCTTAATATTAATTTGAATGCTAAAGCTGCTTAAAATCACAACCTTAGCCATTCATATGAGTTAGATAGAAGACAATACTAAAATTTAGATTAAAGGTCATCTATCTCAAATTCTATTCTGAGAGTTGAAGAAAGGAAACTTGGATTGTCTTTGTAACTTTAGCACTGATTTGGCTTCTTTTGAGTGACATGCAATTATATTTATTGTTTGTCTTATTTTAACATTTTGACTTAGCTTTCCTATCTGAAAACAATTTTTCTGTCTATATTTAGTACTTTGGAAATCTACAGGTCACACATGAACACATTCTATTTTAGAGAGGTACAAAAGTATATGACGATAGAGTTTATCTTGGATTTTTATCATCATTTCTTTGCATACAATATTTTAAAATGCATAGAATTACCAATTTAAGTAGTTTTGTATCAGAATGATCTTTCTATACAAAGCATATGTATGCTTAGCAGAAGTATGAATTCATGTCCACACTAGAGATGTTGAGTCAAAATGAGACTTTGACAATATATAACATGAAATTCTTAGCCAGGAACTAGTGGCTCATACCTACAATACTACCTACTGAGGAGACTGAGATTTAGAAAGTTGAATTTTGAAGCCAGTCCAGACAGAAGAGCCTATGAAACTCCATCACTAATTTAACTGGCAAAAATGCCAAGCTGAAGACCTGGCTCAAGTGGTAGAATGCTTTCTGGATAAAGAATAAGAGAATAAGGCCCTGAATTCAAGCCCAGATATGAGCACAATGAATTTCTTATGTTCAAGTAATTTTGTTATTTGTTCCATCATTTCAGTTTTAAGGGTGATATAATATTCAAGCATGAAGAACTGTTACTTTTTAACTGTGAGAAAAAAGAAAATAACTTTATTGTTACTCACTTGTATTACCAAATTTATATATTTCTAGGTAAGAAGGGTTAAAATATTTATCTTTCCTATTTCAAGTATATAAATGCAATATAACATTTTAAATTTAAGGGCTATGAGCTTATACAGTTTTCATAATTTCATGTTTAGTATTCAGATTTGTATACATTATTATAAATTACCTTATTAATTAATTATTATTCATTCATGTGATTCTAAATTACTAAATTAATTCATCAAATCCAAACATACCATCAAGTTAAAACAATCACATACAATTTTTACTAATAACTTTTTAGAAAGATAGTTTCTTTTTTTCATATACTTTTATTGTAATTAACAGAAGGGTTACATTATATTCACAAGATAGAAGGTGCATTACTTCACAGACATTGATACCCTTTCTCATGTCTCGGTTCCCATTTCCCTCCCCCCCACCCCCACCCCTAATCTTGTTTTCCCCCCCTTCCCTATCTGATTTCAAATAACCAAATAAACATATACATATAAGATAACAAGGTAAAATACTGTAACAATATGAGATAACCAAGGGACAGCAAAAGAAATGAGAGATAACACAGTACATTAAGGACAACAATCACTCATTATATGGCTGTTGTTTCTTTATCCTGGAGGTTCTTTCATTTAGCATCATACTATATGGCCTTATGTATCTAGGTTTTGTTCTGTTGTAAATCTCTGCTAGGAGAGCCCAAGGTTTCTATTGATTATGACAAATGAGGGAAACCATTGAGCCTATGTTCCTTTGAATCTGGCTTACTTCACTTAATAGGATTTTTTCTAAATCTTTCCATTTAGAAAGATAGTTTCTTTTAAATTGAAGAAACTATCCATACTCTCAAAGAAAGAATATTGGCTTTCATCCATGTTTATTATATGCTTGGGCACATCAGTGAGCCTCCTTAGAAGATAGTTTGAGGACTCCTTTTAAACTTAATGTTTGCAGAGTCAGCTTTTCAATTCACTGTGCTAACTGTATTGTATATATAGACTGTGTGCATTATGCTGCATATATTGAGATAAAATTTGTCAGCTTTTATGCATAAAATGGAATACTAATATTTCATGTTCATACAAAACTAATGAAGTTAACTGGTAGTTTAATATTCTCTTACTTAATGTCTTTTTAGCTGATCACATAGCTATTTCTCTTCAGTCTTCCTTTTTCATCTATAAGGTTACCACAAAGTGTTTTTAAGTGCTTTGTGAAGCTATTCTTTGCTCTTCTTTTCCCCTTAAGGTTTATCTTATGTTGTTACTGTATCTGGCTTTGATTTCTAGTATATTGTATATATTTATTTGTTTATTTGAAAAGGGAAGGTAAAGGTAAAACAACAGAGTGGGAGGTGGTGGTGATGGGAGGGAAAGTAGGAGAAAAACACGGGAAGGGAAAATAATATTCAAGAAGCAATGTACTCACTATCTGATGAATGTAACTGTAATCCCACTGTACAGCACCTCAACAATAAAAAGACAATATCAGCTGGCTAATTTGCTTGAAAACATGTGCCTGAACTATGTTAAAAAAGCATTTTTTCTTTTTTATATCTAGAGTCCATTACTCCACATATATAAAACATACCATTATTATTCCTTCTTCTTGAACTCAGATTGAGGTTCATAATACATAGCCATTGCCTATAAGAAAAACATAGCACAGTTACATACTTTGGCTGAGTTCTCCTGGAGATTTCTGACATGGGGAAATTATAAGAGAAAAAAGAGTAGTGGAGAACTTAATTTTTTAGTGGGAAGCTTGTCACAATTCACTATCTCAGTGAAAAACAAGGCTATTTAAACATATAATCGAAAGTGACAATATATGACACATCATTTGATATGACAAGACAAACAATAAGTTATATATTCCATTTTCTTATTCTGTATTAGGAAAATAAGGAAATATTTGAGTTCCATATATTCTATGGCATATAACATATTCCATATATTATATCAATCCATGGCAGGGAGTTCCATGGCAACATACCCTTTATGAGCTAGGGTAGAAATACATCCTATCTGCTTACAAATTGTATAAGGGGATCAAATTAGACAACAAGTAGTCAATGTGTCTTTTTACTGTCTTAGGTACTCATAGTTGACACAGTGCTGAATATACTATCATTTGACTCCTAAGTTCTTTATACGAACCATGAACCACACCATGATCCACACTTTATTTTTAACAGTTTTTTTGAGCTACTAATATTACTTACCACCTGACTTTGCAGTAGCAAAAACTGAGGATGAAGTCAGAACCTTATATATTAGGGTGAAATGAAATTCCTCAAATCCAGTGAGGTTAAATCACTTAGACAAAGTTGCACAGCTTTACTTACTGACTGGCTTCTGAATCACAAATCAGTTTTCAGAAACTTCCAACTATTTCCTTTTGTTATTTCCTCCTCTGATGTTGATGAAGCAAATCTTTAATATTTCAAAGGAAACCATTATGGAATTTGCCAATTTCTTTTTGAATACCAAATTCAGCTCCAAACTTATCAGATAACTGGCCTGGGCAGTTATTTTTACAACCCTGCCTACTATTTATATATCATTTTCCTATTACCATGTCATCACTTCCACCAATCACACACAGACATACTTCATCCTTAGAGTGTTTCACAGACATCACTTTACCACTCCCATTCCTTCCTAGCTGCTCTGGCAGATATTGAAGCAAATTTCCTGTCTCTTAAGTCTGAAGAAGCTGAAATATCAGATTATTTCTTACAAAGTGGATGCAGTACTTCTGAAAGTATTGTTTTGTATTTTCTTAGTTCAGCCTATTTTCAGCCTTAAGGATATGGATAGTCATGTTGCCATAGTGTTCAAATACCAAATTCTTTCGTAAGCATAAATTATAGGTTGTAATTATTCCTAAAGCCCATCTACTTTAAGGCTAGATAAAATTAAATTTTAAGATAGAATTTTCTGGCACGTGAGTTTTCATTTTCCTGAGGTATAAATGAAGGCCATCCTTGAGGTCTTTGTTTAGGGCCCCTTAATGTTTTCTCTAGGAATTTTGTTATGCCCATGTCTGACAGTTCATTATGCTTTCTTATGCATGCATTTATGTACCAGGGCACTAAAGTCTGTGAGACTCTTATCTCCAATCAACCAAAAAACTGGAAGTTGTGTTGTAAGCTCAAGGGCTATGTGGGGAATAGATAGAAGAGAATAACTTTCAGCGTGTGGCGGGATAACAATAATAAGTGAAACTTATTTTGGGTGACTGGATAGAGACATTGAAAGGCAAATTTTCCGCCCAAGCAAGATTGACTGTGTATACTGTATTTCATGGTATCACTATCGAATAAATATCTGACTTTTACCTTCTTCTGGGATATAGTTGAGTATGAGTGAGGACAGCTATCATCCTACCATTCTGATATTAGGGCAGAGTTAAAGTGCTACAAAAATAATTGCTAACAAGTGACTAATTTTCACAGTTGGCATATTTATGTGATATTACAAATAGATTTTATTCCACTCTCCATTACCAATTTATTTATTTACAATTATTTTAATTCAGCTATAAAAATCACTGGTATAGGTGATTAATGTTATTAATATCCTTAGGCTTTATTTTATTTTCCAAAACTAATATGAATAATGACCACATTTTCTACCTTTCATGCTACCTTTAAAAAGGTTAGGAATAATCTCCTTAGAGTCAGATGCTTGAGTAGAGTCTTTGAGTAATGAGATCTCTGCTTGGGCTATATACATTCTCTTTTGAAAATACCAGTTCCTCTGGAAAATCTTTAATGCATAATTATAGATCAATTACGAGTTGTCTGTTTTCCTCATTTTTCTCATATAATTTGATATCTTATTCCCACCTGAGATATTGCAAATTTTCATAGTATATACAATTTATTTGCAGAGCATCCAAATTTGTTAAAGTTAATAAAATGATAATAATCATCATAATGCTTACCTTTTGGCAAAAAAAAATTCAGTAATAAGTGTATGTGGCTGAAAAGATTCTAGAAAGTAGTCGGATTTAAAAATAGGGATTGCCTTGCTGTGCTAAGATTGGGATTGGAGTTCCTCATGAAGTTTTTTTTCATATATTTTTATTGTAATTAATAGAAGGGTTACATTATATTATCCAGATAGAAGTCCTCATGAAGTTTTAAATGATTTTCTAATTGATTGTCAGAAAGGATATGATTTAATTGAATGTTTATTAGTTAATTGAAAAAATAATCTTTTCATAATAGTTGGATAATGTGGGGTATTTTTTTGCCAGTCCTGTGGCTTGAACTCAGGGCTTGGGCACTGTCCATGGGCTATCTCAAGGCTAGTGCTTTACCACTTGAGCCACAGCACCGCTTCCACCTTTTTCAATGCATATGGTACCAAGGAATCAAACCCAGGGCTTCATGCATCCTAGGTAAGCACTCTACCAGAAGACCATGCTTCCAGCCCCTCGAATAATGGTTTATACAAATTTTAAAAGTTATATATACTTTATTACTATCACTCCTAGATTCTTGAAATTAAGTAACAGATGAATTCAAGTATGCTTGAAGACCTTAGTACTATCAGATCACAACGAAACTTTATAACTGTCACATACTGAAAAAAATAGACCCAGAGACTTAACCATCTGCCTCACTACACTTGTGCATGTGCATCTTCCTTGGCAATCTAATTGTATATCTTTCTTTTCTTTTGCAAAAATGTTTGCAAAAAGTACTTCAAGAAATAAGCTTCAAACTGAGCTCCTACAGTTGGAAAATATTCTGAATACTCTTATATAATGCACTGTTTGATTTTCTGTCTTCAAAAAATTTAATTTTAGTCTTACATGATAGTCTTTATTTTATCTTCACTTGTGTTTCCCAGGTAATATCTAGATAATATTTACTGAATCTCCATACATTTTCAGACTGCTATATATTTTACCTTAGTAAGAAATGGTTATATTAGAAATGGAATAAAGCCACTGAAAGTATTTCCACATATGTTAGAAGACCAAAGATAAAACAGATAAGATCTATTAAAGATTTAACATAAGGAGCCAAAATGTTACCACTAGTTTGTTAATCTAGACAGGGATGAGGAACTTCCAGTGCCTCATCATGTGCATGAAATGATTTTATTACAAGAGAGGACAGATATGTGCTTCCTGTTAGCTTCTGGTGGCTTGTCTGACTATATTGATAATTTTGTATGGACCACAAATGATATAAATATCCAAACAGACCTCCATAAGAAAAAGTCTCCCCACCTGTGAACAATACCTTCCAAACTCAATAGAAAACAAATCTTCTTGAGCTAATGGAAACAATCTTAGAGGAAGAAATGTTTCAAATTATTTTACTGTTTTCTATATGTTGTCATGATACAAAATTCTAATAAATTATAAAGTTTACTTAACTTGAGAAAATGTATGAAACTTTCTAGAATGGTCAAAAACTAGTGATGTTTATCTGTTGAGGCCTTTACCTGGACAAATTGGCACCGCCACTTAAGTTCTGTTCCTGAGTCCTAAGTTTTGTCGCAAGCAATGAAACTACCTAAAATAAAGTTTTAGAATGTGAAACTACCACTTAAAATAATTCACATGTTCCACCACAGTCACTCTGCCTTGAGGGAGTGATGTAAAATATAGCCACTAGAGAACTGTTCCTATGAAGATAAGAGGTTAAGAGGCAGAAAAAGAAATCCAGGAAGCTAAATACAGAATTGCATAATTAACAAAGGCAGAAGGAAACTGAAGTAATCTGTGCTAAGTTTATCCAAACCAGGTCTCTCCATATTCTGAATGTGGAGTGGGTGAGCCTATTTGGAGACTTTCCTGTTCTTCCCTACTCTTTTTCCCCCGTAACTATTTGTTTATCTGAGAATCATAAAGATTGTTTGGCTGGCTGCTTTTCCTCACATAAAGGTGCTGCTACAACTATTCTTTTTTTTCTCTTCTTCATATAATAAACCACAAGACAAGTCTCTGTTAAAATATGACAGAAAATTCCCCCATTCATCTGGGTACTCTTAGCATAATATTAATGTATTATATCTATTACTTTTCTTTTTGGTGTCTCTCCTTGCTCAAGAAGGCAAGAATTTCTAATTTGTGCACTCCTGAAATCTGTATTCCTGCAACAGAATATGACACATAGTAAATGTTCAATAAAGATTTCATACATTACTGGGTTCATAATTTAAGCTTCACACATGATTTTGTTATAAGGTGAGAATATACAGAAACCACATTTTGCTAGTTCACATCTTGGAGTCTTTATTGAAAGGCCAGTGACTGCATGGCAAACTCTCATCTCAAAGTCCAAGAGCTAGAAAACACACTCAATATAGTTAGGAAACAGGCCAGAGATGACAGAAACAGCAAATACAATAACAACAAGCCAATTCAGCTCTGATAGAGAGTTGAATTGGGACACCATGGTGACCAGAGAACAACCAAAAGACAGGACACAGGGACTAAACATGGAGGTACCTAGCAATGGCTCCCTTCCCTAAGCTGGTTCAGGGCAGGGGGCAGTGTCACAAGAAACTTCCAATCACAGCAAATGCTGGCAAGGATGTTGAAAAAGAAGAACCCTACTGCATTGCTGCTGAGAATGCAAACTACAACTACTCTGGGAAAATGTTTGAAGGTTCCTCAAAAAATTAAACATAGACCCTCCAATGACCCAGCCATGTCACTACTAGGTATCTACCCTGAGCCACCAACATGACCCAGGATATGATAAAGACACCTTCTCTGCCATGTTCATTGCTGAGCTCTTCACAATAGCCAAGAGATGGAAACAACCTAGATGCCTCACTACAGGTGAATGGATTCAAAAAATGTAGTGCATGTATACAATGGAGTTCTACATAGCCACCAGACAAATTAAAACAATGGTATTTGCTGGGAAGTAGATGGAACTAAAGCAAATCATTTTAAGTGAGATAAGCCAAAACCCAATATGCGAGTATTAGAGCTAAACAATGCAGGAGTGATGACTGAACAGAATGAGAGAGAAAGAGGGAATAACAGAATCCCTAGGTAAGGGAAGAAATGTACATAACAGCTGACCTGGAAAAAATAATTTCATTGCCAGTATTTATAGTTAAGCCTTTTGTCATATGTATGTCTAGAAATTTTTGTATATTCCAACATTTATCAATTTTGTAGATTGGAATGACAATGCCTAATATTATAAAAGTAAAATAAGTAATAAGTAAATTAATAAAAAAGTAAAATAAGCGATTGTGATAACTGCTAAGAATAAAAATAGGAAGCAAGAAATTTAAATTTTGTACAAATGAAATGATTTAATTCCTAGTGTATAGTGCTATTATAAAGACTACTTTTTAGTTTTTTATTTTAATTTATTCATTTATTTGTTTGGTTCTGGGGATTAAACTCCGGCCCTCAGTATAATAAGCATGCGTTCTTCCTCTGAGCTATACCACAGCCTCAATCAGCATATATTTTAATCTGTGTGCCTTAATAGTGTCCTCAGTTTTATCTTTTTACTACCTAGTTTATAGGCTTATTGAAATATAGGTGATAAAACATTATTTTTAATCTTTACCTTCTTAATGCAGGCTGATATGTTTAGTTTACTGATTATTTCTTATAATATGCCACTTCCTAGGCATTTAACTATTTATTAAATACATGAATAATTTTAACAAAAATTTATGTATAAATAAATTTGGAGGGACTATCACTAAATCTATCTATTCTCTTGTTGTGGTTACTCATTTATGGGAATGTATTTTAGTTTCCACTTGTCCTTGGCTGACAATGCCTCTTAGGAACTTCCTACCATTTTGCCATATGCTTAAAATTCACACATATTATCCTAAATTTAAAAAATCATGATACTAAAAATATAGTAGTAAAAAGAAAAAAATGAAAAAAATATAGGAGAAAAAGCAATGGGAGGACTTATTTCCAGCTCTGTAATATTGGATTTCTCCAGATTGGGGTAGGTATGGGTTGTAGTATATAATTAGAGTCTGCTATTCTTGCTATACTGTATGGTGCTGCAGGCAAGGGAAGGCCCAGGCCAGTCACATGAATATTGCTATCCACAGGGCTGTATTCACTTTAGAAGCTTCCCTTCTTTTTTAAAATCTAACCCTTTATTTGTCTCAATGAGCTTTGAGGCCCAAGGGTAGATAAGTCCTCATTCTATTGACAGAGCCCTTCAGAGTATGCTTCTTGTGTGGCATCCAAGCCAGGGGCTGTATCTCAAGTGCATCAGAGTGGAGGAAGTAAAGAGAGCATTCAATTTTGCACTGGAGAAGAAGACTCAAAGGGCCTTCCAGTGTAAGTGATTCAGATCCTATGTGGAAATAAACCACTCTGTGAGCAGAAAGAAGCTGTAGGGATGGAACTGTCTACCAGATCTGTCTCCCAGAGCAGAGCTCTCAGTCTTCACAGTAATCCACAGATGATAGGGGTTGCTGTTTGCCAGGAGGGCTAAGACTAGCACCAACCACACTCTCCTGGGCTCCCTGCTACTTAACTCAGTAGGCCTGCTTCTGTTCCTCCCTGTCTCAATGACCCCTTGTGTCCATCCACCACCCAAGTTCTGTGGCAGGTTATCTCCAGGTTTCCTGATTGTTCTTTGTGTTCATGCCCTCAGAATAGCTGAACCTCAAGCAATAGGCACTGTTTCAAGATGGCAGCTAGCTACTGCACTCTGAAGCAATCAATTTCTTCTTCACTGCTACCCTGTCACATTGTGCTAGATCACTCTGAGATATGGGAAGCAATTGATTTCCTCTTCAATGCTGCTAGGCAGGAGTGATTGTCACTAAATCCCTATACTGGATTTAAGGCTTGGGAGAACTATGGGTTCATTTTGTGTGGTTAGGACTGCCAGTGTCTGGTCATCAGGACTGTCTGGCTTCCCTAGCCAATGTTGGAATTAAGAACTTTTTCCTGCTTTTCTCTGTTTCTTTCTCTGTCTCCGTATCTTTTCAGATATCCTGCTACCTTTTTCTTGATGCCCCATCGTTCTTCCTCTCTTTCTCCCTTCACAGTGCAGCCTCTCCTTTCTTATTCTGTTTCTTCCGATTTACAGAGTACCACAGAGGAAACGAGTTAACCAGTTTGCTAGAAATGCCTGACTTCATGTTTGCTTTTTGAGTTTTTTTGTCTATCATTTGCATAAAATACCTTTTAGTAACTTACTTCCAGCATTTGTATATTTTTTACTTTCAACATCTTGTATTCTTTGTGTATTTAAGATTTAAAAAAAGTATCAAATTCAGTGCTTGTGGCTCATGTCTGTACAATCCTAGCTATTCAGGAAGCTGAGATCTGAGGTGTGTGTTTCAAAGCCAGCCTGGGCAGGAAAGTCCGTGAAACTCCTACTAACCACTAAAAAGCTGAAAGTGAAGCTGTGGCTCAAGTTGAGCACAGAAACTTAGGGACAGAACCTAAGTCAAGTTCAGAACTGGCACAAGAGGAAGAAACAGAAGGAGAAGGGGAGAAGAAAAAAGGGGAGAAGGAGAAGGAGGGGAAGGAAAAGGAGGAGGAGGAGGAAGAGGAGGAGAAGAGGAGGAGGAAGAAGAAGAAGAAGAAGGCGGAGGAGGAGGAGGAGGAGGAGGAGGAGGAGGAGAAGAAGAAGAAGAAGAGGAAGAAGAGGAAGAAGAGGAAGGAGAGGAAGAAGAAGAAGAAGAAGAAGAAGAAGAAGAAGAAGAAGAAGAAGAAGAAGAAGAAGAAGAAGAAGAGGAGGAGAAAAAAGAAATAGACCACCACTGATGATTAGAATTGTAAACTTAATACAACTTGTAAATTGAATATAATTTGCAATATATTTGATTTAATATATTTGGTTTAAGATTTATTATTTTGGGGCCTGGAGTTTGGCCTACTGGTAGAGTGCTTGCCTAGCCTGCAAGAAGACCTAGGTTCAATTCCTTGGTACCACATACATAGAAAAGGTTGGAGTGGTGCTGTAGCTCAAGTGGTAGATTTTTAGCTTTGAGAATGCCCAAGGACAATTCCCAGGCCCTTAGTTCAAGCCCCAGGACTGGCAAAAAGGAAACAAAACAAAAAAAATCTACTATGATATGGTTCTGCTTTCTAAATGTCTGGCACACTTTACATTTCTTTGTTTTTTATCCTTCATATATTTTGTAAAATATTTCATATTATTGTTACATTTTTCTATACTATTATCTTATCTACTACATATTCTCTTACTTCTGTTTGGCAAAAGGTTTGTAATATTTGTAAGATTTATTCCTTGTATTATTTTGAAGTAATGCCTTGCAATATAACACAGCCTGCATTGAATTTACAACCCTTATAATTCAGCCTCTCAAATGTTGGAAGTGTATTTTGAACATTCTAAACCACAAATTCATATGTAAATTTAAGATATGAAAATTTATTTATTCTTTCTTTTGAAGCTTTATACTTTATTTTTTACTATTTTGTGCCTGTTATTTTGCTTTGAATTTTGTCCTTTGGAACTATTTTTTTGGTTCCTAAAGTTTAAATATTTTCCTTTGCCTTTAGCCAGTAATCAAGAGATTGCAAATATGTTTTCCTCATAATTGGTGAAAACAAAATTTAAAAAAATCAGAAAGTGTATCTGCTGGTGTACCACTCATCAGATATTTACTAAATAGCTGATATGTGTCAGGAGGGTGGTAAAGATCCTGAAATGAACCAAGCACAGCCTTGGTGCTGTTGACAGAATGGAGATTCATAAGGAGGAAGATGCTCTCATATGGCATGTGAAGGCAACTTAAAACTTAAACAGAACATGCTACCTTTTTTAACACTTGCTGAACAATCAATGTCTTGGGTATGCAGAACACTAGAAGGTTCTATTCATTCTTTTTTTTTTCAGAATTGGAGGCAGGGCTCATGTATAATTATATAAAACAGCATTCCAATTCTAAAAGAATTAGAATAGATTGAAGCTCATAAAAATCATTGAATCCAACTCTTCCAAACTCGAGTTCATGAAAGACAGTCTGTCATTTTTCTGACCCACCTACAAATTATGTGTCATTGTGTTCCCTTCAGATCTTAAAAGAGAATACAAGATGTGATATAGGTAATGAGGCTACTAAATACAACAGAGTTTGTACTGTGTATATGGACATGTAGAAATATTAGTAGAAGTAAGGTGTGTGTGTGTGTGCTTTGTACTATATTCATCTATATGTGTGCATATCATGTATTTATATGGAGCTATATAACAAAAGAAACCAAGCATATTTGTGAGAATAATGTGATTAGTGGCTAAGGGAGCAGAATCTGGATCCAGGATCTCTCCTACTTTAGTGCTCTGGTTCCTGTATCTATTGAATGAGGATAAAAATAACAATGCCCATAATTTAGGGTTATTGTAAGCCACAAAATGTATGTAAATTTCTTAGATGAGTGCTGGGTACATAATAAAGATATATATATATATATATATATATATATATATATATATATATATATATATAAACTAGTACTGGTAAAACAGTATCTGGAAGTCCTATTCCATGTTGGGAATTGATTGTGGTGTGTAGATAGCTTTAGGATATTCTTCCTTAACTCTATTTTTCCTGTTTAAGAAGGAGAAAATACTTAAAAGTGCTTGGAGCAGCACTTAAGAAAATCTACAGAGCAGCTTCTTAATGAAATGCAGATTACATGTAAATCACTAAGTCTATGTTATGTGTCCAGCATGTTGTAGAAGTAAAAGGTTAGGAAAAGTGGTCTGTTGAGTATAATTACTGAGACATTGTTTGAAATTCTGCCAAGTTTTTAAAGCAGGAAAATACTGATATATTTAGTTGATAAAACAAGAAGGAAGGAATGAAGGAAGCTAGTAGCAAAGTATTAACAGTTACCTTGGAACATCAAGAATTGAGGGAGTTTTTATTTCATTACCAAAATGAGAGACCAGACTGGAAAATTAACTTGGATTGTAACAATACTCAGAAACTTTACCTACAATAAACAATATTCATTCATAGATGGGCTTGTAACCTAAGTCATGTAAGTAAAATTTTTCATCAAGGATTTTTGTGGCAACATTTGGGAAATGTTCGCTTATGTTCTTTTAGTATTTATGCTAGAAGGAAATACTAATAATGATGATGATAGCTATCTCAGAATACAGAAAAATTCTTGTAGAAAGTGAGCTCAATATAACTGAAGACAAAGCTGAAAGATAGGAAAAAGGCCAAATGTTTCCTTTGTGATAGATAAGCAAAAAAGGGAAGGCATTAGCATGCATGAAGACCCGGGTTCGATTCCTCGGTACCACATACATACAAAAAAGTCAGAAGTGGTGCTGAGGCTCAAGTGGTAGAGCTCTAGCCTTGAGAAAGTCCAAGGACAGTGCTCAGGCCCTGAGCTCAAGCCCAGGACTGGCAAAAAAAAAAAAAAAAAAAAAAGGGAAGGCATTTCCAGGTAGAAGAAGTACCACTAATAAAGATAGAAAATAATATGGTTTCTTAAGTGAACTGTAAAATGTGCAGGAGGTTTGAAAGAATCAAGGAAAATGTTAGGCAGAGGCTGTGTTAATACACATCTTCTTCAAGTATGGTAATTTATTTATTTATATATTGCAAGTCCTGGGCCTTGGACTCAGAGCTTGGACACTGTCCTTGAGCTTTCTTTTCTTTTCTTTTGCCAGTCCTGGGCTTGAGCTCAGGCTAGAGCTCTGTCACTTGAGGTACAGCACCATCTATGTATGTGGTACCCAGGAATCGAACCTGGGTCTTCATGCATGCTTGGCAAGCACCCTACCACTAAAGCGCGCTTTAGTTAGGATCTATTATACTTTCACTCATTGACTATTTGCTTAAAATGTTGAGAAATGAAATAGCTAATATGCCAGATAAATTGACACAAAACTTTTCCAGTTTGCCTCAAGTCCAGTGTTTCCTGACCTTTGTGTGGGAACTGATATTTTGGAAAGTGTGATAACATGGACTCTTTCTTTAAGAGAGATGAAATGGCAATGAAATATCAAGGGTTTCTTAGGCTTCTGAGTTACATCTAGGGACAAAAATCTCAGCTCACATTCAAAGACAAAGTAGCTCCATCATTTATTCTAGCAAAAGAGATAGCCCCAACTGCCATTCTTTTCTAACCCATTTTGATGAACCACAGCCTATAATTATTACTATTATAGATACTAAGACTCACATTTAATATAAACAAAGAATATTACTGTCAACTTTTATATAATTGTGACTTGAACTCAGTATTTATGGAATTTTGTCACTCTTTTTTCACCTATCCATTTTTTAAAGTTTATGGTGTTACTGAAGAATTTTAAACAGATTCCAGACTCCATGTGACTTTCATTTCCCCTTTATGTACTCTAGTGAACATCTCCTGAGGGTGGGGTGAAAGGAAGAAGACATTTTCTGCCTTGACATGATGCCACTGTGATGTTAATGAAATAAAATACAAATGAAAATGACACTTATTCATCAGTATTATGGAACCAGGGTTTTACATCCTAGGCTCAAACTCCATGGAATCCACAAGCCAGGTTCAACTACTATCCTCTATATGCAGATGAAGATAGGAGAAATGATGATGGACAGAGAAAGGGGGTTTATTCCAAAGTCAGGTATCCACAGGAATAGATAAGATATTTCAATGCATCTTCTGCTATCTTTAGACTATGAACACTAGCTTAAAGACTAAACTGACAAAGAACTTGGGCATAGGATGAAAGATGTATGTAATGATTAGACCATATTGCAGAAGTGTGACTTGTGCGATCATTATTTCAGTATTCATTTTGTGAAGGGTTTTGGAATTATTATTGTCACCACTTGAAAGGAGCAATAGTCTGTTTAAGATAAAGAAGTCAATGTTGCCTAGTGAGTGAGCTGAGGAGGTTTTGCTGTTCCTTTTATAGTGGCAGTTTCTTTACCCCTTATTAAAAATATGTGATCAGTTCTCTCCTTTCCTAATTCTGAAGTGAATGTAGCAAGAATAACTCAGAAAAAATCAAAGATACAAAGTGCAGACAAGTAAAAACAGTTCATGTACCAGGTACATTATGAGTAGTCTGATTATATTCATTTTATTTCAAAATATTATCTTATGATAATACTGTGCCCTCTTGCTCTTGCCCAGTGTTATTGTTCATTCATAAAGCTCTGCCATTGGAGTCATGCTTTTAAGTCCAAGTTTTTAAGGGCTGATCAGAAGTAAAGTTCCACAGACATTTCTGCTGGGTGGGCTTTGAACTTCAGTCCTCCAGGTCTCAGGCTCCTGAGTAGCTAGGATGACAAACAGGAGCCATGAGTGCCTGGCTTATTTTCCATTTTAATTTTCTTTGAATTGGTATCCAAACAGACATTATACATGGATTTATTTTTTAATGGCTTCTATGTGACCCTCTTACCCCCTTTTGAAGTTAACTGGAACATTTTCTTTTTCCTTTTTCTTTCTTTTTTTTTTTGTGGATCATGGGCCTTGAACTCCACCTGGGCACTGTCCCTTAGCTCTTTAGCTCAAGGCTACTGCCCTACTCCTGGGCCTGGATGTTGTCCCTTAGCTTTTTAGCTCAAGGGTAGGGCTACCACTTCCCATCTTCTAGAGGTTAACTGAAGATAAGAGTCTCGGGTCCTTTTGTGCCTAAGCTGGCTTTGAACCTTAATCCTCAGATCTCAGCTTCCTGAGTAGCTTCCTGAGGATTACAGACATGAGCTACCATGCCCGGCTCTTATTATTTTTTAACTGTTTGCTTCCCTGTGGCACCATACAACTTTCTGAAGTCTCCATTTTTTCTGAGTTGTTAGGCTTAGCTAAATTCAGATTAAATTACCCTTCCTTATTCAAGGTAAATTTTTATACATGATTTTATAGCCAATGCTATACAAGTGATATTTTATTTTAGGAATTGTTTATAATGAGAAATTATAACATTTTGAGAAAAACAAAACAACTAAAAAAATTCTTCTTTGAGAACCTTTCCCCAGAGTGTCTGTGGTCTACCATCATTAAAATACTAGCCACAAATATTAATTTTAAAAGCTACACTGTCAGGTAGGTTTCCCTCTATTTACTTAAGTTTTTCCATAGTATATGAATCTTTGTTTTTGCCTACCCTTTGCCCTTTCTGGTGTCATTTATTTTCTCTTTGAAAATCAGGCTATCCTTAGTTCCCATAGCAGCCTTTACCAAGATAGATAAATATTAACATCATGGTTGAAATACCAAAGCACAGTGCCAACAATTATCCTGCAATTTGTGTGTTGGCGTAATAATACACAGTGACTCCAGCCTATTGCTAATAGCCATTGAGAGTAGCAAGCTAGTCTCTAAACATATTAAAATGCCTCGGAGGAGTTCTTCAACATGGCATAATCAAGATTTGGTGATATGAGCTTCTTTGTTAGGACTTGTTGTGAATTTTGTTTTGTGTTATGTGTATGTGGAAATTAGTACCAAACTTCATAAATTGGCTCAGATAATAATACAGATCAACCAGAAGGAGATTGAACTAGCCAGATGAAGCATACACAAATCACTGGGAAAGAATGTATTATGTTGTGAATTTTAATTTGGAAATGAGAATGTAAGGTCATAGTTGATTTAATTGGGGCTTGTCTGAAATATGTGCTACTATCTGTCATCTCTGAAACTGAAATGTTTTGATTTGCCAAGGTGTGATTTGCATTACTGAGGACAAAGATACTCCCAGGAATAGATGAGTCTTTAGCTAATATAAATTATTCAGCTGGCTTATTTACTTTATTATTCTCTTTTAAGATAAAATTGACAAAATAGATATATTATTCTTCGCAGTATTAATAAATACTATGGGGCAAAAGCATATTAGAAAGGTCAAATTTTCTGTCTGTCTTTTGCTATATTTGATTTTCTAGGAAAACTATGTGAAGGGTATCTATGTCTAATACAGTTCTTTTGAGTTTCATTAAACAAATGGTTATTAATAAAGTAAAAAGTAGTTTGCTGGCTAAAATTTAGAGCATTTCTGTAACATTGAATCCCTTCTTAAAACCTACTGGAATTTGGAAATGAGATTTTCTTCAGTCTTTTAGACAACTTGCACTTAAAAAAAATCATGTTGATCTTTATGAGTTTGGATTATATCTCTTTTTACTTATAGTTTATCATGTTGAAAACCTCTTGCTTCTCACTCTTAATTGTACTCCTGGGAAAAATTCTTGTTAGTGGTTACTCCCAATCCTTAGGGATATTATATAAGAATTTTATCTACTAATCTACTAATCTGCATAAAATGGACATTAATATGTATCATGTTCAATACATAAATTACAGGGCAGGGCATTAGTACTCGCTGCTTTATACTCTCTGCATATATAGTGACTAAACTTTAAAACATGTATGGCCTAGGAAGTTCTAAGATCATTTTTGAATATGTATGTGTATATATATTCATTTTTAATACATATAGATGAATTTTATCAATTTCTGTCAAAAGCAAAGTATAAAATTGTATAAAATTCAAGTACAGTAGCATATACCTCTAATCTTAGCAATTGGAAACTAGGATCTGAAGCTCAAGGCTTCCTATACTACGTAATGAGATCTTGTCTCAAAAAAATATGCATTTACTGCACACACACACACACACACACACACATGCACACACTTTACATATACCTCAACAGAATGATTCCATTCTAAACGTATATATATATATTTATATATATTATGTATAATATGTATATATTATATTTTTTCTTCCTTTTACTTTGCAGCTTTTCAAATATATGAAAACACGTATTATCTCTCTTCTCAGACTCTTTTCTACAAGCCAAAGACCTATGTACTTTTTCAACTGTTTCTCTATGTCATCATGTAAAAACACTTTATAATCCTAATCACCTTTAAATCACCATATCAAGCATACACGAAGAACATGTTCAAATGTGCCTGCTAATGCATCAAGATTATTATTTACTTATATCTGAATGATTTACTGTTGGTTTTTCCAATCACGAATAACCACAATACTCTTTTTTTTTCTTTCAATTATATTTTATTGTCAGAGAGATGTAAAGAGGGGTTAGAGTTGCATTGATCAGGTAGTGGGTACATTACTTGTTGAACATTGATACCCCTTCTGATGTTTTACTCCCAGTTCCCCCCTCCCAATCATCTTGTTTTTCCCCTTCCCTTCCCCAATTAAAATAAACAAATAAATATATATACAATATACCAGGTATGAAGCCAGATACAGTGACAATATGAGATAAAACATAGGGAGAGAAACAAAACAAATAAGGAGAAAGAGAGAGAGAAAGAGAAAGAGAGAGAGAGAACAAACCTAAATAATATAGTAGGTTGAGAACAATAAATATAAAAATAAAAAATCAAGCTATTGTTTCCATATCCTGGGGTTCATTTCTCTTATACTCATACTATATGGCCATATGTACATAGCTATTGAACTATTGTGGTCCTCTGCTAGGAGGATCCTGGATGTGTACTACTTACTGCAAATGAGGGAAACCATGGAGCCAATGTTTCTTTGGGTCTAACTTTCTTCATTTAATATGATTTTTTCCAAGTCTTACCATTTCCCTACAAATGAGGTGATGTCATTCTTTCTGATGGCAGCATAGAATTCATTGTGTATAAGTACCAAATCTTCTTGATCCATTCATCTACTGAGGGGTATCTGGGTTAGTTCCATATCTTAGCTATGATAAATAATGCTGCAATGAACATAGTTTTGCTGGTAGGTTTTTGTGGCCTTGTTTATGGATTTTTGGGTAAATGCCCAGGAGTGGGATTGCTGGGTCATAAGGAATCTCTATGTTTAGCTTTTGAGGAACTGCCGTACTACTTTCCAAAGTGGCTGAAGTAGTTTCCACTCCCACCAACAGTGTATTAGTGTTTCCTTTAGACCACCTCCCCCCAGCATCTGTTGTTATTAGATTTCTTGATGACCATTCTAACTGGGAGGAAGTAGAATCTCAGAGTCCATTTCTTGTATGGCCAGAGATGTCGAGCATTTCTTCATGTGTCTATTGGCCATTCTTATTTCCTCTCCAGAGAAGTCTCTCCTTAAGCCCACCTTTTAATGGCTGGTTGTTTCTTTGAGGACTTTTTTTTTTTGGTCAGTCAAAACTACCACCCTACCCCAGGGCCTGGGCGTTGTTCCTGAGCTCTTCAGCTCAAGGCTACTGCCCTATCCCTTGAGTCTCAGCACCACTCACATTTTCTCTGGTTAATTGGAGATAAGAGTGTCTTGGTCTTTAGTCCCTGGGGCTGGCTTTGAACCATGATCCTCAGATCTCACCCTCCTGAGTAGCTAAGATTACAGGCGTGAACCACTGCATCCGCTTGAAGACTTGTTTTTAAGAGGTTCAATTTTTTTTTGAGCTGTAGGTATATTTTAGATAGGAGGCCCTTGTCTGTTGTATGGCTAGTGAAGATCTCCCACTATGTGGGCTTTCTATTGCTAGCTATGGCCTTTGCCATACAGAAGGTCTGCAGTTTAATGCAGTCCCATTTGTCAAAACTTTCATTCTTTGTGTTTCTGACCCTTTATTAAGAAAAATTTGACCTGTACCAAGGAGCCCTCGTGTATCTCTTATTCCTTTCTGTAGTTTTCATGGTGTCTGCCTGTTACCTCAAGGTCTTTGATCCATTTGGAGTTAATTCTTGTGCAGGATGACATATAAGGGTGTAACTTTAGTTTTCTACAGGTGCTTAACTAATTCGGTCAGAACCATTTGCTGAATAGGCTGTCTTTCTTCCATCCTATTTTCTAGGCTCCATTATTGAAGATCAGTAGGTGGCCATAGGTCTAGGGACTGATTTCTGGCTCTTCAGTTCTATTCCATTGGTTCTCGGGCCTGTTCTTGTGTCAGTGCCGAGCTGTTTTATTATTATTATTACTATAGCTCTGTAATAGAGTCTGAAGTTTGGTATTGATATTACTCAAGGGCTGTTCTTTCTGCTAAGGATTGTTTTGTTCTATGAGATCTTTTATTGTTCCTGAGAATTTTTGGAGTGCTTCCTCTATTGGATTAAAGTATGAGGTTGGGATATTGAATTCTTAGGCAGCCTTTGGCAGGATTGCCATTTTCATGATGTTAATCCTCCCAATCCAGGAGGATGGGAGGTTTTTTCCATTTCCTTGGTTCTACTTTAATTTCCTTCTTCAGGGTTTTCAAGTTTTCATCATAGAGATCCTTTACTTCATTGGTTAATTCCTAAGGTTTTTTTTTTTTTTTGAGGCTATTGCAAAAGGAGTTGTTTTCCTAATTTCAGCCTCGTTCTTCTCATTGTTGGCATACAGGAAAGCCATTGATTTTTGATGGTGTATTTTATACCCCGCTACTTTGCCAAAATTTCATATCAGCTCAAGCAACTTGGGATTGTAGTCTATAGGTTTCCTTAAATAGAGAATCATGTTATCTGCAAAGAGGGAACGTTTCATTTCATCTTTCCCTATTTGGATCCCTTTTAGGTTTGCTACTTGTCTTGTTGCTTTAGCTAGGAATCCTAATTTTTTTTCTAAAAAAGAGAATTTAATGCAATTCAAGTTGACTACATCTGCAATGATGTGGCACAATAGGTAAAGGAAATCCATATCGTTTAATGAAAAGAAATGTCTTACAAGCCAAAGAAAGGAATGGAATTCTCATAACCTATATTTGCTACATTTTGAAGAATCCTAATATTATATTGAAGAGAAGTGGAGCGAGTGGACATCCTTCCCTCGTTCCTGATTTTAGAGGAAATGGCTTTAACTTTTTTCCATTAAGTATAATGCTAGCTGTTTGTATTCCCAGATCCAGATCATGTTCTGGATCTTGATAATTTCTGTTGTGATATTTCCCCTGATTTTGTTTATTTGGGTGTATTCTCTTCTTTTTTTGTAAGATTTGCTAAGGGTCTGTCAATTGTGTTAATTTTTCCAAACAATCAACTCCTTGTTTTGTTGATCCTTTCTATGGTTTTGCTTTTTGGTCTCAAGTTCATTTAATTCTGTTTTAATTTTAATAATTTGTTTCCTTCTACTGGATTGAGGTTTGGTTTGTTGCTCTTTTTCCAGGTTCTTAAATTGCTGGGTTGAGACTTCTCCAACTTTTTTTTTTTTTTTTTTTTTGGCCCCTTTCTCTTTCTGGCCCCGCTCACTCCGGCCCTGCTCGCTCCGGCCCGGCTAGGCCCCCTTTCTAGCTCAGGCCCCGCTTGCTTCCGCCCGGCTCGCTCCAGCTTGCTCTTGGCCCTGCTCGCTCCGGCCCGGCCCTGCTCCTGGCTTGCTCTGGCCCCGCTCGCTCCAGCCTGGCCAGCTGTCGCTTGCTCCTGGCTCTGCTCGCTCTGGCTCCTTCTCGCTCTGGCCCCGCTCGCTCCGGCCTCGCTGGCTCTGGCTCTGTTCGCTCCCGCACGCTCCGGTCCTGCTCGCTCCAGCCCCGCTCGCTCCGGCCACCACTCGGTTGGGCTCTGTTCACTTCAGCTCAGCTCGCTTCTTTCGCTCTCTGTCGCCGTGGCAGTCTTGTCTCTGCCACTTTTCCGGTTTGGTTGTGTCTCGTCTCTGCCACTTCCGGCTTGGTTGTGTATGTGGGATACCGAGGAATCGAACCCGGGTCTTTGTGCATGCTAGTCAAGCACTTTAACCGCTAGGCCAAACTCCCCCGGCCCTTCTCCAACTTTTTAATGTAGGCATTCAGAGCTATAAATTTTCCTCTGAGTACTGCCTTTGCTGTGTCCTAAAGGAGCTATAACTACAGAATTCTTATGGTTAATTAATTTTATGTCTGTCTGTCTATGTGTCTGCCTGCCTGCCTGTCTCTGTTGTTCTCTGTCTCTGTATCTCTCTTTGTCTTTGTCTCTGTCTCTGTCTCTCTCTCTCCCCTCCATTTTTCCATTTATTCCTCCCTCTTTTGTTCCTTTCTTCCTGTTTTTGTAAATGGAAAATATCTTGTCTTTTACATTACATGGCTCCTTGAAAGTTTAAGAGTTTTTTCCAACCGGTTCTATCATGGAACACATTGATCATGATTTCTAGTTTTAAATTCCTTTTCAAGAAGAGCTATAATTAGTAGTACTCAAAAATATCTTTCCTTCTCAGCTTTTAGTCCTTTCAAAGATATTTGAACATAAGCTTGTCTTCCTCTTGTAAATTTTGTGTGCTTGAGCAAAATGATGAGACTCTGAGCTTAGTTTCTATATTTCTAAAATGTGATAACAGGTATATAAGTTAGTTGAAATAATACATGGCTTAGGCATCGTACCTGACACTTGATAAATATATGTTATCTTCTTGTTGTTGAGTTTATATGTACAAGTCCTTTTTAATAAACTATTTGCTAGATAAACATGTCAATTTCAAACAGAATTATAGACACAAGTCTGATAATAAAGAATTGATTTGAATAGTTCAAGCACCATGACTGATAAAAAAAAAAGAAAATGAATAAAAAAGAATTGATTTGAGTAGGATTGTAAACTGGGACAAATACATAGTCTAGGTAACTTCGAACGTGTCAAAGAAATAAAGGAAAAGAGAAAAGCTACATAAGGTGTTTTAAAGCAATGCTTATTTGCCTTTGTAGCATTATGTAAGTAGTAGTACTCTGTCAAGTCACTTGTGATTAGTTAACACTAGCCCAAAATTGGTAGAAGGCTATTTCCTTAGCTTTGAAGTCAGTATGTCAGATGAGTGTTCATACATAAGCTGTTAACTATCTTTGTGATAGTTTCTCCCATCAAACAAATGTAAATAACTCTTCCCTTTTGGCCTTTACTGGCTTCATTTGTCAGGATTTGACACCGGTAACTAAAATTTGACAACTTTTACAACTCCTAAACTCATATTGTTTTTAAGCCTTGTTCTTAATAAAACTTTGATTAATTTCTCCAAGTCAAGAGATATTTTTGAACTTAATGTATCAATTAAATTAAAGTAATAATTCTTTACTATATAGTGGCAAATTCATTCATCCTGGGAAGCAGAGATATTTGCTGCTATCCTATTGATATCTAGTTTGAATAAATTCTCCAATATAGATCTTTCAGATTTTTTTCTTTATCTTAGAAGTAAGACAGCACATTAGAAAATGTATTGATAAGTTTATTTGGGCCTGAAGGTCAGCAATATCACATATAACCAAAGAAAAATGGTGGAAGGCTTCTCTTTGTACCACTTGAATCTTAATTTATTTACTGCTTGTTTGTTTTTGTGTCAATCCTAGTACATGAACTTAGGGCCTGGGTGTTGTCCCTGAGGTTTATTTGCTTAGAGCTTGTGTTCTACCATTTGATTCACAACTCTACTTTATGTTTTTTTATGCTTAATTGGAGATAGAGCCTCAAACCATGATCCTCATGGCTCAGCCTTCTTTGTAGCTAGGATTACAGGTGTATCTTACTCTTAAATCTTGGTTTGTGTCTTTATAGGCTTGCTATTAATCTACGTGAAATAGTAAAAATTATAAACTAGTTGAGTATATTCTGATATGTATTGAGCCTCATCAGAAAGCCAGTTCTGACAATGCAATTATTTGACTTCCCATTAGAGTCTAATTGGGAGGGAGTATACTAAGTACAATATCTTTCTACATCGTATTTGGTTTTCAAGGAGGAAATCTCTTCTTTTTTGCATGAGTTTTACATGATAGAAACCTTTATTAACTAACATGTTGCTGATTTTTGTGAGTACCCATTTAAGAGCGTTAGGCCCTGAGTTCAAACTCCAGCACCACCTAAAAGGAACATCGTAATTAGTGAAAAGATCTAGACTGCACCCCCAAAAGTCACATATTTTTTCTCATATATTTTTATTGTAATTAATAGAAGGGTTACATTATAGTCACCAGATAGAAGGTGCATTACTTCACAAACATTGATACCCTTTCTCATGTCTTGGTCCCCATTTCCCCTCCCCCACCTCTGCCCCTCATCTTGTTTTTCTCCCTTCCCTATCCTATTTCAAATAACCAAATAAGCATATATACAATATATCAGATAACAAGGTGAAATACTGTAACAATATGAGATAACTAAGGGACAGCAAAAGAGATGAGAGATAACATAGTACATTAAGGACAACAATCACTCATTGTGTGGCTTTTATTTCTATATCCTGGAGGTCCTTTCATTTAGCATCATACTATATGGCCTTATGTATCTAGGTTTTGTCTATTGTAAATCTCTGCTAGGAGAGCCCGAGGTTTCTACTAATTATGACAAATGAGGGAAACCATTGAGCCTAAAAGCCACATATTTTTTTTATTCCATTTATAAAATATCCAGAATTTAAATGAACATAGAATAGAAATTTTGTCATGGACTGTAAAGTAAGAGAAAAGGGGAATGGCTGTTAATAGACTTAGGGTAATAAAAATATCATGAATTTTGTGAATATAAACAAAACCATAGTATTCTCCATTCTGTGAGGACGAATCTTACAAGGAATTGTCACTCAGCCACATCATACTGTACTTTCATATAAAAATATATTTTCATGGAAACTTTATTTTTTAAACAAAAGAATGGGTAAGAGTGGCACTACTGTACATTTTTTGCAATTTCTTTCATATTTGGCATGATGAGAATAATTGCATTTTGCCTCCAATGAAATGTGTTGCTTTGGTTCAAATATATGAGAAAATCTGACCCTAAAAAAAACAGAGTAACCTGTCACCTTTTAATATACTCTCTTGGTTTCCTGTGTCATCATGTTTTGTCTTCCTCTCATACATGCTCATACTGCAATTCCTGTCTGCTGTGTTATGACACAGCAGTTTCCAGGTCAGTTTCCGACTTTGGGAGTTTCCCCAAAACCAAACCAATGTGGCCACTCAAACTTGCACTTTGAGCCTTCAAAATTAGCAATTAAGTAAACTTCCTTATACATTTTTAAAAAGGGGTGGGAGAGAGAAAATCTAACTTAATACAGATAAGTAGTTGGAAGAACAATAAGTTATCCTGATAATTGTGAATACATTTTCTTTTATATTAATAAATGATCTATAGTGATTTTTGAAAGATATTGGAAGGGCTGGGAAGGTGGCTTAGTAGTAGAGTGTTTGCCTAGCATGCACGAAGCACTGTGTTCAGTTCCTTAGTACACATACATAGAAAAAGCCAGAAGTGGCACTGTGGCTCCAGTGGTAGAGCATTAGCCTTGAGCAAAAGAAACTCAAGAACTGTGCCCAGGCCCTGAGTTCAAGCCCCATGACTGGCAAAAAAAAAAAAAAAAGTTACTTACTTGAAGTGTAGACTTAAATCTCCAAATGGTGTCATGTGTCTTCAATTATTCAAAGGCGTGACTGGATTAGGAACATGTAGATGGTTCATTCACATAGCAAGCAGTTGTATGTGGTAGTTCACTGATGCTCAGGTGAGCAGTCTCTTAATGTTCTTTAATGTGAACTCTCTATGTGACCTGAGCTCCTCATAGCATGGTAGCTCAGTCTCAGGAAGAAATACTCCTAGTGAGAGAGAAGCCAGGCACTGGTGGCTCATGCCTGTAATCCTAGGCTGAGATCTGAGGATCAGGGTTCAAAGCCAGCCACAGCACTAAAGTCCTGTGAGACTCTTATCTTCAATTTAACACCAGAAAACCTGAAGTAACACTGTGGCTTAAGTGATAAGAGTGCTGGCCTTCAGCTGAAGAACTCAGGGACAGAGCCCAGGCCCAGAATTCAAGCTCACAACACACACACACACACACACGTACACACACACACACACACACACACACACACACACGTACACACACACACACACATACCATAGGCGAGAGAGGCTTTAGAGGTCTTTTGGACTAACCTCAGAAGTTGAACAAAATAGCAGGGCATGTCTAGATCTGAGGACAATAAAATAGACTACTTTTTTTTATGGGAAGACTGAAAAAGAATTTACAGCCATGTTTCACTATATGACTTCTCTTTTTCGACGATTTTAATGCCATGGACATGTTAGAGCTTGGCAAATATGATTAAATGTATGCTGTATACTGTCGCAACTTCTGCTTGAAATTCAAAGCACTTCAATCACACTTTTGTTTGAATTATTTAAAATTTATTGTCAGATACATACATTTAATGGCAAATGAGAGAAGAATGCTTTATGTGCTTTTATTACTCATATCTATTCCTTTTAGGTTATGGAATTATAGTTTTGTTTTTGACATTAATTAATTGAGATAATTTTTCAATGTGAAATAAAAAGAACATTATAAATTGAATTTTAAGTGTGTGTCTCAGTATCAGTCTATTGTATCTAGAATAAACAATTCCATTTCCTCTCATTGTTTATTCTGACAGAGTGCTTTGGTATTGCCCGTAAGGTTTATCTATTGGCAGTAGACATAAGAAAATTCACCAAGGCTTAATTTATGTAGTTACTTAATTATAACATTAGAGACCTTAAATAAAAACATGTTTTGTAACACAGAGATCAAAGGAATTAGGAAAAATATTTTTTAAAGCTGGTTACATTTTTGGAATTGCTTTTTACGTGTCCTAAACTGAAGGTGCTGTATTTTAAGCTTTAAGATTTTCCAGGAAAGGTAACACCTTACATAGGCTGAAGCTGGAAATACTAACTTGTTATTAAGCGTTTATGTCATTTGGGAATTTTGACAGTTATTGAAGTATGCTAAATACATCATTCTTTCAGCTGCTCCTAGAAGTTGGTTCTGGAAATCTGCTTTGAAATTTCTTTCTGAAAGGCTTATTCATTCTCTATAGAAAATTAAGCTTTTTTTTCTGTTGGAAAATGGCAAAGTGTCTGATTGTCAGTGGAGGTGTTAGGTTGGGCATACCTGCTGTTAGTGATCAGGGTAACTAATGTACTGTGCTTTCTTAAAAGAACAGTATGAGGAAACTAAAGCATGATTGACAGCTCAGCAGACTAAAATTCAAACACTAAATTCGTTTCAAAATATTTGTTGGAAAAACACTATAAATCTGAGAACTCAGTATAAAACCTTTTTTTCCAGAACATTGCTATCAACCCTCGGTATTTTCAGTCCCAAAACGTAATTGGTCACCTCTGCTAAGTGAAATAGCATGTTACCTTATTATGGTATAATGAGTGTCCCTCAAGAGCCCTCTGGCTATTTTAGTCACTTCCTAAAACCCACATGATGTAGATTTTAAATTTTCTTGAGGGAAAGATGTAGAATTATGAGGAATCATTTCAAGTATTGCTGGCAACTGAACTGTCACTAAGGTAAGTTTCCAGATTTGGTCTGAGCCAGCTGCCACACCTTGTACCTTAGGGGAAAAAAAAAGAGTTGCTTTTGTGATTCACAGACTGATCTAAGTTGCATAATACTTTCTGAATGTCTGTCGCAATTCCAGTCTGTTTCTTAAATTTTGTGAGTGCCTCATATTTGTTTGCATTTTATTGTGGCCTAGCTAGGTGGTTAGCTTCATTGATTAGTCCATTTCAGAGAGTTAGTCATGCTTTAGTGAAGGATCTCTTGGTTTCCTTCTAAATAAACTATTTTGTTTATATAGCAGTTGGGAAAGGCTGCATCCTAGAAGATAGTCTAGATTCTACAGTTCTCCTTCATATGTGTTATTCAGTCCCTTCATCTCACACCTTCGTCTCAATTTCTACAGCATCCTTTACCCAATACTTTATGTTTTTAAAATTCTCATCAAGACCCATAATGCCTTGCTAAATGACTTTATCCTTAATTTGTTTCTCTTACTGCATTTATACTTAATAGCATGTAGTTGCTCAGTAACTTGTCTCTAATTATTTCATTCTTTTTTCTTTCATTCATCCATTGACTCTCAGATCCATTGAACTCATATGTATCTCACTGAGCAACACATTAGCCTTTTTTCTATAGTAAAAATCAAGTTGTATTAGATATTTCCTCTCAACTTAGGTTCATGAAAAAGAAAAACTCATACACAAGTACTATGAATATAATTCATTAAGGTTATTTAATCATATAAATGTTTCCATACAAATGGAATCATATAATCTTTGATAGGATTGGGATGTTGCTATCATGAAAAATGGTGATTGTACTGGTAATGAAAAGATTGAAGGTTGGGGTCTGCAAAGTGAAAGGGACGTACATTATTGTATTCATGGTAGAATGCAATATGCTAGGAAAGCACAAGAATGAGGAAGAATTGAATTTGGAGGATGTTGGACCAGCTCTGTTCAGGGTAAGATCAAGCATTACTAAAAAGAATTTTTATGGCTGCAGGCATGGCTGTGAATGAAAGCATTAGACTCTGAATTCAAGCCTCAGTCTGGTGGGAATTCTTATTTAACTAAAAGTATGTCAACATCTCCAGATCTTTAAATCTGTCTTTACTTCTGCTATGGGTTAAGTCTAAGTATTTGTGTTCATTTACTTTTGGGTACTGATCTATTAACTAAAATCACCTCTAGGTTACTATTGTATGGCTTTAGTTTATTTTTAACTTTGGATACTTATAGAAACTTTGGATCCTGGACACTTTCAGATACTTATTTATTAACTAAAACCTCCCTGTGGGCCTATTCTTTGGCTTCAAAAACTCACAATATTGCAAAGAATTTATTACAACAAAGGCTTGACTGTATGGCGGAAGATGAGTTTGGTTATTGATTCATTTATGTTAGTCAAATGGTACAATATAAAACATAAAAATTAGTAAAAGATACATTTTAATATTGATATAATGATAGCAGTAGCAGCTTTGCAAATGTTTATATGATTTCTATAGGGTTTTTTTTGAGACAGGGTTTCACTGACTTTCAAACAATCCTCCTGACTCTGTCTTCCAAGTAGTTGGGACTTCAGGCTAATGCCTCTGAGCCTGACCAGAACTTTTTTTTTGCCATTCCTGAAGCTTGAACTCAGGGCTTGGGCACTGTCCTTGAGCTTCTTTTGCTCAGGGCTAGCACTCTACCACTTGAGCCACAGTGCCATGTCAGGCTTTTTCTGTTTATGTGGTACGGAGGGATTGAACCTAGGGCTTCATGCATGCTAGGCAAGCACTCTACCACTAAGCCACATTCCCAGCTCTGACCAGAACCTTTATTCCACAAGAATTATCAAAGCATTTATCAATATATTATACAGTAATATTATAAACACTTGAAGTGCCAATAAAATATTCTTTTGTTACAAATACTTAACTTTTTTCAGGTGATTACTCCCCTTTATTTTATAAATTACAAAAATAGCTAGCAGGTTAAAAATTTTTACGTGATGCAGATATGCCTATTTGTTTCATTTTCATACAGAAATGTGTTATGAACATAAACTGACTACCACTTAGGTACTAAATGTTGTCTCCAGGTCTACTATTCTCCAATCTGATATGTTGCATCTTCAGTTATTCAGTGTAATGGGAATTGTTCTTCTATGAAGCTACAGTAGTACTCAGTGCTAAACAAATAACTGGCAAACTGTGGGCTTCCAGAAATACTTAGCAATTTTCAGGGGATTGTATATAAGGTTGCTAAGTAAGATGAAAGATTCTCAGTTTAATATGAATTTCAGAAAAATACATACATATATATATATATATATATTTGTTGTGGGGCTTGAACTCATGGAAGGCTTTTTATACACAGGAACAGTGTTAAAATTTCTCTTATATATCCACTAGTACTTTGACAGTTAAATCACATTTGACAAGACCAAATTAGGAAGGAAAGCAATCTAGTTGATTTCAAAGGATATAGAAATCATTGTCAATTTTGAGGTTGTTAAAAATGACATTGCTATTTTGATTTTACCTAGCAGATAATACAACCAGGCTTTGGTGAGAAAGCTTTTTTATTTTTAAACATCTTTGGGCCTTAGATTTTTGTTGCTTTCAAGTGCTTTTTCCTTCTTATGAAATATGCTTTTTTAACATTACTTTTTAATATAGAAATAAACATAAGCAAAAGCTACACTAGGTTTTTTGGTTTAATAGCTTGCACTGCTATAAGCCAAAAATGAAAATCCATTATTAGAATGTTCCCCTTGCCAGGTTTTTATCACTAATATGTTGTTTATTTTTAATCATCTTTTGAATTATTGACTATTTTATGGTGTCTTATAGCAGCAATTTCTGTTTGTTTTATATACTTTGTCGAGTAGGTTTCATGTTTCTGCCTCACTTCATTATATGTAATGGCTTGGCTTTTGAAATCTTTGCTTGATATAGGAGCTGTTAATTTGCTTTAACACATCATCATCTGAAATAGCCTGGATTTTGTATGGTTTTGTAAAAGCTTTATCTTCAAATACTCTGAAAGGTGCTTTTTTACTATTCATATATAAGAAAAATGTTTATGATTCCTCCTGGTATTCTTGTCACATGCGAGGATATTAAACAGATGTTCAAAATGATTCTGCTACATAATATTAAAATGCATATATTCAGATTTCAAAGCAATTGATAATTTCATTATGACATTGTTTTTCCAATATTTTACTACCATTTCACATCATTTTAACTTGAGGCTTCTAGCAGTTGTTTTACTACTTAACTTTTAGCTAATTGTTACTTTTTAAATTAGCCTCACTCCACAGTGTGATAAATCAATTTTCTCTAGGAGGCTTACCTACAGTTCTAAAGTACTATGTACCATTATACTCTCTTCAGTTACACCTCTTTGGCACCAAGAGAGTGCTGATTCCTTGAGACTCAAGTTCTTAGAAGAGGGTGGAAGATGAATACACAAAAATCACCAGTGCCGTGATAATGGTAATTCAACTTCAATTACTTTTTAAAGTTGGATATTTCCAAGAATGATATAAAATGATATGAAAAGAGCTGTTTGCCTTACTGGAATTTTGTTTCTCATTACCAAATTACTAAAGAAGGTTGTCACAAAATGGGAAGAATTCAAAATTAGGTAATTATTATGAGTATTGTGATAGTGGATAATGGTGACAGTAGTGAAAAGAATGATCATAACACTTACCAAACAGTGACGATACATTCAAGCATCAACTTAAGATTTTTAGGTGGAATGTTGATCATGAGTCAGATGCTTTCACTGTTAGTATCTGTGTTTTCTATTATTTTATAACAAGTGATCATAAATTTATCCACTTAATGCAATATGCATTTATCATCTTAGTCTCGTTGGTCAAAAGCCCAGTACTCTTTAGCCCCAGGGTTTCACAGGGTCTGACAAGACAGCAATCAAGAGTTCAGTTGGTGCTAGATTCTTCTCCAGAAGATGAACTTGGAAAGATTGTGCTGTTAGTTGCTGGCAACATTCAGTTACTTGTGGTTGTTGGACTGAGAGCTTTGTTTTGTTTTGGCTACTGGCCAGAGGCTATCTTTAGTTCCTAGAGGCTGGTTCCTGGCTATGTGGCATTTTTTAACATAGCTGCTCACTTCATTTCTGCCACTATTGGGAGAAAGAAAGACTCCGGAAGGACAGATGTTACAACTTTATAGATGCAACTGTGCATACTAATTATCTATAGCCTGTCATAATTCCATATTCTATTTATCAGAAACAAATTATAGGTGCTTGTTATATTCAAGAAGAAAGGATAGGGACAGGAGTTTGGCCTAGTGGTAGAGTGCTTGCCTAGCGTGCAAGAAGACGGGTTTGATTCCTCCATACCTCATACATAGAAAAATGGTGCTGTGGCTCAAGTGATAGAGCTCTAGCCTTGAGAAAGCCCAAGGACAGTGTTCAGGCCCTGATTTCAAGCCCCAGGACTGGCAATTTTTTCTAATTTTTTTAAAAAAAGAGGAAAGGATATCACAGTGTGTACACAGGAGGTAGGAACCGTATGCATTTCTTAGGATTTTTATACATGACAGCCAGATATTGTTATTTGTCTTTTCTTTTTTCTCCTTAAAATAGGTTATTACTTGGATGTGTGGTTACCCTAGATAAAGGATTTATCTTCTATTTTCTGTTGTAGCTTTGGCTAGGTCACCAGGTATGCCAGTGGAATGAGTTAAAAGAATACAGATCCCAAAAGATTTCATGAAGTTACCCTTGAAACCTTTGAGATTAACCTACTCCAGTCTTCTTTAGCATGAGAGAAAAATAAAGCTTTATTTCTACGTCTTGGTATTTTGGGTTACCTCTTGCTGCCTACTTCTTTGGGTTCTTCAGCATATGGCCCTCCCTAGGACAGTGTCTTAGTTCCTAAGCAATCTGTGAGATGCAAACTGGCTTATTCAGCTCAATGCTCCACCAAGAAGAGTTCTGTCTTTAACACTGTCTGGAATGAATCTAGTCTTTACTATCCCTCTCTCTTTCCAGTAACCGTTCATGCTCATTTTACAATGTATAATTTTTTTTTAAGGAAATTGAATTCAACTCTAGGTTCACCTTAAACCCAATGAGAGCAGTCAGTTTCCTGATCCAGGGTAAGAGTCTGGATATATTTGCCAGTCTTCAAAGAATGAATTGAAATCTTTATGCCAAGAATGTTTCATTTATCCTCACAAATAGCAATATTTCTAATTCACCATACTTTCCATTTTAGTCCACTTCAGTCCTGAGGAGAAGCAGACAGTAGCTTGACTTGTGAGCCTGTTAATTAACTATTTTATTATATTGGCCCAATATAGGGAATGATATAGAGGAGACTCCTGGGAGAAACAGCATAGAGAAGAAGATTGAGAGAATTATTCTGTCTCCTTGACTGCAACAGGATTAGTCTTGGCTGTCTCAGGTGGTCCTACAGGAGTCTATTCAGTGTATATCTCAGAAAGCATCATGGGAGTGGTAAGAAGTGGTATCTGTGATGCATATAGATGACCTAGGTTTCTTGAAAGCTTCAGTGACTCATCATATTCATGTAGCAGATCCTTTCTAAATGTTATTTATTAGTGTCCACTTCTATATTCTTTATTATATGGTAATGAATTCAAAACTAATTTAATTGATTTTATATTGTATTTAATTGTCAGAGTAATGTATAAAGGGGTTACATTTACATTTGTCAGGTAGTAGGTGCATTATTTCTCAAACACTGATACCCCTTCTCATGTTTTTGTCCCCATTTCCATCCATCCCAGTCCTGGGGCTTGAACTCAAGGCCTGAGAGCTGTCCTTGGGCTTTCTCAAGGCTTGAGCTTTGCCATTTGAGCCACAGCACCACTTCCAGCTCTTTTTTGTTTTTCTATGTAGGTGGTACTGAGGAATTGAACCCAGGTCTTTGTGCATGCTAGGCAAGCACTCTACACTAGGCCAAACTCCGGCCCCTTCATTACTAATATTTTTTTGTGGGTCATGGAGCTTGAATTCTGGGCTTGGGCACTGTCTCTGAACTCCAGCTCAAGGCTACTGTCCTACCCCTGGGTCTGGGTGGTATCCCTGAGTCCTTCAGCTTAAGGCTACTGATCTACCCCTTGAGCTTCAGCCCCACTTCCCATTTCCTAGTGGTTAATTGGGGATACTAGTCCCATGTTCTTTAGTGCCCAGTCTGGCTTTGACCTGCAATCCTCAGATATCAGCATCCTGAGTTGCTAGGATTAAAGGTGTGAGCCACTGTGCCTGTCTTCATTAATAATGTTTAAAACACCAAAGTAACTCTTGTTTACTGGAGCACCTTGAATACATCACAATGGGGCAGCCTGAGTTGAAACCAAATACTTTCTTAGGAAGTTTCCTGCCTTCCAATGTTCCCTTCACTTCTTTTAGCCTCACATTGATAAAATATCCTATTTTCAGAGTGACATCTCACACAATGCTTGTCATATTCTATGTTTTAGTAATTACAGAGCTTTCAAACATTTTTGCCTAAATGAAAACTAATGTATTCAATAGGAAGTGGACATTATTGCCCAGCACTTGGAAGACTGAATAAAAGTAAAGATTCATTTGTTTTTCTCAGTAGGCATTTATAGCTAAGTTGGGGACTAAAGGGCTTAAATAAATGAAGCAGTAATGAAAAAAACAGCTAATCTGGTTTGATTGGGTAAGTATTACTATTCACAGTTGTTAGGTGTATGCATGAAAAGCGAAGACAAAGATTTGGAATGATCAAAGGATTTTTAGAGGTCCATGGGACTTAAGCTAGACCTTAACAACACACAGAGAGACATTGAGGCTGCTTTGACAATTTCTTGATGTGACCGCAACCTGCCTGTGCATCCTATAGCTCATCAAAGATACAGTGGGACAGGAAGAGGCAGAGCCTTGAGAGACAAGGCAGGGTGGATATCATTTAAAAAAAACAAAGACAAAAAACTTTAACAGCCAAGCAACAGAGGCTCCTGCCTTTAATACTAGCTACCCAGGAGGCTGAGATCTGTGCATCTTTGATGCCAATCCTAGCAAGAAAGTTTCTAAGACTCTTATCTCCAAAAAACTACCAAAAAGAGCCAGAAATGGAGCTGTGGTTCAAGTGGTAGAGTGCTAGCCATGAGCCAAAGAAGCTCAGGGAAAGTGCCTAGGCCCTAAATTGCAGCTCTAGGATAGTCGTGCCCACACCCAAACATACACACCACATTAAAGCTTGTTAACCCATTCTTTCTGAGGACTGGCATTTAATATGTTATGAAACAGAAGATGTGTTATTATCGTAGCTACCAAAAATTAATTTAGACACATATTTCATGACTGAAAGGCTTTCAAAAATAAATTAAAAGGTCATGTTTACGTTAGTTGATGTATTTGTTATATTTTTTAAACCATAGATTTCTACCTCTTAGTCTCTGGAATCATGTATTTCTACAAGTATTCCCTAAAGAAAAACAGTAATCTATAGAAATACTCTTTCCTCATTCGCTCATTGGTTTTCTCTTTAAAGATTTATTGACAAATATTTGATAAGACTGAAGTTAAAAAACAATGCTGGTTGGAATAGGGCATTCACCTAATCCTAGGGGATTTTTGTGAAGAGGATGTAAGTTAAACACAAGCAAATAAAACAAGAGGTAAACATTCCAGAGGTGGAAGTTTTAGCTATACATATTTTGCAAGCCTTTAAGAAGAAATTTGAACATAAAATGTGGGTAAATTGTCCTTAATGTACTATGTTATCTCTCATCTCTTTTGCTATCCCTTGGTTGTCTCATATGGTTACAGTATTTCTCCTTGTTATCTGATATATTGTATATATGTGTATTTGGTTATTTGAAATAGGATAGGTAAGGGGGGAAAACAAGATGAGGGGTGGAAGTGGTGGGAGGGAAATGGGGACCAAAACAGGGTATCAATGTATGTGAAGTAATGCACCTTCTATCTGGTGAATATAATGTAACCCTTCTATTAATTACAATTTAAAATATATGAAAAATGTGGGTACATTTTGAATACTTTTGGTACAGATAAAGGATGGTCCAGACAGGTGATACCGTGTTAAGAAGAGCTCAAGAGTGGGGAATATGTGGCTTCCAAATGGTGAAAAGAAGGGCATTTTTCCTGCCTCAACTCCAAGAGAAATGGAAGGCAATCTACTCATTTTTTGTAATTTGATAAATACTATATATTCACCATAAAAAGGAAAAATTGAGTGAAGGATGGTGACTGGCAAACACTGAAATCACAACTATTTGGGAAGCAGAAATAGAAGGATGACAATTCAAGGGGAGAAAAAATAATTTTTGAGAACCCTATTTTCGAAAAGGAAAAAAAAAAGCTGGGAGAAGTGCTGTTTGTAATCCCAGCTACATTGGAGGCAAAGGTAGAATGATCTATGATGAAAACTGGCTCAAGGGTAAAAAAATCTGGAGAGCTAATTAAGAAAAAAAAAGACAGTAAAGTATCTGATCTGAAGGTATGGCACAAATGGGAGAATATGTGTCTAGTAAGGTGAAGCCCTGAGTTCAAAACTCAAGAGCTGTCAGAGGAGAGAGAGAGAGAAGAGAGAGAGAGAGAGAGAGAGAGAGAGAGAGAGAGAGAGAGAGAGAGAGAGAGAGAGAGAGAGAGAAAGTATTAAGCTTAAAGTCTCCTGATCCACATGTTACAAAAGTTGAAGGACAGAAACATGAGTGCCCTTCCGTGTTTTCATGGCCAAGGGTCTCCATTTTTCTTAATGCTGAAATTTGAACTCAGGGCAATTATTCTGTCGTTTGAGCCATACTCCAAGGACCTCCTATTTATACCTTTTGTGTAGCAGGGATTTTTTTTTCCTTTTCTGTCCTCAAAACTGATTCTTCTCTCTTTGCCTCCTAAGAAGCTACAATTTCAGGCAGATATAAAAACCATCCTTGAGAACTTACTAGATCAGCTTTAAAAAACAAAACCCTCCAAGCCCCAAACCCTCATTTATCTATACATTTAATAAGTAATTATTGAGCACCTACTATGTACCAGGCTGTGCAATGAAAGTATTTGGACAGTTCAACATGTGTCTGCTTTAAGGAAGTTTGAAAAATTGGGTGAGAGAGATCCCAGCCAAATGGCTTTCCCAAGTTTAAAAGATAGGACAGTCATCAATGCAGTTTGACTATATAGATCAAACATCTTCAGTCATTTAGCAAGCAGATGTTATTTAGCACAACCAAAAATCAGGTATTATTCTAGACACAGGAAAGTCAGTGGCAGACAATATAGTATCTCCTGTGAGGAAGAGCAATACACATTTAAACAAAGTCATAAGTAGAAAATAGAAATAATACTGTGAGGAATGCAATAAAAGTAGAGCAGAGAATGAAGTGGATGAACTTAAGAGATTGAAGGTACGGGAATATGTTTTATTCCCTTATTCCAAACAGCAGACATTATTTCTGAAGATTGAAAGAATGTTAGCTTTGCTGTCAGAAAGAACGACATCGCCCCATTTGTTAGGAAATGGAAAGACTTAGGAAAAAAATCATATTAAGTGAAGTAAGCCAGACTCAAAGGAACATAGGCCCAATAGTCTCCCTCATTTGTCATAATCAGTAGAAACCTTGGGCTCTCCTAACAGAGATTTACAATAGAACAAAATTTAGAGACATTAGGCCAAATAGTATGACACTAAATGTAAGGACCTCCAGGATAAGGAAACAAAAGCCATATAATGAATGACTGTTGTTCTTTTTTTTTTAATTTTTTTTATTGTAATTAGTAAAAGGGTTACATGATATTTGCCAGATAGAAGGTGCATTAATTCACATACATTGATACCCTTTCACATGTCTTGGTACCCATTTCCCTCCCCCTCCACACCCCCCACCCATCTTGGTTTTCCAATGACTGTTGTTCTTAATGTACTATGTTATCTCTCATCTCTTTTGCCATCCCTTGGTTATCTCATATTGTTACAATATTTCACCTTGTTATCTGATATATTTTATATGTGCTTAATTGGTTATTTGAAATTGGATAGGGAAGGGGGGAAAATCAAGATAAGGGAGGTGGGAGGGAAATGGGGACCATGTCATGAGAAAGGGTATCAATGTTTGTGAAGTTATGCACCTTTTATCTGGTGAATATAATGTAACCCTTCTATTAATCACAATAAAAATTATTTAAAAAATTAAAAAAGAATGTTAGCTTTGCACTTTAAAGAATAGAGAATAATTGATTATGCTTATGTCCCAAACAGTGACCTGTCAATGAAAGAGAAAGCCTTTCAGACTAGCGAGAGAAGTTTGATGTACATTACCTAAAATTTATTTGGTATAGCTTGTCAACCAAACCAAATCACTATTAACTTTTAAAAATGTACATAATTTCAGTTATAATTATTGCATATTTACTGTAGTTTATATGTGTGTTTGTGTGCACATGCATGTGTGTGTGTGTGTGTGTGTGTGTGTGTGTGTAAAGCACTTTGGAACCCAGAGCCCATGGCATAGTTATGATCTCCTAATGGACCTTCACTAAGCATCATGTGTCAATGTAAGCTTGCCTTGAATTTGAATGCTGCTATTGTTTACTCTGTGGTTCATATCGAGCAGCATGTAAAATGAATTCTTTATGAGTTAACATTCTTTCATGCATTAGTAACTAATAAATTTTTGTTACATTAACAGAAAGCTTGACAGATGCCCAAAGAAACTTGAATATTTTATTGAGATATTTTGTAGTCAAGTAGTAAATTTAAAAATTAGCTACTACACAAAATGAGTATTGTCACACAGGCAATCAGCATTAATACAGTGGTAATGAATAGGCATCAACATGATCTTTTGTTCATATATACCGCTTTGAGCCATTGTTTTCAAGGTTCATACATTCTATATCATGGTAAAACATCAAGTTTTAAAGAAACTGTATATTTATTTGAATTAGTAATTGGTCTAAAATCCCTTTATGAATAAGAATAAATAAGCTTCATTTTTACTCTATCCTGGTAATTTTATTTGTGCTTCACCTATTTGAATCTGAGGAGTAGCTGTTTCAGACACACAATTACTTTATAGTGCTAAAACTTGTTTTAAATGCCTTATATGACAGAACTGTCTTTGGGTGATTTCTGTCTGTATAATATAGAAGTTATCTCACCGCTTTTTATCCAGCATAGCTTCCTATGTTGAAGACCTAATACATAAATAATGCAAGTAGAATGGCCATAATTTAAAAAAAAATAGAAAATTGAAGGGAAACAAATTATAAAAAGTAACAGTGAAACTCCTCTTTCACTAAGTAGGCAAGCAGTAAGTTTGTGGGTATTGATGGTTTTTTTCCTAAACCAATTATATTAAATATTGCTATTATTTATAACCATTATATGGTTATATAATTTATAAATTTAAGCAAAATTAAGATCCTTGTTACTCTGTCATAAGTTGAATCTTTTTTTTTTTTTTTAAGTGGGCTTGAATTCGGCCTGGGCACTGTCCCTGAGCTCTTCAACTCAAGGCTACTGCCCTACCCCTGGGCCTGAGTGTTGTCCCTGAGATCTTCAGCTCAGGGCTACCACCCTACCCTTGAGCCAAGCCCCACTTCCCATTTTCAAGAGATTAACTGGAGATAAGAGTATTAAGTCCTTTTGTGCCCAGGCTGGCTTTGAACCATTATCCTCAGATCTCAGCCTCCAGAGTAGCTAGTATTATAGGCATGAGCCACCACAACTGGCTTAAGTTGCATCTTTTTTTAATAAGTGTTTCTTTTCTCACTGAAAAGTGACAAAGTATCCATTGTATTTATAATTGTCATTGGCTTCCAATAACAATATGCAAGTAATTTAGAAACTTATCAGGTATGCTGGGCTTTGGTTCCAATATAGAATAGAATTTTGAGGTGGTATTCTTGGTCTTGAACTGATTCTGCTTAAACAGCAATAGAATAGTTTCATAATCTATCCTGATTAAACCAGAAGCTAACTTTCTCTGTGGAAACACCTAGAATGTTTTACGTATAAACATAGATATTTTGATAGTTTTTACAGGGAAGAAACTAACTTCCTCTAGCAGCAAAACATTCACTTATTGATAATGATTACAGGTAGTGATTATAGCAGCAACACTGTGTCAGGTGGAGAAAGTTTATAATGTGCCACCAGTGTTGGGTACATACTTGTGTTTTCATCGTTGATGACATGTCTTAGTCTGTTTCTGTAATAAAATACCATAGACTGGGTACTTCTTTAAAAAAGAAATTTATTTTCCACGGTTCTAGCAGCCAGAAATGTAATATCAGGAGAGGTCTTTCTGACTCTGTCATGCATGGAAGAGGTCATCATGTTCCAGGAACAAAAGAGAATGTGACAGCTCTGTCTTCTTCCTCTCAAAAAGCCACTAATACCATCACCATGCCCTTCAGAACTTCGTCTAAGTCTCATTTTCTTCCCCACCTTCAAACAACATTAAATATGAATTTGATGAATAAGCTTCCAACACCTGAACCTCAAGGGACACATTCAAATGGTAACAGTACATTTATTTCAAATGGAAACTTTAGGGAAATGACTAGTCTTTTCCTCATGGTCACTCATGTGTGTTATGTGTCTCTTAGAATTCCATGGCCAAGCACATGTAATTTTAGGTAGCATTCAAAGACAAAGATAATCAAACCACCTGTCTCAAGGATTGGATTCAGTTCCACACTGATATTTGGCCTCCTGTTTGAGATTCAGGTAGGCCATGTTCACAGCCCTTATGTTTTCCATATCTTATTTCTGTCTAACATACAAGCAACCAGTGAATACAAGATCCTGAATGAAATGCAGGAGAATGAGGTAGGCTAAAGAAAGTAAAAAGAGGTTTTACTAAACCATCACTGTATAATACTTCTGCTTGAAAAATGAATTCAATATTAGGATGTCTGATATTGATCTTAACCAAATGGCCAAGAAGGGATTGGATGCCTCATTTTGCTGAAAGGAATGAGATGGTTAAAAGGAAATGGGTAGGTCATCTTCTTAATAATAGATATGATTTACTGAGCCCTTAATATAGTCCAGGCATTGTTATAAAGAAAATTTGCATATTATTGCATTTAATATTCACTATAATTCTATGAGGTATATGTTTTTAATTCCTCTCTTTTACTGATATGGAATGGAGGCACAAAGAAATTACCTATATTTCCTTAGATCATACAACTAAGAAGTACTAGATTTAGTATTTTAACTCAGGAAGACTGATTCTGGAATTCATGTATTTAACTCTGATGCCATAGTGACTCTTCTCAGTTTAGCAAAGGTTGCAATTTCTGTACTAAAAAGAAAATGAATAGACATCAAATGTTGGTGGCCAATTGAATCCTTTGCTTTAGTTCAAAGTAAACTATCTAAAATGAGACAAGGAAGTGGCACTGTGGCTCATAGTGGTAGACCACTAGCTTTGAGCACAAAGAGACTTAGGGGACAGCTTCTCGGTCCTGAGTTCAAACCCCACAACTGACAAAAAATAATAAGATAAAATGAGACAAAATATTTATTATTTGGTTACTATGTAAGATACAAGGCAATATATCTCAGAGTGTAAGTTCATATCTAGGGACCACTGAATGATAAAGATCATGTACCAAATTTTTTTTGTATTTCCCTAAAGGAATAACACAGTGATCATTTCCTAATAAAAATTTATGTGTGTTAATCTTCATTTCTCTTTAGAAAATTGTGTACTTTTGTTCTACCAGAGATTTAAATTGGGAAAATATTTTATCTTTTTAATATTTGTTTCTGAAATATTAAAAAAATTGTGCTATAATATTTTGCTAATATATTTTTAGACGTACTGATCTGTTTTCCTTTCACAGTTCAGCTTATAAGTGATTTTTTTAATTACTATACGTAAGATATATAAAGGACAGTTTTATTGTGATAGTTACACATATGTATAAAATATATCTATATATCTTGATCTCTCCTCTCTAGCACTCTCCCTTATCCCCTTCCTCTCTTCTTAAAACAACATTATAAGGTTTCATTATTCTATTTTCATCCATGAAAAATAACTACTTTGATCTTATTCATTCTCTTTGTAAGCTTTCTCCCTTCTGTTAGTATCCCCCAGCAGAACCTGTTTTACTTTCCAGTCAGATCATTTATTTGTTTTTAATAAATATTAATTGCATTTAGGGGTTTTACCATAGTATTTGTTAGGCATACATTATATTGCTTACAGTAACTCTATGTAATACTTTCTCTTTTTAAAAACCAATTAGCTTTGACACATGAGGTATACATGGATTTTTATTTTTTATTATTTTTTAATTGTTGGAATGATATACAGAGGGGTTACAGTTACATTCATCAGGTATTGGGTACATTACTTTTTGAACATTGTTACCCCTTCCCATGTTTTCCTGCCAGTTTCCCTCCCCACACCCCCCCACACTCATCTTATTTTTCCCTTACCTTCCCATTTTTAAATAAGCAAATGTATATACAATATACTAGGTACCACATTCAGATACAGTAACAACATGAGATAGACCATAAAGGGGAAAAAAAAGAGAAAAGAAACAGCTTTACAATGTACATTAAGAATAGCGATCACAATGATAAACCTCTTATGTACAGGAATTTTTTTAAAGTCAATTCATATATGCATAGAAAATGTGGTTTTTATTTATGTTCTAATGTTTTGTGAGTAGCTTTCAAAATCTGCATTTATTTTGACCACTTTTTTTGGATTAAATATTTTTCTTTATAGCACTGAAGAAGACTGCTTTTCTTTACCGCTGTTTATTTGATAGATTGAACTATGTGTAGAACATGTATTAGTTTTCTACTGCTGTGTAATTATCACCAATTCTAGTGCTTAAAATATGTGTTTTTATTGTCTTAAATTCTGTGGATCAGAAGTCTAACTGATTTCTTGATTAGAATTTTTGTTTTGTTTTTTTTTTTAAACTAACAAGGCTGAAAACAAGATGTCAGCTTTCTGAGCTCTTATCTGGAGACTCTAGGGAAATATCTATTTCTAAGATCATTCAGATTATTGGCAAAATTTTGTTCCTTGTGGTTGTTGGATGGCAGTCCCTGTTTTCTTGCTGACTGTCAGCAGAGAACCACTCTGTTTGGTGCAGTTGGTCCATCTTCAAAGGCAGCTCTGACATACCATACTCTTTTCAGGTTTGGCATCTCTGACTCTAGTTCTACCCACACTCAAATGGAGGATATAATTCACAAGGAAAAACCATTAGAGATCATTTTTAGAGTTCTGCCTGCCACAGATATAGCATAATATTCATGATTTTGATATTTCCACAAGATTTTACACTGATGAGGCACTTGTACTAAACAACTTGCTTTACCAGATTTTTGTTGTTTGGTCATGGGGCTTGAACTCAGGGCACTCAAGGCTCCTGCTCCACCATGTTGAGCCCCAGCTCCACTTCCAGTTTTGTATTAGTTAATTGGAGATAATCTAATGGGCTTTCTTGCCTAGGCTGGCTTCAAACTCCAATCCTTGGATCTCAGCCTCCTGATAAGTTGGCATTACATTCATGAGCCACCAGCACTCAGCTCCAGAATATTTTAATATTCTTTCACATGCTAATTTTCCTTATAGGATTACATTTTTATGCTTATTTAAAATGGATTAATTCTCTTGCTTATTTTAGAAATTCAGAATTAGAAATCATATTGAAATTTGTGAAAAATATTGATTTCTATTTCATTCTCTGATAAATTGTTGGAAACTTTGTAAAGAAAAATGATCAGTAACCTTATCCTAACTCCAACTCTTTAGCTATGTGGGTAGAACAATGGACCTGCTTACTTTGGCTAATATTTTTGGTAAGGGAAGAATGTGTTAAAAATGAACTCAAGGGTGGGGAATGGGGTCTAATGGCAGAGTGTTTGCCTAGCATACATGAAGCCCTGGATTTGACTCCTCAGCATCACGTATACAGGAAAAGCTTGAAGTGGTGGTGACTCAAGTAGTAGTGTTACCCTTGAGAAAGCTCAGGAATAGTGCCTAAACCCTGACTGCAAGCCCCAGGACTGGCAAGAAAGAAAGAAAGAAAGAGAGAGAGAGAGAGAGAGAGAGAGAGAGAGAGAGAGAGAGGGAGGGAGGGAGGGAGGGAGGGAGGGAGGGAGGGAGGGAGGGAGGGAGGGAGGAGGAAGGGAGGGAGGGAGGGAAGGGAGGGAGAGGGAGAGGGAAGGAGAGGGAGAGGAAGGAGAAGGAGAGGGAGAGTGGGAGAGAGGGGGGAGGGAGGGAGGGAGGGAGGGAGAGAAAGAGAGAGAGAGAGAGAGAGAGAGAGAGAGAGAGAGAGAGAGAGAGAGAGAGAGAGAACTGAACTTCCTTTAGAGTAACACAACCTTATTACAGTTTTTCAATAAAACTTGTCTATCTTCATACCTCTCTGAAATCCTTTTCTATAAGATATTTCCCATTGAATACCTAAGGCCTCAGATAACAAGCAACAGCTGAAAGGATAAGTGGACTGTTTTTCCTTGTTTGTCTGGCTGCTTGGAGACTTCTCAAGTAACCACTATATTCCAGAAATCTTACATTTCTGGGGTGGAATAATCATGTTATGATTTTGAAATCTCCTTTGTGGAAAATGACAGGGATTATCAAGGTCCAACAGAGAAGTTATCATCAAGTACATGGGCCCATCTTTACTCTAGTTGGTGTTCACTCACGGAAGAGACAGATTGTAAACAGGATATATTCATCCTGCAGGTACTTTTCCTAGATTGAATTGCTCTTTTACTGACTCTGCCATCTTAGAAACCCTTTATGACTGGTCCTTAATATACATCAGCTCTAAGACTTACCCTCTTACAGTTCAACTTGTCTCAAAATATGCCTCTTTAATGAGAGAAGTCTCTCTGATAAACCTCTCTATTTTTCTCACTCCACAGCCCCCAAGGTATATTCAGTAGAACAAATTTTTCCCATAGAGTCATACAGTAGCTTATTCATAGAGTGCACTGGGGGCGGGGGGTCTTATGAAGGATAGGGGGCAGCTATGTCATGGCCCTTTCTGTGATTCTTTTGTAGGAGTTAAATATCTACATGGATGCCCCTTGAAAGAATGTGACCTCTTTGTTCTATAACTAGCTTTTTATCATTTATCTGAAGGAACATACTTTGAATCTCTTCCATATTCTGTACTGCTTACTTCTAAGATAAAGGGATGGGAATTTTTTTTATATATTGGGGCTTTTCTGCTCTCTTACTACTTAGAAAGGAAACTTTCCCGTGTCATATCTTCTAGGTAAATAAATTGTATTACTCTGGGTAGAACTGACTTCCAGGTTATTTTTCATTTGTCCTGGCTTTCTCTTCTTGGAAACTTTATAATCATCACAGACTATTTTGGATATAGCTTCATCTGAACTGACCATAACCTTCTAAATATGATCTGTCCTTCCCAAAGCAGATTAGGCTGTTTCTTCTCTTGATATATGAATTATAGTTTCCCAAGTTCAAATTAGTATTGATTTTATAGCTAAAAGAGTGATTGTATAGTAAAAGACAATCACTATTTTAATAAGTCTAAGATTGCCTTAGCATACTTTGTAGACATGGTTTCCCTCTGGCTCAGACTGAAACTATGTTTGATTTAACTCTCCACAATCACTTTATTTTATTATTAATTTATGCATCCCATAAATCCTTATCTTTTCTCATTTCTTTTTGCTTTGACAAATATTCAATGGTTAATTATTTAAAGAATTCTCCATTAGTTATTTTGTTTATTTGTTTGTTTAATACTCACTGTTTAGGCTAATAGTTGGGTCAATACGGACATTTATCTCCGTTACCCATTTATACTCAGGGTATTCAATACTGCTGTTGAATAATCTCCTGGGTATGTATTCATTTGTTTTGCTTTTTTGTCTGTATAGAATGTGATTAGTTCTTTTGCTATTTTTCAACACCACTGCTCAAATCTTCTATTTAGATGTAGTATGCTGCTCCTTATTTTCACCTTAGTATCCATACATTCTCTTGGCTTCGAGTCTTTATACTTGTGATTACTTCTGTCCAGTACTTTTCTTCTGTGTTGGTGATTTTCATGATTTTTTCTGCTACATTTGAATTAATAGGAAAATTAAAACGATCCATTATTGACATTGTTGACTGAAATGCACGTGACTTACATTATCATATATATATATATATCATTACATATTATCAGTGGCTACTTGAACCAAAATACAAGATGAGACAACTCAGAAGAATACATATAAAGAGGACCTAGAACAAGACTCAGACAAACAGCACTTAAGGAATCAATGGCATTAACTATTATTCTTAGTGTTTTTTTACTCCCACTGCCATATTATACCATAGGTCCTTCCATATAAACAGGTCCTGGCATGTAATTCAATAAAGCTCTTATTTAAATATTGTTTCATTCATAGAACATGACTGTCTTTCAAATTGTAGATAAAATAATTTGTAGAAACAAAAAAATTGTTTGACCTTGTTCCAACCAAACATGCAGGCAGAAATGCACATATGTCTTTGTATGTGTCTCAGAAAATAGATTGTCCCAGAGTTGGTAGATAAAAATTTTTAATTTTCTTTTCTATTCCATTCCACCTTTTTTAATCTAAAGACCTTGATCTACTTGCCTTCTGTCCTATATTGGTGCTTCTGTGACTTGAATGTCTTCCTTGCAAACTCATGTGATGTAATTAAGGCATGAGGGCTTTGCCCTCGTGAATGGATAATGCTATTATTTCAGAAGTGGGTAAATTATCATGGGAGTAAGTTATTGTGTGAGAAGGTTCCCGATGAGTTTGGTTCTATTTTTCCTGTTTTTTTTTTCTTTTTTTTGTTGTTGTTGTTCTCACTTGCCCTTCTTATAGCAGATGGTAGTAAAATAAAACCGTTCTGGAGGCCGGGAGTTTGTCCTAGTGGTAGAGTGCTTGCCTAGCATGCACGAAGACCCAGGTTCGATTCCTCGTGTACCACATACATAGAAAAAAGCTGGAAGTGGTGCTGAGGCTCAAGTGATAGAGCTCTAGCCTTGAGAAAGTCCAAGGACAATGCTCAGGCCCTGAGCCCAAGCCCAAGACTGGCAAAAAATAAATAAATAAATAAATAAATAAATAAATAAACAAATGGTCCTGGTCAGATGCTAGCACTGATTATGGATTTCTTAGTCTCAGCAACTGTGAGCCATGGAAATTAATTTTCTGTATGTTACTCAGTCTTTGGTATTTTATCATAGCAAAGGAAAGACTAAAGACCTTTGTTCAACATGAACTTATTCATATTTCTCATTTAAAACTAGTCCTTACTTTTCCTCCCCCTCTCCTCTCCCTTTGTCTCCCTAAAGGCTTTGTAAATATTATATTATCCCTTTTCTCATCATTGTCAACAGTTCTTGGAGAGTTAATCCTTTCATTTACACCCCTGTTGTATCATCAAAACTTGACTGAACAATGATCAGTTCCTTCTAAGTGAATTGGACACTTATTATTTATTTTTATTGAATTCTCTGCAATCTGAAAATGATAATGATAATTTAAAAATTATCTTCTTGACTTCTATGACCTCCTTGTTTATTAATTCTATTTTGAAGTGAGTAAGACTGTGGAAGATGACATATAGAGAAAAGAAAGCCTAAAAGAGAACCCCAAGGAGCTGAAACATTTAGGAAATTGGTAGGGCTATTTCTTTTTTTTTTTTATTCTTTTTGGGAACCTTATTTTCTGCTAAAGTTTTAGTTATTTCCATTCACTAAGATTTCATTCATCTAACTATTACCCCCCATAATCTTCCAGACTATCTCATCTATACATATATCTGTACTCTGATTATACCAAATTTTTTATCCTATGGCATACTAAGTGCATATATATGTAATTAGTCATGTGATATTTTTACCTTGGCATCATGAATATTCCTGGAATCTCTAATGAGAGTCAAGTAACACTTCTTTTTATATTTAAAGTAATTTTTACTTTGGAGCATAATTGCTTTGTTCCCCCACACACACCCCGCCCTGGTTTTTGTTTGTTTGGTACTCCTCCTGGGGCTTGAACTCAGGTCTTGATGCTGTCCCTGAGCTTTTTCTTTTTTCTCATAGTGAGTACCTTGCCACGTTGAGCCACATTTCTACTTCTGATTTTTGATTACTTTTAAATTATGTAAGATCAAAATTTTCCAAGTAGCTCATAGTAATTGCTTATTATATTTTTTCTTATATGATGCATAAATACAGAATGGTGTGGGCCTAATTGACTTTTTTCCCCAAATAAGTCTTTTGTTATTATTCATTTGTTATTATTCAATTTGCTTGAAAAATTGTCTTTTGGACAATAATAATTGTCCAAGTCCCTTATGGAGATATGAAAATTAAGATTAATAAGTTAATGTGTCAAAATACAAAATAACAAGCTGGGCAGGAAACTAACATTTTCCAATTTTCAAGATTCTCCATTTAAATTCTATATTGTCACATTCTCTCAAAGAACCCTCAACATTCCTAATGGTCTGAAATTAAGGGCTAGAAAAATAGAAGAGATTTTTGTCTAACTTTGTTTCTGGTGATTCATTTTGGTAATTTTTTTTACCATTTTTATACATTTCTAGTTTATTCATTTTTAGAAATCGAGTTAGAATTTCAGAGTATATAAATGAAGAGTAGGGATTATTTGTCATATCAGTTGATGAATTAGTTTGGATGATTTTGCTGAAAGTTAAAGTTGAATTCATTTAGAAAGCAAACAATTTTGATAATTAAGGCAGAAGAATTGTGAATGTCACAGATCGCTGTTCCAACTATAATGTTTTGATTAGAGCTGTTTTATGAATCCTCAGCAACAGCCAAGTGCTATATATACAGCTCAGAAAGAAACTTGGATTCAGAGTATTTGCTATCACAATGTACTGATTGCTGCAGCTTACCCAGAGCTAAGCTTGCTGCAATAAAAATTTTGTAGATTGGAACATTGTGCCGGCATTTATGTTATTTGCTTCTTAAGTTGTTTCTGTGCTGTATAAACCCTGAGCAAACAGCTCTTAGTTTGAGAATCAAAGAAAGCTCTGTCAGTGGGCATTGCTGAGTTCCCTGATAGAGTTCTTTGCAGAATATGTTTTTACAGCGGATGTCTCAAAATGAGCACTGGAATCTTGATCTTAAGTAGCTAAAGGCATTGGAGTAAAATGGTTTTCTGTCCAAGCTATTGTATCTTATATCCAAATCACTTTGATAGATGCCTTTCTGTGAAGATGGTACTATTCTTTTTTTATTACTCATAATGAGTTTATTATCCTTTGGATCTTTACTGCTTCCTAAAACAGCATTAAAGCAGGATACTTGGACTGGTCATATCAACATAGTTAATCAAAAAAACTTGCAAAAAGCTTATGGAAAAAAGCTAAATCTATCTTATAACTTTTCAGTATGTTTTATTAAATCGTGGCTAACCCCAGGAGATTCCTTGTTTGTAGGAAAAATGACATAGATCTTATCTACAAATTTTATTATCTACAATTGTTTCATTTTTTTTAAATTCACAGAGCCACCACAGGGAATTGGTAGTACCTTTAACTGTCTCTTAAACTGGTTGTAGATGTAGACCCAAAGTAAAAACAAAAAGCCAAACAAAAAACAAAAAAGCAAATGATGGGCTGAGAGTTTGGCCTAGTGGTAGTAGAGTGCTTGCCTAGTAGCATGCACAAAGACTCTGGTTTGATTCCTCAGTACCACATACATAGAAAAAAACCAGAAGTGGTGCTGAGGCTCAAGTGGTAGAGTTTTTAGCCTTGAGAAAGTCCAAGGACAGTGCTCAGGTCCTGAGCTCCAGCCCAGGACTGGCAAAACAAACAACAAAAAAAGGCGGGGTAGGAAAATGGACATAGAAAGGGTAATGGACAATTAATTGAAGTTCATCAGTGTGTAGGCCATGTTTATAATGGAAACCCAATAGCTCTTCTCTTGGTGGGAAAGGATAAAGCTATCTTCCATTTTTGCTATCTTCCATTTTGCTAAGAAATCTATTTCACACACCAGTTGAACAGGAGTTCATCAATGACTACCAGGGAAACTGCTCATACTGTCTCTTCAAGTTGCTGGTATAGAGCAGATTTTAGTCTGCATTTGGAAGTAGCACATAGGATTTCGGCCCTTATGTTATTTTGTTCTGCTATTCTTACTTTTTGTGTGCTGGTCCTACGGCTTGAACTCAGAGCCTGGACAAAAGCCCAGAGCTTTTGTGCTCAAGGCTAAGCCTCCTAGCACTTGAGCCACAATTTCATTCCTGGCTGGTTTTTTGTGTTTATTTGCTTGTTTGTCTGTTAGAGATAAGTCTCCTGGATTTTTCTTCCCTACTCTGGCTTTGAACCATAATTCTCTTATAGGCATGAGCCATAAGTTCCCAGTGTTTTCAATTATTTTTTTTTTGCCAGTTATGGGCTTGAACCCAGGGCCTAAACACTGTCCTTGGACTTTCTCAAGGTTAGAGTTCTACCACTTGAGCCTCAGCACCATTTCTGGCTTTTTTCTATATATGTGGTACCTAGGAATTGAACCTGGGTCTTCGGGCATGCTAGGCAAGCACTCTACCACTAGGCCAAACTCCCAGCCCTGTTTTCAATTATTTTTATTGGACAAAAATGAAGAGGATTTTTTTCTTTCAGGGAGAACATGATTCAAGTAAAAAATTTACTCTCCAAGTGACTCGAGTATTCTTCAAGTAAAAAGTTTCTGTATGACCTTAATTGTAATATTTTTTAAAGTATACCATTCAGACGATTTATTGGAATAAATAAGTAATTTACTTATAAAAAGAAGACAGTACTTACTATTAAAATTATAAAGTCAGAAGAAATATAACATAATGATGTACAATTATCACCACATCAATACCTTTCCAGGAACAGGTATACCATTCCTAAATAGTCCTGTCCATGGGACACTGAGTAACTGAAAAACCTGAAGTATTTTACCTATTTGCTGGGTTATATTTATCTACCTATTACATGTTTTGTTTCAACCAATATGTCTCTCAGCTAATAATATTTGAATAGTTCTAATGAGTGAATGTAAGACCATTTTTACTAAATTCTTATATATAGTAATTCTTAACTGAAAGAATATAAAGAAATATCTAATGCTTTTGCTGCTGCATTTAATGATTTCCTTGTACCCTAGAATATTATACTGTAATCCCTATAGAGATAAACCCCAACAGAAACAAGGACATGCATATCCTGATATCACTAGGCAATGAAATTAATAATGGAAAAATGCAGACATTTAGTATATGCTCCAAATTCTATACCTTGGAAGTGTTCGCCACCTAGAAAACTATGGTAATGCAATTTTCAGTGTCATTGTACTAAGACTTTTTTTCTACAATTACTTTGTGTTTCCATAACATTATAGTTGTCTCATAAATTGCTCCTAGTTTTTTGGAATAAAAAGGTAGCATATTTGTGGAGTGGGTATTTTCAGATCTACATTTGTGCTAATTTTACTGAAAATGTGTTTTGTTTCTAAATACTAACATATAAAACAGCTAAAGGAAAATAGTTGTTCTATTCTTTACCTCATTTGTGCAGTAAGTTTGTCATTTTAAGCCCCTTAATGATACAATATCATAAATAACCATACTAGACTTCTTAAACAGACTTCTAGACCAGCAGAACCCATTCTGAATATACTTTCTGATTTCCTCAAGAAGTAACATGTAATTGTGTGTGCATTTACTGATGATGCTCTTCTCTTCTGCTTACTTGTTATCTTTGAAATGATTTTAATGGTAGATTTGCAGAGTATGTGTGGCAGTACTTTCTTATACAGCCAGGTACATGGTATGCTAAAATAGGAGGACCATGCTTTGAGTCTACCCTGAGCAAAAGTTAGTGAGACTATGTTAATAAATAAATAAATTGTGCTGACAGGATGAAGGAAATTGAAGCCACAGGAAAGAAAGAAAGAAAGAAGGAAAGAAAGAAAGAAAGAAAGAAAGAAAGAAAGAAAGAAAGAAAGAAAGAGCAATAAATGTGGTTCATGTGGTAGAATGCTAATGTAGCAAGTACAGTGCATTGAATTGACTTCAAAGCTCAGTGCTACCAAATAAAAGTAGGTTTGTTTTATAAATAATCAATTGCACTTGTTACTTGCAAATATTCAGTAAAATAGTGACTAAACAAATATTTTTTTCTGTTTCTTCTTATTTCTAAAACAAAAAGATTATCTTAGTGGGTGTGGCTCCTAGGCTTCTTGGGTTTGGTGGTCAGGTGAAAGCTTCAACTAGCTCATAGATTCCTATCTGCCTACTCATAAAACTTACCTGGGAAGCTGATTAACATGTAGATTCCAAGGCCCCACCCCAGACCTGCTCAGTCACAGTCTCTTGGTAATTTGTATCATCAGGCAAGCCTGGGAATTGAAACAGATGAGCCTGTAGTAGGAGCTTCATCCATGCATAATTGCATTTTGATGTACAGAAAGATTTATGAATGTGGATTAAGTTGATAGCATTCAACTCAGAGACAGAAAGAAAATATTACTCTGATGTTGCCTTTAAATTTCACCTTGTATGGGATTTCATTTGAAGTAATATTAAAATTACTATTTTTACACATTTACCACATGTGAAACTCTGTCTTAATCTTTTTCTGTACTTAGAAATGTGATTATAGAGAGCTGAAATAATTTTCTCAGGAACAAATAAGTAACATGGGAGAAAATTTGGATTTTAAACTAAGAAGTCTGATTTTCATTATTTGTAGAATTAATAACTGCAATATATTGTTTCAAACCATCCAAAATGCTATGTGCTTACTGATGTGTCAAGCTTTGTATGCTAAGCAATTCATCTACTTTTAATTCATTTAACACTTTTATAAAATAAGAACAAGAGAGGCAAATTAGGGAAAATTAAGGAATTTCTCCAGATTTACTCTACTAGTAAGTGGTGGAACCAGTGGGACTTGAGACTGTTGGTTAAGCTCCAGAGCCTTGTTCTCTTAATCACTACTCTGTAGGCAAGAATGACATGTTTGAATGTGCTGATTTCCTCTTAGTCATTCAGGATTTCACATAATATTAATAGTTATTGTAAGGGTTTTCTGGAAGTTAACTTTCAAAAACTTTCATGACTGTTGTAAATAATGTCTACTATACTTAAAGTCTACATGAAGATACTTTGCCATCTACATAAATTTTTTAGAAGCAATTCTAAAATATATTACAGAATTCTTAAGATTTTTGAATCACATATATGAGAGGCAGAGACCTGAGAATCTCATATTCAAGGGCAACTTGGGCAAGGTTAAAGAGATCTTATCTAAAACACTAAGTTCAAAAGGCTGGAGGTGTGGTTCAAGTAGTAGAATGTTAGCCTAGAGATCAGATTAGATCATTCCCTTGGGAAAAAACAGGAAGGAAAGGAAGGGAAAAAAGAAAAAGAGGAAAGCGAAAAGAAAGAAGGAAAAAGAAAAAATAATGGAAAGAGATTAACTTTAAAAGAAATTAACCTACATTTCTTAATACTAAAAGATACTTAAGTACTTAGTGAATATTTAGTAAGTAGTGATATTTTATTTGAACATTAAATAAATGAATTTTGTGCTTTAACTTTGAAATGATTTAATCAATTGACTTTCACATTCTTTTTTTTACTATTTTTCCCATATATTTTTTACTGTAATTATAGAAGAGTTACATTAAATTCAGCAGATAGAAGGTACATTACTTCACAAACATTGATACCCTTTCTCATGTCTTGGTCCCCATTTCCCTCCCCCCACCCCTGCCTCTCATCTTATTTTCCCCCTTCCCTATCCTATTTCAAATAATCAAAACACATATATACAATATATCAGATAACAAGGTGAAATACTGTAACAATATGAGATAACCAAGGGACAGCAAAAGAGATGAGAGATAACATAGTACATTAAGGACAACAATCACTTATTATATGGCTTTTGTTTCTGTATCTTGGAGGTCCTTTCATTTAGCTCTTACGTATCTAGGTTTTTCTCTGTTGTAAATCTCTGCTAGGAGAGCCCAAGGTTTCTACTGATTATGACAAATGAGGGAAACCATTGAGCCTATGTTCCTTTGAGTCTGGCTTACTTCACTTAATATGATTTTTTTTAAGCCTTTCCATTTCCTTACAAATGGGGTGATTTCATTCTGACAGCAGCATAGAATTCCATTGTGTATAAATACCACATCTTGTTGATCCACTCATCAACTGAGGGGCAAATGGGTTGGTTCCATATCTTTGCTATGGTAAATAGTGCTGCAATGAACATTTTTGTGCTAGTGGATTTAGTGTGTCCTTGTTTCTGGACAATTGGGTAAATGCCAAGCAGTGGAATTGCTGGGTCATAGGGGAGCTCCATGTTTAGTCTCTTGAGGAACTGCCATACTGCTTTCCATAGTGATTGAATGAGTTTGCACTCCCACCAACAGTGTAGTAGTGATCCCTCCTGGCCACATCCCTGCCAGCATCTGTTGTTGTTAGATTTCTTGATCATGGCCATTCTAACTGGAGTGAGATGGAATCTCAGAGTTGTTTTGATTTGCATTTCTTTTATTTTTTATTTATTTATTTTTTTTTGCCAGTCCTGGGCTTGAGCTCAGGGCCTGAGCACTGTCCTTGGACTTTCTCAAGGCTAGAGCTCTACCACTTGAGCCTCAGCACCACTTCCGGCTTTTTTCTATGTATGTGGTACCAAGGAATCGAACCCGGGTCTTTACGCATGCTAGGCAAGCACTTTAACCACTAGGCCAAACTCCCGGCCCCTTGCATTTCTTTTATGGCCAAAGCTGTCAAGCATTTCTTCATGAGTCTATAGGCCATTCTTATCAGCAATTAGTTTGAACAGTTTCTCAGTCATTTTCATATTTATCCCCCAATGGAGGTAAAGTGTTAATTGATTTTAATGACTCTGTTGCTGCCTCATAGACTGGAACTTCTAAAGGAAGGTGAAGAATTAGAGATGGGCATGTGAAATTTCTTTGGGACAGTAAAAATGTGTCATGACCTGGTACTTTCTTTCTAGGTAACACAATTGCCCTATATAAATACTGAGACCTCATCTTCACTCAGTCCTTTACACACGTTACTTAACCTTCACAGAGGAATTTTTTTTTAAAGGACAAGGTAACTAAATTCCTATAGATGGAAAAAATCAATATAAATAAATTATTAAATAAATTTAAACATGTGTACAAAACCAGAGATTATATTCCCTACAATTCCCAGAGCAAGGGTAGACTGGTATTGCTTAGATTTTTCAGATTGCTGATGTATTTAAACAGATGGACACAGTTGTCTGAGATACATACCTGTCTGTTAACACTCTCTCTGGAGCTAGAAAGAAGTTTCTTTTTTAAAAAAATTATTCAAATTCCACAATTAAAAATTATTCTTTTTACTTTTTTTTTTTACAGCTTCTTTCTAATCTCTAGAGGTTAGAATCTTTAGAAAAAAATAGTTGTTCGGGCCAGGAGTGTGGCCTAGTGCTAGAGTGCTTGCCTAGCATGCCGTGGATTCTATTCCTTGGTACCACATACACAGAAAAAGGCAGAAGTGGTGTTGTGCCTCAAGTAATAGAGCACTAGCCTTGAGCAAAAAAATCTCAAGGACAGTGACCAGGCCCTGAGTTCAAGCCCCAGGACTGACAAAATAAAAAGATAAATAAAATAGTTGTTCCTTCCCCTTTAGATCAAATGGCATTCCCACATTAATGCTTTCTCTAGGAAGTAATAGAGCCCTATGAAGAGCAAAGTTCTGTCATACTAGGGAGGGAGAAACAGGTGCCTTTGTTAGCATTTGCCTCTGAAAATCAGAGCAAGGTATGGATGGGAAAAATACAAAGCCTGTTGATGATCTGGTTTCTCCACTTTTCACTTATTGTCACTCTATGTTCAAATGTCATTTCAAATATTAGGTCCAAGAAAATACTTCTTTATCATTCTTATAAACATAAAATTTATGAGACATTTACTAAGATATATATCTGAAATGTTCTACCTGATGCATGTAATTTATTTCTAATAAGCTAGACACTTGTATTCTGTTTCACAGAAAGATGATAATGAGGCTTAGAAAGTTGGATTAAATTGCACAAAGACATATGAAAGTGAGTGGTGGATACTGGTTACAAACCCAGATCTGTCTAATTCAAAGACAATGCTTTAATTATCACCTCAGTTACAACTGTACATGTGATTTAAGGATGTTCAGTTTGTTTATACACTTGGAGTTATCATGTCACAAAGAAGATAATGACATAAAAAGCAGGAGATCTGGGCCAGGAGTTTGGCCTAGTGGTGGAGTGCTTGCCTAGCATGCACGAAAACCTGGGTTTGATTCCTCAATACCAAATACATAGAAAAAGCTGGAAGTGTCGCTGTGGCTCAAGTGGTAGAGCACGAACCTTAAGAAAGCCCAAGGATAATGCTCAGGCCCTGAGTTCAAGTCCCAGCCCTGAGTTCAAGTCCCAGGACTAGCAAAAAAAAACAGGACATCTGGAGTAAAGATACTCAAATTCAATAAATATTGGATAGAATTCTAATTTTATCATGTATACTGTTTTACTGTGAAGTTACATTACGTGTTAAACTTCAGTTTCCTTTGTGAACTTGGAAAAAGCAGATATGTGACTTTGATATAAGATGCATAGTAAAGGATATCTATACTAGTTATTATGAAGGTAATAGTTTTAGTCTATGTTTTTAGAAGGGTGTACAGTATACAGAGAGCTTTCACCAAGATGGTCTAAGATGGTACATAGTCATAAAGTGGTTTCAAGTTTTTCTTTACTGGTTCAACAAAGTGTGTGTGTGTGTGTGTGTGTGTGTGTGTGTGTGTGTGTGTGTATGTGTGTATGTGTGTGTGTGTGTGTGTGTGTGTGAATACAAGGTTTTATTCTTTTTTTTTTCAGTTATGGGGCTTGAACTCTAGGCCTGGGCACCTAGAACTCTCCCTTAGCTCTTTAGGCCAAGGCTACTGCTCTACCACTTGAGCCACAGCACCAACTTCCCCAAGTATGGTTCTATATGTGGTAAGGTTTAGTAATGGAAAAAAGAAAAAAAGAATCCCCCTCTTCATGGAGTTTGCATTTTAAAGTGGTGGTAGACAAACGAGCATAGTGAAAATATCAAATATATTAGATGATAAGATCCAGTCATCATTCAACACCATAATACAGAGATCTATAAACCATGAAAGAAGTATATCCTGCCTCATTAAATGCTTTGAAATGTAATCCTAAAAATGTCATCTTCTACTTGTAATCTCAATAAAAAGAATTTCTTTTCTGAACTCAAATTGGCTTTTAAAGTTACTAAAGCATATCTGTTTGTTTAAGAGGATGGCTAAGAACTGAAGGTTCAGAAGCAGAAAATGTTTTTTATTAACTTTTAACTATACAAATTTAAGAAAGATTCCATTATAGCTTTGAAATATATTGTCTTTTCCTCTCTCTACCTTTTCCACCACCATCTTATTCCATATAGTAGCTGAAGTGACTTTGTTATAGTTGAAATTATACAGCCCTAATCCCTCTCCATTCTCTTCTCCTTTTCCTCCTCCTTTTCCTCCTCCTCCTCCTCCTCCTCCTCCTCCTCCCTTTCCTCTTCCTCCCCCTCCTCATTTTCTTCTTTCTCATACTCCCCACCACATTAAAATGGGATGAATACCAGTTTTATTTATGCTTGCTTTGCTGATCTTTCTTACATTTTGCTTACTGAGTTTGAGTCAATATGATGTTCTTTTAATCCTTAAAATGTCTGAACTGATTTATTGCTCACAACTTTTAACACACCCTATTTCCTGTGCTCGGAACAGTACCTCATTCCTTACATGAAAGACTACCCACCAAGTTTTGGGTTTTGTCTGGAACCATTCAGCCTAAAAAAATTCTCTCATTACACTCACCTCTAGCAGCATGTTTTTCTCTTTCTTGGCACCTGTCATAGTTTTCACTTTGTATGTATTTAGTTTTTCTTCATACCTGAATTCCTGCCTCCATGCTTTTCTGGTTTACTTCTGAATACCAAGTCCAAATATAGTCATTAAGGAGTTACTCAACAAACTGTTGATGTTGAATGAAGACAACATTTGTGCAACTTTTCAAAGCCCTAGTTTGCTCATTTGAAAATTAAAGATAAAAATTCTTATCTGTAAATTTTTGTTTGATGAATTAAATGACATTAAATAGATAACATACTTAGCATGGTGACCAGCAAATTCTTCTATAAATGGAATGTCAGCAGTAGCAACATACCCATCACATATTAGATACGTTGCTAATATTTATAAAACATTTTACTAAGAGAATTTGTTACATGCTTGTTTGTCTTGTGCTTTACTTGGTATAAGCATTAACACCCACCCCTATTTCAAAGGAACAGAGGTGTGGAATTCCAGCAATGACTCTGTTTCTTAATGGAACACTGATTTGAACTAGCCTCAGCTTTGTAATGTCACAGTTATCAGAGACCAGTGTACATTCAACAGGGTAATTACTTTGGGTAGTATTGTCTAGACTGCCATCCCCCTCTCTAGCCAGCTGCCATTGAAAACCAAGCACTGCTTTTATGTGTGTGCACAATCAGCCTGTAAAATCCCATTATCCCCAACTTCCACACTCCTGTGGCTGCATGCTTCCTTTTGAAGCCTCTTAAAGAAAAAAGACAACTTTGAAAGAAGCCCTGAAGTTTATTTCTGATCTCATTTTGCCCATGCAATGTAAAAGCAAGGAGTGGGAGGGGTACATAATGTGATTTGCTTCCTTCCTCCTCTGGAATCCTATGATACTTGTGGGAAATCCCAATGAAAATTTTCTGGGGAGGAAGTGCTTCCTTCACTCTATATTTGGGGATATAGTTGGACTTAATTTTGTTTAGATGTTCAAAGAAGAGAGAAAGGTAAATTTGGTTATCCTAGTTTTGATCATAAAATATCGATGCTAGATAGAGCAGGAATTTTCAGATGAGTTTTCATCAGTCTACTTTAAAAAAAAAAAGCCAAACTATGATCATCATTTAAAGTCCTAAATGCAATGCTTTTCCCTGCTGCTTCTTTTTCATGTTCCTTTCCATTGAAGAGTGTGACTTCTTCTCTAGTCTGTCTCCTTATTGATTCCTCTGGGTCTCTTGTAATCTTGTTTGTTGTTATTCCCATTTTCTTAGTAATTGAAATTTTACTTTGCATTTTTCCACAACTTTGAATAATTGATGCCTGTCTTTAAGGTTAATATCTATCCTGTCATTTCCTTCATGAATTACTACTGCATTCTAATCAAACTGGAGAGGGGCATGGACTATAAGGTAGAAAATGTCAGAGAATTTTTCCAGAATCCTGCACAATATTAATTTTAGAAGCCTTTCTTTCTTTCCATTTTTCCTTCCTTCCTTCCTCCCTCCCTCCCTCCCTCTCTCAATCCCTCCCTCGCTCCCTTCCTTTCTTCCTTCCTTTATTTCTTTATTTCCCAGTCCTGGGATGTGAAGTTAGTGTCTGGGTGCTATCCCTGAGCTTCTTTTGCTCAAGGCTAGTGCCATTTGATCCACAGTGCCACTTTGACTTTTTCGGAGTAGTTTATTGAAGATAAAATTCTCATGGAGTTTCTTACCTGAGCTGGTTTCAAACCACTTTCAAACCACAATCTTCAGATCTCAGCCTCATGAGAAACTAGGATTACAGGCATGAACCAGCCTCCCCTAGCTCCAAAAATGTTTTGTTTGAAACCAGTGTTTTTATTCTTTTTCAACTCATTTGACATTTCTATTCTTTTTTTTTTTTTTTTTTTTTTACCAGTCCTGGGCTTGAGCTCAGGGCCTGAGCACTGTCCTTGAACTTTCTCAAGGCTAGAGCTCTACCTCTTGAGACTCAGCACCACTTCCGGCTTTTTTCTATGTATGTGGTGCCAAGGAATCGAACCCGGGTCTTCATGCATGCTAGGCAAGCACTTTAACCACGAGGCCAAACTCCCAGCCAACATTTCTATTCTTATTATATTTGGGATATTCTCTCATGTTCCTTGCGACCTGATTTCTAAACCTGACGTTCATACTTACCCGTTCCTCTTTCTCATTGACTTAGTCCTTTTTGCTAGTGACTTTTCCAACAACTGCAGCTTCAGTCATCTTGGAGCATCCATGTCTTCTTTGATGTCACCTCTTAATTTTCTTTTCTTTTATTAAACATGCTTCTTGTTAACTGTAGATTCCTATCTCTGTACCACATCTTATTCCTGAGATTAGTAAGGCTTTCTCCTATTCACTTATTTTTTGTCTTTTTCCTGCCCTGACCCACTAAGAACGCTTTACCTATGGAGTTCCTTAAAAGAGATATGCTAATATTGTTTTTCTTTATCTGTTATCAGCTTGACAGCACCCTAAAGTCATTGACCTTATTATTCTACAAATACTGCCTTTATTTTCCTTCCTCTGTAGCTTCCCCCCCAACCCCATTGTGGGGATTGAACTCTGGGCCTGGGTGCTGTCCCTGAGCTCTTCAGCTCAAGGCTACCGCCCTACCACAGGGCTTGAAAGTTGTCTCTGAGCCACAGCACCACTTCCGGTTTTTTAGTGGTTAATTGGAGATATGAATCTCTTGGACTTTATTTAGTGCCGGGGCTGGCTTTGAACCCCTATCCTCAGATCTCAGCCTCCTGAGTAGCTAGGATTACAGATATGAGCCACCACAATCGGCCCTCTAGCCTTTTTATTTCTTTCTTGCTTGCTTGGTTCATTTAGGTTTTTTGTATCCTTTGGGTACAGGAGGGGAAAGAATCTTAAAACAAAGGATCTTTTTTACTGCTGTCTCACTCTCCTGCAATTCAATAACAAACACTAGATTTAGATTTCCTTCCCTCTTTCTGAGCTTCTGTCTCCTAATGTAAAGTATATACAGTTTCAGAAGGGTAATAACACTTTGAATCTTAGGTAATTTCATCTGAATCTATATTGAGGATTAAAGAGGGCATCATTAATAATTAGCAGATGTAACTAAACTTGTACTGTGCATAATCTCCTATTCAAAACCAATATATTGACAGATTATCCTGAAAAAGGGCATATCCTACATTTTTTGTACTGTCATTAATTGCCTTATCAAACTACTTACCTATTCTGAAAACATCACTTTCAAAGATTTACTCTTTATTTTTATATCTTTAATTAAGCTTTTCTCTGTTTTTGGACCCCATTTGATTGGCAATGCACCACTTCCTAGGAATATTCCATTGCCTTTCAAGTTGTCTGTTTATTCAGATTTTCCTCATTCATCTACAAAATTCTCTGTTTCTACCAGATGTTTCTAAAATGCATTGACTTTTTACATATTTGTTCAACAAATCATTGTCAAAGCATAAGTTTCAACTTGAAAATCAAGATATTAGTATAAAATATAAAACCAACTAAATCAAAACTAAAAATCAAGCAAACAAGTAGAAAAAAAATTCTAGAATTCAGTTGGACAACTGACCTTTTCCTAAATATCTTTAAATCAGTAGTGCTTAATTATACATGAACTACCATTGTAATTAAAAATTAAACCATAAATATCCAGTAAGTTTATATTGAATTTTGGTTATCTTAATGAAAATATCTTCCCAGGTGCGTCTGACAAAGCCTCATATGGGAAACATTTCCCTTTTCCCTGTGATTGTGACATTATTCACTATTTTCTTTTCTCTGCTTTCATGTTACATTTCTGTTTACTTTAGTTTTGCCTCAGTCAGGATGTCCTACTTGATCCATCCAGCTAGATGTAATTGCTTCTTCCTCTATCTTGCAGAAGCAGTAAACTTCCATTAAATTCAATATTTTTCCTTTAAATCCCTAGACAACACACTTCTTCATGGAGTACCTTTTGTTATTCATCATACAGAAGCCACTCAATAAAACTCATTGAAGTTTGAAGTTCAAGTGATTGATAATCATTAATTATTTTTAACTAACTTAACCAAAAGCCTCCTAACAAAATGTATAGTAAGTGTAATTCCAACACTGTTCAATTGGGATTTGCCTATCATGCTAGGTAGGAGAAAGGATTTGTCATCTTAAAAGCCATGGTTGTTTTCAGCAGCAGATGAACTAATGATAAAATAACTTGATAGTGGATTGGCTCCTTGGACCCCCACCCTTCAGATGCTTTACAGAATATAGGCATTTCTAGATTCATCGCCAAAAATGCCATACTGCAAAAAGCCACAAAAATGTGCTTTAGCCAGGAATTGTATATCTTAAAGGGTTTTTGTTTTGCTTTGTTTTTTTTTTTTTGTATTTTTAACAAACCACTACAAAACAATCACAAAAATTAGTTCCTTTGGCACAGAGGAAAACTTTTTTTTTTGTCGGCTGTGGGACTTGCAATCAGGGCCTGGGCGTGCTGTCCTTTTGAGTGGTTAATTGGAAAGAAGAGCCTCGTGGTGAGACTTTTCTTCCAAGCCTGCTTCAAATCTCAGCCTCATGAGAGGCTAGTATTAAATTCGTGAAACTACCATCACCCACCCACAGGAATACTTTTAATGTCTGTCTTGTTGAATGACAGAGAACAGAGAATAGTATTGTTTCTACTAAGGAACAAGAATCTAAGTGCAGTAATTTCATGCATTTTACAAGTGACTACATCTAAAATCAGTTTGAAATTTTTGTTATACATGTAGCTTGGGAGTGATTTTTTTTCTCCTCTATTTTTTTCGAGCTATCTAAGGTATATACTTTTTAATTTATTCTACATATTCAAAACTGTAATTTTTCTTATAATTTTTATAAGTATAGATTTAGGGTTAACTACATCAGTAGAAAAAGGACTTTTTTAGACCAACAGAAATGTATATAATTTATTTATTGTCCTTAACCCTGGATACTTTTATTATTAATTCTTTTCTTACTGTATATATAATATATACACACGTGTGTGTATATATATTAAACACATGTATATATATATTTATATATATAATATGTGTATATAAACCAGTCCTGGTGGCTCACACCTGTAATCCTAGCTATTCAGGATGCTGAGATCTGAAGATTGCCGTTCAAAGCCATTCAGGACACTAAAAAGTCCATAAGACTCTTATCTCCAATTAATCACCAGAAAACCGGAAGTGGCATTGTGGGTCAAGAGGATGGGCAGTAGCCTTGAGTGAAGAGCTCAGGGACGGAGTTCAAGCCCCACAATTAGAATATCAAACCGTTAATACTCTGTACATTTGAGAGTTAAAGATAATGTTCTAGAGTTGGAATGTGATTTAGTGGTAGAGTGCTTGCCTGGCATGCATGATGTCTTAGGTTCAATTCCTCAGTACCATATAAACAGAAAAAAGTTGGAAGTGGTGCTGTGGTAGAATGCTACTCTTAAGCAAAAGAAAATCAGGGACAGTGCCCAGGCCCAGAGTTCAATTGCCAGGGCTGGCAAAAAAAAAAAAAAAAAAAAAAAAAAAAAACATGTACTCATCACATAATAATACAAAAAGATGTATGATATACATAAAATTTTATCTGAGCATGAAAGTCATATTATCTGAAAAATAGTCCTTTATGGAACCGTGTGCTCCTTTCCCTAACTTCTGGCAGACTGTAGGAGAACCATCCAAAACCTTTAGAAGCAAAGTCAAACTTCAGCGAACATTTGCCTTGGTTAAGTTGTTCCTAGAAACATCTGTTCTGTAAAACATGAACCAAAACAAGAAATTGTTGGGAACATTTTGAAGATGACTGATGAATGATAAACATTTCATTGTCAGTTGGATATCTCTGTGTCAGCACAGCAGTATGAGCAACAGTAACCAGCAAACCTCTGGAAACTTATGGCAGATTTTCAGAATTTGCAACACTGTATGCAGTATTCATAAGTATCTTATTTAGTTAAAAAAAACCTTATGAAGTGGGTGATATTAATAACAAACTTTACATTTAGAGAAACTGAGCAAGGAAGAATGCTTTACTCTATTAGTACACACAATCTAAGTGGTAGACACAAAATTTCCAATCCTTTGATAACAAGCCTCTGTACCTCAAAGTGTATTTCAGATAGAGAGTTGTTTTTCAAAGAGCACCTTAAGAGTTATCAACTAGGACAGTGGCAGCAATAACACCCAAAAGGATAAGGTCCATTTCTAAAGTTTTCCATTTATAGAATATATAAACAAAATAAAGAATTTATACATACAATACTGACTCTTTGAAGTAAAATGATACACAGCCTCAAAGTATTGCTATTTTTTTATTTGTAGCCAACTTTTATTTTTATTCCTAGAAAAATACATGGGGTGTTTAGGACTAATATGCAGGGCAATTTGCTACTTTCATGATAGTAACATAATCCCGAAAGCAAGCACGATTATTCTGTACTTTTTTCTTAAGTTTTATTCAGCAATAAGACTATAATTTTTCATATTTAAGGAAGTATGAAAAATTTGTCGAGTTTTAAAAGCTGAATACATGTAGCGTTGGATCAAGGCACATACAAGACTGGCCAAAGGGCGTACAATGCACTTTGGTTTTTTTTTGTTGTTGAAAAAAACATGACAACAAAAAGTGATATGGTTTTTAAACAAGTTGTAGCTTACAATTCAGTAGGAAGCGATAAAGAAATGTTACAAGTTTCATTATGTAATATTTGGAAAACTGTGACAGTAATGGGCAGTATTCTTGACCATTGTGAAAGTAAATTGAACATTTTATGTACAGTGTTAAAAATGTTTCACAGAAACCTGATCTAAATTTGATTTCTAGTATTTATTTTTCTTTTGAGTTCTCACTTCAGAGCACTACTTTTTCTGGATCGCTGAGGGGAATTGCTTATGGTTATGCTACCTTTTTAATAATGCATAAGCTTGCTCTGTGATTGATACCTTATAATAAAAACATCATAAACACTAACAGTTTCGTGTTTACAATTCACTTTGTAAAAAATCAAGATGGTATAGATGAAACCAAAATGCAGTTCTAGTATTTGTGTTTATTACACGTACAAATCTAAGTTTTCATGTTTTTATTCCTAAGTACATATTCCTCCTCTAACTCAGAAGCATGTTTAAATTGTTGTTTTGTGAAGTCATTTATTCTTAAAGCTTTATTGACAATGATTTTTAACAAGGGACTTCACAGTCCTTTATGCCAGCTGATGCATTCAGTTCAGAAGTTTTGCTTAACTTTCTTAAGGATATTTAATTTGCCTAGAGCAAAAAATGGAAATATGCAGCAAGTTAGATATTGCCCATTACTTCACATATTTTGATTTATTGAATACCACTGGGATAATACAAATTTAATAATTAGAACATTATTTCATAGCTAGTTTTCAAATTTATCTCTTTTCTCATTCAGCCAGTTTTTATTGTTTTTTACATTTTATTAATACCAAAGTGAAAAATGGCCTGTGCTTATACTACAAGGATCTCATGTGAACGCAGTCCTGATTGTTCAACACAGCAAGAAAATTCACTTTCACAGTCAACAAGTCATCTTACTCAGTAGAACACAAAGTAAATGGTTTATAACTTCAATATTTGCAAGGAAAATACAGTACAAATTACTAAAAAATACTAAAATATAGAATTGTGTTCAGGCATCTCCACTACATCAATCGCAGCAGTAACCTGAAATTTTGAAACTTTTAATAAAAAGTTCTTAAATATAAATTATATGGCAAATGTACAGTACATTGCTTTTTTTTTTCCAGTCTCTTTTTTTTTTTCCAGTGTTTCGCAGTAGAACAGGATTCCTACCATCGCTTCCCTTAGGTTTTTAATTTTTTTTTTTAGAAAAAACAAAAAACAAAAAACAAAAATCCAAAAACCTGCCATACAGTCTGCTGAGGCTCCTCCAGCATCAGGAGTGGGAGTGGTCGGAGTCTGGGATGCCGCTGTCTCTGTAGCTCCGGTTACTACTGCTTTCACTGTGATTGTTTTTGTACAGACTCATTCCATTAGGAGGGAATATGGTATGTATTACAAACTCCTCCTTGGAGATGGGTTCATTGCTTATTGGCAACATCTGAAAAGACGTCTCCCTGATTTCCAGGATAGAATTGTCCTTCTTAGTGCCGGCCTCTGCATAGTCATCCTTTCTTCTCCGCCCTTTGCTGTACGCACAGTTCCTGGAAAAGAGCGAGCCGTTCCTATGAACGTACCAGCAGACTAGAGCCAGGAGGGCTATGGTCACCAGGGCCACGGCCCCGCCAATGATGGCGGCCAAAGGTAAATTGGGGTTTTTGTAAGGTTCTTTCTCTTGCTCTCGGTTGAGGGTGGTCGTAGGGTTGTACATCCGAAGAGGCGCGGTTTCCGTCTCGATGCACACCGGGGTCTCGTCGAACAGGTACAGGTTGCTGGTTTCCATGGGAACCATGCAGACTCGGTAGGGCGAATCCGGCTCCAGGGCGGTGACCAGGTATTCGCTGCGCTCCCCGGTGACGATGGTTTCCGTTATAGATCCAAAGGCTGGGCTGTGGCCCAGTTTGAGCCAACTGAGTCTCAAAGCTGTCATCGGGAGGGCGAGTTTCCAGGAGATGTGGATCGTGTCCGAGGTGACGGACTTCACAGTGATGAGGACGGTTTTCCTCGAGGGACTGCCTGGCGGCGGTGGCGGGGGCGGCGTCCGCGGATCCCTCGCCAGCTTGGGGTTCTTCACCTCTGGTTGTTGGGTCACCGGGGCCGACCACTGTCCTTGAGCAGGATACACGGTGTTGGGGGTGGCGGCGGTGACCTGGACGGTGCTGACCGCCCCACCGTCTTGACAGTCGAACAGCTCGGCGTTGAGGTCCTTGATGGCCATGCCACGCACTTTCTCCGGGGCTTGGCACATGAGCCCCCGCACGTTGACTTTGACGGGCAGCGACTGCAGCCAGTCCCGCACCCACTTCATCTTACACCCGCAGTGCCAGGGGTTGTTGCGAAGGATCAGCTGGGTGATGTTGTCCAAATCGTCAAAGATACCCTGAGGCAAGTTACTTAGGTTATTGTTGGACATGTCGAGTCGGTACAGCTGCCTCAAGTAAGAGAACGCGTTGGGGGGCACCCGGTTGATGTGGTTATCTTGAAGGTAAAGTTTCCTCAGGTTGGTGCCCGGAAGGTTGACGGGCGCAGCCGTCAAGGAATTCCGTACCAAGGACAGCTCGGTCAGGTTAACCAGGTTGAAGAAAACCTTCTCCCCTAAACCATGGTTGTTCAACAGGTTTCCATCCAAAACCAGGCGCTTGAGGCTGGTGAGACCTTGAAGCGAGGGCGAGGAAATGGTCGAGATGCGATTGTCATCCAAGCGCAGTTCCTCGATGGTCCTGGGCAGGCCCCAGGGGATGGTGCTCAGGTGGTTCCGCGACAGGAAGAGGAGCCGCAGATAGTGGCTGTCTCGAAAGGCCCCCTCCTCGATGCTCACCGCGGAGACCGAGTTGTCGTCTAGGTGCAGTTCTTCCAGGTAGGGGATTTTCGAAAGTGAGTCGTAGGTGATGGTCCTTATGTTATTTTCTTGCAGGTGTAACTCTTTCACATACTTCGGAAGGTTGGTAGGGAACTCGTCTAGACTGTTGTGGTAGAGGTATATCCTTTCCACTTTCAGCAAGTTTTTCAAATCGGAAGGAATCCCAGCGTTGTTGATTTGGTTGTTCTGAAGGTAAAGAGTTGTAGCGTCCTCCGGTATCCCCGCGGGAATGGACGTCAGGAAGCGATCGTTGCAGTAAATGAAACCCGCATCGCAGCGACACACAGATGGGCAGGATTTAGCCATAGCGGACACAGGTGCCACTTGGAAAAACAGCCCGATTTTAGTCCCGATGAGGAAGAGGCTCCAGGCTGGGTTGATCATGGTCAGCAGAGTGGAGGTCCTTACACAAGGCAGCTTCCGTGAACCTACAAGAAGAACCAGAATGATAGGAAACAACCAGGCCAGCACACTGAGACAATCCTTATAATAAATTTGGAGAATAGAACATCTGCAATCCCTTCCAATATCTGTATTTTAGGGGTAGGGGAAATGGGAGCCTACTAGGATTTATTGCTTGTTAACAGTAAGCATAATAATACACACTTTTAAAAAAATCCTTGTGTTTCTGGCACAGAAGCTAAAACATGTCGTGTTCTAGATGCATCTATGTTAAATAAATGTTAAATGTAGTCACAGTTTTATTAAGTAATCTACATTTCGGTTGTATTTGCCCTCAGTATTACAGCTACTCACTAACCAAGCTTATGAAGTTCTTCCATTGTATTAATAGTCATAATATTTGGCATGTCAGGATTTATGTTTAAATATGCTTTTTACTGTTCTTAAAAAATCAAAATTTCCTGTGTACTTTTTTTTATTAAGTCAATTCTATACAAGCATATAGAAATGTTTAGGGGGAGGAAACAATTGTTCTTTTTCAACTGAGGACTAGTCACACCCATTTTGACATCTTCAACCTCAGTACAGCTAATCACTTTCTTTGATTGTTAATACTATCCTTTTTCTTGGATTATTAATATTAAATTCTGCTCAAACGTATTTCTCATAAGAAAATAGGAAGGAATCTTTAGAATTATTTGGCTGATAAATCCAGCTAGTGAAATGAACAATTCCATTTCATATTAAATTATTTATTCTGTTCAGGGTTTGTTATGTTTGAGACTGCATGATTTAATAACCTTATCTACATTTTTCATTATTTTCTTTTTCATAAGATGGTTTTTACTGTGCAGTTACCTTCCTCGAAATCCTAGCCTAAAATCTGATCTAGCTTTCCCGATGACTGCAGTGGAGAACTATGGGTTTACAAAGATCTATTGTATAATATAATTTCTCCTATATTTTTAGGCATTAATTAGCCTTTATAATTTTAGGCATAAAAGTAAAATACTTTTCATTTTTCCTACCTTATTGAATGATGTGAATAAATTTTGCGTGGGGCGAGAGTCCAATGCACATGTATTATTTTCCTGATGAGGGCCTGGGACTTACAAACTCTTGTTTAGTCCTTGGAAATATTCTTCACTGTTTATTCAAGTAATCCTATGCCGCACACACCTCTAGATCAGCTCGCTGTTGTCAATGAACATTCCAGCTGTGGTTCAGGTTGGTGGGCAAGCACATGAAAGTAGGGACCAGAAACAATTCAGCTTCCTGTTACTACGGAGGACACATGGCTTCCTATGCTTCTTTCATTTTGTTTTGTTTTGCTTTTCTCCTCCTCCTTTCTGATAGTTTCTGTGTGAAGGTTCCTTTTGTATAGCTTAATTCCCTTAGTGGAAAATGCCCTCTTTGAAATTCTGATTGGCTCTTCTGTGCAATGTGGTCAGTGATAGTAACTTCAGATCCTCACGAAGAAAGCCATTCATGGTGCTAAGGCCTGTATAGCAATAGGGTTTTCAGGCAGTTACCCCCTACCTTTATCCCCATCCAGGATTATCCAAGTAAAAACTTTGTACAGTAGTTACATCCTGAAGTATGATTACCTGCTGTGAAAGAGTGATTTCCAGCTTTTGCTTCTTGCTGTTTTCTCAGAATTTCTGGTCTAGTCACGTTATGGAAGTACAGGTATTCTCTTTTCAGAGGTAAAGGAAACAGTCTGAATGTTCTTCATGGAAGGAAAAGGAGGCACACTAAATTTCCTTTGTATTTCTTTTCCTTAAAATAGATGAGGACTGAGCATCTCCTGTGAAAGTAAAAGGTTGTAATGAACTATTAGTAATGAACTTTAACACACAAAAGATATCAACTCTATATTTTTAAGTAACACATCTTTCACCATAATAGGCGACAAATAACAGCTATTGACTTTTTTGTTTTCATGCTTAGTATTTTACTATATAAATTAATTAGATACAGTAAAAGAGATTGTCTTCCAGCAGAAAATTTCTACTGCGAACTGATTCTTAATATTATATTGAAATAAACACAGAGGCAAAGCTTTATTCAAGAGGCCGTAAGCCCCTTCCTTAGCCTTCAAATTCAGGCTAATCTCTACAATGGCCACTTTAAAATCTAGGGCATAAAATAATAAAACCTTTTACAAGAAATAAATATATGCTAAAGAAGTAAGAAAATATACATCAAGTATTTCTGATAGAAATGCCATGGTGTTTGTAAGACTTTTTTTTTTTTTTTTTTGCCAGTCCTGGGGCTTGAACTCTGGGTCTGGGCACTACTGTCCCTGAGCTTCTTTGCTCCAGGCTAGCACTCTACCACTTGAGCCACAGCACCACTCCTGGTTTTTCCTGAGTAGTTTATTGAAGATAACAGTCTCATGGAGTTTCCTGCCTGGCTGGCTTCAAACTGTGATCCTCAGATCTTAGCCTCCTGAGTAGCTAGGATTACAGATATGATGCCCAGCTTTGGACATTTTTTAATATGTTTTACATAATCCTAAAATCTACCATTTAGAGTTGAAAAGATGTAGCTTTAAGACTTTAAAAGATATTTAGCTCTTTGAATCTGCTCAGTAACTGTTCAATTCTTCCTGCAAATGTCAAGTTTTCCTACAAAATATGGGTGAATCTTCTTATTTTGGATGCTACTAAGAACTACCAGGTGAGTTTGAAACTCTAGAACACGAAATTCATATCACAGTCTTTTGTAGAAAAATGCTATTGTAATATTTTTAAGCTCACTTAGCTTGAAAATTGTGCATTTAGAATTGAAAGGACAGTGTTTTGCTTTATATCCTCATAATGACTATTTGGGAAATATTTCATAACCAATGGGGGTATTTCTCATAAGCTCAAGCATGAACAGCCCATGAGCTTTTCATTTCTGAAAGAAGTCTTCAGGCTTGAGTGAAGAGAGAAGTGATTGATGCTGTTTTGTCGTTATCCTTATCTAATATTCATGAAGGTTTTTAGGGTTTGGTCAGGCAGGTAGTATGATCAATATCAATAATTCAAAGTCACCTACACAGGTGTTTTCTGTACACATAAAAAACATTCAAGTATCATGGCAATATTTGATCCCAAGATGAGGACTATAGTAGTAGTTTACTTCTCTGCCATTTATAGCCTTGTGTCCAACATGGACAGCATCTGTTCCAGTATTCAAACAAGCTACTCAGTGTGTACGCTGAACAAGGCCACATTTTTTTCTAGTTATTTTGGAAAATTTTCTTATCCTCTAGTTTGCCTCTAAATGCTAATGCTGTCATACATTATATTAACAGAAGGAAACTTGAAAAAATTATAAATATATATAATTTATCACATAGGTAACTTAAAACTAAAACAGCAAGTAACAGATAAAGCAGTCTTTAAGGGAATATTTCAAAATTCACAGAGAGGAACGTTTAGATGGTGTATTGTTAAATATGGGGATTTTACACATTACTATTGAATTTCAATAGTATATTTTCTTGTAAACTGTTGGTTTCTCTGCGTAAGAAAATAAAAAACACAGCTGTCTTAAGTTGTAATTGTGATATCACTTTAAAAAGTTTTTGCTGAAAATGTTTTCTAAGCTTTACAATTTATCCAAGGTATGAAACAATGTAGGTAATTGAAGGGAACAATTACTTTAGCTAAATTGCATTAAAGACTAATTAAAAATGATTAGAAGAGAAACAAGTAAAAACCTGCTTAAAATTACAAGTAATTAAACCTTTAAAAAAAAATCTTCTAGGAACATTAGTAAGGCAAGGTAAATACAGTCCAGAGTTGAGCTGATGAATTTGCCGAGTGGAGATTGTTGATTTTGCTCTAATGTCAGAGACATTGATCACAATGGATAACCAGAGATAAAAAGCTGCCTTTGCAAGTTGTGAGCTACCTATATTTTACTAAATCAGATTCTAAAAACATATGCATTGATTTTCATATTTTTAACCCAAGGAAAGGAAAAAAATTAAACTGGTACAAAAAGAAAAGAGATTAGTGTATTTTACCTGCTTTATGTTTGAGAAATTGCTTCTACTACTGTTTGATATGCAAACTCCCATTTGCCAGTCATACAAAAGTGGTAATAATGTGGGATTAACAAAAAACCTCAAATCTCATTAATTTCTTGGAAGACTGTCATTCTCTCCTCCTCAGATTCTCTAAAACAAAAGACGGAAACACTAAACAGGTTTCTTAGGAAAGCAGGGTTCTCTCACAATGAAGATTGTGCTTACCAGCAGCCCTTACATGTCCCAGCTGCCTTTTCTTCAGCTCAGAACAATTCATGTTTAACTGTTTTATATCTTCTTTACATTTCAATCTATTGAGCTAACTACTTTTGGGTTCTTGTTTTGGGACTGGTTTTGACATGTTCAGGTGACAACAAACTTTCCAAATATAAAGGATCCTTCTCTTCTCTATAAAGACCTCCTCCTTTCCTAGCTGTATCTGCATATTCACACACAGACATTATAGTTGAATGTGAAGGGTAAAAACAAAAGTGACCCCTACTGGCATAGACCCTGTGTCCAGGTTTCTACAACAGAGACTTCAGAGCTTTTCCATCTGTGCAAGCTTGAAAGAGGCCATTACTTCTGAACAAAAAGCAATCCGCCTTTTAGAAAAATATTGTTAATGGGGCAACTTGGGGCAGGAGGACATAACGGAGCCCTGCACACTTGATGGAATATTTAAAAGTTATTTTTCATTACGAATAGCAAAAAGAACAGTATAACTACCTTAATGATGAATCAAAATTTGAACGGGATCTTTCTATTCTGCTTCTTTTGAAAATAAAAATTGTAGAGTTTAATTTAATATGTTTGCATTTATAATGTAATCATCAAATATGACAGTCTACAATTTCTTTCATAATACATCTAATAAAACATTTAAATAGATTAAGGATGCTATAATTTTGAGATATCTTAGGAACACTAATAAAAATTAAGAAATTAGGTCTGAATAGAAAATATGCATTTTTTTAAAAAATCAAGAACTTGAGACAATATATGTGTTTTCCTAGTACAAAATTTTGTGGAGGTGAATGTTAGAGAAATAAAGGCATTTCTTATATTTGGAGGATATAACTTATGATGAAATTATATGAATCTAAGTATCTTCCTTACTCCTTTATTTTAAACCTTTTATTTAAATTGATTTTGATTAGACTTGCTTGATTATTATCACCTTAATTGAAAAATCTTAAATCAAATGTGTTTTGTTTCATTTTGTATTGCCTTTGGAATTTCTTAAAATCAGAAAAATTAAGAAAATATTAAATCTAAAAATAGAGTATCCCATATGAACTTCTAGTGCAACTTAATTACATTATTTTGAATAAAATCTTTAGACTGAAGAAAGTGCTTGCTTAATCAAATTTTTCTAAGTTTGTGATTCCTTCTAGAGAAACTGGAATGTGTACAATTACAATCTAGAGTATTAGAAAAGTAATTTAATTGCAAAAGTTAAAATTGCTGATAGAAAGATCAGCCAGACAAATAACTTGTGAATGCTGTCTTTGCAACAACAAATTATATTACAAATAAATGACATAGATGGTTAAACTAAAATCTGGAGTACATCAGGTTAGTTGATAGTGACAGCAATAATGCTTTCTAAGCAGCCTGTCTGGTAGTTAAATTTTCCACGATCATCAGATTTCAGGAAAGTTCTACTTCTTTTGTTTAATGCCAGGCAAGCAGAAGGACCTCTAACTCTCCTCTTGAGAGTCATGAAGTCGGGAGGGTTTGCTGAGAGTCATAGAAGCAAGAGTGCTTTTACCCACTTGGTTTTATCTAGACTACTTTCTAGCATGAAGAAAGTTTTGTTTCGTTTATGATGGATAAAAGTTCCAAAGCAAGGGATTTTTACTTTCTTCTTTTTAAGTTATTGGCCTTTCCCACAGTGAGTTGGGAATAAATGAATTTAATTCTGCTTCATTTATTTTGGCTTGTAAAGTTAAATCAAGCATCCTTAAAACTAAAAGGCAAACTGGGATGTTATCTTTCATCAGAGGGAATGTTCTTTTATGATATGAAAGCGAGACTAAATGAATTAGAGAACTAAGGCTTGTAGGAAGGAAAAAGATATTAATTTTGAGGGTAGTGGAAGTATGTGGGACAGAGCTCCAGGCAAGCTGTCTTGCATTAAAGCATTAAAGTTCAATGCTTTAAGTTTGTGCTGACTTTTGAGCAACTCAAGGTTAACAGTGTGTTCACCTTTGTGAAGCCATAAACATTTTATTTTGCCTTTATGGACCTGAAATTTCTCTTTCAGCATATAAGTATAATTCTATTTCAGTTTTTGAATACTTGAATTTCTACATGCTATTCATTTGAGATAACTGCATTGCTGGTTGGTGAAACCACCTAAAATCTTACAGCACATTGTTTTTCCCATTCAAGTAGGATGCTAATGATTCAAACCAGACGAAGAAAGTCAACACATAAACTGATCAATCCACAATCCAGTGCACACTTTAAAAATGGCATTAAACCAAATGTGGTCTGTGAGGTTTCTCTTCAAAGTTGCCACAGTAATTTGTGCACATATAAAGCATAAAGCAGAAGAAAGAACAAAAGCTGTCATTGTCTCATCAAAGTGAGAGTGATTTCTTGATCCCTTCTTTTAAAGGGATGGATACCTGAAGAGAGCTTTTTATGCATTCTGACAGTTGATTTGGGGATAGGAAAGAGATTGTGCATATTCAAAACAATGAAACTTTAGCTATTGCATAAATTATATTTTATTCCTTTTTACTTGAAATCTTTTCACTGATTGGCAAAATGCAATACTGAAAAGTGTTGCCTTTCACAATATAAAACAGCTTTTAAAAAACTGTCTTTGATTGTGATGTGTAACCAGACTTAGTCATAGTGTTCTGGGATTTGAAACTGGAACATGCTTTCAGAAATGGGTATGCCTGTTTTGGTGTTTGAAAGGATGATGCCTTTTTCCAAAAATGCTAATCATATTTTTGTTGGAAAAATGGTTTGTGGAGTTTCCAAATGGTGGAATGTTGGAAGCTGAGATGCAGCCTTTTAATGCTCAAGAGAGAAAATGCCGCTCCGAGGATGAATATTGCTGAGAGATTTACTGTAGAGTTTCGCCCGCTGGGGGGTAGTACACACTACCAGAACATGGCTTTCAGAAGCCGCAAGTCAGATGTTGGCTGCTGCTGGCCAGTTTTTCTCTGGTTTAATTACAACAAAGCCTCCCGTTGAGAAGAACAGTGAAGGCCTCAGGGGCAAAAGGTGGGGGGTGGGCGCGAAAAGAGTGGGAATGAGGGAAGAAGGATGGGAGGGGGGAATTGCCGCTTTCAAGAAATTTACTGAATCTTATTTCTCTCATTTCATTTACGGTGTTTCTCAATTGCCACGAAACTAGTATTTATAATGCTCTTTAAATGAAGTGGTACAAGTCCGGGAATAAAGGGATTTTATTCAGAAATTTAAAGTTAGCTATGGGTTTTGCCATTAATCACACCCTTTGTTAAATAGCCCACCCACCTTAAAAGGGCGGGAGGGGGAATGTAGATTGACTAAAATGGCAGCTCTAAACCAAATAAATTTTAAATGATCAGAGTTAATTTAATATTAACACAGACAGACGCTGGCATAACTAACCAGCAAGAAAAAAGAAACAGTCATATAAGTGTAAAACAATGTAAATTCTCTGCTTCAGATGTTTGAAAAGCTTAAAATTGTTCAAAATAATCCATGCAGAAGAGAGAGGGGAAAGCCTTAGGATGTTGTGTGGCCAAGAAATAAACACACACACTAAACACACACACACACACACACACACACACACACCTATCTCTTTGCATTATGCTTGCATGTTTAAAGCTGATAATTGTAATTTTTCCTCTGTGTGGATTGTTTATTAGGGTGCTGTGTCCTAGGCAGAAGATGCTGAACATAATTGGAGTTTCTTTTTGATTGGGTAATATAGTCTTGAGAAGAAACTGGGGTAAAGATAATTAATAGCTTGCTAACAAAGTCTGACAGCCACAAGATTTCAACCAAATTTACTTCACACTGCTTCATTTAGCTCTGAAAAAGTTTTGATAGAATTGGAGGCTTCTTAATTAACACTTGAAAGCAAAAGAAATCTACCTTCTACTTTGCTGCTACATTTAGTTGTGACAAATTTTCTTACTGTTTTTCATATTTTGGCTGAAAACTTCGCTGCCCAATTACACATTTCAAAAACATTATGTTTAGAAAATCTTTTGATTGGAAATTTTGAATCTAAACATAATTGATTTTAAGAAGGAGGAGGTGTACAGAAAAATGAAAAGCCCAATTAATAACTGATTGACTAAGTACTACTGGAATACAGTGTTAATGAATTCATTGTTTATTCATTCACAAATATCTTTGCTGACCCTTGAATTTCATGTATTTTGATTCTACTTTTTAAAAATTCAAACTATAATTTTCTTAGTTAAGTGAATGCAATCACATTTTTATAACTTTTATTTCAGGCTAGTAAACATATATATGTATATATGTGTGTGTGTCTATATACATATATATTTGGAGCTAAGTTGCATAACTGATCTTAAAATTATAACCTAATTATTAATTTTTGGAGAAATAGCAATAATATTGTTGTGGTACTTTAAAAGGATTCATTTTTTTTTCTTTACTTAGATATGAAGAGATGAGTATCAGCCATCTCTCAATCTGAGTCTGGCATAAGTAATCCACTTTAAAGCAGGAAAATTTATTCTTTATGTTTGTACTAGTCAGGATATTTCTGTGCATTTAGGGATAAATGAAAGGAATTGCTACAACTGAAGTCCTTTTCTAGTAGCTTTATTTCTGTTGTTTCATGCTAATCAAATATGTGCATTTTGAAGTAGATAGATGTACCAAGAGTATTTAAAATAACTAATTTATTAAAAACCATTGTAGGACTTCATTCCATAATGGGAATATATCAGTATTCCCTTCACTAATTCTCAATCAGTAAACACAAGATAATAGCCTCTTCTACCTCGATGTTGAAAAAAAAAAATGGGCCTCTTTACCTTTATGCAACCATTTTGTGTCAAACCTAATTCACTGAAGAAAAAAAATTTTTTTGAGAAGATACACATAACTACTTTTGAAAGGTTTAATTCTGGATGCATTTCTTCTAATCTACCATTTTTCCATTCTGGGCTACAAGGAGACAGATACTCTGCATCTCCCACTTGATGAGGGTCTACTCTTTTTCCTCCCCCCTTCCCCTTGTACCCTAAACTCACTGCATACAACCAGCACAACTCCCAGAGTGAGCTTTGTTGGTTTTTCTGTGTAGACTTTTGTCAGTTACTATGCTAGTCACATACTATATTTGTCCAAGCAATGGATTTGGGTGTTCAACTGAAGGGACACTATGGTTTGGAAGAGTCTTCCCCCTCCTCATAGTTGAATTTGCTAATTAAGATTCACAAGCCTGAATTGCTTGAAGGGGTTCTGGCTGGATAGCAGTGCAAGCTTTAAAATCTAGGTGTAGCTGTTAATCAGAGAGGGCAGGGGGGGTGGTGGGGGGAGGCACCTAAGTCTTTGGGACTACTAGCTCAGCTAGCTGTGAGCAGAGATGTGTGCTTTTCATGTACTGCATCCTCAGGGGCTGAGGGATTATTGATTTTTCTTTCACAGTTGTAAAAACAGCAATTGGTGATCATACCACACACACAGCATACACCAAGTTAGCAAGACCTTTTCACTTTCCTATCTGTGAAAAATCTACCTTGTATTCTCTAATAGTCAACGTTTTAACTTCCCAACTGTCCGCAAAGCTTCTTTCAAATAGCAATTATTTGAGTTAGGATATAGCTTCTTTTTTTTTTTTTTGCACGAAAGAATATTTCAAGAAACTTAACTGCATTTGACTAGTCAAAATTTCCCTTGCTGGCTTGCACGCAGCACTTAAATTGTTCGCGCTGGTGACAGAGCAAACGCCCTTGTTCCGATTTCTCATAGCACCCAAGTCATTTCTTTCTTAGAGAGTAAAACCAAGGAAACTTTCTGGGAAAATCAGAAGGAAAAAAAAAAAATTCGAACAAACGAACATGGAAAGCACTTACCAGGAAGACGAGCAAAAAGCAATCCTATATACACTGCTGCTTAGAGCTGTAATTCCATTGACTGTGAATTGGAGAAATAACCCTCCCCCGTCCCCGAGCGCAGCGTCCAGTCCCACAGAAAACCAAAGGCAGCTGCAGCCTGAGTTTGTCGGGCTTCGGATCTCTCAGGCGCTGAGGAGTGAGCGAGGGAGAAGCTTCCAGCCTACTGCACACAGCCCACCTCCAAGTCTGAAGTTTAAAGCTTCACCTCGTAGTGGTTGAGGAAGGGGGTGATGTCATAGATGGGCAGGACTTAGGCAAGCTCTTGTTCAGTGAGGGAAACTGGATAATAAGACACATAAGCTTTGCAAACGCTAGAGGGGGCGAGAGAAGCCGAAATGAGACGCTGGGCCTGCCAAAGCAAGCATGCCATTTGGTCTGTAGGCAGCTCTTTGGATTCTCAACATTTTCTAAAGTTTACTATTACAAGGTAGTGGTAGAGTACTTAGGAAAAAAATATATAAGCATGTCAGAAGGGTATTTATAAGATTACAATAGAAAAAAAAGCCACAGATTGCTTTTTATTCCTAAGCCATCTGTGTTGAAAAAGAGTTCAGCAAAATCAATTTCTTTCTTTTAATCACTGACTAGTTACAATCCTGTTATAACTGTGGAAGAGAAAGGCCAGTAACTCCAACTGCAAATATTTATTTGGCAAATGAGTGGAAAGCAGGTTCAAACAATTTATGGGAAGAAATAGAATGAGACTTTGAAAGGATTGTAAGAAAAAAATACAGAGGTACACAGTCTTATTTTGCAGGTAAAGAGAAAGGTATGGTTTATGTATATTAAAAAAAATGAAAGTATGAGCCAACTACGTCTGCAATTTTTTTTTTTTTTTGGTTGGTCATAGGTCTTGAACTCTGGGCCTGGGCACTGTCCCTAAGCTCTTCAGCTCAACTCTAGTTCACCACAGCACCACTTCCTGTCTGCCATTTTTAACGTCTTCTTTAGGACCTGGAAGAGATCATTCATATTTAAGGAGTCTCTTCTAAATAGTTTAATGAAACATTTTAATTCCTCATGTTTGTGATGCTCTAAGTATGATTTCAGATATAAACATCCTTTAAAACGTGTCAAGATGGTTTTGTATGGTTCCAAATTATGTAGTTTTAATTTAGATATATTTATAAACACAGTTGTAAGGTATGGAGATTATAAATTTCTGTGCATAATTCACAGAACTATAGATTCTTTATTTGTAGGTTCAGTTTTCTAGCCTGGCTTCTCTTCTTTAGTTACAGTTGCTTTGGGGACCTGTAAGGTTTCTGCTAAATAAGAGCATTTTACTTTAATTTTGGTAGGAAGGATTTTGTTTCTGTATTTATTTGGAGAGCTATTTCCTTCGAAACCTTTATTTGTCTTGTTCTTAGAAAGTTCATGGCTTTGTCTTTTGTCCTTTGGAAAAGGTTCTCTGAATGTTTGTATCTGAAGGAGGTCAGCTAATTGTCTTTTATTGGAATATGTGCTGATGGCCTCTTCATTTGCTTCATAGGGTTTGATAACTATTTGGCCTTTGAAGATTCCTTCCCCAAAATGGGTGATACCAAAGTAGGACCTAAACTCTTTCTCAGAGATGCGCTGAGCCTCATTGCTTTCTGAGGACTGTACTTTTGCAGGTCTCAGAGAACATGCCCATCAAATCTAGGAGTGTTAGCATTCTAGCGTCTATGGAAAAGCCAGTTTAAACTGAAATTGAGCTGCTAAGTTTTTGGAGAAAACGGAGATGGGACTAACAATCTCTGAAGAAAAGATGGATGCAAAACAGATAGATATATTAAATTATTTTACAAAGTAATTCTTGCTAGAAGCTGTTTCCAGATGAGAGTTGGTTCTATTTAAAGAGCAAATTTTTGCCTGACCAAATTCCTGTGGGTTTATCCATATTTAATCAAGTTTTGTTTTCATTCAGCCAGGCCTTCAACAGAAAAGAAAGATAAATGGGCAGTTTGGTTTATAGGTATGTAAAAGAAAGCATACTGGTCTGGGAGTTAGGAGTTCTCACACTGTGTTCCCCCAAGCTGCCTTTTGTTACAGGACCTCACCATACTGCTCTTAGTTCTGCGTTCAGAAGGTAGAAAATAAAAGCAGCAAAAATTATTGAATTTTTTGTTATTTATTTTTTTTCTTTGAAGGTATGGATTAAAATGTAGAAGGCAAAAAATGTGAAAACTTTTCTATTCTGAAGGGCACTGACTTTCTTTTTCTTGACAACAGTATTAAGGTTTTTGAACTCATACTTGCGAGGCCGATATTATATCATTTTTGATCAATAACTATTTGTTTTAGTTTTTTGCTCATTTGTTCTTGATTTTGTTTAATTACCACAAAGGGTGGGGGTCTTTTTTTAAAAGATTTTTTTGTCCAGGTTGGCCTCAAATAGCCATCTCTATATTCGTTACCTCCCATTTGGCTGGGATTACAGGTCTGTACTACCACACCCAGACTTAAAGGGAAATTCTGAATAGATATTCCCCTGTCCAAGATAGCTGCACTCCTACAGTTTCCCTCTTATTCTTTACTTCTTGTTCTTATCAACCACCTGAAATTCTGCTAGGGAAGAGGTGAATTTATAGTAATAATTGCTCATTTACAATAATATACATCACTTCTAGAAAGATTAAAAGGTATCATGAGTTACTTCAGATTGCTTTCCTACTGTTTCCTAAAGGAGATGGATTTCAATAAAACCAGGCTATCCTGGTTGCTGGGTCAGGGAGGCTGACAGTTTTTAGCAGGGAGCCCAATGGCTTAGGTTGTGATAGGATGGCAGGGACTGGATTCTCCCAGCAGCAAGGTGTCAGCTCAGAGTGGAGGAACTAGTATAGTCTGAAGTGCATGGACTCCAGACTCATATCTGGTCTCCATTTTGGCTTGCTCCATGACTGCAGACAAATTACTTAATGTTTCTGAGTTTATTATCTCAGTGCATGACTCATAGTCAGTGACTGATAATATAGTGTCTGCCATTACTATGATGGGGACTACTGAGAGCCTGGAAAAAGGGGGTATTAAGAATTGGGAGAAGAGGGCACAAAGGGAGACAGCCAGTAAAAGATTTTTCACACTTTTCAAGTTTCCCTTTGAAGTAGTTTTGTAGCCAGGAAATGGGAGTGGAGTTAGAGGGATGGAAGAATTTCTTTTTTCCTGTTGTCTTCATGCATTTCATGGCCTCCTCTTCTAAGGATTGAAAACTTAGTTGAGTTCTGATTGGCATTTTGTGTTGAAAGGGTACTTACTTATTGTTATCTTTCATTTTTCTGTGTTTTGTAGGCTGGCCTGTGAATCTATTATATATTAGAAAATGTATGTCAGGTTGAAAACAGCTAGGAGGGAAAGACAAATTCCAACACTTAGAATTTAAAACCTTGAGATTATCAAAATGTGTCATATCAAATGACTATGCTTTTCTGTTGTGTGAAGAGATAAGAAATGGTCTCTTGGGAAGAACAAGGAAGATTGGATTTGGAAACAATGATTTTTCAGGCTCTTGTATTTTCTTGTATTTCCAGGCAAAATATATGCAACAATATGTACAAAGAAAAGCAAAAAAAAAAAAAAAACCCAAAGCAACCACAACTGACCCTCCTAACTCCGAAATTTCTTAGTAAGTAGTACTCATATTAAAGTCAGTATAATTTATAACTACTTCATGGGACAGTTTAATCCAGGTTTTGCACCCTGTCTACACTTAAAGCATGTCATTCATTCATCATTCATTCATTTCACTCATTCATCATACCTAGTTTCTTTAAGTTGTTGTAAAAGAAATTAGTAAGAGTAGATGAACTCTAAACCACCTCAAAATGTGGTGTTTTGAGACTTAATCTTAGAACATATTAAAATTGTTTTAACACTTAGAACCATTTTTGATGACTTCCTGTCCCTTCAACAGTATTTATGAGAATAAAATCTTCAAAGTTATATGGAAAGAAAAAAACACATTTCATACTTTTGTTGTATTTAATCTATTCGGCTGTTATTAGCTGAGAATCTTTTGGGTGCAAATGATTGGAAGACTAATCTTTACTGGCTAATCAGTAATTGGAATTGATATCTCATGTAATTGAAAGGTTCTAATGACAGTGTGCTTCTGGTAAAGCCTGAGAGTGATTTTAAAGTATGTCAGTGAGAACAGTTTTCCTATGGCCATAGACTTTGTAAGATGTACTTGTGGCAACCTATGGCTGCCTTCTGAGACATGGTAGATCACATTCCCATAGTGCAATTATTATGATACTCCTGTGTGGAAGCCAGAGATCACTCTCATTTGTTTAAACTTGATAACATCGTTCGTAAAGCTATTGTGTGAGGATACAGTAATTTTACTGTGTAGCTTAAGCCCAGTGCAAATGGTGTGTTTTGTAAGGTCAACCTTAATCACACATATGGCCTGTCCACGCCAAAAGTGGGCTTCTGTTAGTTGTTTGTTCTGTCCTCCACGCCCAGTTTAAACTCAAGTTGCTGAGCCTCTTTATGCTCAAGGCTAGTGTTCTACCACTTGGGCCACAGAGCCACTTCTGGCTTTTTCAAAGTAGTTTATTGGAGATAGTGCCAGGGACTTTCCTGCCTGGGCTGGTTTCAAACTGCAATCTTCAGATCTCAGCCTCCTGAGAAGCTAGAATTACAACTGTGAGCCCTTGGCACCTGGCTTCTGTTAGGTTTTGAAGGAAGGAATGGATGTTGGATATTAGTTCACTTTCAGAGGATTTGGCATGCTGAAACTTGGACATCGTTTTTTTTTTTTTTAAATTGATTAACATTGATTTTTACATCATATTTCAAATGACATGTTTAACAAACAAGTATTCAAGAAGGGAATCTCTATGTACAATCACGGGCACTTAGTTTTTAGAACATAATCAAAATTAGGGTAAGGGTTTTGTATATCATAGATACTTATTAAACTATGTAATAAAACATTAAGTCTATAGAGTCATAGGTTTTTTTTTTGTTTTTTTATTGTAATTAATAGAAGGGTTACATTATATTCACCAGATAGAAGGTGCATTACTTCACAAACATTGATACCCTTTCTCATGACATGGTCCCCATTTCCCTCCCCCCTCCACCCGCTCATCTTGATTTCCCCCCTTCCCTATCCAGTTTCAAATAACCAATTAAGCACATATAAAATATATCAGATAACAAGGTGAAATATTGTAACAATATGATATAACCAAGGGATAGCAAAAGAGATAAGAGATAACACAGTACATTAAGGACAACAATCACTCATTATATGGCTTTTGTTTCTTTATCCTGGAGGTCCTTACATTTAGTGTCATACTATTTGGCCTAATGTCTCTAGATTTTGTTCTATTGTAAATCTCCGCTAGAAAGCCCAAGGTTTCTACTGAATTTGACAAATGAGGGAGACGCTTGGGCCTATGTTCCTTTGAGTCTGACTTACTTCACTTAATATGATTTTTTCTAAATCTTTCCATTTCCTAACAAATGGTGCGATGTCATTCTTTCTGACAGCAGCATAGAATTCCATTATGTACAAATACCACATCTTGTTGCTCCACTCATCACCTGAGGGACATCTAGGTTGGTTCCATATCTTTGCTATGGTGAATAGTGCTGCAATGAATGTCATTGTGCTAGTGGATTTAGTATGTCCTTGTTTCTGGACAATTGGGTAAATGCCAAATAGTGGAATTGCTGGGTCTTTTGAGGAGCTGCCATACTGCTTTCCATAGTGGTTGAACGAGTTTGTACTCCCACCAACAGTGTAGTAGTGATCCCTCCTGGCCACATTCCCTCCAGCATCTGTTATTATTCGTTTTCCTGATCCTGGCCATTCTAACTGGAGTGAGGTGGAATCAGAGTTGTTTTGATTTGCATTTCTTTTATGACCAGAGATGTCGAGCATTTCTTCATGTGTCTATAGGCCATTTTTATTTCTTCTTCAGAGAAGACTCTCTTTAAGTCTTTCACCCATCTTTTAATGGGATGGATGTTTCTTTGGAGATTAGTTTTGGAGTGATTCAATTTTTTGAAGTGTGGATATATTTTAGATATGAGGCTTTTGTCCATTGTATGGTTAGTGAAGATCTTCTCCCATTCTGTAGGCTTCCTAATTAATTTACTAGCTATGTCCTTTGCCATAAAAAAGCTCTGCAATTTAATGCAGTCCCACTTATCCAGCCTTTCTCTGACTTGTTGTGATTCTTGGTCCTTATTAAGAAAGTTTTGACCCATGCCAAGGAGGTCTAGTGTATCTCCTATTCCTTCTTGTAAGGTTTTCAGTGTGTCAGCTTTTACCTCGAGGTCTTTGATCCATTTGGAGTTAATTCTAGTACAGGGTGACAAAGAAGAATTCAACTTTAGTTTTCTGCAGGTGCTTACCATTTCTGCCAGCACCATTTGTTGAAGAGGCTGTCTTTCTTCCATTCTATTTTTTTGGCTCCCTTGTCAAAGATTAGGTGGCCATAGGTCTGTGGTTTAATATCTGGGTCCTCAGTTCTTGTGCCAGTACCAACCTGTTTTGATTATTATAGCTCTGTAATAGAGTCTAAAGTATTGGTATTGAAATTCCTCCTGTGCTGTTCTTTCTGCTAAGAAGTGTTTTTGCTACACGGGGTCTTTTATTATTCCATATGAAATTTTAGATTGCCTCTTCTATTTCTTTAAAGAATGACATTCATATTGATATCAATATCAATATATTGATATTGAATTTGTAGATAACCCTTGGCAAGATTGTCATTTTCACGATGTTGATCCTTCCAATTCAGGAGCATGGGAGGTTTTTCCATTTCCTTGGTTCTACTTTAATTTCCTTTTTCAGAGTTTTAAAGTTTTCATCAAAAAGGTCCTTTACATTCTTAGTTAATTCCTAGGTACTTTATTTTCTTTGAGGCTATTGCAAAAGGAGTTGCTTTCCTGATTGTTGCCTTATTCCTCTCACTGTTGGCATAGAGGAAGGCAGTTGATTTTTGAGGGTTAATTTTATACCCAAAGTTTTGACTCAGCTCAAGGAGCTTGGGAGTGGAGTATATAGGATTCTTTAAGTACAGAATCATGTCATCTGCAAAGACGGAAAGTTTTACTTCCTCTATAAAGTCTATAGAGTCATAGGTTTTTTTTTGTTGTTTGTTTGTTTTTTTGCCAGTCCTGGGCTGAGCTCAGGGCCTGAGCACTGTCCTTGGACTTTCTCAAGGCTAGAACTCTACCACTTGAACCTCAGCACCAGTTCCAGCTTTTTTTCTATGTATGTGGTACTGAGGATTCGAACTCGGGTCTTTATGCATGCGAGGCAAGCACTCTACCACTAGGCCAAACTCTTGGCCGAGTCATAGGGTTTTATGTCTATGTAGTTGTGTGTTTATCTCCAATACTATGTCCATAGCATTGGGTATACATTAATTGAGTCCTCGCTCTTGTACTGTTTGGATCTAATAGCCACATATTAAGGATACCATGCACCTTTTGTTCCTTTGGTCTTGACTTGTCTCGCTCAACATGACTCGCTCTAGATTCATCTACTTCCCTGCAGATGCCATTATTTTATCTTGTCTGTTAGCTATGTAGAATTCCATTGTGTGTGTGTGTGTGTGTGTGTGTGTGTGTGTGTGTGTGTGTGTGTAGAGAGAGAGAGAGAGAGAGAGAGAGAGAGAGAGAGAGAGAGAGAGAGAGAGAGAGAGAGAGAACATTTCCATCACCCGACTATTGTGAATAGTGCAGAGATGAACATAGCTGAGCAGGTGTCTTTATCATATCCTGGGTTATCATGCTCAGGGTAGATGCCCAGAAGTGGTATGGCGGGATCGTAGGGAAGTTCTTTAAGAAACCTCCACACTGCTTTCCAGAGTGGCTGAACTAGTTTACAATCCCACCAGCAGTGTAGTAGGGTTCCTTTTTCTCCACAACCCTGCCAGCAACTGTCATTGTCTGAGTTCAAAATCTTGGTCATTCTTTTTGGGGTAAGGTGGTATCTTAGGGTTGTTTTTATTTGCATTTCCTTTATGACCATGGATGATGCACATTTTCTCATATGCTTTCCTGCCATTTTAATCTCTTCTCTTGATAACTCTCTTTACTTCCCTTGCCCATTTAGTGAATGGTTTGTTGGGTTGGGGGGGATTAGTTTCTTAAGTTCCCTGTAGATACTGGATATTAAGCATTTGTCAGATGTATTGTTGTAATTATATTTTCCCAGTTGGCTGTCTCTCTACCTTTGTGACTATGTTTTTATCTGTACAGAAACTTTTTATTTTTAGGCAGTCCCATTTATCGAGTCTCTCTCTAATCTGTTGTGACCCTGGGATTCTGTTCAGGAATCTTTTGCCTGTGCCTGTGAGTTCCAGTGTCTCTCCTACTTTATCATGTAGCAGTTTCATGGTTTCCGGTCTGACATTGAGGTCTTTAATTCACTTTGAGTTAGTGCTTGTGCATGGCGAAAGGTTAGGGTCAATTTTTAGTTTTCTGCATGTGGCCACCCTTGGACATGTTTTATAAATTTATAAACGCCCCTTCTTTATTTTTTTAGCCAAAGTTTCTGTTAAAATTGCCAAAACATCTTTAAAAGATTTTCTATTTGTAGACTATCTCAAATCTAGACCAGATTTTTTTTTCTTCCTTTTTTTCATGTCAACAGGTAGTGATGCATGTCAGTACATATCAGTAGTAAAGCTCAGCTTGAGCCTATGCAATGTTAATAAAATAGGGAGAGTGCATACTCAGCTATCTGGAATTCTGTGAAGTCAGGCCAGATGTTTAATGCACCAGTTAGAAACTGTACCACATCTTTCTGAACAATTCCAAAGGGAATTGGAGAAATAATTAGATTTTAGCAGGTCATAGCAGCTTCAGAATACTAAAAGGTTTGAAAAATGCTATCTTAAACTGTCCCTCTATTCTGATATTAGTGAATGCTTAAAATGTACCAGAAAACAATTCCAGATTCCTTTTAACTCTTATTTCCAAAACATACTACACTTGAATGAGATCTGTCATTACAAGACTTGAAACAGAAATCAAAGCAAAAAAAAAAAAAAAGAGAGAGTGGTTGTTTCCGTACCTGCTTACACAATGTTCTATTCTTCTTTTCCCTACCCCCAAGAATGAGTATTGGACATTTTAGACTTAAGGGATTGGGAGAAAAGGCACCTATATGCCTCACAGAAAAGGGGAAGCAATTATGATTCAGAAGGCATTGTATCTTTTCAAAAGTGACAGAATGAGGCAGTTGGCTCATTCTTGCAGTTTTCTGAAAAACTGGAAGCCAAGTCCTGTACTGAGGGATCACAACTAGAATCTTAGCTACTCAGGAAACAGATGTGGAGGATACAGGTTCAAAACAAGCCCAAGAAGAAAGAAGATCCTGAGACTCTTATCTCCAATCAATCAATCAATCGATTGATCAGCATAGCTCAAGTGATGTGCCAGAAAGCTGAGTGAGAACATGAGGTACTGAGTACAAGTCCCGGAACGGGCAAAAATAAAACAAACAAGCACACTTTGGAAGTCACATGATCCATATTTTTGCTCCGCTTTAGGACCCACATAGATGGCCATGCAAATGGAACGATGTGTAATTCCCACCGATGTAGGCTCTGCCCTTGACTCCTTCATACTCTCCAGTGCCCTTTCACCCTTCCCGCCTTGTTTAAAAAACTTCCAAAGGAAAAGAAGGAGACTTTGGACATGAGAATGTCGTGAGGAGAGTAAGTGGATCATCCCTGTAATGCTTTCCATTTGGCTGCAAGACTGGTCTCTCTCAGCCTTAGCTCCCTTATCTATGAAGATAGGGCCCACCTAATTTTGCTGTTATTGACTTCAAATAAAGTGGTAAGAGTTCTCTATTAAATCTGAGAAAGCACATGTCAAGACAGGGCTAAAACCTGTGCATAGTTGCCTTTTATCTCCATAGTGATGGATGTAGCCAGGATTCCTTTACAATAACAATCTGGTAATGTTAAATTGAGTTGAATCTTTGTACGGTTTATCTGTGGGAATGGAACAGTTTGAGAAGCACCTTTGCTTATGGCTCTGGATTTGTGTCACAGCATCTGACTTGTAGACTGAATTATAAACCAACACACAAAGTCTTTATCTTTAGCAACAATTAGTATAATGCATAGCTATGAAAGAATGGAAAGCATTTAATAAACTCAGATCAATACGGGTCTGTTGTGCATTTTTAGGCTGTCATATAAGTGAGCTATAATGAAGTCATGCCAGTCTCTCTTCCCAGCCAGGTATTGCTGTTAATCTAGAGGAAGGTGATCATCACTTCCAAATTTCACTGTTTTACCAATTATGCAGTGTTGGTACTTTTAAAAAAAAAATATTTATTTATTTATTTATCTATTTGCTTGTCCTGGGCATGAGCTCAGGGCCTGAGCACTGTCCTTGGACTTTCTTAAGGCTAGCACTCTACCACTTGAGTCTCAACACCACTTCTGGCTCTTTTCTATGTATGTGGTACTGAGGAATCAAACCCGGATCTTCGTGCAAACTCCCGGCTCTGTTGGTACTGTTTTTAAGTACAAAAATAAATGTTCGGAGATGAGGCTTTAAAAAAATTGTCAGATCTATTTCCCCTTGTTTTGGATACTGGTTTAGTAGTTCTTGTTTTTAAGATGACCTCTTTTAAAAGATTGTGACTTCCCTACAGCCAAGATTCCTAAATAAATCTGTGTATTATTATCGAATGAAACAAATTTCAAGTAGAATTAAAGACTTTCCAGGAGACCTGTTTATAAATAACTAAAAGAACGGCCTCTCCCCAACACTATAGGCAAAAACAGGTGTGCTACCAGCACCCTCATCCTCTGGGAAGGAATGTTATCAGTTGATTATCTGTAGGTCTTTCAAGGGCTAAGGTGTGTCCCCTTGATCAGATTTCCATTAAGTTCAAGTTTTACAGCACCATCTCTTGCAAATAAAAATAAGTTAAAAATTAAGTAATGTAACGGGACATGGTAGCTCATACCTGTAATCCCAGCTACTCAGGAGGCTGAGATCTGAGGATTAAGGTTCAAAGCCAGCCAGGCACAAAAGGACCTGAGACTCTTATCTCCAATTAACCTCTAGAAAACAGGAAGTGGGGTTTGGTCCAATGGTAGGGCAGTAACCTTGAGCTGAGGAGCTCAGGGACAGCGCCCAGGCCAAGTTCAAGCCCCATAACCCACCAAAATATAATAATAATAATAATAATAATAATAATAATAATAAAGTAATGTTTACCATTGGGAACTTTTTTTGAAAATATGAATGTACTTCAATTTTCTGAGCATGCTTTACTACAAATATATTATAAAAAGATTAGGGGCAGGGAGTTTGGCCTAGTGGTAAAGTGCTTCTCTAGCATGCACGAAGACACAGGTTCAATTCCTCGGTACCACGTACATAGAAAAAAGTTGGAAGTGATGCTGAAGCTCAAGTTGGTAGAGCTCTAGCCCTGAGAAAGTCCAAGGACAGTGCTCAAGCCCAGGACTCACAAAAAAAAAAAAAAAAAGATTAAACATGCTTGATTCATTTTCTAAGTCATTAATCCTGAGTTTCCAGAATTTGAAAACATACTACTATTCTTTTACTGGTATGACATTTAAGATGTACTTCTGCTACAAATTCACAAATACTTTCTTTATTTCTTTATTTATTTTTTCTAGTCCTGGGGCTTGAACTAAGGGCCTAGGCACTGTCCTTGAGCTTTCTCAAGGCTACTGCTTTACTGCCTGAGCCACAGAGCCACTTCCGGCTTTTACTGAGTATGTGGTACCAAGGAAGCAAGACCAGGGATGCATGCATGCTAGACAAGCACTCTACCACTAGGCCCCCCTCCTGGTCCCTTTATTAGGTTTTATATATGTATTTAAGATGAAGATGCAGGCTTAATAAGTTTTATTAAGGGAACACATTTCGCCAACATACGTGAATGAATTTTTATATCTACTTAACCTGTTTACAAAATAGAGTAGAATTGAAAAGTCTCACTTTTAAAGTTGTTAATCTTCATCTGAAAGAAATTTGAGGAGCTTTCTGCTAGATTGTTTATTTACTTTTTTGGTACTAGGAATTAGACCCAGGGTCTGGAGCTTTTCTACCACTTGAGCTAAGCTCTTAATAATGTTTAATTATTACATTTACATAGAAACAACATGTAGTCACTTCTGAGATAGTCCTCAGTTTCTTCAGTGTTCCAGGGAAGAGACTTACAGTGGCGAAATCCCTGTCCTCTTCTTTTTGCCAAGGCAAGTCAGAAACAAGTTTATCAGATATTTTTTATTCTTTTTTTAATTGTAATTAATTGAAGAGTTACAGTTATATTTGCCAAGTATATCAGATCTTATGTTATTCACAAAGCACAAAGTTTTTGCTTAACTAACGAGGAGACCAGACAAGTAAAATGCAAATGTCAGAGTTTTAATACTGAAAGTTCTTGGTTGAGAGTGCCTTTCAAGTATCTAAACTTCTTGAAAGCAAGATTTACTTATTTTTAGAATATTTGCCTGAGTTTTACTTCCTCAAGGATTTTAAGTGCTGTTAAAATGTCAGTTAATGGCTTTGTTAGTATTGACTCAATCTAATTAAATACAATTATTACTGCCTTCATGGTTGTTTATATCATTGTGGTTATTATTGTCTATTTATAAGCAAATATTTCTCATATTTGGAAGAACTTAAGGAAAATTACATTGTCTTTGGTGGTGTGCTTTTAGTATAGTTTTATAACAAAGTAGAGCTAACCTTTTTTTTTTTTTTTTTTTTTGCCAGTCTCAGGGCTTGAACTCAGGGCTTGGGCACTGTCATTGGGCTTTCTCAAGGCCTAGTGCTCTATGTATGTGGTACCAAGGAATCAAACCTGGGTCTTCTTGCATGATAGGCAACCACTCTTACCACTAGGCTAATCTCCCAGCTGGGAGAGCCTTCTTATAGAAGGTTGACATACCTTTCATACAAAGTACAAACAAATCATTGTACATTTAAAGTAATCATTTAGGAACTCCTAAATCATCTTTGCATCCTGTCTCCTTAGATATTTCTCTTTGAGGTTTTGAAATAAGGAAAACAAGTTATTATTTAGATAAAGGTAAATACTTGAAGAAAAATAGGAGAGTGATTATCTTATGAAAGTCAGATTTGCTTTTAATTGAATTATAAAGAAATCTAACCTTATAAAGATAATATTCTCAAATATATTTGGGAAGTGCTTAATTAAGTTTGAGTTTAATAACAAAAAAATCCCTTTGAGATATATGGGAGCAGTTTTTTTTTTTTTTTTTTTTTTAATCAGTCATAGGGCTTGAACTCTGGGCCACTCTCCCTGAGATCTTCAGCTCAAGGCTGGCAGGCTACCCCTTTAGCCACAGCCTTACTTCCGGTTTTCTGGTGGTTAATTGGAGATAAGAGTCTCACAAACGTTTGTGCCCAGAGTGCCTTTGAACCGCAATCCTCAGATCTCAGCCTAAGATCTGTAGGTAGGATTACAGGTGTGAGCTTAGCAGTTGCTTCTGTCCCCTTATAGGTCCCCTATAGAATGTATGTATAGTCTAACAATTGTGGTTTGAAAGACCCTTTACTCTTGGCTTCCTTCCTACTACAAGATCTAGTTCTCCTTAAGGAAGAGTTTTGGAGTCAAAAACAGAAGCTGCCATCTCTATTCCTACAGAACTGCTATCTAGTAATTGCATAGTAGATGCAAATCCATAAACTGGCATCTGTAACATCAAGTAACTCTTTAACTATAGTATTACAGCATCTTTTAGTAGCCAGGATCTATACTTCTGTGAAGAACAGATGCTAACTTGGACTTAGTTTGTTTACAATATTGTAATATACTTTATTTAACTCATCAGTATTCTTTTCATTTAGATGTTCTTTTCCCCTTGTTGCTAAAATCTCTGTAGTGTGTGATGATGTTGCTTGGAGAGAGTTCAGCAGAAACTCAGAACAAAAGAAATTTTAAAAAGGAAGAAAAGGCAGATCTTAAGAAAGCCTCAGTGGATTTGATCCCTTGTTTGCCTTGTGTAGTCCCTGAGCCAGCTTTTCAAAAAAATGTTTATTGAAAAGCAAAGTATGTCATAAGTCTGATAGCTTTGGCTGCCTTATTCTGCTCAAAAGTCTTTATAGAATCAGTTTTCTGAAGTTGTTCTGTCCAGCAATACATAGATTATATAGGCAGATCAAAGTATTTCATTATAAGTTTTGAACAACATCCAAAGTAAAAGACAAGTAAATACAGCAGTACTCTCTAGCAATATAATCATATTTGAAATGAGACTGATAGCACTTCAGGAAGGAAAGTTTATGAAGAGAAAGTAGAGAGAAAAATGAGAGATGCTAAGACAGCAAGCAACATATGAATTAAGGTTGAATCAAACTCATAGGTAGATTTTGGCCTCTTCTAGTTACTGGGTACTAAGTATGAGCAATGAAGACAGAAGAAATTCTCTGAGAATGATAGCAATGGTGATTTTCTTCAGGGAATTTTGTAGTGAATTTTGGGGGAAGAAAGACATGAATGAATTATGGAGGCCAACGAGTATTAGCAGAAAATAGACTTGGATGAATTAATAAAAATGAAACAATATTAGTTTCTCAATAATGACAATAATGTGGAAAGTGCAGTACAAAACTAAATGGAGACTAAATTAGTGAGGAAAAGTAAGGGTATACAAATATGGAGATGTGCTACATAATACTACTACTTTGAAGTGTCAGGCTACAGGGCTTAACTATGTTCATTCCATTCTCTTTCTTGGAAAAAGAGTTGAGGTCTTCCAAAGATTGGCTGATTTAAATTTACAGGAGAGCCCCTGACATTCTCAGATCAGTTTCTGTTCTGCATACAGGACTTCATACCTTCATTAAGAAAGGGCCTCCTCTGCATGGCAAGAACACTGCCTTAAAAGGGTGAAATATGATACTGGCTAAGAAATCTTTGTTACCAATGGAGTATGTATGTATGAGACCGCATGATAGCCAAGTCATTTGATAGTCCAAAAGGAATATGGTGCAGCTTTTAGAGGTTTTGGTCTGTATTCAGATGCGAATGTAAATGCAGACAACTAAGTCTTCTCAAACATAAAGACCAGAACAATAGGCTGGGTTTGGCCTGGTGGTAGAGTACTTGGCTTGCATACACCATGACCAAGGTTTGATTCCTCAGTAGTACATACATAGAAAAAGCTGGAAGTGGTGCTGTGGCTCAAGTGGTAGAGCTCTAGCTTTGAGAATGCCCAGGGACAGTACTCCAGGCCCTGAGTCCAAGCTCCAGGACTGCAAAAAAACAAAAAACAAAAACAAATCCTGAAGCAAATATATAGGGCTTAGAACATAGAAAAGTTTCAGCCTTAATACTTCATAGTAATTTGTATAAAAAAAGCACATAAAAGAAAATACTGAGCTGGGAGTTTGGCCTAGTGGTAGAGTGCTTGCCTAACAGGTACAAAAACCTGATTCCTCAGTACCACATACACAGAAAAAGCTGAAAATTGTGGTGTGGTTCGAGTGGTAGAGCACTAGGTCTTGAGAAAGCCCAAGGACAGTGCTCAGGCCCTGAGTTCAAGCCCCAGGACCGGCAAAAAAAAAAAAAAAAAAAGTTGTAGAGCACCAGCCTCGAGCACAAAAGCTCAGGAGAGAGACAAGGCCTGGGCCGGGAGTTTGGGCTAGTGGTAGAGTGCTTGGCTAGCATGTACAAAGACCAGAGTTCGATTCCTCGGTACTACATACACACACAAAAAAGCCAGAAGTGGTGCTATGTCTCAAGTGGCAAAGATCTAACCTTGAGAAAGCCCAACGACAGTGTTCAGGCCCTGAGTTCAAGCCCTAGATCTGGCGAAATAAAAACAACAAAAAAAGAAAATATTGAAGAGTTCGTACCTGATTGGGAAATGTTGTCTACCAAATGTGCAAGAATCCTAAAATGCATTTCTATTTAACCCTTGGTTGTTCTGAGCTTTGTTCTTCTCTTGACTTTTTCTTTATGAACAATGTTCTTCATTAGTTAGACAACCAAATAAATTAATTCTTCACTGGTCATTAACTAAAACTAATTGTTCTTTTAGTCTCAAGTATTGATTTTGGTAGAATATACCTTAATTGTACTTTTCCCTTAAACATCTCAGTTCAAGATGCTTATTAGCTGGGGGCCAGTGACTCATGCCTATTAGCTACTCAGAATGCTAGATCTGAGGATTGTGGTTCAAAGTTAGCCCAGGCAGAAAAGTATATAAAACTCTTATCTTCAGTAAACTATTCAGAAAAAAGCTGGAAGTGGCACTATGGCTAGAATGATAGCCTTGAGTACAGAGAGGTTTAGGGACAGCTCCCAGGCACAGAGTTCAAACACTAGGATCAGAAACAACAGTAGGTTTATAAATTCATTAAAAATAAGTGACTTTTTTCTTTTGGATAATAATAATAATATGATGATGATGATGATGATGATGATTTTGTACTGGCAGTAGGGCTTGAACTCTGGGCCTGGGCACTATCTGTTAGCTTTTGTGTGCAAATCTGACACTAACACTTGTGCAACATCTCCAGCTTTTTGGTGGTTAATTAGAGATAGGTGTCTTCCTATTTTCTGGTCTGGCTTTGAACCTGGGTTCTCAGATCTCAGCTCCCAGAGAAGCAAGGATTATAATTGTTAACCATTGGCACCCAGGTGTGACTGTTGTTGAGGGAAAGAATGACCTGGAAAGGTAGGTATGCTATGAGGAGTTATGTATATCATTATTACTTTTACAAAAAATGAATTGACAATGACTACTTTTTTACATAGGCTTGGTAAGTCAATTCTGAACTCTTTTTATAGGTTACAATATCCTTCAAATGATATTGTGCTTAGAAATCTGATTATGGTGCATAATTGGAAAATAGTGATCATAATAGGAAAAGAAGAAAAGTAATCTAACTTTCCATCGACCCAGTGCTAAGACTGAGAGGTATAAAGCCTTTCAGACTTTTACAACTTATTTTTGTATATGAGCAAATAATACTTTACGAATTAAAAAATATTCTACTTGTTTTTTTTAATTACTTAAGAATTGTGAACTTATTTCTATTTGGTCAAGTAGGCATGTATTTCATCAGTTGATAAAAATGTTTCAAGTAAGACCTCAGTATCAGACCAGAAATTTTGAAACTGTTACATGATAGAGTAGGAGAGACTTTCGAACTCATAGGCACAGGCAAAAGATTCCTGAATAGAATCCCCGGGTCACAACAGATTGGAGAGAGACTCGATAAATGGGACTACCTAAAAATAAAAAGTTTCTGTACAGATAAAAACATAGTCGCAAAAGTAGAGAGACAGCCAACTGGGAAAATATAATTACAACAATACATCTGACAAATGCTTAATATCCAGTATCTACAGGGAACTCAAGAAAGTAATCCCCCCCAACCCAACAAACCAAGATTTTGAACTCAGACAATGATAGATGCTGGTGGGGTTGTGGAAAAAAAGGAACCCTACTACACTGCTGGTGGGATTGTAAACTAGTTCAGCCACTCTGGAAAGCAGTGTGGAGGTTTTTTAAAGAACTGAAAATAGACTTTCCCTACAATCCCGCCATACCACTTCTGGGCATCTATCCCGGACACCATAACCTGAGATCTGATAAGGACACCTGCTCAGCTATGTTCATCTCTGCACTATTCACAATAGCCAGGTGATGGAAACAATCCAGATGCCCTACTGCAGATGAATGGATACAGAAAATTTAATATATATATATACACACACACACACACACACACACACACACACACACACACACAATGGAATTCTACATAGCCAACAGACAAGATAAAATAATGGCATATGCAGGGAAGTGGATGAATGTAGAGCGAATCATGTTGAGCGAGACAAGTCAAGACCAAAGGAACAAAAGGTGCATGGTATCCTTAATATGTGGCTATTAGATCCAAACAGTACAAGAGCGAGGACTCAATTAATGTATACCCAATGCTATGGACACACAGCTACATAGTCATAAAAACTTATGACTGTATAGACATAATGTTTTATTACATAGATTAATATGTATCTATGACATACAAACCCTCAGCCTAATTTTAATTATGTTCTAAAATCTCAGTGTCAGTGATTGTATATAGAGATTCCTTTCTTGAATACTTGTTTGTTAAACATGTCATTTGAAATATGATGTAAAAATCAACGTTAATAAATTCTTTAAAAAATACTTCAAGCAAAATGCTGAATCAAATAGATTTATTAAGATAACTTTTTAATGCTAAAATTGATGATTAACAGACATGACATTTTTCATGAATTCACTATGGTAATGAGATTGTTCTCCATAAAGGATGTGTCCTCCAAACCTCTGTACACTCAGTAACACTGGGACTGTTTAATTTTTATTAAGAGATACATTGTCTTTAAATATTTTTTTTATGTATGTTTATACAAGAAACCCATCTTTCTTTGGGGAGAGCATCTTTCTTTCCTCTCTTCTCTTTTTGGACAAACTTTTATGTTCCTATTTTTTTCCAAAGGATCAAACACAGGAAATACAGAGGGTAAAACAACAACAAGAAATTAACCTTTTATTATCTTTTTGATTCTTAATTAAAATTAGAATAGAATAATAAAGTTAAAATTTCCTGAGTTCCCTTTCTCATCTCTTTCCTTCTTTTTTTCACCAGAGACATGAACTGTCATAGTGTTCTATGTTCTAGTTTATGTTTTCATTTGTTTAATTAAAATTAGAGCCAGTAATGAGCCATTGAGGACTCAAAATAAGAGTGATTTAAAGAGAAGTTGATTTCTAACTTCTATGAAAGTCAAGGTAAGTAGCACAGTGTGGGCACAACCCTCCCTACAGTCAGTCACCCTCACTTCTATCAAGGATCCCTCACAGTCATGAATTCCTTAATACAGTAGCATCCTTATTTCAGAAAGGAGAAAGTGATTACAAATATATTAACGAGTAGCTATAGATTAGTACTAGTAGTTAGCTACGTTATACTTAAATAATAATTATTGCTTTAATGATAAACAGTTCAGTAAACTATTTATTTAAATGATTTCATTAAACTGTTTATTAACTATTCATTCTGAAAAACTACATTGAGTTGTCCCTTTGTCCAAAAGTAACTACAAGGAATATTCTTCTATTTATTACCTGCTGTGTAGGTAAACGTTTCTTTGGTTTACATACCTATAAATGCAATTTCTGGCTTTTAGAAGATGACTACTTTTTAACCTTTGTTTCAAAATTCTTTTCTTTTTCTCCATTAAAGTGTTTTAGTTATGAGTAATAGACAATGGGATTTAAGTAGTTTTAAGGAATGTATTTGATGGCTACTGGTGGCTCACATTTGCAATCTTAAACTTGGGAGGCTGCAAGGAAGATTGTGGTTCAAGGCCAGCCTGGGCAGAAAAACATTTCCTATCTCAAGAAAAGGAAATAAAAATCAGGAATGGGGATGGAGGTGGGGCTTGAGTGGTAGAGTACTTGCCTATTAAATATGAGGCCCTGAATTCAAACCCTAGTACTACCACCACCAAAAAATAAAAGAAAAGAAAGGAAGAAAGAAAATGGAAAAGAAAAGAAAAAAAAGATAATCTATTGCCTTGTATTAAAAGAAGCCTATAGATAGGGCTGCTCTATTCCTGTGATAACTCACTAATTCAATGGCTTGTTTCTGTCAAGGAAAAGGAATTTCTTCTTGAGTAATCACACACAAACAAAACAACAGCTCAGAGTCCATTGCACTTCATTTTCTTTTCTTTTTCTTTTTCTTTCTTTTTTTTTTTTGTGAAGAGCGAGAAACTTTTCCTATGACATTCCTCCACCTGACTTTCCTTCATATCATATTGGCTAACATTAAGTCATATGCCTGCTGCTAAATTAGTTGTTTGTAAAGTTTTCCTAATCATGACACACTGGGAGCCATAACCAGCTTCCTTTGAGGAATGTTATCAGTAGAAGGAAGAATTTGAAAGCATGCCTTGAGGAAGCCAGAGTGGGAGGGTGGATGGCTAATGCCTCCGGTGTCTCCCAAGAGATTGCTATATGCCTATGTTGGAATAGATAATTGTCTGGAGTCTTGTTGGTTTTGATGAACCTAAAATGGTAGACTTTATTATATTCCTTAGTACTTTTTCTGTTCTTGGGTTTCATTTTTTTCAGGTGTTTGTAGACACTTTGCATTATTTTCTTCTTTGAAATGTCATATTTATGTATTTTGCCTTCATTTTACTTCAATTACTTTTATTTTTTTATTGAATTATAGCAGTTCTTTATAGTCCAGCTAACAGATATTTGTTGATATGTATCTGTCAGTGGTATCTTCTGCTAGTGTATTATTTGTGGTATTGCTTTTATCTTATTTTTGTTTTTGGTGCCAGTACTGGGGCTTGAACTCAGAATCTAGTAATCTGCCTTTCCTTTTTTTGTTCAAGGCTGGTGCTTTTCCACTTGAGCCATAACTCCACTTTCAGCTTTTTTTGGTTACTTGGAGATAAGAGTCTCTTGTGTTTTCCTGCCTGGGGTTGACTTTAGACCAGGATTCTCAGATCTGAGCTTTCTGAGTAATGAGGACTACAGGCATGAGCCATTTGCTCCCAGTTTGCTTTTTGTTTTAGTAATGTTTCCATCCCTTAAAATTTTTGTACTTCTTGTGTCTTAGCAAACCACTGTTGATAGCAAAGTCATGCTGGTATTATTTGAAACTCTTGTTTAATTTGAAGTATATATTAACATGTGAATACTGAATGTCAGCAGTTATACAAGTGATGGTGCCCAGTTTTCATAGACAGCAGGGTCTGGCTGGACACTAGTGGCTCATGCCTGTAATCCTACCTACTCTGGAGGCTGAGATCTGAGGATCATGGTTCAAAGCCAGCCCAGGCACTAATGTCCATGAGACTCATCTCCAATCACCAGAAAGCCAGAAGTGATGTTGTGGTTCAAGTGGTAGAGCAGTAGCCTTAACCTGAAAAGCTCAGGAATAGCACTCAAACCCTAGGACCACCACCAATGACAAAAGAAAATATGGTCTGTATTTTTCTAATACTATTACAATGTTGTTCACCTTTTCAGACACACTCTTGCACACACTGTAGTTTTTCAAGGCCTTTATGACATGTTATCCCAGTACACTAAATGCCAACAGAAATTGGCACTTAGATGTCAACTATTTTCTGACATTAAAGTGATTCATAGACATATAAAACAATGCTACTCTTGTGAATTAATATTGTACTTGTTTTGAAAAATACAATTTTGTCCACAAAATATGTTACTTATATATTATATCTGTTACAGGGTTATTTATACAATATGTATGTACAGAGTTTATTGTTTCCAGTTTAAATAAATGGATAAATATGTTTAAAATTTCTCAGTTTTAATTTCTAACATAGTGAACATAGAGAAATATAACACATTAAAAAACATTTGAGGGCAGGGAGAGTGATAGATGGGGTGAAATTGAGTATAATATAATGTAATCATGTGTGTAAATGTAACAGTGGAATCTTCCTCTGTATGACCAATATAACTAATAAAAACAACAAAAAAGAAATGCTTCTGGGGCCTTAATTTTCAAGAATACAAAGTGTCCTAAAACTAGGAAAACTGAGTACTGCTATTGTTTTTGAATAGTAACATTTAATTCAGAGAATCTTTTTCTTATATTTCTGCTTTCAAAAATTAGAACATTATTTCATTGTCTTTGGGAAAACATGATTTGAGAGACAATGCTATTTACATAGACATTTTTGTGTTGGTAAATCAGAACATAAAAAATTAATTTGAATTATCAATGTATTTTTACTATCCATGTCCTATAGTCATCCAGTATTCCAATGAGAATTGCAAAGCAGAGGAAATAACTTTAATTCTGATGTAAGATAGAGCTAGATTAAGATGCCAGCAGGCAACAACCCAACACTGGTGGCTCACATTTGTAATTCTAGCTACTCAGTAGGCTGAGATCTGAGGATCGCAGTTCAAAGCCAACTCAGGCAGGAAAGTCAGTGGGAGTCTTATTTATCTCCAACTAACCACCATAAAACTGGTGGTGATGCTTTAGCTCAGCGTAGTACAGTGCTAGCCTTGAGCAAAAGAGCTCAGGAACAGGGCCCAGGCCAGGCCCAAAAAAAATCTAGCAGGGAAACTATAGCATAAGCCAGGAACTCAATTTCTGGGTACTCTAGCTTCATGAAGCTTTGGTTCAAAATTTCAGATTTTGATATTGTCACATAAGCTAAATGTACATAATGGGCCTAAATGAATTCTAAGAACATAGTACATATTCAATTAAAGGTTGCTGCAGTCAGTATATTGTTTTGTATTTACTGTTTTCTGTATAAGATTACATCCTCTTCTCTGTTATTTAACAAAATAAAAAATAAAGAATAGTATATATATGTAAATACATATGTAAACACACATGTACATATGTATTTACATACATGTATATGCTTATATACATGTATTTATTACAAAATAATGTTAAACTAATGTTAGACAGAAGGAGATGTAACTGTGCTTGAAAAAAAGTCCTTTCTTGAAATATATACCAAGGGATTCAAGAATCATTGTATTGTTTTCTATTCTGGTGGTTGAACAGGACTTCATGCTTGCTAGACCAGCACTGTACATCTTTAGCTAAAGATTTTGCTTTTGGTTTGTTAAAATAGAGCCTCCTGCTCTTTTGCTTAGACTCTCTTGACTTGTGAACTTCTTTCCTCTTTCTCCTGAATAGCTGATATTGCAGACCTGAGCCATCATGCTTGGCCCCAACGATGTGTATTTTTAAAATCAATAACTTATGCTAAGGAAATTATAAGAAAGGCCTTATTATAGAATTATTTATAAGATGAAAGAAAATAGAAATAACCAAATATCCACGAATAAAATATAAATTTTATCTATGAAGATGTCCTTTATTTTTCTCTTTTAAAAATAATCTTTAAATAGTTATACAAGTGAGTTTTAATTTGTCATTTTGTGAGTATAATACATGTTGGTCAATGCCACCCTTTTTGCTACATTTATGTGTTCAGCGGTTTTACTGGATGGCATGGGGCATGGACATATACTGATTTTATAACTGTGAGAAAATGGGAACAAAAAACTGCTTTATTGTTTCTGTGATATTAAGTACAGGTTAGTAAAAGAAAAAAAGGAAGGAAACACATCAGTGTTAACAATGATTTTTGATTATCAGGAATCCCTTTTATTTATATTTATCATTGCAATTTTTAAAATAATTGTAGTTTTTCTGTGCTAAAGTTGGTAACTAATATCTTTGGAAAAGATTGCCATTTTTTCCTCTTTTTTTTGGCAATCATGGGACTTGAACCCAGGACCTGGGTGCTGTTCTGTGCTTTTTCGCTCAAGGTTAGTGCTGTACCACTTTGAGCAACAGCACCATTTCTGATTTTCTGGTGGTAAATTGGAGATAAGAGTCTCATGGATTTTCCTTCTCCTGCTTTGAATAGTGATCCTCAGATCTGTCTCCTGAAAAGCTAGGATTAGAAGTATGAGTCACTAGTACCCAGTTAAAATTGCCTAGCTTTTGTTTTGCTTTTTGTTTGTTTGTTTTTTGTTTGGCACTGTGGAGATGAGGTAGAGAGAACCTGTTTATGAAAGCAAATACTGACTTGTGCTGATGGTGGGGAGGGAGCAGTATTTAGTTATGTGGCTTTCTCATTAGAATTGGAGGAGTGTCACTGAGCAGGACTTCAGGAACAGCTCTGGATACAGATTCGTGGACTGTCCTCCTGAATATTCTTTGTCAAGGACATTTGTTTTGTAGCCAGACTTTCAGTTCATAGCTCGGTTTTTCCATTTGTTATTGAGTTAATATGTGAGTGGATTATCAAATCTGTATGTGTCCTTGAGTGTCTTCTGTATAAATTAGGAAATAATAATACTCTGTGTTGATTTACAGTGTTTAAAACTGTTATCAGCGTGCTGTCACATAATAACCTCTCCTGAAGTTTCAATTATAGTAGCTTTATTGTTTGAGGATGTTTGAAGTAGAGGATTATGTTTCTAGGCCAAAGATGGTTACATAGCAAGATCCTGTCTCAGAAAACAAAACAATTAAAAGAAGTTCTGCCAGGTACTAGTGGCTCATGCCTGTAATCTTAGCTACTCAGGAGGCTGAGATCTGAGGATCACAGTTTGAAGCCAGCCCCAGCAGGAAAGTCCATGAGAGACTTATCTCCAATAAACTACTCAGAAAACCTGGAAGTGGCATTGTGGCTCAAGTGGCAGAACACTAGCCTTAAGAAAAGAAGCTCAGGGATAGAACCTAGACCCAGAGTTGAAGCCCCAGGAATGGAAAAAAGTTTTATCAACTACATACATATATACATACATACATACCATCTCCAAATTAATGCCCTATGGGAACATTACCTTATTTTACTCAGTAAAGTCAGTAGGCTTTCAACCAATCTTAGAGATTTTTTTTCTTCTTCTTCTTCTAGTCCTGGAACTCCGAGCCTGGGCCCTGTCCCTGAGCTTTCTCAAAGTTTCACTCTACCACTTGAGCCACAGCACCACTTCCAGCTTTTTCTGTGTATGTGGTACAGAGGAATCAAACCCAGGGCTTTGTGCTTGTTAGGCAAGCACTCTACCACTAGGTTCCACTCCTGGCCCAAATTTAGATTTTTTTTTGCCAGTCTTGGGCTTGGGCTCAGGGCCTGCGCATTGTCCTCAGGGCCTGCGCATTGTCCTTGGACTTTCTCAAGGCTAGAGCTCTACCACTTGAGCCTCAGCACCACTTCCGGCTTTTTTTTTCTATATATAGGGTACCCAGGAATCGAACCCGGGTATTCGTGCATGCTAGGCAAGCACTCTACCACTAGGCCAAACTCCCGGCTCCCCCAAATTTAGATTTTTACATTATCACTTAAGCACACTAACTTTACAATGCTTTTTTGGGCACTGTTTGACAGACAGATTTTCACAAAGCTAGGGGAAACACTCAGTAAATGGCCTGATGATCTAAACACAAGTAACAATAATGACTCTGACTGAGAGCTTCTCTGTATCAACTGAACTGCAGAATGCATGCACCTGAATTTATTTTGACCATACTTGGTCAATACCTTGTGCAACAAATACCAGAGGAAATACTATTACTGTAAGCAGAGGTGCTGCTCCTTCTGCTCCCTACTGGAATCAGCTAGGTTGGCTCAGTTGGGGATGGAACCAATTCAGTTGCCAAATTGGTTCTGGCTTTTTGCTGGGATCACACCTGGGGCTGAGTACTTGGGAGAGGGTTCTATTCCTCTCCAAGAAGGCTTTTCACACAATTTTCCAACTTCATTCTAGCCTGATGGATGGGTTCCAAGAGAGAGGATCTTCAGAGAAACAGGTAGGAGTGCATTCCAGTTATATTACCCATCCTCACAAGTGTTGTTTTCATCATTGCCAATAATGTATCCAAACTTAGGAGAAAGGAACTCAGAAATCTGCCTTTCTATGAAAGAGATATCAAAGTCATATTATGATAAGAGCAAGAAGGGTTAGACAGGTTGCAGCCATATTTGAGAAATAGTATCTGCCATATCAGTGGTGTATAATATTCTTGAGGTTCCCATCCAACAACTATTATAATCTCAACTTTTTGTTTTTCTTTTTGCCAGTCCTGGGGCTTGAATTCAGGGCCTAGCCACTGCCCCTAAGCTTCTTTTGCTCAAGGCTAGCTAGTATTCACTTTTCAACTTGAGCCACAGGGCCATTTCTGGCCTTTTCTCTTTATATGGTACTGAGGAATTGAATCCAAGGCTTCATGCATGCTAGGTAAGCACTCTACCACTAAGCCACATTCCTACCCCTCAACTTTTGTATTAGAAAAACCCTAGTCTTTTTTTTTTTTAAACAAAATGTGACTTATAGAGATACGATTTTCAAAATATTTCCTATCTTTCTAAAACTTTGAACACTTCCTATAAAGAAGCTATAAAGGAAAAACTTTTTTTCAATATACCTTGATACTATTCTACATTCTATGAATAGATTACTATATAGGAGTTTTTTAGGTGGGAAACTGTCATCAACCTTCCTCAGTCTCATCATAATTGTAGTGGCCGTGACTTCTAGAATAAAAGAAAAGACAGTCCATTCACAACTATTTTGAAGTCAAATGCAGGGGCTCCACAGGGTAAACCCGAGATGCCAAATGTAGCCTATAAAGTGCAATGTGATTCTTACCATGGTATCTTTAGAACTGCAGGTTTGGGGGGTGAGAGATTTGGGACTTTGGCCTAGTGGTAGAGAATTTGTCTAACATTCATGAAGCCCTGGATTCGATTCCTCTGTACCACATATACAGAAAAAGCCGGAAGTGGTGCTATGGCTCAAGTAGTAGAGCTCTTGCCTTGAGAAAGGCCAAGGACAGTACTCAGGCTCTGAGCTCAAGACCTGGACTGGCCAAAAAAAAAAAAAAAAAAAAAAAAGAACAGCAAACAACCAATGAGACAATGAGATACTAGATGATAATATTGGTTTGTACTAGGAATAAAGTGAGTCAGAGTCTTTTCTGTTCATCTATCAAGGAAGGCAGGCTCAGAGTAACTATGTGAACACATTTGATACTGATAACACCAGGCAAATAGGTTGAATAGATTGGCCATGAGGTGGTGCTCTGGAGAATCTGGGAAATACCCAAAGGGCTTTTTTGTTCCCCCCAAATCTTTGGCACTGCCTCTGATCTCACACAAAACTATCTCTTTGAATTAAACATATTTTATTCTGAAAAATGCCAGAACTAGTTCTTTGAAATGTTAACTTACCTTTGCAGCTGGAATTTGTTTCTTTCCCATTTTCCTTTCCAATGGGAAAACTGTTCATATTAAGAAGCAACAATTATTTCTGGACTAAGTTGAAAATAAGAGACCACATGGAGGTAAGGGGTCAGTTTTCAGAGAAGAGCTGCACTTTGTAACCATTTAGTTAACCTTTAAGTGGCAGCTGTTGTTATGTAGATGTAGGTGGCAACAGATAGGGAGCAGTAAATAGTGGACTGAATGTCATTCTAGCTACCTGAAGGAGTTCATGCCCCTTCACAAGTAAATTAACTCACTTCTGGGGACAGTTTACAAAACAGTAGAAAAATTTTAAAGTATTTTATTTGTGTTTACTCTTGCTGTTGCCTTCATACCTCTAGCAGGTAGTTAATACCACTTCCCCATAGCTCAGAACAGATAAGATCAAAGTGGTTTACAAATTTGCCTAAGGTCACCCATCATCTAGATAGGCTTCACTTCAGGCACAACTGCTTTTTCTACCACTGCTCTTGCTTTACTGATGAGGGCTTTTTTTTTTTTTTCCTTCACTGCAAGACTTAGATTATTTTGCAGTAAATGATTTTAAAAATACCCCAAATATAGTGATTCATACAAAATTTACATATACAAAGTCAGAGTAGCCTGGGCATAGTGGTACATGCCTGTAATCTTAATAACTCCAGAGGCTAAGCAGGAGGATTTTGAATTTGAAGTTAGCCTCAGCTACCTAGCAAGTTCTTGACCAGTGTGGACTATACAGTGTGACTGTCTCAAAAGAGATAGGATAGGATGGGGCAGAACCCAGCAAGACATCAAGAGCAGCTCTGATAAAAGATGTATTGGGGGCTGGGAGTTTGGCCTAGTGATAAAGTGCTTGCCTGGCATGCACAAATACCTGGGTTCAACTCCTCGGTACCATATACATAGAAAAAGCCAGAAATGGTGCTGAGGCTCAAGTGGAAGAGCTCTAGCCTTGAGAACGTCTAAGGACTGTGCTCAGTCCCTGAGCTCAAGCCCAGAACTGGCCAAAAAAAAAAATGTAATGAAGATTTGCTATAACATTGTGAACTAGTAAAAAGCCATTATGGAAATCAGTATGGAAATTCATTAAAAATCAAGAATTCAAACTAGTAATCTCTTTCATTCCAGTTTCATTGCAGCATAATTCTTGAAAAGCTAAGATAAGGAATCAACCTAAATGTCTGTCATTAGGTTAACAACAACAACAAAAAATGACAACATACCCAGTGGAATACTATTCAACTTTTAAAAAGAAAGAAATACCACTATCATCTATCTATAAAATTTTAGATAAAACTATTTTAGATAAAATTATAATTAACTTTTGTCAATAAAAATATAAAATTAAGGCTGGGAGTATGGCCTAGTGGTAGAGTGCTTGTCTAGCATGCATGAAGACCTGGGTTTGATTCCTTGGTAACACATATATAGAAAAAAAGCTGAAAGTGGTGCTGAGGCTTAAGTGGTAAAGCTCTAGACTTGAGAACGTCCAAGGACAGTGCTCAGGCCCTGAGCTCAAACCCCAGGACTGGCAAAAAATAAAAAATTAAATTAAAAGTAATTAGACACTCCTGGCTCATGTCTGTAATCCTAGCTACTCAGGAGGATGAGATCTAAGGATCATAGAAGCCAGCCTGGAAAAGAAACTCCATGAGACTATTATGTCCACTAAATTACCAAAAAGCCCGAAGTGGAGCTATGGCTCTAGTGGTACAGTACCAGCCTTGAGCAAAAGAAGCTCAAGGATAGCACCTAGGCCCTAAGTTCAAGCGTTAGTTTCTCTCTCTCTCTCTCTCTCTCTCTCTCTCTTCCTCTCTCTCTTCCTCTCTCATACACACACACACACACACACACACACACACACACACACGCACACACATATACAACAAATGGCAAAGCTGGTACCTCAGCATGTAGTAATACAATTTAGGAGGCTGAAATCTGAGGATTCTAAGCCAGTTGGGATGGGAAAGTCTGTAAGAATCCTTTCTCCAAACAGTGCAAATTGCCATACAATAAAAATTTCTCATTTATTATATCTTATTATATCATGCCTGTAATACTATAATGTTTCGAAGTTTGAGGGAAATTGCATGTATTACATATGGCTCTTTAGGTTGTTTCTCTTTTGCCATTTGCAGTAATAAAAACAATTGTGTCAGTTTATATAGTAGTGATTCTATCCTATAGAACATATAACCAAGTATATACTAAGTATATGTGTTATTAAATGTGTATATTAAATTGTAGTTGTTGCTTGTGTAAAATGTGCCTGTTGGCTGGAATCGGGCCTGTAATTCCAGACACTCAGAAGGCAGGGATAGTAGGATCAGTCTGAGCCCAGTCTAGGCAAAAATCCAAGACCTTACCTGAAAAACAATTTAAGCAAATAAAAAAGGCAAGGGACATGGCTCAAGTGGTATAACACTTCTCTAGTAAGTGTGAGGCACTGATTTCAAACTCTTTATTGACAACAACAACAAGATGTGTTTAAACTCCAGTCAAAATTAGCCAAACTTTAACATAGTCTCAAGCATTCCCTTAGGAGCTGTAAAACCTAGGTACTGTTTTATATATTCTAATAGTTAATCTTAGTAAAAATGTTTGGCAAATAAAATACATAAAGCACATACTTCAGATTGTCTCTGATTTAAATGCATTATTATGTTAGTGTAAAGTTTTCAATTTACTTGAGAAGAAAATGAAGTCTGAATTTCTGGCTGACTATAAAAATAGGAATTTTAAAATATTCCGTTTTTAAGGCAAAAATAATAAAGCCATCACAACTAATGGTGAGCCTCCTTAATCTCCTGTTTACTAGATGCAAACTCTTATCAGGTTTTGAATTTCAAGTAAATTGAAAACTAGAAAAGATTAAAGCAAGGAAGTTTCCACTATTTTTCCAATTAAATTCATTGTGCATTTAAGCTCTACTTCAGAAGCTTATGATTAAAAATTTTTGAGAGGGACTGGGAATGAGGCTTAATGGTAGAAGGCTTGCCTTAGCATGCATGAAACCCTGGGTTTGATTCCTCGGTACCACATGCATAGAAAAAGCCAGAAATGGTGCTGAGGCTCAATTGGCAGAGTGCTAGCCTTGAGGAAAAGCCCAAGGACAGTGCTCAGGCCCTGAGTTCAAGCCCCAAGACTGGCAAAAAAAAAAAAAAAAAAAAGAAGAAGCTCAGGGTCAGTGCCCAGGCCAACAAAAAAAAAAATCAAGAGATAGTAATATATTTAAAACATCAAGATGATTTACTCAAAAACCCACAAAGCACTTTAAGATGAATTACCTTGTTCTCCGGATAATTCTGATTTCACACCAGACATTCTGCTAGGAAACCACTGCTTTTACATAGCCAGAGCAGCCGAAAACTGGAGAAAGACAAAAGTTAACAATGATCCTCAGGTAGTTCATGCCTGTCATCTTCGCTACTCAGGAAACTGAGATCTGTTGTTTAAATCTAGCCTGGGCAAGAATGCATGAGCTTCTTATTTCTAACTAACTACCAGAAGTGGAGCTGTGGCTCATGTGTTAAAGTTGTCTTAAGAAGAAAGCTCAGGGACAATATCCTGAGTTTAAGCCCTCAGATTGACACATGCATACACAAATAAAACAAATATAAAAGGCAAAACAGGATGGAAAAAGGGAGATTAACTGGTCGTTGTTTCAGGTTTATTACTCAACTGTTTTACTTCTAAAAGTTGGATCTAAGGATTTGAAATTATAGTAGACAACTCAGTGCAGGAAAACTTAGTTGAGTCATTTGTCTTTTCTGAAGATAAGAATGCATGCCCTGCTAGCCTTAAGAATTGTACCTGCTACAAGCTCTACAGTTCTCTTTTATGCTTAGCCATTGCTAGCTATACTTAGGTATGTTTTCTTTTAGGAAGGAATTTCAGGAATGCCTACCTTTAGAAAATGTCATTCTGTAGTTTGTCCCTCTGGTTTTCACTGTCATTAGATGATACAATTAATGTCAGTTGTTTATGGCCATACTTAAAGTACTTTTGTCTCTGTTATTTAATTTCTAATGGAAATCCTAGATTTGAGGGAGCTATAAAAGTAGGCATGTCCTGGACTGGACAAGAGATTGCCAAGTTAAGATTAAGAAGCAGAGCTGTATACTCAGGCCTTATTGTGAGGCCCACAGACACTAAAGACAGTGGGAAAATCTAACACCTATTTTCATAGTGTTAATTCTAGTTTTCAGCAAAGTAATCCTTTTCTGTTGTACATGACTTACTTCTGGATTTAGGTGTGCTGTTTGACCAACTCATGGTGGGACTCTGAGAATACAAATATGGATTTGATCATGGGGAGGGTTATAATCACTGACTTCAGAAGGGAAGGGTAATAAACATTTATAGATTATCCTACAAAGTTTTTGACATACTTTTGCTTCTATTTCTTAATGTTTTTCTTACTGCAGCAAGCTGCATTTGCCTGTGTCCATTGTGTTCACTGGGACATATGGATTTGCCGTCATGGCTTTGTATATCTCTTCTCCGCTCTTGAGTCCTTTTCTTGAAATCTAGCATGGAGTTGGTCATAGCATGACCTATGTAATTTTGCAGAATTCAATTTTAGTGAATTTAAGTTTTACACTTTGCTAAGTTGTGGTGGCACATACCTGTAATCCTGGTACGTGAGAATCTGAGACAAGAGGATTGTGAGTCTGAGAACAGTATGACTTACAGAGTGAGATTTATCTCAGAAACAAAAAGAAACAAAAGACTTTTACTCTTAATTGAAAGATGATTCTAAAGTAGGACATCAAACCTTAAAAATGGAACTGTGGGTTCCTCCCAAATTATTGCTGAATACCAGAGATATTTTTCAGTCTCATTAGAGCATGCTACTGTAGTAGATAGAAAGAAGGTAGAGGATAGTTTACTGCCTGGTGTGTCTCAAGTCTTTTTTTTTTTTTTTTGTCAGAATGGTCAGTGGACTAAGCATCTGGTTTATGAGCAAGATGTTAAAAAAAGAAAAAGAATTCAATAGGTATTCCAGTGATCAAGAAGGAAAAAACTCAGTAGGTGGGAATTCTTGCTTTTTCCTACTGTGTCTTCTGACATTTCAGCATCTTCTGTTTGTCCAGAGCTCACCTTGACCTTCTTATTGTCTTTGCTTATACGTACTCAAGTTTACATTCTAGATCATACTCATGGATATCTCTGGCTTATTTATACATTTCACATTCTGTTGGGGCTCTTTAGTAGAAGCCATGTTTATAACTTCAGTAACAATGGTCTGACTAGTACACTGTGAGTGTCTGTACATCCAGCGTAGTTTCTGCAGTCTTGGTACTCAGGAGGCAGAGACAGTAGGAGTGTGAGTTGAGGACAGCGGGAGCTACATAGTGAGAAGTCTCAAAAGAGAAGACAGAGGAGAACAACAGGTAAACTTTTATTCTTAACTGAATGGTGACTAAAGTAAAACAAAAAGTCTCCCTTTTTCCATGTATGACATTTTAAGCTTTAGTTTTATAAAATATTTCTAGTTTCTTTAAAGTATTTATTTATTTATTTTATTGTAAAGGTGATATACAGAGGGATTGCAGTTACATATAAGTAAGGTAATGACTAAGGAAGCCTGAGGAAAAATTGTTTCTTCATATTACAGTGTGTCAACAGCAAAATGTATGTACAGGATCTTATATTCCACATGCAGTTCCACATTGCCATTTCCAGGTAAAGTAGCAAGTTGCAAGCTATATGTGTTCACACATTATAGGTAGTATATTAAACAAAACTGAGCTTTAGCACTTAAGAACATGAGGCTTCTATCAAAGAGATTCTCTTTTTTTCCCAGTAGTAATTCAATCAAGTCTGATACTGAACTTGTGATAAGCTATTACAAGCAAACCAGAAAAAGGTGATTGATGCTGAAGTAGCACATTCCAATCTGTACTATCATCCACAAAAGTGTTCTTAATCATAGGACAAAATCCCATGTACTCCCCTCTTCCCCCTGCCTTCCTTGTGTCTGAGTCTTTATAGATTCAATAAATGACTTTTGGTGTGCAGAAATGCATAACCTGATGATAATAACAATGTACTACATGCTGGGATCACTGTGCCCACCACTTTTTCAATATTTAGTTCAACTATTCAAGATACTTTTAGTGGATAGTATTTACAGATAGATAAACAGAGGCCCAGAAGTTGATTGGTTGGTCCAAAGACTCCTAATGCTGCTGGGAGCCAGTATGCTCTGCTATTTTTACCGTGTGTGATGCGTGTAGCAGTTGGGGTTCAGTCTCTACCCAGAGCTAGAAGACATTTTGTGATGAGCACAACAGACAAGTTTCTACTCTCCTGAGTTTTATTCAAGGGTTTTCCCACAGCATCTTCTATGCCTATCATCTCATTTATATCTTTCTCTTTCAGTTACAAGATTTGAACTCAGGGCCTCAAGTTTACTTAGCTTGCTTGCTAAGCTGGTGCTCTGCCATTTAACTCATACCCCTAACCCTGTTATTTGGGGGATGAAGCCTAGTAAACATATTTACCCAGGACGGCTTTGAAAGCAGTTCTTCCTTTCTCATCCTCTGAGTAAGTAGGAATATAGACATGAGTCATCAACACTAAGTTAATCATTCATATGGTAATGGTAAAATGGTGCTCTTAATTGTAAAATATTATAATTGTAAATGAATCTCACTTTCACAATCTGAAGGTAACTTTGCTTTAGTCATTCTATGAAGATACATTTCAGAGTCCAAGGAAAGTAGTCTGCACATCGCTAGGAAATTCCATCTCGTTGTGCTAGAGGAAAAATTGATAATGAAGTAATTCTTTGAAAAAGAAAGAGAATTTATACAACTAGCATCTTGAAGCAATGAATAGACAACAATACATGATAAACAGATGTTGCAATGAATTTTTTAAGATGTAAATGTGAAGAATATCTAACCTGAAGATCATCAACAATATAAAATGTAATAAGAAATTAGGAAGTGATGACTTTTGAGTTGAGTTTTGTTTTTAATATAATTTAAATAGGTAGGTGAACATAATTTAGTTATTAGTAACAATTGTCTTTGGAAACCAGCTCAGGAAAACAGTTGACTTTTGAGAAGCAATAGGAGCCTTACACCTGGGTATTTACATACATAGAGAAGTTCTATTAACACCACCCTATAAGACGCACTCAGCACCACTTCTTTTTTCTGGGTTCATTGGCAGATATTGTTGGGTTCTAGTTTTTACCCTGCATTGCAGTAAAATTGTGGCATTAAGCAGTTACTCTTTCTAAACCCCTTTTATTATCTATAAATAATAATGAAACTTTACACTATGTTGATCAATCTATAGAACAGGGAAACACTGTAATTCTTCATTTTATTGCAGTGGAAAGAGAATAGCAGAGACAGTAGGTAGCTTGCCCCCTGGCAAATGAAAGAGCTGATATATGAACAAAGGTAATTCAGTTTAAAAATCTACATCTTAACCTTTTCAGTAGATGGCCTACATGATCAGTTATGAAGATGAAATAGCATAACATATTTAATATTCCTGGCTGAGTGTATTCATCTTATTCAACCTTCCCTTCTTTCTGTTTGGAAAATTTGCTGAGGAATCTGGAAATTTGTCCAAAAAAGGAGAGATAGGACTTCTGTGACCTAGCAAATGATCTCAGAACTGCATAGGAACAAAATTAAAAAACATCCTCTGGGAGCTTTATAAAAATTTAGATACTCAGACTATGTCTCATAGCCTGAGCATTGGGTGATTGGATATAAGTTTTCCAGATGATCAATTCATGATTTTCTATCTTGTAGAAAACTGATACCTTTGACATTACCCATGCTAATGATACTGACATAGTTATTTTTCTCACAAACACAGGAAGATGATCACAGAGAAGATGTTCACATGGGAACCACCTTCCACCAAACAGAACAGATGGTTTGAATTAGATTGACAAGTTAGTGCCCAAACTGCAGGTTTGTTAGAATTGAGTTCCACTTAATGGAGGACTTTTCCTGCAGGATGAAATTATCCTAGCTCATTCCCCAGTGAGTGCTAGTCACCACCTTTGATACATTAGTGCAGGGAGGATTCTTATGAATTGCTAATCCTGTCTACTACATAGTGATTTGTGTACTTTAGCTCCACAATTAGTTCTGCAATTAAACTTAAAAATTATTGTGGCAAATTTCACATAAAATTAATCATTTCAGAGTAAGTACTTCAGTAGTGTTTAGTACATTCACTTGTAATTCCAATACATTTTATCATCCTCAAAGAAATCCCATATACAGGAAAGCCAGTCCTGGGGCTCGAACTCAGGGCCTAAGCACTGTCCTTGGGCTTTCCTCAAGGCTAGTGCTCTACCACCTTAGCCACAGCATCACTTCTAGCTTTTTCTATATCTGTGGTACCAAGGAATCATACCTGAGTCTTTGTGCATGCTAAGCAAGCACTCTACCACTAGGCCAAACTCCCGGACCACTCATTTTTTTTTTTTTAATTGCACCTAACCTATTAATATAAAGTGGAATCTCATGATGGTTTTCATTTGCATAATCCTAAAGACTAAAGGTGTTGGACATCTTTTCATATGCTTGTGGGTTGGACACTTGCATATTTTATTTGGAGAAATGTATATTCAAGACTCCTGACCATTATTTTTTATTGTATTGTTTATCATTTGTTGATTCCTTCATGTTGAAAGTAGTTCCTGGTAAAGAAAGGATTTCTTCTGCCTTTAAACTATTTTTGTATATTTTACAGCTTTTTTTCTTCATTCTCTGTTATTACCTTCTTTCCTATGTAAGTGTTATAGTGTTCTGTTTTGATTCCCTTCTTATTTCCTCTGCTGTATATTTGAAAGAGAGTTTCAGTGGTTACTATGGTTCTTACAACTAAAATCTTAAATTTTGGCAAACTAGTTTACAAATTATAATTAGAATCAGTAGAATACAAAGTTATGCTACTCTAGATTCCCTCATTACTACTTTTGTCACAGGACAGTGCATGCTTATACCTTATATGTTCAATAGCAATAGCATGGCTGATTAGGGACAATTTTGGCTTTCTCTCTCCAAATGCTTTTCTGCTTCTTTCTTTACCTGCACTTCACCTGGCACTTTGTGACATGTATAAGTTTGTTCAATTCTGTACTACTCTTACAATTTGCTCATTTTTCTTTATAATCACTTGTTCTCTTTTCTCCCCATTAAATGTTCCTTAACAATCCTCTAGCAATATTTTCAATTCATTGTATTTTATGCTTTGATATTTTCTCAATTTCTTTTTTGATATTTTTATTAATATATTAGCATTATTCTATTTTGCTAACATATTAACATTAACATATATTAGTTATACAAATGAAGAACATTTAATTGTAATATTTCCATGATACATACAATATATTTCAGTGATTTTTTAAGAATTTTTATCTCTTTATTGATATTCTCCATTTGTTTATATACTGTTCTGCTGATTTCCTTTCACAGACAGCTTTATTAAGGCAGATGATTTAAAGTCTTTATCTACTAAAACTAGAGTCTATGTTTCTCAGATATAGTTTCCGTTCCATTTTTTGTTAATAGTTGACTTTTTAATTTATAATTAAAGGCTTTTTGAACTTTAAAAGTTTGAAATTTTTATGATAATTTATATGTGTAATTGAGGCAGTTGGATTTTTTCCCCCTTTTCTCTCTTTTGGATTCATGTCTGTGCTTTCTGTAGTCTATATGTAATTGATGACTTGTTTTGTGCTTGTTCTGGATCTTGAACTCAGAGCATTTGTTTTGCTTTGTTTTGTTTTTTCACTCAAGACTACCACTCTACTACTTGAGCCATAGCTCCACTTCTGGCTAGTTGGAGATAAGAGTCTCAAAGACTTTCATGCAAACTGGTTTAGAAGTGCTTCTGAATAGCTAGGATCACAGACATGAACCATGATCCCCAACTATTTGGTGGCTTTCTACACTAAGTCTTTGATGCCATGTTTGGCCTCACAGAATCTTAAGCTTGTGTCCAACAATTGTCTTAATAGAGAATAGTAATGAAAACCATGAGTAAAAATAGGGAAAAAAATTTAAAAAATGAAAAAGTAGAGGAAATAAAAATCTCTTATCAATGTTGTGGGATTGGCTGTTTGATGAAGCTCTTATTCAGTACTTTACTGTACTAGTTTTAGCTGTCTTAGCCTTGAGTTCTTCCTTGCTTGGAGCCTATATGCCACTTAGCTGGAAGATTAAACCTTACCAGATATTTTCTGGGTGTGGGCATGGTTAAGATTTCCAGTGTTTGAGAATACTGCACATATTCTAGTTTTCCAAATAAATTCTCTCTCTAGCTTTTTCTTCTATACTTTGTGTATTTTGTTGTATACCCCAATAATCTTTTATCCTAGGCAGCAGTAAGTTGTTTATTTTATGTCATAGCATATGTATAGTTTAAATGTATCTACCTGAAGTTTTGTCTTTTGTTGGAGGTTTGGTCCCCAGTGCTACAGTATTAGGAAGTAAAGGGATCTATCAGAGGTGGAATCTAGTGGAAAGTTCTTCAGTTAAGGGTAGAGCCTGGTGGAAAGTTGGGCAGTTGAGGAAGGAATTGAAGCATTTCTCAAGTGCCCCCAGGCTCTTTAGCACAGGATTGCTTGCTTTCACATATGCTCTCACTTAGACTCCATGAGGTCCTTAACCAGAGCTGAGCCAATGCCACTGCCATGTCTGTGAGCTTCCAAAGCACAATCCTATTTATTTAAAAAGAAAGTTTATCCTGCCTTGAAAACATGGGTTAGACCAAGAGAGACCAAACATACTTCTCTGTAAATGGTGTCTTTGCTTCCTCCAGATGCAAGAACTAGAATTACATACAGAGAAACTAGGTATTTTAAAAACTGTCATCCAGCCAAGAAGAGACTTTGTAAAGAACAAATATGAACAACACAAACTTTTCCTGCCTTTTCTTTTGGTGTGTTCCTGTGTTCTCCAGTGTGGTGACAAAGTTGTTTTTCACAGTTCTGATTGGTTCCGTGAAGTTATGGTGGAGCATGTGCTTTTGGAACTTTAGTTCTGCTATGTCCTCTGATGTTAGTTACAACTTACCTTGGAGACCTTGCTGTAACATATGCTGCCCCCTCCCCCTGCTAAGATAAGGCTGACATTTCCATTCAAGGTACTATTCTTTTTTAAAATTTCCCTTCCACTCATTTACTTATTTACACCTATTGGTTTTAGAGTATGGGAATGAAAGATCTTTATTGGTGAAATCTACTATCCACTATCAAAATGATATATCCCCAAAATACACCCAATAAATTCATGCTTTCAAAATGTAGCCCATTTTTTTCTCAGTTTTATATTAAATAAAGCAAAGTGATGGTTTCATGAATAATCCCTGTAAGTTTTTGTTTTTAATGGGCAGCTTAAAATCAATTTGAATTGTTGGCAAAGGTAAAGACTTTAGAACAGAATGAAATATGAACCTATGAAATAACAAATTGTTTAATTGAATGAAATTTTAGAAATTATTACTACAGCATCGTAAAGATTTATTAAAGATAAGTGAAGATTTCTGTTTCCCAGCCATTTCAAAAAGTTTCACTTAAAAAATACTGGGCTGCTTTTCAATGTTTTCCCAAATAGAGGTAAAGCATAATTTTTGGGAAAATATTAATAGATAAGATTAAAATCTTCTGTTATATAGTCAACAATTAGCAAGCAAAGTTAATAGATGAAAAGAGATGAACCATATGAGCAAATATGAAAACATTTGAATTACACAAAACAAAAGGGTAACATCTGATGAAATCTTATCCTGGACTGGCTTAGTAGAGAGGCTTAAGGTACCTTTGAGTCTGGGAAAACTGTGAATGTATAAGATAAAATACTTCCTCTACCTTATTATATTCTTTTGTTTTTATGAGAAAAAACGAAGGCAGGTTCTTTGTGTCCCAGGAAGAGAAAGTAGAGCCCAGGAAGCCATCTAATAGATGAAATTCCTGTAAGGAGTTTTCTGAGCCACTTACAACCACTCCTCAGAAGTTAGATTTAATTAAATTTGCTGGACTGGTGGTGGGTGCAGGACAATAGCCGGTTTTCAGGACAGAGTGCCAGCATCTACTTTAACTTCCAATTTCCTGGCCTCGAGCCATTGGTGTCACTACTTCTGTGTTATTTAAATGAAGGATTTCGATTTTATTTCCTTTCAGGGGAGATATAAATAGTTCTTTATTTTTTTTCTTCCAGGAATCTGCCCAACACTCTCCCTGTGCTTTACTAAGTAAACAGTTGCATGTTTAGTAGAGAATTGTAACCTAAGTGGCAGTATATTTAAACATGGCATAAAGATGCAAGTGAAGATCCTGAAAATTAAAGCTATTTGATAATAATGCCATTTATATACAGTTGCATACATTTTGAGCTCAGTGGGGAATAATTAAGTAAAAAGATTTTTAATTATTCTCGTACTATCCAGAAGTTAATTTTCCCTTTCATGCCCTATATTAAATTATAATTTTGCCGTTATGTTTACTGACTCTGAACAATATCCACTGAATTTCTCTAGAAATAAAAGGTTTGATAATATTTTGTCTGCATATACCTAAATATTTTGCTTTTTTCCTAATAAGCATTTTAAAATGTGGTTCTTTTCTAGTAGAATTTCAAATAGTTTATCTCCACTTGTATATTTCATGAGTAAATAATTAACTGCATTTAAGTTATTATAAATAAATAAATAAAGTGAGCATGTTTTAGAACCTTTTGTGCCATTTCTATTATTACATACTTTTAGAGGGCATTGTCAGGTTACCTTTGATCACAAGCTTTTGGGCTGTAGGTTCTGTCTTCTAGATTACTCTTCCTTTTTTTTTTTTTTTTTAACTCATTACATCCTTCCTATTCTTCAGATTTTTATCTCAAGCATCAATTACTCTTGAATGCCTGATTTCCCCAACCACTTCAACACCCTCCCCACTTCCTTATGGTCCCATATCATATGTCTCTTCTCTTTAGCCTTTATAATAGTTTCCAGTTTAGCTTCTTTGTGATCATTTGATTAAAGTCCATCACCTGGACCACCACGGGAACTCTCTTGAAGGCAGAACACGTTCCCATTTTTGCTTAGCATGGTATTCTTCAAACCTAGTAGAGGGCTGGTCCAGGGGCGGCTTTTTATGAGTGCTTGTTGTTCTATGATAAAATAAAAATAAAACAAAAACGAACATAATGCTCCAAAACACCATAGCACGCTCTCCTACTTTATACTATCCCGAGACTCAAAGTAATTTTACTAGAAAACAAAAATTCTTTGTCATATGCATGAAAAGTAAGTCTAGTGTTTGTGATGGCGAGTTGTTCATTCACTCCTTTGTGCAACAACATATATTGAAGGATTAGTTTGCTGCTACCCTGTTCTTCTATGCTGCATCCCAAATCACTCGAAACAGTATTTTAAAGTGAAGTAATATTTTAAAATGACTGCCATTTTGTTATTCCAGCAGATTCTGCCAGCTAGAAACCTAGGCTGTACGGCAGAGGTGAATTGTCTTTGTTGCGATTATGGTGTCCTAAGAAAGCTGGTGTCCTTATCTACTGTCTGGCTCCTAAGCCAAGATGACTGGGTTATGTGACTGGAGTCTTGATTCTGTTTGTCACCTGAGTTCTTGTTTTCCTCTCTGTAGTTCTAGACCTCTTAGTTTGTTTGTGTCTTTTTAGCACAGTAATTCTTTTTTTTTTTTTTTTTTTTTTTGCCAGTCCTGGGCTTGAGCTCAGGGCCTGAGCACTGTCCTGGGACTTTCTCAAGGCTAGAGCTCTACCACTTGAGCCTCAGCACCACTTCCGGCTTTTTTCTATATGTGGTACCAAGGAATTGAACCCGGGTCTTCATGCATGCTAGGCAAGCACTTTAACCACTAGGCCAAACTCCCGGACCAGTAATTCATTTTTTACATGTCAGCTCAGGATGCCAGAGAGTACAAAAATGGAATCATCAGGCAATGTTCTGTTTGAGACACAGGTCATCTCAAATTTAAGAGGAGGGCACTAAAAATGGGCTTGAGTACCTCATTTTGGGTGTAAATGTATTGTATGGGCTTTGGGCAGACGTATCTGAATTTTTCTCTCTCCTAAGTAGTCTATCTCCCTGAGTTTCAACATATTTTTTCTTGAGAAAGCATCTCAAGATCTTGTAACCCAAATTGACCTCATATCTGATCCTTCTGCCTCAGTTTCCTGAATGCTAGGATTACAGGCATGTATCACCATATCTAACATCTATTTGTTTTCTGTTCCATTATAAAATTTGAAGACATTGTGGGAAAATGAGTGTGATATGACTAATAGAAAAATATGTGGTTTTGCAAGACAGATATTTTTCAAGATTAGTATGATGTGGGTATTAAAATGTGGTTTGAGGCGGTGTGGGGGGCTCTGAGGGGAGAGGTAGGCCAGAGCTATCATGCCTATAATCCTAGTTACAAAGGCTAGCCTGGGCAGAAAAATCTACTATGCTTTAACTCTGCAATAACCAACAAAAAGTAGTACTGGTAGTGAGATTCAAGCAGTAGAGAGCCAATCTAACAATACAAAAGGAAATGTATTGTTTCTTGCTTTTTAAATTCAGATCCTTCTTTCATGCATATTTATTCTTTTTTTATAGAAAACTTTCATCCTTCTCATTACACATTCCAGTGCTTTGGAGGCTCTAAAAGCAGAGGGGGGGGGTTGTCTTCTTGGGCTTTACAACATTTTTAGCCTAGAAGTTAATTTTATCTAGTCCATAACAAAAATATGTGAAAACAAATAGACTTCATTGGTTCTGCTTTCTGCCTTTGCTTTAGTCATCCTCCTTCTACCATAACTTGATAATTCAGTGTTCCCATTGTAGACATTTTGAAGTATCTCCTCCCTAAGGCATACTGTTAAGAATTCATTTATTGTGACCCACACTTGGATTTTTTTTAAAGTCCCCAATTCTTTCATAGTTGCAAAGGTTCCCTTAAACCTACTAAAGACTCATCCACTCCAGGAGATACACGAAAGAATGGTCACTACTCTTGACAAATATATTTCAAAAAGATGAAACAGAGAAGCAAATGGTACCTGTTCCTTCAGCAACTCTATTTTCTGAGGCTCTCCAAATCACCAAATGGAAAACACATATTAAATATTTACCATCCTTGCTTTTCCAATGAGATTGTATATGTGGTATATTTGGAAATGTGCAGATTATAATATCCTTTCCCATAGGTTCTTTGGCATAAGATATATTATAAAAGTATTAATGCACTTCCTTTCTGGTGAATATAATGTAACCCGTCTATTAATTACAATAAAAATATATGAAAAAATAATAGCAAATGTAAATCATCCTTTGTTTTGTTTTTGTTTTTTGAATGTGTGTTTTGAAATTGAATTGTTGGTAGGAGTACTATTAGCACCAGCACCAGCTTTGTTTATGTGGAAAATACCATTGTTTACTATTTTTCTCCAGATTTCTATCTCCATCCCTGCCTAGATAAACTGCTTCCATTGAGCTAATTCGAAATAAGCAAGGCTGCAGGATCAATACAAATGAAGCAGTGCCTTAGCACATGCCTTGTGTATGTGTGTGTATAGAAGGTTAATCTAGCCTATTATTGGCATAATTAGAAAATCCTGAAAAAACGAGATTCACAGTTGCTTTGTGAAGTATTTCTTTAATTATGCAGCGAGAGCACACCTAAACACAGTGGGCCCTCACATTTAGAAGCACTCACCATCCTAACACCATGGTCTGCATGTGCACACATGCTCATTGTTTTGCTTATTATGAGCTGTCCTCAGAGACTAATGTGTTATAAATAAATGCCATATATGTATATAGGCAGTTTTATTTAATAGATAACAAAGTAAATGGCTGTGCATTTGTACACAAAAATACCCTGTATTAAAAGGTAAATGATCATTTTTATCTTCTTTTCCTTTAGAGTTGAAATGGGAAACTGAAGATAATATTTACTAGTGATTGTGTAACTACTGAAAGTATACATTTACTACATATATAAATTACTGTAATTCATTACTCAGTATTTAATGTCTAACTTAGAACTTACTTTCTTTGCACTTTTTTCCGCTTCTACCCAAGTACTTGCCTGAATTTTTTACGGATCAAAAAATGTAACTAGTTTCCTTAATACACAAAAAGCTTCAGTACTATTGACCCTGTGACCTTAATTCTTAGGAAACTGTCACATTACTTCTTTACTCCTTTATCTAACTTAACAATGTGACCCCAAACACTGCCTGGCTTTAAAGTTTCTCAGCATTGTAAGGTCAAACTTTGGTCACCATAGTTACAGTTTAGATCTATAGGTCGCAGGTCAAATAGATTAATGATGTCAGACACATCTTTAAATGGTACTAACACTTCTTCACCATGCGGTAAACAGCTGAGCATATTTGATATGACAAAGGTATTCTTCAGCCTTGCTAATAAGATCTTTGAAGACATAAGATAGCAGGGGATTTTCTCTAAGGATTCCCAGTATTGGACAAAAGAGTTAGCAATAAGAATTGGCTATTAAATTTGTAGTGTTAGATGCAGCCTAAAATTGCTGTATGTTAAACTGTTGAGACCACCCTTTTCTTCACATATCTGGGTTTTCTTTGTCAATCTGTCATAAATCTAGTCTATCATCTTCCATTTCTAAAAGTAGATGCCTCCATTCATTTGTGATTAATGATGGAACATAGAAAACAGAAACTTTCTGTTTCTCCTAATTTGAGAACTATGCATTTAAAAAGCTTATGTTTATTTTTAAAACTATATTTGTGAAACCTTACTTATGTTAGAGATCAAGTAGTAACCTCAGATTCTATTTATAGATCTTGATTCCTTTTTTTGTTTTGATCCTAAAAAGAACCAGTCTCTTTCACTGTAACTTGGAATAGAAGAAAGAAAGAAAGAAAATAGTAAAGTGAACAGTACTTCTGGAAAAATGAAAATGATAATTTTTTATAAACAATGAAGTCAGAGAATGACATTTAGAAATGATGAAGTGGAATATTAAGTGAAGTGATCTTAAAATCATTGTTAAAATATTTAAATGAATTAAAAATCACCAAATTGTTACTTTCAGACACAAATCATACTATAGACTCTGTTTAATATGTTTTACCAGTATGAAATTTTGCAGCCAGCACAGACAAGAATATTGTTTTTAACTAGCAGGCTTAGGTTAAATTAAACATTAAAGGATGCCCTGTTTCTGAAGGTTTTGTTTCCCATGTGTATTTTGTGCAGCTGTAAGATTTTAAGCTTGCTGGAGCATTTACTCTTGATCACATTTTATAAAGGTAGACAAAGGAGAGAGCTAGGAGACTTGGCAGCTGGGAGGTGTTAATATGGAATTTAATACAAAGAAGAAGGGGGGTTGAGGCTTTTTTAGGTGAAACCGAGATTGGCAGCTGGGTAGAGGAAATAAGTTCTGGAGTCTGAGAAGAACTGGTTGCCTGCGAGTTTCAAATGACAAGCTAGCTTTCATGCCAATGAATAGACTGTCTCCGGTTTTACTTTCAATTCATTGAAAATCGTTGCTTTGTAGATATCTGGAAAGCAGCTAGTCAGCAAAGATGGTAATTGCTGACCTGTTTGGCAGCACTTTGGGACATTGGTTCAACAAACTGATGGAGTATGCTGTTTGGTCATTATACCAGGAGAATGGCAAATCAATATTTAACTACCTTTTGAAGAAGTCATATCATTGAAATACTGGTTTTGCATAAAACTGTTCATTTACATATAGGAAGTGCCTTGAAATTAAAGAAAGATCATTTGTTTAAGATCTAGGAGATCTTTGAAGTCAAGCAAAATAACAGGTTGGGTTTGACTTTCAGATTTTGAAATACCATTCTATTTCTGCAAAAGATGACATACAGCTTGCTTTCAGATTTCTTACTCTTGGTTGGTTACTAAGGTAGAGAAACCAACCAATACTTAGTATCTTAGCATCTATTGACCCAAAACATGGGATTTTGGACATGACATTTTATTTACTTTTCTTTCTTAAAATAATCCCCCTTTGGTTTACTTATATGCCTCGGAACTTAATTTTGTCAGTTTGTGCAGTTGACAAATATGCCAGGTACATCCAAGGCAGAAGTGCACATGTGTTTTGACTGCAGCAGTTTAACAATAGCCTCCTGAGTTCATGGTAATATTCCCGCATCATAGCTTCCAGACTACTCAAGATTAGCTGGAATAATATAACAAAAAGAAAACACTCTTTGGAACCAGACTTCTTTTGGGTCCCAATTTTGTTATTTCATAACTGTGGGATATTTAGCAAATAAGCTACTTTCCATATATATGTATATATATATGAGATAAATTGGAGGGTTTCACAAAGATTTTATTGGCATAAAAATCTAGGCGATTCCCTGGAACTCAGGACACATTGAGTAATAGATACTAATATGTGATTATAAGTATCCTCTCTAATTAGGTAGCCTGCTGGGGACATGAGGGCAAGTCCTAGGCTTTCAGGCTCTGTTATTTGAAGAATGCAATTGTAGCACACTCTAATCTCAAAGAGTACTTGTGTTAGATTGCAAATATGGTGGGGGAGAAAGAAAAAGAGAGGGAAAGAAGGAGAGGAGAGAGAAAGGAGATATGTAAGGAGGGGAGGAAAGAAAGAAAGAGATAGGGAGACAAAAGGCAAATGGGGAGGAGAGATGGAGGATGAGGAAGAAAGAAAGGAAATAGAGAAAGAGTGAGAGCACCATTTAAAGGAAAGAGAGCACACAAATAGGTAGGACATGGGTTTCATTTTTATTCCAAAGGCTGCTGGTATCAGGCTCAAAGAAAACATCATCAAAATTTGAAATTGTTTGTGTGGGTATTCATTATCTCACTTATCATTTTCTCAGATGGTTTTTGTGGACTGTTTTAATGAGTTACAGACTGCATCATCACTCTCGTGTTACTGAAGGTTTGGAGTGACAATCTCCCTGAAGATTTTTCACCATCTTGTCCTGTCACTGGGATTTGTGTCAGCACTATCTATCACACAGACCTAATGTGGACTTGAAGATTTTCCTTGGCTTTTGCCAGCCTGGTCATCCCTCTTGACTAAAATGGCTATTTGCTTAGAGGAGATAAATTACCTTCAGGCAATTCCCTGCTTCCTTTTAGAGCTCATCTTGGTATTCTTTCACCTGCAGATCCTTTTTAAAGCTTAAACAGAGAATCAAAGTCAACTATGTATTTGGATAGAATTGATGACCACCTATCATTTTGCTTTACTCAGTTCACATCTTCATCTTGACTTCAGCTTGTTCTTTTATATCTATAAACATTTTTTTACCATAAGTATACCTTATTTTTTGTTTCTCATTTCCATTGATCTGTGTCACATCTAAAGAGCTAGATCAAATATTGCTCATCTTTGTGATTACCTTTACATCTATAAATACACAGTTCTGTAATTACCCCTCCACCCAGTTCAGGCATATGGATGATTTAATTTCTCTACTTTCTAGAAGTGTTAGGCATCTGTTCATGATAAGAGTGTAGCTTTTATGGCACTGTTCTTACAGTGAAGTAATTTCATGTTTTACATGCCTTGCTGGTATCTTTTAATTTAACATGCATCAGAATAACTTGAAGAGCTTACTGTAACAGAGGTTAATTAGGTCAGGAGACCTGACCTGAGAATGTGTACTTCAAAAACAATTCCCAAGCTTCACTGCTGTAGTTGATGCTGGTTCTTTGGAAGCTACAATGTGGAGCACTCTGATGTGATTAGCCTTAACGTGAATTGCAGAGGTACTCACTTAAGTGAGGCATTCTTTCCCCAGCTGCAATGAGTATGGCTGCCATGTGTTTCCTAGGACTGATACAAGTAGCCCTCAGTTGATAAAAGCTACCTTAAAAGTACATTGCCCTTCTTGGTGAAAACTTACATGAAATAATAGGACGATGGAAGGAGTACAAAGATCCACCCTTCTTACTACCCCAGCTCAGGCTAACTTTTTGTCCATTCCAGCTCCAAAGGTTTTTGTTGAAAATGCATCTCAGCTCAACATTTTTCTGTGGTTATTCTCTCTTGTCATATTCTCAAGAGTACATTCTGATTAACCTTCTCTCAAAGAGAATCTGGCTTGCAGCAGGAGATAATAAAACAATGTGGTACTCGTTAAGTATGTAACTGAGATTAATTAAACGTCCCAACTCCTTGTGTAGGGGCATGAGGAAGTTTGTATGGTGTATTTGATAATTCACATGGCATCAAATTTGTCATCATAATTATCCAGTAGAGTAGTACTTAGATTCTTGATTCTAATTTGAGAACTATTTTTCTTTTACTTAATCTCCTATGTAGTCATCATAGCATGCCAATCTTTCTCATTTCAGGTGAAGTTAGCTGATTTCTGCCTTTCTAGTTATATGTGTTCTATTGCTTTTGCAGACAAATTCTGTCTTTCATGAAGCAGCCTGTCTCTTCAGTATGGGACAAGTAGGACAATTCTCTCCAAATCCATCCTCTCTAAAATTATAGACATCCTCTTCCCTGAGGATTATTATAAGTAATAATGATGGGTGCCTGTGCTTTGATGTGCCTATCTAGGTGTCCCCAGTCAAAACACTTTAGAAATATTACCTCTTCTAGACCTTGTAACAGCCCAAGGAAGAATGTACTATTATTCATATTTTGGAGAGGAAGACAAAAAGGGCAGTTGAGCTTAACTATCTCACCATAGTCCTATGACTAGTAAGAGGTAAAGTCACAATTTAACTCTAGGATGACAGATCCAGAGTGTGGGTTTTTCACTGGTACAGAATGCTACAAATTTTTACATCTCATGCATTAGCAATAGGCAGTTACCTTATTTTTTGGTTAATAGGATTTAACAGCTTTACTGAAATATATGTGTAACATCATTTACTAACTTAAGGTGTAAAATATATTTATGTATTATATATATTTTAAATTTCAAGAAATATACATGAGATAGCTTATTTTAAACATTCTCAAGTGTACAATTTAGTGGCATTTAGAAAATCTGCTAAGTTTCACAACCATCACCATTATCTGTTTTCAGCCATTTTCTTTACAACAAATAGAAACTATTCAACCTTTAAAAATAATTCCCTGCTGCACGGTGGCTCATGCCTTTAATCCTAGCTACTCAGGAGGCTGAGATCTGAGGATCGAGATTCAAAGCCACCCTGGGACTTTTATCTCCAATTGACCTGTAGAAAACAGGGAAGGGCCGTAACCTTGAGCTGAAAAGCTCAGAGACATCTGATGACAGTTCAAGCCCCATGACCTACAAAATAAGTAAGTAAATAAATAATTCCCTATTTCTCTCTTACTCCAAGCTCCTAGAAACCTACTGTCTACTTTCTATGTTTATGAATTTGCTTATTCTGGGTACTACATATAAGATAGAAATTTTCTTTCAGTGTCTTGCTCATTTGCTTATTGTAATGTTTTTAAGATTAAGCCAAGTTTTGTCATGTATCAGAATTTTATCAAGTTTCGAGGCTGAATAAAAATTCATTGAGTATATTATCTTTATACATTTCTCTGTTGATAGGCACATGGGTGGTTTCTACTGTGAGATTATGATAAATAATGATGCAGAACTCATACACAAGTATCTGTGTGGGCCCTGTTATTAATGTCTTTGGATATATATCTAGGAGTAGAAAGCTGGGTTATCTGGTAGTTGTATCTTTAATTGTTCCCCCCCCAATGGAATTGTCAACTTATTTTCTACAATGACAACTATCAATTTTCCCTACAGCAATATATGAGGGTACTGATTGTCTACCTTTGTTAAAAGATGTTAGTGTTTTGATTATAGCCATACAAATGGATGTGTGGTATATTGTGGTGGTTTTTATTTGCCTAAAGATTAAGGAAATAAAAATATGGTACATTTTTTTCATGTGTTTCTGGGTTATTTGTATATCTTCATTTGATCCCCATTTCAGACAGGTAGAGTTGTGAATATTTATAACTTATTCATATATAACAGTAAATATTTCCCCTCTTTATCAGTTCTCTTTTCATTTTCAGTGATGTTTAATTTATCTGAGACTTTAATTTTCCATATGGTTTTTGGTGTCATATCTAACACTTCATTGCTGATTATGTTTTCACTTAAGAGTTTTGTAGTTTAAGTTTCTGTAATTAGATTGTTTACAGTTTGCCTGTTTGTTTTATCAATACTAGGGCTTGAACTGAGGGCCTCATGCTTGATAAATAGATGCTCTACCACTTGAGCCATCCCTCTAGTCTGGCCTTTTGCTGATTAATTGGAGTTGGAATATCCTAGAATATTTTTCCTGGTCTAGCTTTGTGCCACTGGAGTCTGGGTGGGATAGAATGTTTTCAAAGAAGTATCATGGCATGAGATTTTCTATGAAGATCACTTCCCTTTATTTATTGGCACAGTGTAGTAAAATACAATGGTTTATCAAATACTGTGACATTGTAATCTGGAAATTAACTAAGGAGATTGTCAAGAATTTTCTTTTTCCTATATACTACAGAAATTTGGTTTATCAGATAAAATATAGAACTTTCATTTAAAGTTTTATTTTTTTAGAGAAATAGAAATAAGACTTGTTAGAAAAAAGAAACACTTATTCATTAAATTTAACTTGTAATATTAAACTAGTAATTAAAAATTGTGGCCTTCAATTTCACATTTATTTTTTATATTTGTAAGCAACAGAAGAAATTAAGTAGTATTTCCAGGATGTGTAACTTAATATATTAACAGATAGTTACAGCTCTCTTGTAAATTTAACACTTTTTTCATACCAACTATTTACTTTTTAAACTTTCGTCACTTATAAGTGTTCTGTTTATTTAGTTGGCTTGTACTTTTAATAGAAATTTAATCTTTCATTTAAGAGAAGGCTTAAAACTATTTAACTATAATAGTATAGTTCAGTTGTAGTACTAGAATTCAAATTAATAACAATCTGAGTTTGAAGTCAGAAACACTTTAAATGATTTAAGATTGGGGATTTCTTTTATTTATTTATTTATTTTTACCAGGAGAGGAAATAAACTGAAATTGTAGTTGTGCTAATTTAAACACAACTGTTTGGTGTACAACTGCAAGAGGAAAGATTTTTTATGTCCCCTGGTATGGATATTTACTGGAGAGAAGTGTGCTGCCAGTCACATTCCACTGTAGTTGATTTTTAAATATGCAACTAAACAGGAAATGTCATGAGTGGTGTGACCATCTGTCGAGTGTAAATAGAGCCTGAGCAAGTGAATGTACAATGCACAAAACGAACAAGTGCCACTGAGTAGCATCTAATAGATTCAAAACTCAAGAAGCTCCAAGCTGGAGTAAAATGTTTATTTTACCGACTTAATTTTTGCACGGGTGAGTTTATTGTAGCTTGTCACAACTGTGGTAATTCTTAAGTGAGTTTAAATAACTTTTCATTTCAATTGCAAAGCTTTCACATGATATACTCTGTAGGGTATTCAGAAATCTTTAGGAATTGTTTTTGATTTTTTTGGGAATTCTTTTCTAGCCAAAGAACCTGTTTTCACATAATTATAAATCAGAAATTGGGATAAGATCAAGGATAGATCACAAAGGGATGCTTTCTTTGTATAATACCATCCCTATGCCCTGTTCAAAAATGTCAAACCAAAATCAGATTGTTGACTCATACTGAGGGATTTATAGAAGCTATCAAACTGGTGGCAAGTTCCAGTACAAACTTTTCATTGTAGATGCTTGCATTTAAGAATATCATCACCAATTGATAGAGAAAAATGTTCTCTCTCAAAGTAAAGTGAATTGTGTATGTGTGTGTGTGTATGTGTGTGTGTATGTGTGTGTGTGTGTGTATGTATGTATGTATGTATGACAGAAATGTAGAGAGAGTAATCATTAAAATAAATCTTTAGGAGTAAAATGATACATCTATCATTTCAGTTATATATGTTATATACATTTTTATTGAAAGGTAGATTGCTACACCTTTATCAAATTATAGTTTTATTATTCCATTGCTGTTTACATTAACTTCCATTAACTCAGTTGTGATTCACAGTTTAAAATGAGCCACAAAAATTACTTTCACAATTTTAAAATAAGTATCAACAGTGGGCTATCCTGTTCCTTTAATGGAAGGGTTTAATCCTTAGTAATGCAACTCTTTAAAGTTAACATATCCAAGATAGCATTTTTACTTGAAGAAAGTAAACATAAAAGAACTTTAAAGTTTTTAGTATCTGTTTCCTTTACTGATTCTAATGGACTTTCAAAACAATCAAGGATAGTGGGTGGCCTCTTACTCTAAGAAGCCAATTTTTAAGTAAATGCGTTTCTAAAATATACCCCTTTACCTGGCAAAAATTTGCTTTCTTTGATAATGACATTTGATAAATCAGCTTACTGAAATATTAAACCGTGACTTATTCCTTTTCAGAGTTAAATTTGAAATTCTTATGCTTTACAAATTTCAATGTCTTAAGAATACAGACATATAGGCTGGGAGTGGTAGAGGCTTGCCTAGCATGCACAAAGACCTGGATTCCATTCCTCAGTACCGCATACATAGAAAAATCTAGAAGTGGTGCTACTGTGATTCAAATGGTAGAGCTCTGGCCTTGAGAAAGCCCAGAGTTCAAGCTCCAGGACTGGTAAAAAAAATTAAAAAAAAAGAATACAGATACATGAATTTATGCTCAAATATATAACTACACAAAAGATTTTCATGATATGTGGAGTTTGTACCTATTATTATGACTTGATTTTTATTATTAACATTGAAAGAGCATATACTAGTCATTTTTTACTTTAATATTTATTGAAAGCATGCATTATTGAAAACTTACAGGGTATACAGTAGTATTGCATAAAACCTATTCTTTGGTATTCAACTTCCTAAGGTTTTATCATGCTTGTGAAAGCTTTATTTCTATTGATAACTGCCATATTCTTTCCCCCAATTTTTCTTTCTTTTCTCTAATGACTTTTTACTAGTCTTCTTTGTCTGAAATGCAGAATAGGCCAAAATTAGATACAGGTTTGTCACAACCTGATACTCCTGCATAACATTACTAGCACTAGAGCAAAATAGAGTGAGGATTGAAACCAGGAAAGTTCTAGTGACATTAGAATAAAAATTATCCTTTAGGGAAATGAATCAACTGCAGATGAACTCTGGTAAGGAAGATGAAAGACAAATACTTGTAAACTGATTTAAATGCTTGGTCTCTAAGATTCTTTTGCTAATAGTGACTGGAGAAGACAAATCATGAGAAGCTATGAGAATTCTTCCAGTAAACTTTTGTAGCTTGTCCTTTTGTTTAAGGCTTCATCGTCCATCATCCTCTTTCCTGGAGACCTCTTTCATTGCCTTTCAGCACCACTTTCCGCGTTGTGAATTTTCTAAGTATGCTAAGTACTAGGGGGACAATATAGCTGGATAGAACTTGCTGGGACATGGTAAATAGCTACCAAACTAAAGTTGCTATGTGTGTGGGAGGGGTTGGGAGGATGTTGAGGCTTGAACTTGCACTCCAGCATCTCGCTGGTTATTTGGGAAAAGAGTTCTGCAAACTTTTCTTTGGACTTCAAACTTGGATGCCCCAGGTCTCATTGCTGTACATTGACTGCAGGTAATTTGTCTGTCAATCATGTAGTTCTTAATTGTTCTTTTCTCTTGTGTGTGTGTGTGGTTTTGTGTGTGTGTGTGTGTGTGTGTGTGTGTGTGTGTGTGTGTGTGTGTGTGTGTGCGGGCGGGCGTGTGTGTTTTGGTCCTAGGGCTTGAACTAGGCCTGGGTGTTTGTCCCTGAGCTCTTCAGCTCAAAGCTACTGCCCTACCCCTTGAGCCACAGTGCCACTTCCGGTTTTCTGGTGGTTAGTTTTCCATGTCTCATGGACTTTACTGCTGGCTTTGAACCACAATCCTTAGATATCAGCCTCCTGAGTAGCTAGGATTACAGGTGTGACCCACTGTACTTGGCTAGATCTATTTCCTTTTTAATAATTAACCTCTGTCTACTACTTTCTGGTTTAAAGCTATTTGTGGTCTTTGTGCTGTTCTTCCACTGCTCCCGACTCCTTCTGATTTGCTATTCCTACCTAACAAGACATTGAGAAAGCAATCATCATGGATTCAGTGAATTAGTACTAGCAAGAGTGTATGTGCAGGGGTTATTTGAACTATCTTTTGGTTTATCACCAGGATTCTGAATAGTTAAAATCGCCAAAATGTAGCCTTTGCACCTCATGCTCTGGATTTATGAGTCATTAGGCTATAAATGCCAGAATCTTGAGAAACTTATAGAGAAATCTAAGCTGTCAAAACAACAATGTGCTTTGAGAAGCTCTTAGTTTATTTGGTACATTGTTGCTGGTAATTTTCTTAGGGGTTAAAGCAGAAGGTTAGAAATGTGCAAAGATTTTCAGAGTTCCCTATTTCTTTCATATTTAAGATTCTGCAACAAACCTCATTTTGAAGTAATTTCATTTAACCACAGATTAGGGGGTTTTGGTCATTTCTCTTTTTAATTGAGGTACAACTTGATAACCTCTAGTTAAACACTTTAAAGTAGACATTGACTAGCATTTAGTATATTCATTATGTTGTATCACTCTTATCTCTAATTTCAAAACTCTTTATCACCAAGAAAATATTCTGTTCTTGTTGAAATATTCTAAACCTCTTTCTCTGACCCAAAGTAATGAGTAATCTGCTTTCTGTGTCTCTATTTGTATGGTTCAAGAAATAGCAAAACTAGCAAGTCAGAAGCTAAGCAAGAGCTAGGCCTTTAGTTCAAAGCATAGTACTGAAAACAAAACAGAATAAAATAACAACAAAACCCCTGGAACTGAGCATATTAAATGTGAATTAATGCACCTTCTATCTGGCAAATATCATGTAACCCTTTTACTAATTACAATAAAAAAATTAAAAAAAAACTAAAAAAATAAATAAATTCAAAGCACAATATTAGAAATAAATATTAAATAAATTCAAAGCACAATAGTATAAATAAATTCTCCAAACAGGAATTGAGTGTACATTCCTGTTTCTTTGTAAGCTTTGCCATTGTTTTTTGTTAGTGTTGCAACCAAAGCACTTGAATATCATCATATTGGAAATAAGCTTCTCCCCTTCTCTAAAATTACTGATTTGTTACCTGATCAAAGGTACATTCTTTAGTCTTCTTTCTCATCTTCTCTGTTAACACAGAACCTTGAACCTCAGATCTCAGCCTCCTGAGTAGCTAGGATTACAGGCATGAGCCACTGTGCCCGGCTTCATATGTGTGTGTTTATATCATGAACACACCACATACACACAAACACACATACGAGTACATGTACACAATGTTCATGAATACACCATTTTCTCCCTGACAGTTCTGCAGTAGTTTGGAGGTGGCAGGGGGATAATGTTTCCTCATCTGTTACCTGTGACAATACTTAAATCTCCGCTTTTCTTTGGTGCCTTTTAAACTTTAAGTATTTCTTCTGTAATTGGATTTTATGAAGTAATTTCAAATCAGTCAGGGCTTAGAATCATTAGTAGATGTGAGTTAAAAGATAAGCAATGTTTATAAAGTTAAAACAATATTATCACTGACTCTTTTCATGATACTAACTGAATTCATTCTTCATGAATGATATAAATTAAATGGTATTGGACATTTTCTGACATGGGAGTTCATTTTCAGATTTGAAAATTGAACTTGGATGGTGAGCTTTCAGAAAGGAAGTGGGGAAAATGTACTTGGTGTACAAGGGATGATTTCCCTTGAATGATTACATGATTTCTTGAGAACGTCAGAGCCTGTGGATTTCTTGAGTTTGCATTATTCATAGTAAGCATGAGAGTACTGCTATCCTTATTTTCTTAAATAATTATTTTCCTCATTGAATAACATGAAGAAAGACTTAACAAATACTTTTCTAATAAATGTCATGCACCCAGGAAGAATGAGCTATTTAAGTGAATCCTAAATTTACTTTATTTTGCTTCTATATAATACACTTGAAAACATGTAAGCTTAGCAATGATTAATACTCATTAAAACCTAATTCTTTATTATGATTTTGAAAAGCCACTGAAAGGCTTTGGAGACACAGAAGGCATACAGTAACTATTTCATGATGAAGAAAACAAAGACATTTTTACTTATCCAAAAAGGCTATTGTTTTGCAAAATTACAGTGAGATCAAGTAAAATCTTTTGAGGAAATTATTTCTTTATATAAACTAGAGTATAATGACTTTAGAGTTGTAAAAATAACATTTTTGGTAGTAAAGACTAACTCTGGTTGGAACAAAAGATAGATAGGAATATCTATATTAAAATCAAATTTCAGTCTATAGTTTTTAAACTATAACCCCCTTTCACATGAACTGTTATGAAATTTTCTGCCTTGAGAATATGACTTTTATTCTTTTAGTCAGTAAAATAAACCTCTATTATGTTTTTCTTCTTTCAATTTTATTGCCATTCTATTCACAAACCAAATGAATTTTCACATGAAATTACGAATGGAAATCTAAGTATATTCCCTTCAGCTAGGTAATTGGAATCTATCTATCTGTCTAGCTATATCCTATCTTCTATAAATATATACACACATCTGTTAGGTGAGCAAAAATTGTGCCATACAAATAATCCTATCTAAATTCATCCATTTTCCTTTCCTTCTTTTCACCCTCCCACATTTTCTTTCTTCCATCTTTTCTCCTCACCTTCCCTTTCTTTCTCCTCCATTTCTCCCTTCTTTCATTACTCCCTCTCTCCCTCTCTTCCGTCTTCTCTTCTTACCTTCCTCTTTCCCTGTCCTTCCTTTGTCTTTTCCTTCCTTCCTTATTAAGAAGTATGGCAGCATAATTTGAATATGTGAATATATCCACTTAGAATATTATCTGAAACATTATATAATTTCAGAAGATTATTTTAACTTAAGTATATAGATCTGTAAACTAAATTCTTTTGGGAGAGATTTTTAATAACAGCAGCTTTTTATCACTTAGGATTTTTTTAGGAATTTACTTTCTATTTTATTTTATTGTTGAGATAATGTATAGAGGGGTTACAGTTACATTTGTTAGGTAATGGATGCATTACTTTTCAAACCTTGTTACCCCTTCTCATGTTTTTGTTCCCCTTTCCTTCCCCTACCCCTCCAATCATCTTGTTTTCCTCCTTCCCTTCCCTATTTCAAATAAACAAATAAGCATATACAATGTAGCAGATAACAAAGTCAGATACAGTAACCATATGAAATTAACCTTAAGGGGGAAAATGTACATTAAAAATAACAATCACATTACTTTTACATATAGTATATTTCTGGATGTCTAAAATATTTTGTGGCTTAAATTCAGAACAAGATGAATCTTCATTCTGTCACCAAGGCTTTAGTAATGGCTTAACAAAAATCCTTTTATTAAGACTACCTTTCAAATCATGTGTGTGTGTGTGTGTGTGTGTGTGTGTGTGTGTGTGTGTGTGTGTGTGTGTGTGTGTGTGTGTGTGTGGTTCCTGAGGCTTGAACTCATCTGGATGTAATCCCAGAGCTTTTGTGCTTCTTGAGTCACAGATCTCCTTCTGGTTCTTTGGGTAGTTAATTGGAGACAAGTCTCCTGTACTTTCCTTTCTAGGCTGGCATTGAACTGTGATCCACAGAGCTATCTCTTGAGCAACTAAGATTATAGACATGCTTTTGTTGTTGTCGCCAGTTCTGGGGCTTGAACTCAGCTGCTGGGCACTGTCCCTGAGCACCTTTTGCTCAAGGCTAGCACTCTACCAGTTGAGCCACAGTGCCATTTCCAGACTTTTCTGTTTATGTGGTACTAAGGAACTGAACCCAGGGCTTCGTGCATGTTATGTAAGCCTTCTGTCACTATGTTACATTCCCAGCCCCTCAAATAATTTTTTCAGAAAATAACACAAGGCTACTTATATAAACTACAGTTTTGTCATACACTGAAGTTGGATGATCATGTTGATAATGGTGGTTAAAAAAAAAGCTCAGGCATCTCAAATACAACGTGTTTATAATTGGGGAAGATTAGCACTTTAAAATGTATGAACTTTCGTTCGCTTGTTTGTTTATTTATTTATATTTATTGGTACTACTAGGATTAGAACTCAGGGACTCATATTTTATGGATAGGTGTCCTACTGTTGAGCCATATCTCTATTGATACCTTTTGTTGATTATTTATTTACTTTATTCTTCTTTACTTATTAGTATAGGTTCTGGTGGAGCTTGGGTCTTGTCCCTTTTCCCTAAGCTTTTTTGTTGAAAATTAGTGCTCTACTACTTGAGCCACAGCTCAGTTTCCGACTTTTGGGATTTAATTGAAAGTTAAAGTCTCAAAGAGTGTCCTGCCCAGGCAATGTTTGAACTATGATGCTTAGATCTCAGCCTCCTGAGTAGATAGGATTATAGGCATGAGCTAGTGGTTTCTAGCTTACTTGTCACTCTTGGAAGTTGATGGTGGCACTCTAAATTGTACTTTTCATTGTGCTTGTCAATATGGCTATTGAATATTGAGGTATGGCCAGGTCAAATGTATAATACATATCCAACATATACTATATTTTAGAATCCATCAAAATTCTTTTTTTTTTTTTTTGCCAGTCCTGGACTTGAGCTCAGGGACTGAGTACTGTCCTTGGACTTTCTCAAGGCTAGAGCTCTACCACTTGAGCCTCAGCACCACTTCTGGCATTTTTCTATGTATGTGCTACTGAGGAATCGAACCCCGGTCTTCGTGCATGCTAGGCAAAGCACTCTACCACTAGGCCAAACTCTGGCCCAAGAATCCATCAAAATTCTAAAGACAGCAAGGAAAATATATGAACCATTTCATTAAAATAATACTGATTTTGTATTAAATGGCAATGTTTTGAAGATGTTGGTTTTAATAAAAATTTAAAATCCATTTTAAGTACTTTTTGCTTTTCAAAAATATGGATAGTAAAAATTTATAAATCCACATGTGGCTATATTTTTGGCTTGTAACATATTTATTTTGGATATCATTGGTCTAGTCACTCTCTTGGTTCTTATGCTGCAGTTTTCTCACTGTATGTTAAGGAATCAGACTAATATGAAAAGCTTTTCCTCACTTCCGATTCTGTGCTTTAGATAGGTTGTTGTTTTTGTTCTCAAAATATTTATATTTCTTACAGCTATGTTTTACTTTGAACAACACCTGCAATAAAGCATGTCAGCATGGTGCTTTGCCAAGCATTTGGGAAGATTTGCTATCTAATGTATCAGTTTCTCCCACTTGACATTTATTCTGACACAGATAAACTAATTTTTACTTAATGATTTTCATACATTCTTTGAGATGTTTGATATCAGATATTCTTCCTGGTCTTAAAGTAAAGGTATCTGTTGAACACCAAGGAGCTCACTTTACAGCTAGTACTCATTTTTCCTGGTATATCCAGAAACTATGGAAATCAAATTTTGCACTATTGTATCTTCATACTTATCTCTTATACTTAGCCATTTTTAAAATATTCAGAAAATAATTAATCAATGAATGATAGGACTTTATCTGAAATCTTTCTCTCTTTTTTGTGATATAGATATGGGAAATGCTCTTTATTTGGCAGAGAAAATGTTCTAATATAAAACTGTGTTAATGATTTATTAAAATACATAATTATTTTGAGATGTTTAAAAATAAATTCATTCTTAGGGTTAACTCATTTTTTATATTTTAGAATGCTACAGATTCTTCAAAAGTAGATTTAATCACCTATGTACCAATTTATACATCTTGGTACAGAAGCGATTTTGGAAAAAATATGATTTCAGGAACCTAATATTACAGGTTTATGTTATAGTATATATATAATTTATTAACCACTATCATTCATGAAGTGAATGATTTCAAGGAAATCTCTAAGATGGAATTTCTATTCTTACGTGTTTCTCAAGAGAGTTACAGGCCTAAAAAAACAATGTATAAGAGTTATATAAATGTAAAATATTTAAAGTGGAGTTAGGATTTAGTCTTGAACATACTGAGTGTTTTACCCTGCTCTTCTATATACCAGATCACAAGGAATTTATAAACTTGTTTGTCAGCACTAGACTTCTTGGTCTGAATTCATCTACCTTTAGCCCTTTCTTGCCCATTTTGACTGTCTATTCCTAGCTCTCATCTTTTCCAGTTTTCTAATCACTTAGCTCCCACTCAGATTTTCTACTTTGAATATTTTCTTTGTCCTGTCATCCATGCTTATAGTACATATTTGGTTTGTTTGTCTCTAGTCTCATACAGCAAAGTGTTGCATCAAAATATTTTCCTAGGTAACTTGAGCCTTGTGTTATTCACACTAAATTTTAGTACTCATGTATTTCCAGGATACTCAAGTATCCTAGAATTGGAGCTCACTGGAGGTTAAATAAAATCCTGATATATGTGTTCATTTTCTAAAGAGTAAGGGTTTTAGAGTAAAGAAAGTAGAGAGCTACAGGGAAAAAGTTGAAGGATTGTCGAGTTTGAAATCTTGTTAAATAAGACCTGATAAAAACCAAGACATGGGTCTGAAATACAAAACATGTGAAACATTTAGAATTTACAAATGTGTTTGCATATGAATATGGTTAATGCAGCTATGTCATACATGCATTTATGTATATATTTTAGTAATTGAGAAAAAACAAACACAGATGAATGTTAAAAGTCCTGGGGCCGGGAGTTTGGCCTAGTGGTAGAGTGCTTGCCTAGCATGCATGAAGACCCAGGTTCAATTCCTTGGTACCACACATACATTGAAAAAAGCTGGAAATGGCTTAAGTGGTAGAGCTCTCGCCTTGAGAAAAATCCAAGGACAGTGCTCAGGCCCTGAGTGCAAGTCCGGGGACTGGCAAAATAAAAGTCCTAACATAGTATGAAGTAAGTCTGGAATGACTGGATCTAGCACCATTTAATTTTACATGCTTCCTTTCATCTTCTCCTTTTCAGTCATGCCAGTGTCATAATTAAACATATGCTCTAATTCCTTAGGAGAGAACTAGAGATTTCCTCTCTTTTCACATTTTCTTATCTGCTTTCTTCTATTTGTAACTGCTTTCTCCTTATAGCTACAAGTCTTGTAATCTTTAAATTTCAGATTAGCTTAGGCAAATCTTGATTTTCTCCTTCCTTTCTTATCTCACTTCCTCTCTCCCACCAACAAATTTTGAAGATCTTATATGACTTTTATTAGAATTGGGCAATATATTGGTTTTATAAAACAACATGTATAGATATGTACACACATACATATATCTCCTACATATCTCCATCTCATATAGACCTCATATATATGTGTTTATACCCCCATATATATACATATATACACACATATATACATATATGGGCCACATTATCTACATATCTATCTATTTATTTATCTATCTATCAATCTATCTATCTATCTATCTATCTATCTATATCACCTGTATATAACCAAAAAAGGTCAAGGTGACTTTATATATCATATCAGCTAAAATTGGTTTCGTGGATGTAGAGATTTGCATGATTGACTTTATCTTGATTTGTTCAGTTGAACCTAGCATAGGACTCCACAAATCAATGGCTTCCCACACATTTAACTTGACAGTTACATTTTTCTTTGTCCTTCATGCATTGTAATTCTTGTTGTCTGGCAGACATTTTGAAGTTGACCATGATGAGTACAGAATGTAACTCCATCATTATGAAAGTCAATATCTTGACTTTAGGTATGGAAGTTTCTGGAAAATGGTCTTACTCATAAAAGCAATTTTTGTTAGACAATACTGGAGCACCCTTTACTCTAGATTTAATTTCTCTTATAACTTAGTTTAATAATTTGGAATAGTCTCCCCAATGTCCAATAAATTAAAAGTTTTTGCTTTCAATTCTGATTAATTGGAACATTAGCTTTTTGCCAGAAATTATTCCCCTCCAGTGATCTCATCAAATGTCTGTACTGAACCCTACTCAGCTAAAAATGTAAGAGACATTGTAGAGCTTGTAACTCCTCTTTCTGGTTTCCTTTCTACTCATATTCTCTGCTTTGCCACATGGAAAACCTTTTCATGAACTAAGTTGGGCCTGTCCTAGGCTTCCCCTTCATTTGTTTTCTTTTCTCAGGGATCCCTATTGAGTATCACTTGGTATTCTGTGTTTAAAAAAGTATTTTAGTTAATATTTTAGCTCTCTCAATCCAGAGGGCATATATGATCCCAGTTATTTTATGTCATTCAGATGTGGATATGATTTTCCTATGATTATACTTTTTGCTTTTGCCCTACTTTATAGCCCTAAAATCGTCAGTTTGCATTTTTCACATCCATAATTAAAAAATACAGTCACACCAAAATTATCTTTTGTAGTAAAATTAATTGGAATTTTAAGATCCAAGTGTCATGTTTATGTCTTCTTGAGTATAGTCTGCCTTTTTTAAACATCTAATCAGAGTGTGTATCTGGTTTGATTCAATACAAATAAAACTGGTAGCATGCTCCCTCCTGCCTTTGTATACCTCCCCCTATCAATATTGATGGGCTGTTGGTGTGAAAAAGCTTCTCACAGTTGTTTTATTGATTCACAAGTCTATTTGTTGGTTTTATTTTTTCCATTACTTTCCTCTACTCTCATATATTTCAGTTCCATTTTGGTTATGTGTTAGATTATGACTCTGTTCTGTCTTGGATTTGCTTCCTCTTCTGCTGCACTGTGATTCTGATTTTGTATAGAGAGGGTGTATTGATACTGTTGCTTCCTGTTTTGCATCCTCAAACTGAAGTGCCATCTACCAGTTGTTACCTTCTCTAAACAGGCGTCTTGCCAAAACCCCCTGAGCTTCTCCATCATAATACAAGTCATTGCACCAGATAGATTTATAGTTAGTTTATAGTTATACTTTAAGCATGTGAGCATGTGCTTGCAACTCCTGTGTGTTTTGTGCTCATTTTCTTTTTTTGCTTTACTTGCTGGCTAGAATTAAACGCTATCAACTCTGAAAGGCAATGACACTTTCATGTAAAGTATGGCTTTCTAAAATGGTTAAGTTCTGCTGGTAACTTTCTGAAGTTTTGAAAATATGACACAAAAAGTATTTTGGAATAAAATGTACCAAAAATTGATTTTATTCAAGTTCCAGTACCGACAAAAAAAAGAAAGAAAATGGAGTTTATTCTGTTCATTTGCTATTCATGTTTAATTCTTGCCTTCTCTTTGTAAGCATCATCAGGGAAGAGAGAGAGAGGGAAAGAAAGATATTGGGAGAGACAGAGTGCGCAAAAGTTAAGTCATAGAAATGTTTTAATAGTTCAGATTCCCTTAGGTATAACTGAGTGAAATAAGAGTCTTGAGATAGTGCTCTAGTAAAAATGAATCATGATGCCCTTTTCCTTAATGTCCCTTTCCAGTTTCCTAATATGATCTCATCTAACCATTAACTATAAACAGGAAAACAAAAAAAATTCAGGGGAAGAACAGTTCTAGACTTTTGTGGAATTCAGTTTGATCATATTGTTAGATTAAGTTCTATGAATGTTGAATTTTAGTTCTACAAATCAAAACCAGAATCAGTGTGTTATGTTGCTTGTAAAATTAATACTTTTTGTTTTTTGGTTGGTCATGGTGTTTGGACTCTGGGCCTGGGCACTGTCCCTAAGCTCTTCAGTTCAAGGCTACTGCCCTATCCCAGGGCTTGGGTATCACATTTTTAATTGAACATAAAAGTACCTTTTTTTAAATAAAGTATTACTCCTCTGGTACCAAATCCCAAAGTTGTCTAAAATGCCACAATATGAAGATTTAAAATACTTATATGTAGGCAATATATCTTCCTCAGTTGACTGACAATATATTTCTATCTAGAGGAAGACACAACCAAGCATGCCTTACTGTTTTACCATTTAAGAATAGTGGTGTAACAAATAGTTATCATCAAAATCCATAAAACACACATATAAATCGGGCACAAAAACTATAGGTATTATAAAAATACCAATACAGAATGAAAACCTAAATGTTCCATGCAATGAAAAAATAGGGAAATAGAAAATAAAAAGTTACAAAAAGAAATTAAACTAGACACAAGTAATATAAGCATTGCACCTATAAACAAGACCAAGAATGAGTACCTCTAATGGGTGAACTGGGAAGTGTAGATTTGAAGAAATTATCAGTAATACAAGACAGAAAGATGAGGAAATGTAACAGAAGACAAGGATCAAGGTAGGGCCAATTCACAATGGAGTTCTAATCACAGTTCAAGGGTAAGATAATAAATTAGGATAAACGCAGTTTTTTAAAAAAGCAATGTCTAAGACTTTCCAGATGAAATTAGGAAAATAGATATATACAAATCAAAAGAAATCAAAAGAAATAGAAATCCAGAACTACCCTAGTAGGACTGTTCCAAAGATAGAGATTTTTTTAAGTAATAGAAGAAAAAGACAGAATACTCCAAAAGAATTAGAGTGACAGCTGGCTTCACAATATTCATAACAGAACAGAAGCCAGCCTGCTTGTTAAATAATTTTGTTTTTAGACTGTAACAAAGTGAAATATAACAAGAATAATGTGAATTCAAGAGATCTTCAGGGAAGAAAAAGAATCATAAAGACAAGACATTAGAAAGTGTGTGTGTGTGTGTGTGTGTGTGTGTGTGTGTGTGTGTGTGTGTGTGTGTGTTAGTCTTGAGGCTTGAAAGCAGGCCTGAGTGCTGCCCCTGAGCTTTTTTGCTTAAGGCTAGCACTGTACCACTCGAGCCACAGTTCCATTTCTTACTCCCCCCACCTCTTTTGGTTAATTGGAGATTATGCAACTGCTCTACCACTTGAAACTTGCCCCTAGAACTTTGATTTTTGAGTTATGGAGATAGGATTTCCCTGACTTTGCCCAGGTTTCAAATCCAGATCCAGCCGTATGCATCATTGTATGGGAGAACCATAGATATTATTTTATTTATTTTTTGTTGGTTGTGGGACTTGAACTTGGGCCTGGGGTTGTTCCTGAGCTCTTCAGCTCAAGGCTATTGCCCTACCCCTTGAGCCACAGCACCACTTCCGGTTTTTTGGTGGTTAATTGAAGATAACAGTCTCACGGACTTTAGTGCCTGGGCTGGCTTTGAACCTCAGTCCTCAGATCTCAGCCTCCTGAGTAGCTAGGACTACAGGTGTGAGCCACTGCACCCCACTGAACCTTGGGTATTAAGTTAATCATGTAGACTACATTGAAATAGCAAAATGGATAAATTCCCAATGTAATTAAAATATAGTTTGGAGAAAACTGAAGTAAATGAAAAAGAAAAATTTCTTCAGACATTTTTCACTTTATTTTTAAGTTAGCATACATTTGTTGTGGGTTTTTCCACTGTGATATTTCCATGTATGCACACAGTACACTTGGAAAAAATTTAACCCCTCTAACATATTTCCATTCTTTCTTCCTTCCACCTTCTTTATTCAAACAGCATTTTGTGAGTTTCATTGTGTTGCCACTGTGTGTGTGTGTGTATGTGTGTGTGTGTAATGTTCATTTGTCATTGTAAAGCTAAACAACAATAAGAAAAAAAATAAGACCACATCAACCTATAAATGCAATATGGGAAATAAATACAAATATTTACCAGTAAGTTAGTAAAGCCAAACAGAGAAACCCACTAAAAAGTCCTCATAAAATTATAAAAATATAAATATGTTCAAAAAATTAAAAATTTTTAATGTTAAAAATAGGAAAAAGGTCCTGGAGCATGGTCTAGGGGTAGAGTTCTTGCAAAGCATGCATGAAGTACTGGGTTTGATTCCTCGGTACCACATACACAGAAAAAGCGGTGTGGTGGCTCAAGTGTACAATGCTAATCTTGAGCACAGGGAAGCTAAGGGACAGTGCCCAGGCCCTGAGTTCAAATACCAGGACTGGCAAATAAAGTGTGTGTGTGGGAATATATACAAGGAAAGTCTCAACTAAGTAAATGTGATATCGCTATGATTGTGTCAGAAAATATATTTTAAAGCCAGAATGTTATTAGAGTTAAAGACTTATAACTTAACTTTCATTGAATATAAACTTCAAATACCAACCATATTGAGATTTTAAAATGCATTTCTAACAGGAAATCATAAGCTAAAATAAGTTTAGAATATAGAAGATGTGAAAGCATAAAAGGGGTATTAGTTAACATTTGAAATAACTTGACAATAGGGGTGATTATTTAATGAGATGACTTTAATCGGGAGACCTTTCTCAGCTACTGCAAAGCTTTAAATATCTTTATGTCTCATTATGATGGAAGCATTTGTTAATTGATTTTCTAAAGTTTCTTTCTTTAGTCAAATAGTTCCAAAATATGTGGATTAGGGAGGTATCTCTGCTTTTCAAAAGAAGAGAGTTTAAGAATCTAAGATGTCCTACTATTAGATGAGGTTATTATTACAGTACTTTATCCTTTCTGTGTTCAGCCATGTTGCTAATTTGGAGCAGAATCTGCTTCAATTGAGTATTTCAGGCAAGATTCTTCCAGAGCATTTAAACAGGCAGAAAAATAAAGGACAAGGGCTTTATCCTTTTTTTTGTTGTTGTTGGTCATGGGCTTGAACTCTGGGCCTGGGCGCTGTCCCAGAGCTCTTCAGCTCAAGGCTGCTGCCCTCTCTCTTGAACAACAGTGCTACTTCCTGTTTTCTATTGGTTAATTTGAGATATGAGTCTCAAGGACTTTAGTGTCTGGGTTGGCTTTGAACCGTGATCCTCAGATCTCAGCCTCCTGAAAAGCTAGAATTATAGCTGTGAGCCACAGCCTCTGGCTCATCTATATATTTTTAATTAAAATATTTTATTAATGCTGATATTTTATATCACATTTCAAATGTCAAGTTTAACAAACAAGTATTCAAGAATGGAATCTCTATATGCAATTACTGGCCATATATTTTAGAACATAATAAAAATTAAGCTGAGAGTTTGTATGTCATAGATACACATTGATCTATATATCATGTGTATAGAATATATATCCCATCACAGATTTATATGTCTATATAGTTATATCTCCAAGTTCATGTCAATGACCTTGAGTCCCAGAGGATTGAGCCATGCTCTTGTACTGTTTGCATCTAATATCCACATATCAAGGAGACCATGCTCCTTGTTCCTTTGTTCTTGGCTTAGCTCATTTAACATGATTTGCTATAGTTCCATCCACTTCCCAGCAAATGCCATTATTTTATCTTGTCTGTTGGCTATGTAGAAATTCATTGTATATATATACCACATTATATGTCTCCGTTAGGGCATTTGGGTTGTTTCCATCGCCTGGGTATTGTGAATTGTGCAGCGATGAACATGGCTGTGCAGGTGTCCTTATCATATCCTGGGTTATGATGCACAGGGTAGACGCCTAGGAGTGGTATGGTTGTGTCATAGGGAAGGTCTATTTTTAGTTTTTTTTGAGGAACCTCCAAATTCTGGCTCATCTATCTTTTATTTGTGTGACCGGTTTTGTGCCTATTTACAAGCTAATATCACCTATGCTTAAATCCAGTCTCAGATCTTTTACTTTTTTTGTTATTTTAAAGGATTATAAATATTATAAATATTACATAAGTCAGGTATTGAGTACATTTCTTTTTGAACAGTGTCATATGTTCCCTACTTCTCTCCCAGTTTTCCCCTCATGACCCTCTTTCCCCACAAGCTGTATAATTCATTTTCAACACAGTGTCTAGTGAGTTTCACTGCTGAATTTGTTCATCCTTAGTCCCATCATTTCTTTGCTCCCTCTTTTTTTTTTTTTTTGCCAGTCCTGGGCTTCAGCTCAGGGCATGAGCACTGTCCTTGGGCTTTCTCAAAGTCAGATCTCTACCACTTGAGCCACAGCACCACTTCTGGCTTTTTTCTATGTATGTGGGACTGAGGAATCGAACCTGGGTCTTCGTCCATACTAGGCAAGCACTCTACCACTAGGCCAAACTCCCGGTCCCTCTTTGCTCCCTCTTCTACTCACCGAAACAGATAAACTTTCATACCAGAAATGAAGGTACAGCACAACAAATGAGAAATCAAACAAACAAAAACACAAAAAGCAAAATAACAAAAAGCCCTGTTTCCATTTCTTGGAGGTCATTTAAGTGAACATCATTTTATATGATCATATGTACAAGATGTGAGCCTTTGTGATCCTCTCCTGAGAATATCCTCTTTTGATCTCACTGTGTGGATGTCTAGAGTCCTGCATAACTTACCACCTCCAAGTGTAATTTTTTTCTTCTTTACCATACAGCATGTTTACTTATGGATTTATGGGCCTATTCTCATTACGGCAAATAATCTGTATTTCTTTGGGCTTGGCTTACTTCATTTAATATATTTTTCTCAAGTCTATCTCTGTCCTTACAAAAATACCATTCTTTCTGATGGAAGCATGAAATTCTATGATGTTTATTTATAGCACATTTTCTTGATCCATTTGTCCACTGAAGGGCATCTGGGTTGATTCCATATCTTGGCTGTGGTAAGCTGTGTTGCAGTGAACATGGAAATCTTTTACTTTTACTATTCCATGCATAGATATCTGATCTTATTGAAGTGGATAATGAATCATAAACTACATATATTTACAGTAAAACAGAGTTAACAGTCATCAGGAATTTAACATCTGCGTAGTTTCCAGCACTGCTATGGCCATCTATTGACTAAAGATAAAAAATGCAAAATAACTTAAATAATTAATGCATAATTGTATTGGCTGATTTTATCTAATAAAAATGAGACTGAAGAAACAATAATAAGTTGAATCATTAAAAAAATTATTGTGAATTCTTACTAGGTGATTTTGACTCATAGAGATGGGAATATTGATGCTAAACCTGGAAGAGATGTTAGAAGATACTTTTTTTCATAGAATTATGAGGACTTGTTGCATAAAACTAGCTCATCTCTGACATATCTCATGGCAAGAACCCCAATGATGAATAATAGATATTTATTGTTCATCTGAATCGTTTTATGTGCATTAAGGGTAGCAGTAAAATTTGTGCAGATTTATTTCTGACATATACGTGAGTAAAATTATTTAAATTTCATCTTTCATAAGAAAAAAACTAAATGGTTTAGTCTCAGGCTTAGACATATTCTGGTTTTATGTTCTTGTTAGTAAGTCAGGACAGAGAGTTGAGGATAAAGGGCAAGGAACTCTGTAGAAAGAATGAGGTAAGTATGTAAGTATAGTAAATGATTTTTAGAACTAAAACAATACTAGATTGTGTCACTATCACTGTAGCTGTTTACACACCTGATACTATTTGATATAGATATTTATTCTGCTCCTTTTGAACTCCTGCAACTTTTGCCCTTAACATTTGTGGGATAACTCTTTCCCTTATCTTTTCAATTATATAGATGCTACATTCCTCAAAGATAGGAAGGCATTCTTTGGCTTTCTTCTATGCCCATCCTTGTTGGTTCTTTGCCTTGATTGTAATAGATGTCTCACAAGTATTTGTTAACTGACAAATTTTTCTAAACCTGCAACATTTGACATTCATCTCAGCAGTCCTTCCGTAAATACTTGAGTGCATCTCATATTAATCATTGACCTTAGAGAAGCAAAGAAAGTTCTGATTACTCTATCTCTAAATTACTGTTTGTCTCCTTGCAGGATAGATTCCTACCTTCTTTAGTTTTATATCGCCTATTTCCTAACCAAGAGCCTTTACAAGAATGGACCTTGAATATGAAGTCACTGCATGTAAATGTGGATTCTGTGGCCAGAAGAAGCTGTAATATAGCAGATCTTTTTTTTTTTTTTTTGGTTGTTGTTGTTTTTACAAAGTCTTAATGGCCTAAGGACATTTTTTTAGCCATCATAGTTTTCAAATAGTCCTTAACCAATATCTGGTAACACTCCTAATGGTGCTATAAAAACACAGTAACCAAACACAGTGCCATTTCTACTATATGTGAATTTAATTTTCATTAATTTCTTTCTTGCTCTGTTCTATTTGGCTCTTCAATCTTGTTTTCTTTTACAGTTTCATCTGTGGATCTATATTTATTTGTAGAGCAGGGATAATCTGTCACTCTAGCTCCCATCCTCTGGAAGCCTTGTGTCACCCCTGTAGTTGATACTGACTTTGTTTTTCTGTCTTTGAGGTAACATTTTAGTCTCCTTTATTATTTATTTATTTTGGAAATAAGCTGTCTTTGATTACATCTCCTCAGTGTGGTTTGACTGCTCACATTGATTCCCAGCAGTCAACAACATTGTCATACTGTTCAAGATTATGTTTCAATGTGTCATTTTAATAGATTAAAAAGCTATTCTCAGTAAAATTGAAATCCTATGGGAATCATAGTTAAGGATGGTCTTAAAGTGAAGTAAATTTGTAACGTTTTTGGAGATTTCATGAGGAAGACATCAGGTGACTATACTTTCTGAAACTGCCAATGTCTCAGCTAGACTTGACATTCTGGAAATTAAGTTAAAACTTGCTTAACTTTAGGTAAACATGATTCACAATTATTAAACTTTATGAGTTTATTCCTTGAGATAGATTATTATAAGTTTTATTTTGTTTTTAACTATTAGAAAAAGTACACATATATATTTATATATATATATTATTTTATCAGTTGTGGGAGTTGAACTCTGGGCCTGGGTGCAGTCCCTGAGCTCTTCAGCTAAAGGCTGCTTCTCTACCACTTCAGCCACAGAACCACTTCCCAGAAAATATATATCTTTTTAACTTTACATTACTACGTATGTCCCTAAAGGAACTCAGAGTTGAGACAAATTGTGAACATTCCATTCCAGGATAAGCCTGTGATATCACAAATATTAATACCATCAGTACAGGCAAAAGTGTTTAATAGGTTTTTTTTAATTAATAGAAGGGCCACAGTTATATTCCCCAAATACAAGGTGAAGGTGCATTACTTCACAAACCTTGATACCCCTTCTCATGATTTTGCCCATTTCCTTCCCCCCACCCCTCATCTTGTTTTCCCCCTTCCCTATCCTATTTTAAATAAACGAATAGATGTTTATACAATATAGCAGATAACAAGGTAAGATACTGTAACAATATGAAAATAACCAAGGGACAAGAAAAGAGATGAGAAATAACATAGTACATTAAGAGCAACATAATCAGTAGAAATCTTGGGCTCTACTAGTAGAGATCTGCAATAGAGCAAAACCTTGATACATAAGGCCATATAGTATGAAGCTAATTGAAAAGACCTCCAGGATATTGAAACAAAAGCCATATAATGAATGATTGTTGTCCTTAATGTACTATGTTATCTCTCATCTCTTTTGCTGTCCCTTGGTTATCTCATATTGTTACAGTATCTCACTTTGTTATCTGATATATTGGATTTATTTGTATTTGGTTATTTGAAATTGGATAGGGAAGGGGGGAAACCAAGACGGGGGAGGGGAGGGGAGGGTAATGGGGACCAAGACATGTGAAAGGATATCAATATATGTGAATTAATGCACCTTCTATCTGGCAAATATCATGTAACTTTTTTATTAATTACAATATATATATATATATATATATATATATATATATATATAAAGAGCAACAATCACGGGGGAGAGGGGGAGGGAAATGGGGACCATGTCATGAGAAAGGGTATCAATGTTTGTGAAGTAATGCACCTTCTATTTGGTGAATATAATGTAACCCTTCTATTAATTACAATAAAAATATATGGAAAAAAAGAACAACAATCACAAATTGTATGGTTCTTGTTTCCATAACCTGGAGGTCCTTTCATTTATCCTCATTCTATATGGCTTTATGTATATAGGTTTAGGATTACAATAGGGCAAAACCTATATTTTTATTGTAATTAATAGAAGGGTTACATTATATTCATTTCCATTTTAAGAAAATGGGGCGATGTCTTTCTTTCTGATGGCAGCATAGAATTCCATTGTGTATAAATTCCGCATCTTGTTGATCCAATCATCAACTGAGGGGCATCTGGATTGGTTCCATATCTTTGGTATGGCAAATAGTGCTGCAGTGAACATCGTTGTGTTAGTGGCTTTGGTATATCCTTGTTTCTGGATGTTTGGTAAATGCCAAGTAGTGGAATTGCTGGGTCATAGGGGAGCTCTATGTTTAGTCCTTTGAGGAACTGCCATACTGCTTTCCATAGCAGTTGAACAAGTTTGCACTCCCACCAACAGTATAGTAATGATCCCTTCTAGCCACATCCCCTCCAGCATCTGTTGTTATTAGATTTCTTGATCCTGGCCATTCTAACTGGAGTGAGATGGAATCTCAAAGTTGTTTTGATTTTCATTTCTTCCATGACCAGAGATGTGGAGCATTTCTTCATGTGTTTATAGGCCTTTCTTATTTCTTCTTCAGAGAAGTCTTTCTTTAGGTCTTTGGACCATCTTTTAATGGGATAGATGTTTCTTTGAAGATTGGTTTGGGAGTGATTCAATTTTTTGAGCTGTTGATATGAGGCCTTTGTCTGTTGTGTGGTTAGTGAAGATCTTCTCCCACTCTGTGAGCTCTCTATTTAGCTTGCTAGCTATGTCATTTGCCCTACAGAAGCCCTACAGTTTAATGCAGTCCTATTTATCCAACCTTTGTTTGATCTGTTGTGTTTCTAGGTCTAAGTTTCGACCTGTGCCAAGGAGGCCTAGTGTATCTCCTATTCCTGCTTGTAAAGTTTTCAGTGTATCTGCTTTTACCTCGAGGTCTTTGATCCATTTGGAATTAATCCTGTTTCAGAGTGACACAGAAGGTTCCAACTTTAGTTTTCTACAGGTGCTTAACCAGTTCTGCCAGCACCACTTGTTGAAGAGGCTGTCTTTCTTCCATTCTAATTTTTTGGCTCCCTTATCAAAAATTAAGTGATCATAGGTCAGTGGGTTGATTTCTGGGTCTTCAGTTCTGTTCCATTGGTCCTCAGACCTGTTCGTGTGACAGTACTAAGCTATTTTGGTTACTATAGCTCTGTAATAGAGTCTAAAGTTTGGTATTGAAATTCCTCCTGCGCTGTTCTTTCTGCTAAGAAGTGTTTTTGCTATATGGGGTCTTTCATTATTCCATATGAAATTTTGGATTGCTTCTTCTATTTCCTTAAAGAATGATACTGGGATATTGATGGGTATTGCATTGAATTTGTAGATAGCCCTTGGCAAGATTGCCTTTTTCACGATGTTAATACTTCCAATCCAGAAGCATGGGAGATTTTTCCATTTCCTCAGTCCTGCTTTAATTTCCTTTTTCAGGATTTTCAAGTTTTCATCATAAATGTTCTTTTCGTTGAATAGGTTTTGAACCGTTTTGTGTGGGTTCAAATCTCACCTCTTTCTGTGACTTTTAGTGTTAATTTCTTTGCCTCATATTTTTATCTCTAAAATAGAGATGATATTTGTGTCTTCTTTCTGGAAGTGATATGTAAAGAATTAATACCCTTGTAAGATATGTGTACGCTTGCTATTATATATAGCTTATATTTTGTCTTAATGTATTGTTCTTATTATGCCATCTTTTGTTGAATTGTTTTTATAGTTGCTAATGTCCAACATTTATTTTGACATATTCCTCTGCCTTGGATATAGGAAGGATGCATAAGTAGAAACAAAGACTATTTTACTTAAAAAATGTGTGCCAGTCACCAGTGATTCATGCCTATAGTCGTAACTATTTGGGAGGCTGAGATCTAAGGATCACTGTTCAAAGCCAGCCTAGGCACAAAAGACCACAAGTCTCTTACCTCTAATTAACCACCAGAAAAGCAGAAAAGCCTTGAGCTGAAGAGCTCAGGGAGAGTGCCCAGGCCCAGAATTCAAGCCCTACTACTACAAAAAAAAAAGTCTGTGTGTGTGTGTGTGTGTGTGTGTGTGTGTGTGTGTGTACGTGGGGATCAAATTCAAGGCCTTTCTCTTACATGCTAAGCACAGTATATGACCTTCAATGATTGCATGACAGTGTTCTAAGTATTGGATTTCCTTTCTCTACCAAATTTATCTTGAAAGGGGGACTAGAACATGAAGTTTCTAAATTTATTTAAATGCCTAAGGGTAGTATTTGTTTACTTGTACAGTCTTCTAGCTGGGCTACATTATTTCTAAAGTTTAACTGCTAGGAACTCAGTCACTTTTTCATGGTGAGGTTGGACCTGTGTGGGTCTAAAGGGAATATAAGTGGTAGATCCAACTATGCATTGGATTATTTCCCTTGCCATCAGTCACTTGCATGGCTTTAGAGAATGATTAGCTTTACCGGGTCTTAATCTCTATGTGGGCTTGTTTCACAGGTACTGGCATTTCAGATCAAGTAAGTTCAGCTTCTAAAGGGCAACTTGTTTGGTTCCACAGAAACAGCCTTTATTTCCCTCATTTTGGGGTTGTTTGTTGTTTGTGCTGCAGACCTAGGCCATGGGTCAGTAAAGAATGCCTTATTTATTTAACATTCCCTGTGTTGGCAAAACAAGTACCGACAGTCTTATACCTTGTTGTAAATTCTGTCCATTCCATGAACATCTGACTTATGTGGCTTCTGATGTGAATTTTTGAGTTCATTCTGTGTGTGTTTTTGTGTATACATACACACAGAGAATGCTTGAGACTCTTCTATTTGAAAATAACCACTAAAAAGCCACAGTTACACTTTCTGCATTTTGGTAGTTAATTGGAGATAGAAGAGTCTCACGGGGGCGGGAATTTGGTCTAGTGGTAGAGTGCTTGCCTAGCATGCACGAAGAAATTGGGTTCGATTCCTCAGTACCACATACATAGGAAAAAAAACCCAGAAGTGGTAGAGTTCTAGCCTTGAGAAAGCCCAAGGAAAGTGCTCAGGTCCTGAGTTCAGTCCCCACGACTGGCAAAAAAAAAAAAAAAAAAAAAGTCTCATGGACTTTTCTGCCTAGGCTGGTTTTGCATTGGGATCCTCAGATCTCAGTGTCTTGAGTAGCTAAGATTGCAGACATGAGTCCATGAATCCCAAGGTCTTTTGTGTCCAGGCTGGTGTGAATACCAGTCCTTGGATTGCAGGAGTGAGCTGCTGGCAGGCACCAGATCTAACTAAGCTTTATTTTGTTATAAGATGTCTCTTTTTGAGTTTCCCCAGCCCTCTAGGATCGGTGTTTTTCTGGTGTTTTTCTTCTTGTTTTGTTTTTGGATTTCCAAATGATCTACCACTTGAGACAAACCTCCAGCCCCTTTAATTTTAAGATCTCTTTGTCTTTCTCTGGGCTATCTCTGAATGTGTAATTCTGATTCTGTTTCTTGATTAGCTGGGATTGCACAGAGACACTACCACACAGCCTGCTTCTAGGATCATCATTTATTTCAGCACCTGAACCATGTGAGGCAAGCTCTCACATGAAAGGCCTTCAGTAATGTTTGTAGAACATAACTGTTATGTCTCCCAGTCAAGAGAACATATCTACTCTACCATGTCTCTGTATCTGTCTTTGATTTCAATTGTGCATACTTCTTAATGTCTACTAAGCCCTTATAAGTGAGCAACTGTAAGACCCCATATTTGAAATCTCATTTAACAGCTAGATGGTATTTTTATTTTTATTTTTTTGTTTTATTAATTTTATTAGCTTTAAATAATTATACAAAGGGGTTTTAAGTCAACATGTCAATTTATGAATACAATCATTTTTAAATTATTATTTTTGAGTTGGTATAGAGTTACATGCAGTTATATGAATCAGGTAATAAGTAATGAGCACAATTTTTTTTTGTTCTTAAAATTGCCTTTTATTTTTTATTTATTTTTTTGCATTTTTATTGTAATTAGTAAAAGGGTTACATGATATTTGCCAGATAGAAGGTGCATTAATTCATGTACATTGATACCCTTTCACATGTCTTGGTACCCATTTCCCTCTCCCCCCACACCCCCACCCGTCTTGGTTTTCCCCCCTTCCCTATCAAATTTCAAATATCCAAATACAAATAAATTCAATATATCAGATAACAAAGTGAGATACTATAACAATATGAGATAACCAAGGGACAGCAAAGGAGATGAGAGACAACATAGTACATTAAGGACAACAATCATTCGTTATATGGCTTTTGTTTCGATATCCTGGAGGTCCTTTCAATTAGCTTCATATGGCCTTATGTATCAAGATTTTGCTCTATTGCAGATCTCTGCTAGTAGAGCCCAAGGTTTCTACTTAGATGGTATTTTTAATGTTCTTCTAAATTTACCATTGAGGCAACTAAGGCACAGAGAGATTTAATTACCTATAGTTATTCTTGCCAAATAATTCTTAAAGTTGATTTAATTCTAGATTTATTTGACTACAGAGCCCACGATCATGATTTCTATTCTCTTTGTGGTATAATTTCTATGACACATAAGGTGGAAGCGAAGATGACATTACCAGTCATTATAGGCAGACTCCATATTCCGTCTGTTCTGGTTTTGTTTCTAACACACTGGGCTTTTCTGCCCATGTTTGGTGGAATGCTTAAACCGCTCTCACTCAGCTACCCATGAACTCAAAGCTGTTTGCAGTCACTCTTTGGGGAGACATGAATAAGAGAATGCTTTAGGGCTTAACCCAGTATTTGTGACATGAGAAGTTCATATGCTGAAGTGAATTAGACTTGTTAGTATTATTTAGAAAAGATATGGAAATATAGCAAAACTGTAGTCTTCCCATAACCGTAAGGCACTCGCCATTGCCTTCGTTGGTAGAAACTAAGGTTTGTATTGCAATGAGCTGCTACTTTTTGCTTTAAAGTTTTCTTTGGCCTTTAAAGCCAGGTTAGCTTAAGGGAAAAGGAGCAGGCCAGAATATTCAGAACTTGATACCTATGATAAATAACTGAGTTTGATTAATCTCATACTTTCATGTGCTTAGGAATCATACAGTATTGTTTAAAGATAAGTTATTAGGAGATGAGGCTCAAAATTTGCCTGTTTTTAAAATATTTTCACATATTTTATTCTTTTAAACATTTGTGATTTTGCAAGCTATCAGTAAAATATTGCTGTCAATATTTTACTAATTAGCACTGTATGCCTTTTAAGCTATCTGGAACATTGTTTCACTGTAATGACTGTAAAATAAAGATGATCTTTTCAAATATCCAATCATGTGATCAGTTTGAATTAAATCACTATCTGTGGCTCTAAACAAGATATAGTCTTCCTTGAAAAACAGTCTTGTACAGAATTTGCTTGTTTAATAGGTTTATAAATACTGATAAACCTCAAACCACACTTTGATTTGTAAGATCCTATTTCTCTTTCTTCCCATTTGAATAAATATGAAGTATACTATACCATAATTTACATTCCTTAGCAAAAGTAAACTCTAGTTGCCCATAAATACAAACTTTTAAATAATAAACATTTAATTTCCCCCTTCTGTTTCTTTCTGAATCCCCAAGTTAGCACTCATAGTCCCTGTCATCAGCCTCAAATAAACTAGTTGCAATGTCATGCGAGTCTCAATACATTCTTTTGGTAAAAACCTATGTAAGTGGGCTGGGAGTTTGGCCTAGTGGTACAGTGCTTGCCTAGCATGTACGTAGACCCGAGTTCAATTCCTTGGTATCATATACATAGAAAAAACAAAAGGCAAAAGTGGTGCTGTGGCTCAAGTGGTAGAGCTCTAGCCTTGAGAAAATCCAAGGACAGTGATCATGCCCTGAGTCCAAGATCAGGACTGGAAAAAACAAAAACAAAACAACAGCAAAAAAACCCAACATATTTAAGTAGATGACCCTCCCAACTTTTAGAACAGACAGCCACAACAAGATAGCTGTACTAAGCCCAATGTTTGGAACTTATTAGCTGAGATGGTCATCCTCACCCATCTGTTTCAGAGAAATGTCACTAGGCATAATCTAGCCCCGGTTGAGATGCCCAGAACTTTGTCTATATTGATCTAAATTGTTTACAGATGAGGGCATAGTTGGAAAACTTCCTTTGGGGAATTGCCAAGACCTTAATTTGAGGGAAAAATACCATACTCCTATTCTAGAAACTCTCTGGTCTGTAAAGACAATATTAAAGAAGATTTCCCACTATTCTGGGGGTAAGAGAGAATTTGTATTAGGAGAGGATGGAAGAGGCTGAGGGGATAGGGTGAAAGACAAAGAGACTGTGGGATTGGAAGAAAAAAAATCACCCTTACAGATTCATATCTGAAATTAGGTAGGTAATGGTTAACCACCTATATGCCCGACTGAATTCCTGCTCTCAATTACACTTCCATTTCATTTCTTCTTCTCCAGCTGTTGACATTCTCTTTGGTTCTCATTAACTACAAGTTTAACCATAGTATCTTCTGCTTCATTCCCTGGAACATTACTCTCATAGTTTTGTTGAGTATGTTAGGCTTTTCCTGGGGTTTTATGTTAAAAATGAAGTAGAATCAGCTAAAAGAACCCTTTGCAATCAGCTTCAGATTTGCTAAGTCACCCTAGATTTTAACTGACAGAGATGAAGGTAGCATCTTCCTCTGGAACTAGTAGAAGACCTGAAACCAGGGTCAAAGACTGATGCCCTAGACAATGGGGTATTACCTAAATGTAGAACTAGTCTATTGTTGCTATTTTTGGTATGAGCTGGGCTGGCCTTACCTCAATAAATAAAACAGCATCTATATGATCCTCAACAACACATATTGGTTGTAATTTAAGATGATATTTATAAGCTATTTACTTTCTTGAAGATGTTTTTTTCTTTTCCTTCTTAATTTACTTGGGGTTTATACTCTTCTTTCTATTCAATAATGTACTCTTGCTTTGTTATATACCATAACTTCTACTCTTTCATCTTTTAATATTCTTTTCACAAAATCTTCTGGTGGAAATGTATGTGTGTGTGTGTGTGTATGTGTATGTATCTGTGTATGTGATCTTCTGATCTAGAGAGAATCTTTTAGCTTTGCTGTCACCAATAATTTACTTAGCCATTGTTCAGAACTTTTGTGTTTAAGATACAAATTAAAGTTTTACATAGCATTTGTCTTTGTCTTCACGAAGTGAGGGAGATTAAATGAACAAATATGTGAAAGTCACTTAGCACATAGTTAACTGCTCAGTAAATGGTTGTTACAGTAATTTTCTGGTATTAGTGATTACATTGATTATATCATGGTGCTAACACAGTTCCTCAGGATTGCAAATAGCAGTCACACAAACACATTATGAATTTTATACTACCTTAGGCTATATTTGCCCACTAGACTTCTGTGTCAGAGTAAAAGCCAAAGCCCTTCTAGTGCTCCACAGAACTCTGTCACTGTCCTTTCCTCAGTCACTTCCAGCCATACTTTACTTTCCCTCCAATGCTGAGCTCAGAGTTTCTTGGAGTCTTTACACTGCTATTTCCTCTTCTGGGAATCAGAGGATGACCTGTTTTATACTTTCTCCTGACCTCTTAGGTGTTTGTTACCTTATTATTGAGGCCTTACCTGAAACTCCTATGAAACCATAAAGACTCCAGCACACTTCTTCCTCTTTATTCCTACAAATTGATTTTTGTATGTGTGTGCTTATTACTTTATGTATTATGCAGTGGGTTGTATTGCATGTCTATATGTTTACTACTTAATTGTTTATCACCTATCACAAAACTTATTTTGAGAAGGAAGGAATATAGTTGGCTTTTTGTTTGTTTGCACTTAAAATTGTGCTTGTCATTTTGCTATGTGTGTAATAAACTCTATTGAATGAATCCATGAATGCTTGGTCATTTAAAACACAACGTAAATATTATTAGGGAGAGCTTTCACATCAGAATGAAAATTTTATACCAGATTTGTGCCACAAGGACTGAATTATTAAGTACAACTTTATTTTGTAAAATATTAGAAATATTGTTCATGGCAATTGTAATTTTTTTTTTACCAAGCTAATGCCTCTTTAATTTTACAGTTGACTATAACTTTTAACTTTCCCTAAATATTTGTCTGTTTTGCTCTGCATGGATATTGACACCTTACTTACAAAGGCAATCTCAGCTAATTGTATAACCACCAACACCATGCTGGGGTGTTAATACAGTTTGGGTTTACTGAGAAAAAGGCTGCTTTGTACTTCTGCCACTCCCCTGATTTTCACTTGGAGTTCATCCAATTATTGACACTACTTAGTTTGTAAAATTTCCTGGATACAGAGTAGAGAGGGGCTGGCTGAACTGAAGCTCTGACATGCAGGGCACATTTACATTCAGAAGGAAACAGAGTCTGTTGTAACAGCCATCCATGTAGGAAACTGGAACAGAGTCCAAAGAGCAAAACATTGTGGTGATTAAACTGATAATCTGGTAACATAGAGGAAGAAGGTACAAATTGAAGTTTCAGCAACAGTTGTAAGACACATCATCTTTCCTTTCCTGGTATATGAAGGAAAGTAATAGGATAGGTTAATTACATGATAAAATTCTAGCTGGAGCTCTGTAGTCCCTCTCTGTTGCTTGCTTGCTTTCTATTCTCTTACTTGAGGTGTTGCAATCTTTAGGTTGTTAAGGTTTCACTTTCACTTGTATTGCCTTTAACTTCCAAATCAACCAACTCGTCGTAATACAGATTTAATACAGAGTTAAACCAGGCCTGTCTCCATATACTCTGTTCTACTTTTACTCCATGGTTGAAGTTGATGACTTAAACTATTGTTATCAGCTGAACTGTGCATGCATTTTATTCATATTTAATCAATAATGCCTTCACAAGTGTATTAACACATTGCATTTATCTGTATGCTGTTTATCTGTTTCTACTAAAAGAATCTTATGAAAATAAGGGGGAAATGATTTGAGTTTCAAGCACACGAAAAAGAGTCTTTGTCTACAAAGTTGAGTCATAATAAAAGCCATGATTTAACTAGGTTCTGATGGCTTACTCCTGTGATCCTAATCCTGCCCAATAAGAAGGCCGAGATCCAGATTGATAGTATGAGTCTTGCTTAGAGAGATAATAAAAGCCCTTAAAAACAACTCCAGATTTACCAGAAAAGAAATAGTGTGACTGACGTGGCTCAATAGATAGAATGCATGTCAAGCAAGTCTGCCCCAAGCAATCAAGAGGCCATCAGTGCAAAGTGCTGGTATTGTAAAATCGTAAAACAAAAAATATGCACTTCAGTATTATAGAAATTGTCCCTTTATAAACATCTATCAATTTCATTTGTTTTTGCCTGCCTTCCTTATTTAATAGATATAAGTTGAGGGTCCATTATGTGTTAGTCAACAAGGTACAAATTCAGCTTTGGGATGGTGTTAAGGCTTCTTTGGCAGTCTTAGGCTATCCTGAGGTAGCAGCTTAACAGTATTCAGTTGTGCAACTGAAGTCTGCTTGCCTTTGGTTGTTTAGTTGGTCATGAAGAAGTTGAGGCTCTTCCTTGAATTTGAGTTCTCACAGATAAAATTTTTTCCAGGGAAAGCTGCTGTATTTATTGGCTAAGGAGTGTCAGTCACTTACTAAGCTTTAGAAACTTCCAAAAATCTTCATTCTTTCTTACTTAAGTACATATGAATATACTCTCTCTGTCTGAGATATATTTATATATGTCTACAGATAGATAGCCTTTCCCCCTAGATTTTAGAATTTATTTTTTCTTATTACTTCTATTCTGAGTTCTATATTTTAGCTTATAACATTAACAGTTAGCATTTTATATTGTAGCAAACTGCTTTTATGGAACTGTTCGATATTTATTCAGTACAAAAATAAATGCCTGCCTAAGAATCAGAGATTGATAAGTTGAAAACTACACTAAAATTGCATGCAATAGGAAGATGAAATGTTTTCTAAAGGAAATTGAATACTCCTATGATATTATTTCCTACAGAGCATTAGCCAGACAGAAATGACAGAAAAATCGCTCCTTACCTGATCACCTATTCTGAACTCTGAATAGAGAGAGACAAGAATCCACACGTCTTATTACCTGTGTTTCCTGGTATCATTTCTCTGCATCCAGTTCTTTTTCATCAACTTTGCATGTGGGGGTGGCTACCTGGCATTGCTCTCTGTTTGCAAATCTGTTCATTTCAAGTAGAAAAAATAATGTCTGGACATTTTAGTACAGAGTATAGGACAAGGAAAACTGGACACATTTGTACTTTGCATTGATTTTCCACAGTAGAGCAAGAAGATGGAGTCTCTGACTAAAACTGACCTGTATTTAAGTTGAGATTGAGTGTTATATTAGTTCAGTTTGGAGTCCTTCCTTGAAAACTTGTCCATCATAGTCAAGCTCAGGGTTGGGCTTCACAAAATGATTTTAGACTGTTAAAAAATGCATTGTACAGTAGCACTTTACAGTCCTTGAGAAAAATGATACATATGAGACATGATGGATTTTAGAAATTATATCAGCACCCTCTAGTTAGTGTTGCTTTACTTTTTCTGCTATAAATCAGGAGTTTGCAATTTTGACAGGTAATTTTTCGCATGTGTCAGCTAAAACTTGACTCAGGTTTTTTTAAACTGTATTAAACTGTAAATGAAGATTTTTCTCAAGTTACTCATGCATTTTTTACTTAATATGAGAGCTTAAAAGTGCAAAATTTGGATCTTTTGGGCTGATGAATGCTGTGCTAAACAGAATAGATCCGTCTTTTTTGCATCTGGAATAAAGAGATAACTAAAAACCAACGCTGACTTTTCCAGTGAGGAAATTAGTATTGTTAATTCATAGTATAGGAATTATTTCAAAACAAACTAATGGTGAATGCTAAGATTTTTAAAAGCAGTATGCATCTAGACTTTGTGATCATCCGAGCTGTTGAGGACAGATCAGTTTCAGTCCTGTGTTGGAACTATGCTTTTGTGTATTTGAGTTCTTAGTCTTTCAACTGAGAAAGTATAAGCCATAGTACAACTTAGTTAAAGTTGAAGGGATGCTTGGCAAAAGTTACTATCAAAGCTAGTGTGTTAGTTAGTAAGTACAACATTTTTTATATAATTCATTGCCAAGGAAGCTTCCTTTTTAGGAATTTAATGGCTCTGCAAACAGTTGGCTTAAATAATGGACAGATTTTTGTGTTTTTAATTTGTAAGCAGCCTATTCATAATCAGGAAATAGTTTTAACTGGGCTTACTCTAACTTTGATATTTGGAATCTGTTTTCATTTATAACAGTTGGAATTATTTCAGAAGAGGAGATGATTTGCAGTTTTTGTTGGAATAAAGCACAATGTAATATGTTATGTGCAAGTATGTATTGAGGTCCAACTTCCATTTTGAGCCACCATTTATTTGAACCTGTTATTAACTTCTCTTCTTTTCCTTCCTTGCTCTCCTAGTCTCAAAAATAACTTTAATTATGGACAACTCATTTTGTCTTTAAAGTAGAAGTAATATGGGCATAACATAGCAGATCACACTTAATATTCATTCCCATACAACTAATTTAATTAAATACTGGTAATTTTGTATATTAACCTTTTTTGGTATGTATTGTTATTATCACTTGAACTCAAAGCCACGGTACTGTTCCTTATCTTTTTACAATTATATTCTCCAAATAGTAGGTACATTACTTCTCACACATTGATAACCCTTCTCATGGTTTTGTCCCCATTTCACTCCCCCAATTCCCGCCCAATCATCTTATGTCCCTTATCATTTTTGCTCAAGACTGGCATACTACCACTTGAGCTATTGTTCCACTTTTGGATTTTTAGTGGTTAACTGGAGATAAAAGTATCTTGGAGAATACTACATGTGTACTAGTTATTACAAATGAGGGAAACAATAGAGCTTAAGTTCCTTTGGGTCTGGCTTAGGTACTTTAATATGATTTTTTTCTAAGTCTTTCCATTTCCTTATGAATAAGTCAATGTCATTCTTTCTGATGGCAGCATAGAATTCCATTGTGTAAAAGTACCACATCTTCTTGATCCATTCTTCTACTGAGGGGCATCTGGGTTGGTTCCATATCTTAGCTGTGGTAAATAATGCTGCAGTGATCATTATTGTGCTAGTAGCTTTAGTATGCCCTTGTTCTGGACCTTTGGATAAGTACACATCTAGGATTCTCCTAGCAGAGAATCATAGTATGCACATATGGTCATATAGGATAAGATTAAATGAAATGAACTCTAGGATATGGAAACAAGAGGTTTATCTTTGTGATTGCTATTCTTAATGTACTCATGTGAAGTTATTTCTTTTCTCTTTTTTTCCCCTTATGGTTAATCTCATCTGGTTACAGTATCTAATTCTGTATTGTATATAAGTTTACGTGTTTGCTCGAAATAGGGAAGGGAAGGGAAGGGAAGGGAAAAAGCAAGATGATTGGGAGGGTGTAGGGGGAGAAATAAGGGAACAAAAATATGAGAAGGGGTATTAGTGTTCAAGAAGTAGTGTACCCACTACCTGATGAATATAACTTTAACTCTTCTATACATTACCCCAACAATAAAATACAATAAAAAAAAACCCAAAGCAGAATTTAGTTAAAAAGAGACTATAAAAAATATAGGAAATAAATCATTGAAGCCGCAAGTTGGCTCTTTGGGGACAGTGTGTTCGGGGGAGATATAACAAGTAATAAAAAAAAATTAAAAAAAGAGTATCTTGAACTTTTCAGCCTGTTTTGAGAAGAGTCTTAGTCTGCTGTGATCCCCCATTCTCAGCTTCTTGAATATCTAGCATTAAAGCTATGAGTGCTCAAATTTATATTGTCACTTTTAAAAAAGTAGTTTTAATGACAACCCCACAATTTCTGTGTGGTATATAGTTTTTTTAAATGAATATTTTAAAATTTAGAAATTTCAAAGGGAAAGCAGATTAAAAACTTTTTATAGCAAGATAAGTATAGATTCAAAAGCAGTTGCAAATAATAATTCAGAGAGAATATGGTAACATATTACATAACTGTACAATAATAGCACAATTAGGAAATCAAAATCATTTTATCATAGTTCATTCACATAACATAAAATTGAGAATTTTGCCATTTTATATATGTAATTAGTTAGCACTAATGGATTCAAAATATTGTATGAACACTAGCCATTGTCTATTAAAAATTCTGTATGTAGAAGTAAAAATACCTTCTCATTTCTCCCTCTTCCTAGACCCTGAGGTTTTTGTTCCAATCCTTTTTTTTTTTTTTTTTTTTTTTTTTTTTGCCAGTCCTGGGCTTGAGCTCAGGGCCTGAGCACTGTCCTTGGACTTTCTCAAGGCTAGAGCTCTACCACTTGAGCCTCAGCACCATTTCCGGCTTTTTTCTCTGTATGTGGTACCGAGGAATTGAACCCGGGTCTTCATGCATGCTAGGCAAGCACTTTAACCACTAGGCCAAACTCCTGGCCTTGTTCCAATTCTTTTCCCTAAGAAGCTGCCTTTGCACTAATAACATCATATAATGTTTACTTTTGTGTGAGTGGCTTAACTCATTTAGTGTAAGCTTTGTCTATGTTCACACATACACAGACACACACACACACACATACAAGTTGTTTCAGTCATAGGTATTTGTTATATATATATATTATATATAGTATGTATGTATCTATCTGTCTACTCTTGTACCACACTTTTATTTTGAAAATATTTTCTCTTCATCCTGTGTTTTTCCAATTTTCTCCTAAAAATGTAATTTTGTACATAAAAGATTTATAATTTAATAACTAGTTTATCTAAATTTATCTGCATCCTTCTAGGTCATGGTATATATTTCTCTAAATATGCTGCTAAATTTTATTTGCTAGTAGTTTGAGTTTTGCAACTGGGATTTGGACTCAAGACTCAGTCTTGTTAGGCAGGCACTCTACAACTTGGGCCATACCTCCATGTCTTTTTGCCTTTATTTTCCAGATTGAATCTCATACATTTTGCTAGAAAGCAGGAGATTATTGTTTTCCTACCTCTACTCCTGCCTAGCTTGGATGACAGATGTGAATTACAATTCCCAGCTTATGTTTTGAAATAGTGATTAAATTTTGTTTGGCTGGCCTAAAACTATGATCTTCCCATTTCAGCCTTATTAATAACTAAGGTTATAGGAAGAGAAAGATTTGATTTTAATTCTGCTACAAATGTTTAGTAGAAATACCTGGAACCAGCTGATCCTATGCTTTTCTTTGTTGAGTGGTTTTTGATTACTGATTCAATGTCCTAGATATATGTCTGTCCAGATTTTTCTGTGTACCCAATACTCATTTTTGGCAGACAGTACATTTCTGGGAAGTGGACTATTTCATCTTGTCTATGCAATTAGTTGGAATACAAATGTTCTTAGTATTCCCTTAGAATTTTTTTCCCTATGTCACTATCACAGCTTTTGCTGCATCTCAAAATGAATTATTGTGCTTTTATTTTCACTCACTCATGGCCCAACACAAAGTCATTCCCTAATCACCTGTGTGCTCCTTTAAATTACCAGCTGTTAGGAGGCACTTTGCTTGCGTCATGGAAGCCTAAAGCAAATAAGGAGTTATTTATCTAGTAGAGTATCCATAGGAGATGAAAATAGTCATGGAAGTTTGAGCAAAAAGCATATTTTAAGAATTAAAACAACTATGGGTTTATCATTTTGATTCCTTACTCCTTTTCAGCCCAGATACTTAATTCACTTTGTTTCTTCTCAGGTCTCAACTAGCTCTGGGCATAGACAACAACATTATTTATGTAAATATTTGAATATTTTATTTACATACCCTAATGTATATCTAATGTTTACCTGAAGTAGCCTAAATGACAGCAGTAGTTCAAACTTCCTTTCCTCATTTTCCAGAGAGAACAAAGTTAAAGAAAATAGTAGAGCCTACTGTTTTGATATTTAGCTTTATATCTCTAAATGGCATGTTTGTAATTATGTTTCTTGAGTTCAGTTTTCAGCCAATTTATCTTTCTTCCCTTTCCTCATAGTATTCCCTAATAAACTGGACCTTTCCTATCCTGCTTTCCTGTAAAATTACATAAAAATGTATTGTTATGTTTAGAACCTTTGTACAACAAATATATTACTATCTCTATGAAAAAGGTATTCAAGCACAGATTATCTGTCTTCCTTTTCTTTTCTTTTCCTTTCCCGTCATTCCTTTTTCCTTTTCTTTTCCTTTCCTTTCCATTGTTGTACAGACTTAAGTTCCCCTGAGCTAATTGTTGCATTTGTAAATATTTGCTTGATTTTTTTGTGCTTATTGTTAATGCAATCCAGATTTTTATCTGTTAATTAAATCTTTTCTCTAGGTATTGAGAAAAGATGGTATTTTATCACTTGTGCTTTTCACGAGATCTCTTCTGGAACTTTCCAACCTCTGGACAAGTTATCCTGTAGCTTTGACTTATATACTTGTTCATCCTGGTGTCTTACTTACGCCCAAATGGGAAGTCTTTTCCCTTCTCTCTTGTCTTCTTTTGCCTCCTAGTTCCTCCAGTTGCCTCATTCATATTTTCATGGAGTCATTTTGGCCCCATTCCTCCCTTTGTATCTTTCTAATTTTGTAACTAAAACTTTTCCCATCTTGAATCTGAAAATGTTTGTTTCCCTTTTTGTTCTATTGGTGGTTTCACTGACAGTGGAATTCTAGGTTGAATCCTCATTTTGAAGAAATCATTTTTACTTTTTTGTTTTGGTAGCTCTTGATACACCAAGTCCTGAAATTTCTCAGAAATGTGACTCCATCTGGATCTATCTTTATCCACTGGGGTTAGCTTCCTGTAAGCTCCTTCTCTCTGTGCCACATGCTCTTTCACATAGGGGAAATTTTTGAGTTATGTCACTGATTTTTTTTTGTTTTTTTTTTTTTTTTTTGCCAGTCCTGGGCTTGGACTCAGGGCCTGAGTACTGTCCTTGGACTTTCTCAAGGCTTAGCACTCTACCACTTGAGCCTCAGCACCACTTCCAGCTTTTTTCGATGTATGTGGTACCGAGGAATCGAACCCGGGTCTTCGTGCATGCTAGGCAAGCACTCTACCACTAGGCTAAACTCTTGGCCCCAACTGATATTTTTTAATCACTATTTATCCTTATAGAATTTATATAGTTTTATATTGGATTTATTGGAATGGACTTCTTCTGTTATATGTTATAATGTTGTATCATATATTTTATGCTTTGCTATTATGTTTTATTCCCAAGAGTTTTTCTTTTATACATTTATATTTATAGAATTATTGTTAAAAGTTACTCTCTTCAATTTATTTTTTATCTCTATTTAAACATTATCTTGTATTTTATATAATGACTGCATCTACTCATATCTCCCTGAAAGTTTGGCTGCTACTCATTTTACTAGTTTGCTGTGTGTGTGTGTGTGTGTGTGTGTGTGTGTGTGTGTGTGTTTAGTACTAGGGTTTGAACTAATGGCTTTACTGTTGTTCAGTTTCATTTATCAATTAAAGTATGGTTCTAAATCTGACATTTGTGCTGGTTAATTGGAGATGGAGTGTTCAACTTTTTCTTTTTCTTTTTTTTTTGTTGGTTGTGGGTCTTGAACCCTGGGCCTGGGTGAGCTCTTCAGCTCAAGGCTATCGCCCTACCCCATGAGCCACTTCTGGTTTTCTAGTGGTTAATTGGAATAAGAGTCTCACATACTTTAGTGCCCTGGCTGGCTTTGAACTGAGATCCTCAGATCTCAGCTTCCTGAGTAGCTAGGATTAGAGGCATGAATCACTGCGGCCAGTTGCAGCATTTCTGTTATGATTGGCTTTGAACTGGAATCCTTCAGGTCTTAGCCTCCTGAATTGCAGCATTTGGTATTCTCTGTCTCTGTCTCTCTCTGCCTCTGTCTCTGTCTCTCTGTCTCTCTGTGTCTCTGTCTGTCTGTCACTCTCACTTTCGCTACTTTTGAACTCAAGGCCTGAGTATTATGTCTGAGATTCTGTGCTAAACAGTAGCATTTTACCAGTTGACACACAGCTACATTTATGGCTTTTAGTGGTTAAAAAACAAAAAAACAAACAAACAAAAAAACACAAAGAATCTTACCAACTTCCTTCCCAGGCTGGTTTAAATCATTGTCTTCAAATCTGAGTCTCTTGAGTAGCTAGTATTATATGCATGAACCACGAGCACCCAGCAGTCTATTTAATTTTAACATCTTTCATATTAATGGATTTCCTCAGCTATTTTGTAATATTTGCCTGTGTGCTGACATGTATAATTAAGAGAGAAAGAAACCAGATTAAAAGTTTTTAATAAGACAAAATGGAGAGTTTTGTAAGACAATTAATTTAAGGCATTTAATTAGAGAAACTTCAGAGTTAGCACTTTGAGCTGATCAGGTATCCCAGGGACTAGACTATCTAGCCTCTCCTACACAAGGAAGCACTAGCATTGAGGACAAAGTGGGTTTCCATAGCATTTACCTAATCTATTTGCACTGTGTATTTCCTCTCTTAACTGTCTGGTAAACTTTTGTTTTAGCTTCTATGTTTGAAGAGAGGCATTTGATTGGCTAAGATAGATAGAGAAATGAAATTTGGGCATCCTACTGATTTGGGGAGAGTGAAGCAAATCTTTATTTGGCTTTAATCCTTCACTCATTTTTAAGTGAAGAATTCTTTACTCTTATTTCTCAGTGAACATATTACCAATTTTATCAAATCCTTAGTCTTTCAAAATTTGTTAATATTTATCTGGTTGGCTCTTATGTTTTACTTAATATCATCATGAATTCAAATATTGTCCTTTATTTCTCCATCCAATTACCTTTCCTCTTTCTTTTTTCTTTCTCTCTCTCTCTCTTCTTTTTTTTTCTTATTTATAAAAAGTTTTACTTGTTAGGGTGATATATAAAGGGCTTACAATTACTTCCTTTTTTCCATTTATCTTTTATTGTAATTAATAGAAGTGTTACATTATATTCACCAGATAGAGGGTGCATTACTTCACATACATTAATACCCTTTCTCATGTCTTGGTCCCCATTTCCCTTCCCCCACTCTCACCCCTCATCTTGTTTTCCCCCCTTCCCTATCCTATTTCAAATAACCAAATATGCATATATCCAATATATCAGTTAACAAGATGAAATACTGTAACAATATGAGATAACCAAGGGACAGCAAAAGAGATGAGAGATAACATAGTACATTAAGGACAATAATCACTTGTTATATGGCTTTTGTTTCTTTTTCTATTCCACTATTGCAGATTGAACCCAAAGCTTTGTGCTTGTTAGGAAAATTGCTGTACAACTTGAGCTATGTCCCTAGTCATTGTTCTGTTTTTGTTGTTTCTGTGATAGGGTCTCACTAACTTTGTCTTACCTGGCATCAAACTCATAATCTTCTGTCTCTAACTTCCAATTATCTTCGATTTCAGACATGTATGACCACACTCTTTTTTTTTTTTTTTGCCAATTCTGGCTTGAACTCAGGGCCTGAGCACTGTCCGTGGGTCTTCTCAAGTCTCCACCACTTGAGCCACAGCACCACTTCCAGCTTTTTCTGTGTATGTGGTACTGAGGAATAGAACCCAGAGCTTCGTGCATGCTAGGCAAGGACTCTATCACTAGACCAAACTCCTGGCCCTGATTTCTCCTTTTGAATTGTATAATGGCCCATACCTAAAATGAGACTGTTCTTTTTATCAAATGGCCAAGTCGAAAGTTCTCACTTAAGCTCTGACTCTTTGTAGCTTAAAATAATGATTAAAGCTGCACACCAGTGGCTTAAACTTGTAATCTCAGCTACTCAGGAAGCTGAGATCTGAGGATGACAGATCAAAGCCAGCGTTGACAGGAAAGTCCATGAGAGACTTTTATTTACAATTACTACCAAAAAGTCAGAATTAGAACTGTAGTTCAAATGGTGGAGTGTAAGTGCTTTTTTTTTTTGGTGGTTGGAGATAAGAATCTCATGGATTTCCTTTCTGGGCTGCCTTTGAACCAATATCTTCACATTTCATCTTCCTGAATAGCTAAGTTTACAGGAATCAGCCACTGGCATTACTCTACAATTCAGTTTTTAATGGGTTGAATACAGATAAAAAGAAATACCAAGGTAGATTAGTAGTGTTATAATAAACAATCCTTTTAGACCAAGCTTTATTGTCTTAAAAGATATAGGCCTTTAGCCAGGCACAGTTGCTTATGCCTGCAATCCTAGCTACTCAGAAGGCTGAGATCTGAGGATCATGGTTCAAAGGCAACGTAGGCACTGAAATGTCCATGGGACTCTTATATCCAATTAATCACCAGAAAACCAGAAGTGGCACTATAGCTCAGGTGGTAGGGTGGTAGCCTTGAGCTGGAGGTTGGCATGATGGCTCCAGGAGTAGGGCGGTAGCCTTAAGCTGAAGTGCTGAAGGCCCAGACTTAAAGTCCCATTTCCAACCAAAAAAAAAAAAAAGATGTAGGCCTTTCAACATCTTGGTATGCTATTTTTTTATGTATGACAGTGGTATTAGCATAAAAACTATATGGCTTGATTAATATTAATTGCATGTTAACTGTATGACCACCTTAGTCTCATAGTGGGGCAGAATCTCTTAAGTCTAATATTTTAGATTAAGGTTTTGATTTCATGAGGGGAAATAGAAAATTGAATAAAGTTTGTCTATTTTCTTTAGAAAATGAAAAATGTCTATTGTTACCTTTACTGAATAGAATAGATTTATTGGTGATAAATTTCAGCTTCCTGATAATTTTATTCTATTACTTTACTCAGATGAAATGGGTTTATACTTCAAAAGGGTAGCTCTTTTTCAATTATATGTTGCAATGCATTAATTTGCAGCAATGTTATTACCTTTGAATAAAATAGTAGTGCCAGTAAGTGATATGTAGTCATCTTTCAGGTAATCATTTGAATTAACAGACTTGCATATTATATTTACTAATAGTGAAGACAAATATGGCCATCTAAATGGGATTAAATTGGGAATATTCAGTTCCTGAATGAAGCTTGATTGTCTACCTAAAGTTTCTGAACCTCTAAGGCTATTCACAGTTTGGTGGCTCACAGATTTTTTTTTCCTTTTCATTGAAGTCATTTTGGTCCTTCCATAACCAAATCCTCAAAGGGCAGTCTAAAAGTTCACTATCCACCTACATTTAAGAATTCTACATGAGGAATTGCCTCTTAATATATTATACTTATTACTTTAGGAAGCTAATTTAGGTACTGTTTCTATCCAATTACTAATGAATTGAGAGTTCTAGCCTTTACAAACTGCTCAAGCCAAGCAGCTACTGATATTCAGACTTCATGTGCTAGTTCATTTAAAATGAACCCCCAATGGAGTCATTCTGAAAATAGTAATGAGCTTCTGTTTCTATAAACATTTATATATATATATATTTCTTTTTTTAACAATTTAATACTTTTATTAACATCAGTACTTAAAATGACAGCAGAAAGGGGGGGTGTGGAGTGTGTGGAGTGATGGGGAGACAGTAAGTAACCTCCAGGGAGAAGGAAAGCACTTCCCACAATGCCTGAGCAGGTACTCAGGGTTGCTCAGCAGTTTCTAAGTGTCTCTGTCCATATACAAACTTGTGCCAGTCTTAAATTACTATCAAATTGGGGTTTGTCTGCTGGCACTAAGTTGCTCTCCATGAGTCATGGTGGTTTTCTATAAAACAAAGTCTGCAGAGCCTGCTAGAAGTCTCAGGATCAGCAATGGCAGTCAGATTGGAAGTTGGGACATGTCCTTAGTGAACTGGGCAACTTTCAGGTGGAGGTCAGCTGTAATGTGAAGCCCCTCTTCAGACATCTGCTACATGGGGAAGAGGATTTTCTGCATAGGCGCTGCTCAGAGACACCTCCTGATACCACACTGCTTTAGCAGGGGGTGGCATTTCCTCTTCCTCCTCTGGTGGAATGGAGTCTGTGTCAGATACAGCAGACTGAACAAGGTCGGCCTCACTGAGTGGTGGCTCTTCGTCTTCTGACACAGGGCAGGGAGAGTCTGTCTCTGAGATTGTGGACACGAAATCCTCCAGATACAGATCATCCTCCCAGTGTTGTGCCGCTTCAGGGGTGGTGGCTTGGGAAGACGGTGCTTCCTCCAGTGGTGAGGACGGAGGCACAGGGAGAGCCTGTGCACAGTCGGCCTCTGATGGACTGCTGTCGTCACAAGCCCTGGACAGATGCTCAAGAAGCAGAGCTGCTCTCGTCTGTTGGGACTCTTCAGACCATGCCTCTGCTGGGGCTCTTGTCTCAGCGCCTGTGGACGGACACACCAGGGGATCCACGCGGGTCCACAGCAGTGCTGGTTCTTCTGCAGGCCCGGCTGGAGATCCCTCCATCTGAGACGCACTGGACACCGCTGAGTCTTCAGCTGCTGCTTCTGCAACCTCACACAGCTTCATCTTCTGGAGAGTGGGTTCAGCCCCACGCCCCTCCTCTGCACTTGGCACCTGGGGTTGGCATGCAGAAGTCAGGGCAGTGTCCGGATCCTGGCTGTCCTGGTCTGGGCTGACAGGAATCACCTGCTGGGCTCTCCATGTAAAGGGCCAGAATCCTCTTCGGGGTCTGGTTTGGGGTTGGGATCTGGTTTGGGGTTGGGGTCTGGGTCGGTGGCTGATCCAGTGTCTGCAGCTATCGACCAGACGCTCTCTGCAGGATCTACTGGAGTCAGAACCAGCAAAAATCGGCAAGCAACAAGAAAACATGGCGTTTTCTTTGCTAGTGCAGGACCAGTTTGCCAGTTAGGGCCAGCTTTGGAATGTGGTGCCTGGATACCTGAGTTCCATGTTCTCTTTGGTCTTTTGTCAAGGATGAGGTCACTTCCTGGGGTCCTCTTACCTAAGCCTCTCCTCCAACAGGACCCCCAGAAAGTACTCCTGGACTTTTGACTTCCGCTCATGAGACATTCATTATTCACATAACAGACACAATTTTATCAATTTACCTCACCATTCCTAAAGACCAGGGCAGGCTTCAGTTTTAATGAGACTGAGGTGAATTCAGACTTTAATAGCTAGGTCTCTGAATGTTGTCATGTGTGCATGACATCCCCAAGGTTTGTGTTACTTGATATAATGCAAACAAAAATTAGAGATCAAATGATGACAGGCAGTGATACAGTAAGACAAAACCCTTAAAATTCTTAGGGCACTCACTCAGATACCATATTATAGCTACCCTATGTTTTTTATAATTAAAGAAAATCTTGCAGTCCATCTGATATCCAGCTGGCTAAATAATAAGAAAAGGAAATTTATTTTGCTCATGGCTCTGGTCCAAGGTTGAGAGACATCTCTGAAATCTTGTTGAGGCCCGAATCCTGAGGTGGTGCCTCAGGTATCCTATGGCAAGGGACAAAGCGCCTAAAAGGTCCCTAATGAACCTGGATCTTTGGGTAGACCTACCTGCCTGCAACCATTAGTTCTCTCATCTGTTAATCTGTTAATCCCATGAATGGATGATCATGAAGTCAGAGTCCTAATAATCTCTTAAATGTCCTATCTGGTCCCACCTCTCAACAGGTTACTAGGGGAATTAGACTTCCACCTAGGTTTTAGAATAGACTCATTACATTTAGATCAAAGCACAGATATATAGCTTATTTTTCACAAGGCCATTTCTTTCCTTGGTAATCTTTTGCTCCTTGCAGAGCATAGAAAGGTGAAAGGTTTTGTCCTTTCCCCTGCCAGTCTTGGCTTTACCACATTTCTTTAGATTCTGCTTCTCAGCCAATCAGCTCCTTCCTCTGCTTGTCTCTTGTCTGCCAATAATGTTTCAGATATAGCTAGGAAAAGTCACTGACATTCTGCCAGATCCACAAGTCCTTTGGCTCTCATTCTTCCTCAATTTCCTCCACATGTCAGATGTGACAATGGTTCCACCACAGTTCAACTCTAGGGACCTTTTTTTTTTTTTTTTCTGTTCTGATGATCAGTTTTCTTCCCCAGCTGCTGGTTCAGTGTCTTCTCCCCATCCATTCCTAAAGCCAGTGCTATCGGCCAGCTCAGATTTCTAGATTTCTTGTTCTTTCTTTTTTATTTAGTACCATATCAGACTTTCATAATTTATAACTAGAATGATTTCTATGGCCTTTAAATGCCCATCATGCTTGGAGTGTCTTTATGAAGTAAAATGTTTATGCTTACAGTAAAATTAAGTACAAAGTTTATTCTCAGAAGCATACAATGTGATAATGTACTTAATATCTCCAAGGGAATGAAGAAATGATGTCGTGGAGAGAGATCAGGTAATAATCAGGTAGTTGAAGTTTGGGAAACAAAAAACTTCAAGGAAGAGTTGTCCGGAACAGGCCTTTGAAGCTGGAAAAGGTAGGAATTGAGATTAAATTAATTCAGTTCCCCCATTTTCATATTGTAATGCTTACTTAAATTTAGGCCTATAATTTATCCAGTTAGAGATAATCTTTTTCTACTTCCATTGAAGCTGGTTGTAGCCATGTGACTAAGGTCTGAGCAGCATGTTGTGTAAGAGTTCCATGAAGTCTGCATAAGAGGCAGGGATTCCTGTAAGGCCGTACCCTTTCTCTTTCCTCCTATTTTTACTGCCTGCCATCTAAATACATGGAGTCCCAGCAGCAGTCTTGGATTCTGAGGTGACGCTGAATGGTGTAAGCCATGTGACAGGATTTCTAATGATGAGGGAGGTCAAATCCATTCCACACAACTTACATCCTTTTATGCATTTATATGAAGGGGAACGAAACATCTTCTCTGAGCAAACTGGTATTTTGGACTTATAGTCAGTTGTACCTAATGCTAATGATGGCACAGAGCATATTGAATCTGAATTAGCAAGTGAAAATAAAAATACAGAAGTAAGTAAAATTATTAATAGATATTATTGAATTATTATGCTCCAGGTCTTTATTTTTATATGTGGAAAGACATAGTGAATCTTTATGATTTATAGAAATATACAACTGGAACTGGTAGGTAGCAGAGCTGGTACAAAAACCCAGCTCTGTCTGATGCCTGATAGTTAACTTTTGTGCTGTGATGTAGATAGAAGGAAAGGCTAATTATTCATATTTTTTAGTTTTTATTATCTTCAAATTGTTTTACAAGGGGTTTTCATAACTCACTTTTTAAAAATTTAAAACTGCAGAGAATACAAAAGTTTTTAAGTTAAATTTTATTACCTTTAAATAGTGTGCAGATTATAGATAAAACTCGTCAGCCAATAAGTAAAATTATGTTCATGAGGAAAGTCAATCATTGATCTGAATCACAGTAAATGGTAAATTAGGAAGATCTGTTAGTAATTCTCTCTTCTTATTTTATAGATATTTTTATTAGGAATTCCACTTGGCTGAAACAAATGAGTGAGCTTCAATTTTTTTTAACTTGTCAAATAATTCAAAAGTTATTCATTGTAATGTTGTACCTTGTAAGATGAAGGACTGAGACATAAAGCAGCCAAGTGTCCCAAAGTTACCTATCATTGTTAAGGATAGAGGGAAAAATAATAATTCTAGCTTTTGGGTCACCTTTAAGTTTCCTAGATGGCATGTGGAAGAAGGCATCCATGATCCATTGATACTGATCTTGAGACTCCAGGACAGTTTAGTATCACAGTCCTACTGGTAGAGTAGGAAAGTCAAGCCAAAATCCAATCATAGTAGCTAACTTAATACAAGAGAAAACTTAGTGTCCTACTTGTCAAGAAATTTGTCCTGTTCAAGAAATTTGGATTACAGATTGATTTGGCCAATAGCCATGGTATCCTAAGATTTACTGTCCTCATTTGAGTGTATACAGGCTGTGGGATAAACTTTTCTCTGCTGTGTACTTGAATTTGCTGTTACTACACTGCCTTGTTGTGGTCCCCTCTGTTTCAAATACCTACCATTATTATGTACAGAGCTTAGTTCCTCATTGTCTTTGTATGCGGCTCATATGTCATTTCACAGCATGTATTAACGCTGGTTACATGGACTTGGTTAATTCAAAGGCATATATTTATCTGTCTTTTCTAGTTTTTTCTAGGGTAGGCCATTGTGTTGCTTATTGCGACACCCCCAATACCAATAGTAGGCCACTATCTGCCTAACATGTAGTATGTGCTTACTGCAAAAGCACTGAATAAGAGATATGAACAGTGAGTAGCATTCTGAAATTCAGGCTGTGATTTTAGAGCCTATTCACTACTGTTAGTTTTTCTTTCCTGACTTTCTATGATTCAGGAGGGATTAATATAGTGAAAGTAACATGGTTAAAAAGCATTCATTTGGGACACATTGTGTACCAGCTATTTTCCAAGTCTTTCATCAGTAACCCATGTGAGTTCCCTTCTTCCCTAACTTTTACACATTTCTGGGGAATTTATTCAGTTTGCATCCTGACTAAGCATTCAGCTCATTACCATTACCATTTAGTGGTAAATGACCATTTAGTAGCCCCAAATAAATGACCATTTAGTAGCCCAAGTTATATATCTTATTTATGGCGAATAGGCACAACTCAAAAACTGCATTCAGAGCCTAATCTTCCTTTTCAACAGAAACAGATAGAAACTTTTATACACAAAATTTGTAGACATAATAATGCTCTTAGCAATCATATGCTGTGCAAATGCTAGTATTAATAAGACAGGCAATGAATGCTCATTGACCTCCTACTATGTGATGGCACTAGCCCAATCCCTTTACATGTGTTGATTTTAAGGACCTACCACCAGCCACACACAGGGAAGTCTTTCCAGTTAGAGAACAACTAGACATTTACATCTCTAAACAGAAAAGGCAGAACACGGCTCTACCTGCCTTCAAGGAAATTGCAATTTTATGTTCTTAATGAGGGGGATGAAATAAGCATAATAAATAGTGGTGAATGAGAAAACACTTTGAAACAGACATAAAACACATCTCTGAGCCCCAGGTGGCTGATACATAACCTGTGCACAACCAACGATGAATGTGTAATAAGACTGTCTGCCAATGATTTCTTTCAAAATAATTTTACTAAGGGAAAGAACCAAAGGCTTTTTATTTCACCTGATAAGTATTTAATTTTCTAGTGTGACCAAAAAAGAAAGAAAATACCCCAAAGGAGGAAATACGACTTTCTTAAATCAAGAATTGGCTAAAATGTGTAAAATAAACAAGTTATTTGGGAAAAGAGCTTTAAGAGAGAGAAAGAATTTCAGAGTAATCAGAAGCATAAAATTCAGTTTTTTCTGGATGGAAAGTTGGTTATTCCTAGCTAAACAAACTAGCCATCTTCATTTGCTGTTTCCTGAAGAGTTAGGACTGCCCATAAAACAGAAAATGTTAGCAACTGTCATGTAGTAGAATGTGTTAAAATGGAATGAAAAATGGCCAGCTTATCTAATATTCCCTCTTCAAGGCCATTTGTTACTATTCTGCAAGGATTTCTAGAGAATTGATTTGATTGTATGTGGTTTGACAGAGGACCTTTTTTTTTTCTTTTTGCAATCTGGGAAAGCAATTCCCTATTGGGGAATTGTGTTTTTTTTTTTTTTTTGCCAGTGTAGTTTTATCTATAAAAGTGGCTTGCATACATAGTTAATATTGTAATAATCAGGACTAAATTAGACAATTCTTAAGCCATTGTCAATTATCAACTAAAGACATGCTTCTAAAAATTACATACAATTTACGGATTTTCTAGGTGTTTAACATGTCACAAAATGGCTCCTCTTAGTTTTAGTAATTATGCTTTTTCTTGCTAGTGTATTATAAATACAGATGATGAGTACAATCGTCATCTTGTGATTAAATTAGCTGGGAGATATGTAACTTTTAAGTCCTTAAAGTTTATTTGAAATAGGAGGGGAAAAATGAGGGGTGGGGGTGGGGAAGGGAAATGGGGACAAAAACATAAGAAGGGATATCAATGTGTGAGAAGTAATGTACCCACTATCTGGCAAATATAACTGTAACCCCTCTATATATTGAAATAAAAATATAATAAAAATTCCATTACTCTATACTTTATTTAATATTATTTACAAAGCAAAGAAAAAAATGCTTTATTTTGTTTCATCAATAAAAAAGATATTAAACAGGGACAAAAACATGAGAAAGGGCATTAATGTGCAAGAAGTAATGCACCCACTGCTTAACAAATGTAACTGTAACCCCTCTACACATTACCCCGACAATCAAAAAGAAAAAAATATATACCAACAAGAGGTGGTGTGTGTGTGTGTGTGTGTGTGTGTGTGTGTGTGTGTGTTTAGGGGGTGTGGGGTGAGTCCTGAGGCTTGAACTTAGATCCTGGGCACAGGTCCTGAGCACTGTCCTTGAGCTTCTTTTGCTTATTAGCATTCTACTACTTGAGCTAGATCCCCATTTCCGGCTTTTCTTGTGTAGTTTATTGGAGATGGGTCTCATGAACTTTCCTATCTGGGCTGGCTTTCAACCTTGATCCTAAGGTCTCAGCTTCTTGAGTAGCTAGGATAGGAAGCATGAGCTACACAGGTGCCTAGCTCATGTCTTGAAAAAAAAGTTAAAATGTGTTCTCAAGAACTTGCTTAGGGTATTTCCTGTCTCTGAAGTGTTATAATTTTTATTAACACTGTACCTAGGTAGTCCATGGCATTACCATCCTCTGAGTTGTGCTAGTGTTCTTTCTATTGGACAATGGATTCTTCATGAGGAGAGGCAATGTCTTCTTCGTGTTTTCATGCTGAGTGACATACCTGTGTTAGCAAACTTTGTGGGATTGAGTCATTCCTTGTCAGTTGAACTAACTTAGTGCCATTGCCTGTGAAAAACAGGTGATGATGATGATGATGATGATTACGACCTTTGAGGTTATATATCTGCAGATCACAATGCCTGTCTTAAGCAAGGTACCTAAATGGCAGTGAGCATTTGGTAATCTTAGTCATGACTGCTTGACACTTCTTTTTTAGCATTCTTGTTTTAAACATGGATCTGACAATATAGCAAGTTTCACCCATGCAAATAGGCTTTAATTGAACTCCATGGAAGTTTCAAGGTGTCAGAACCCAAGGTTTAATAGTGTAGACAACTTAATTATTAGAAAGCATAATTAAGACTTCAAATTTTGCATGCTATTAACTATGATATTTTAGTGACATGGCTTAGTAGAATTAGCTACACAAAGCACATGATTTTATAGAAAGAAAAGCAAGAGGTGATGTTTTCTAAGCTCTCTATTGTTTCTTGAAGACTTCTCTCTTTGAATGGATGCCATCCTTAGCATTTTCTATTCCTTTCTCTTTCAGAACTGGAAATTCCCTATGTTGTTAAAAGGTTTTCTCACCAAATTAAACATGCATACATACATATCTATTTTAGTTAATTTTTCAATACTGTCTTCATCTGAAGTGAGACCAACAAAGAGTGAAAAATAGTACTTATACAAATGAGTCTTACATTTATATTCTTATACAGAATGAATATATTTTTAATGAATAGTTAGTTTTGCTTTTTAAAATATTCCATAAAGCTAGGTATAGTGGCTTACCCCTATAATTCCAGCTACTCAAGAGATAGAGACCAGGAGAGTTGCAATTTGAGGATAGGACATACCAAAATCAGAAAGACACTATCTCAAGAATAACAGCAAGAACAACAAATGAGCATGAGAATGCATAATTATTATTTCAGCCACACAGGAGACATCGGTAGAAAGATTATGTTCTGATACTGGCCCCCTGCAAAAATGTAAGACCGTTTGAAAAATAACCTGAAGTGAAAAGGATTGGAGGCAAAGCCTAAGTGTTGGAATGCTTGCCTAGCAAGCATGAAACCCTCAGCTAAAACTCTAGTACCATGTATATATTTTATTAAATTATTTCTTAAAATAATAAAATAAAAGCATCATGTTCAAATATATTTTAATGTATGTTTGTGTATATATGTAATATGTTATGTGCATATAAGGTAACCTGTATATTACATAATATGAAAAATAATTAATATAGTATATACATATAACCTCTCTGGAACTATATACTTCAAGTATTCAATTGGCCTGCATCTCTACATTATAACTAGTGATAGGCAACACTGAATCAAAGGGGATAGCACAGACTCTACAGCCATTCTCCAGCCATTTGAATGTAGCTTCAACTACTTAAGTGTGGATAAGGGGAGGAGTAAAATGCCTGCTTGTTCTGTGCCTTAATATGATCTTTTTAATCAATCAGTTTAAAAGAATACTGTTATTTCCCAGTAGATTTGTTGTGAAGATTGAATAAGTTAAATCATGGAAAGCAGTTAGAATCATGCCACGCTCATAGAAAGAAATGAAAAACTATGAGTATACATTGTTGAATGAGAAGAAGGAAGAGGTTTTCCTAAGTTTGAGTTGTAGCACAAACAGGGTGCAGAGGCAGGAAGTCACTGATGTTTCACTGTAATCTGTCAAACATGCAGTCTGTCATTGGTCAGACACAGCATCATGTGACACATGACTTATTTATCACCCCTCCACAGTCACCATCAACCCTATTCATAGTATCATCACCTTCCCTTGACAATGCTTCTATGCTGCTTCCCTATAAATTATTGCCAACAAAGCAGCCAATGTGTTCTGGATAACATATAGTTTAGATCATTTCATTTCTCCATCCAAAAACCCTTGATGGCTTCCATCTTACTCAGAAAAATGCTAGAATCCTTTTTGAAATCTGAGTAATCTGTCTCCCCCCCCCCATTAATTTTCTAATCGCATTTCTTACCACTTTCTTTCTGACTCATTCTACCTCATCCAAGCCAGTCTGATTTCTGTTTACTAAAGTCTAATGTGAGGTGTGCTAGAGTGGAGATTTTTGTTCTCTTTTTCTCCTTCCCTCTCTCCTCCCCAACCTTCTCCACTTCCTCTTTTCCTCCAAGAGAGGATCAGGGTTTGAAACTTGGAGTCAGCAAGACTCCATCTCCAAAATAACTGACAAAAACCAGATTAGGGATATGGTTGAAGTGGAGGAACAAGCAGGGCCAGCAAGCATAAGGCCTTAGGTTCAAACTCCAGTGCTGGAGAAAAATGTTCAGGAAATTCTAAGCACTACCTTTGAAGTGAGATATTTCGAAGGTGGTACCAATGTGGAGATGATGTGTATGATCAGAACAGCTTAACACAACAGAAAATTTCCCTTGCATTCACATGATATACAAAACAGGGATTTGATTACTGAGCTCCTAAGTGACGCTTTCTTTTGTGTAAACTTACCACCATTCATGTTTGCAGCAGCAAAGGTAAAATGTAGAGAGAGGGTCGTTAACAGGTATTTTATAGCATGAGCTTGTGAATGTGCAGCCATTCACTCTTCACTGCTTGGAATGTTGCTATGCCTGGGTGTTGGCAAGCCCTGGAAGTGGGATTCATTCACTTGTGTGGCCAGGAAGACACTGAAGTAAATTTTGTGATTGTGCACTTCTTATTGCTTTATCTTCTCTCTTTCAATGAAGAAATTAAGGCACAAAAGAGTTAGTGTCTTTGTTTGATGCTTTCCTGAGGTTTGTGAAAGCGAGACTCTCTACAGTAGCCTTTGGAAGCAAAGCAGACAGCTGTGTCTGGGTGGTAACTGAACTCTATTCTCCATTGGTCAAAGGTGTGTATGGCTCCTGGGGATGAGATATGGGACTCAGGGAAGGAGAGCACTGTCCTAAGCACTTTGACTTACTTCAGAGGGTTTCTTGAAGATTTCCGGAAGACTTGTCTTTGAACAGCAGATCATCAGGTAGCCAGGGTCATAACAGAGAGGGGGGAGTATTTAAGAACTATTGAAAATGTCTGAGAGAGAAAAAAAAATATATATATATAGAGAGAGCGAGAAAGACCTAGACAGAGACATAGAGACAGAGACACAGAGAGACACAAAGAGACAGAGACAGAGAAAATGCTAGCTACAAGGCCAAGAGAGTGAGAAGCCATTTCATAATAATAGTACTGGTTAGGTGTTGCATCCCCAACCCCAACTTCCATCTTTCAGTTAGACCTAGCAATTTTCTTTGGCCTCTAATTAGGGGAAAGGGATGTACTCTCATCTTGGAATAAAGGTAAAAATGCTGCTTAAATTGCTCAGTATTGGACTGAGACTTTTATGTACTAAATTAAGACTTTATTCTACAACTTTCATTACCTAATATTGTCCAGAGTTATCATGAGCCTGATGTTGTTGGTTTTTTTTTTTTTTGCCAGTCCCGGGCTTAAGCTCAGGGCCTGAGGACTATCCTTGGATTTTTCTCAAGGCTAGAGCTCTACCACTTGAGCTTCAGCACCACTTCTGCCTTTTTCTAAGTATGTGGTACCAAGAAATTGAACCTGGGTCTTTGTGCATGCTAGGCAAGCACTCTACCACTAGGCCAAACTCCCAGCCACCTGATGTTACTTTTATCTTCTGATTAAGGACCCATCCCCATGAATGCACTGTGAAATGATAGTGGAAGAGAGATATAAAGTTGCTTTTGGAGTATATCACATGATTTACACTCATAATTACATCTCATCATGCAGTTCACTGATTATGCTTATAAGAACAATATTACTCCAGTAAATATGAATTTTCTAATGTTGGTAATTCTTAACTCAGTACAGGTATTTGAATATATCATTTTATCTGGATTTTAGAGAGTGATTTCTTAATTTGTTGATTGCTGTTTGGTTGATATCTACTTTAAATCTGAAGCTATTTGAAAATCATTAATGAATCTATAAATTAAACACACCACTTAGTCTTTCTATGGAATTTTAGGAAAGTACAGGTCATTTTTAGTTCTTCCTCTGGCCATGAGGTTGTCTTAACTGAATAAATTTTTATTTCTGTTTTTTCCCCTCTCATCTGAGTCCTTAGAAAAAGAAAGCTCCTCTTCAATGTATGTTAAAAGCTTTATAGATTGATTTTTTTTCTGCATCTCAGTTGAAAAAGTTGCTCTACACCAGAAAAGCAAATAGACAGTTCTTTGTAAATTGCCTTGGCTTTGTATTCAGGAACTTGTTCAGATCATGCCAAATAGCAGATCAATCAGTGGACACACACACACACACACACACACACACACACACACACACATTTGTTTTGAGCATTCACTAAATTCTTATTGCTGTGCTTGGCATCACAGAACTGGAATTCAGTTGAAATAAATCCACTGTATTTTTATTGTGTACTGTCTCATGTTAGGCTCTTATAAGAGTATAAGAAAATCACTGGAATAGTTAAACCTTGGTATGTAGTTTGGTTGTGAAATATGCATATAGCAAATACTGTACATCATGAAATCAGTGTCAAAAAGGTGTGAGGAAATGATTCATCACAAGTAAAATAGTTAAGGAATAAAATATAGTAATTACTATCATTAATGGATTAATTGAAGTTGTTCCAGTCTTACATGAGCTTTGTCTGAATTGATACTTACAAGGCACTTCACCATGATTCTTACATTATTATTTTATTGATTAGATGCTTAGAGAAATTAAGCAGGTTGTTCAGATTGAGTAGTTAGTAGGCATATGAATTTGTAACTAGTATCCAGGTCTGTTTTGTTTCAAAGCCTGTATTCATATCAACTACTGTGCAACATCAGAATTTATGAGTGATCACTCCAGATTAACAGGAATAGTATAAATAAAAGTACATATTCAAACTGAATATGTTGGCCCATTCTTATAATCCTAGCTATCTGGGAACTGGAGATTGAGAAGACTGCAGTTAAAGGCCAGTTTGGGCAAAAATGTTTGTGATCTCCCCAACTCGAATGTTAAAACAGTTTGTCATGGTGACATATACTTGTCATTTCATCGGGATGGGAAGCATACATAAAAGGATTATGATATAGACCAGCTGGGGTATAATGAAGATATGATTCAAAAAATAACTAAAGTGAAAAGGTTTGGAGGTAAGCTGAAATGGTGGAGCTATCTAGCAAAGACAAGGCTCTGAATTCAAATCGCAGGTTTTCAAAACAGCTTCCCAAGGCTTTGAATCCATGCCAGCCACAGAGGCTACAAGTTAGCTTTGAAAACTCATTGAATCTGCATTTTTTTTTCAATTCAAATCATAGGTTCTCAAAAAAAAATGAAGATTCAAGAAGTTTTCAGTGCTAATGTGTAGCCCCATGTGTGTGGCACAGATTAGAAGCTTTGGGACAAAAGGCTTTGTCCCGAGTATGCAATGAATAACCAAAGAAAAAATACTTAACAAAAAAGGATCCGGGCCCTGGTGGATCAAGCCTGTAATCTTAGTTACCCTTGAGGCTGAAACCTGAGGATTGCAGTTTGAAGCCTATCCAGTCAGAAAAGTCCATGAGAAACTTATCTCCAATGTACTCAGAAAGAACTGGAAGTGGTGCTGTGTCTTAAGAGGTAGAAATCTAGTCTAGCTCACAAAGAGGCTCAGAGACAGCATCCAGGCCCTGAGTTTAAGTCCCAGGACCAGCAAACAAAACAAAACAAAACAGCAAAAGAACAAGTAGATGGAAGTTATAAGAGGCAATTGTTTGATGTAAATGAATTTTGATCTATGTAATTTACAAATCAATGTACCTTTATTTTCATGACAATGTTAATAACTAGTATAAATATAATCTAAATTATCTCATAATTCAGTCTATGTATAGAAGCTGTCTTTGCTTTTGTGTTTATAAGCATGTTGGTGCCAAGAAGTTTGTATTGGGCTAATGAAAAGAGAACAGCTTTCATGTGTAAATACCACCACTTCAGGAAGAGAATATCAAATGTTGCTAGACTGCACATAGTGAGGAAATTAATGTTCTTCTATTAATGAGGTCAAGGAAAGGGTATACACCACTTGCTATAAGTTAGGTGTACTAAGCTTCTAGAAATTTGAACTAGACCCACATCTTCACAGGGAGTAGCTGTTGGAAGCACCAATCACAGTGAATTAATGTTAATCTGAGCTTTAATGGGTCTTGAAGTTTTAAAAATTATGTTTGTAATTGGTTTGCTTTCTATAACCACATAATAGGAATTATGGGCCTAGGGGGGTTTATAGTATGTACTTAAATAGGATACACTAACACCAATGTCTTATACCTGGAATCCTAAACAATTAGAAAGCTGAGACCTGGAAGATCATGATGCAGAGCCAGTCCAGGCAAAAAAAAAGTTCATTATAATCACTCTCGAATTAACCATCAGAAAACTGGGAGTAGATGCCTGGTCCAAATAGTAGAGTACCAAATGTGAGTAAGAAAGGTGAGTGAGAACTGGAAGCCCTGAGTTCAAATACCAGTACAAAAATATGACATCCATTGTAATTGTACTTATAACTAATGTGGGAGACAGAAAATTTTATCATCATTACATTGAAAAAATGACTAAACAATTACCATTAAGAAATATTAACATAGCTTATGAAGAAAAATCTGATGGTGGGTGGATCAGAATTTCATACAAGGTAAAAGTATAAGCAGAGACACAGAAATAAGAATAGAGATGGTTTGATTAAAAATGAACTATTTAAAAATATTATTATCTTTATGTAGTTGCACAAGGAATTGCCATTCAACAAGGAAGTTTATGAGTCTTGATCAACATTACTTCTTTCAACATTTTCCCCAATCCCCCCCCAACCCACCCCTTCCCACACTTTCCTTAATTTTGTAGGATGCACGTTGAATTTTGACTTCATTCTCTCCCCTTCTCATCTCTATTTCCCTCCTCTTTGCCCCCTTCCTAACCCTTTCAAATACTCATTTTCTGATATTTATTTTGTTGAACTATAATTTTGCCATTTTAAAGAATTATACTGTTTGAGTCCTCCTCTAAATCTACCATATTTCAGTAAATACTTGTATATCACTGAAATTATTTACTTATATAGTTATAAATGAATTCTAGCTTCCATATATTAGAGAAGACATGAAACCTTTGTTTCCCTTGGCCAAACTTCACTTAATATTTTTTTCATCGGCCTTCCATTTCTTTGCAAATGATGCAATCTTATTTTTTTCAAATGGGCAAATACAATTTAATTATATCACTATATACACACACGCACACACACATATATATGCACATATATATGTACATATATATACACATACACACCATGTTTTCTTGATGCATTCTTTTAATGAGGAGCACCTGGGCTGATTCCATACCTTGGCTACAGGGATTTTCCTGGAGCATGTAGGTCTGCAGCACTTTTGACTTGCTGCATGTCAGGCAAACCTTGGTGTGGAAGCCAAAGAAAACCTTCGAGCAAGGTAAGGCAGAAGTGTTAGTGCAATGAAATGAGAAGGCTGACTGGATATGCAAGGACTGACAGTATAGGGTTTCTCTCCACATTTTATAGGGGAGAAAACTCATCCTTTGCAAATTCTAGTACCTCTTGAACATCACCTGTCTTGCTGTATTATAATTGGGACTCGGGTTTTGAATTCCTGTATTTCTGACCCAGAAAAATTCTGATTCTCTGCTTAGTAAAAAGTCAATTAATGGATCAACAAAAGGTGGTTTATATATACAATAGAATTCTATACTTTCACCAGAAAAAAATGGCATTGTCTTATTCATAAGGAAATGGAAAGACTTGGAAAAAATCATAATAAGTGAAGTAAGCCAGATCCAAAGAAAAATAGGCTTTATGGTTTCCCTCATGTGCAATAATTGGTACATGTCTAGGAGAACCCTAGCAGATGATCACAGTTGTTCAATAGCTATGTACATGTGAACATATAAAATGATGCTAATTGAAAGGAACTCTAAGATATGGAAACAAAGGGTTTTTTGTTGCTATTTTTAGATAATCATCTATCTTAATTTATTTCCTTTTTCCTAGACTTTGACTTTTTCTCTAAGTGAAAATGTTCATTAATATTCTATTTTGCATCTTGTTACCATGCATATTCATTCTGTAGATATGACACAGAAAAATTTGTACTATTACAGGAAGTATTCACAATGTAAGTTTGTATTTCTGATTAAAAATCTTTTTTCCAAACAATCAGTAATGCAAATGTTGATGAAATCACCCTATATTCTTCTCTTAGGGTATTTCACTGTACAAAAGCAATTTAATGAATTAATTTTTGTGAACCTTTGAGAATTCTGGTGGAATATCGGTAATTATTATTAATATTATAACTATGATTACCAAATTATAGATGAAGTTAGGGCTCAGACAAGTGGCTTTTCTGATGTGACTCAACTTATTAGATAAGACTGGGTCCAGAAACTTGTTATTTCAGGATTTAATTGTGCACTTAACTCCCTTTACAGTGATGAGAAAGTGAATTGTTAGCTATAGACACCTTATTCTTCAAAGAAACTGTTGTAAATCCTTTTGTAGGCTTTTGGTTCAAGTAAGGATTTATTGCATTTAGATTTTTTGAAGGTAATGACTACTCAGGCCATTTTTACCTTGCAAAGATTAGATTTGCTTCTTGATGTACGTTTTACACCTGGAAGTTTCCTCCTCAAGTGGTCATAGATATTTTCCTCTGGTGGCATCTCCCAAATGATAATGCTGCAATCTTCTGCAGTATGTGTACTGGTTGGTATCATTTTTCAGCTATTGATTTCAATTACCTTATCTAAGTCCTTAGGACAAGAAGTAAGAAATACAATACCTAATTCTGAAGAAAGAGGATTTAAAGGAACATGTACTCAAATGTGGATAGCACTTTTCTCTTGTTCTAGTGTGAAAACCATGTCTCTCTGCATTCATTGATGTCAGTTCTGACGGCATTAGTCAGTTCTGTGGACAGTAAGACCTGCATGTGACTCGTACTTTCTAGTCCAGAGGATACTTGTTTGTCAGCAGTTTGGGGCTATGGTTTTTCTCTGATGTGTGGCTACTTGGTCCCATGGGTTTAAGGTCCTTGTTTTGAAATGCTACTATCTATCTTTGATTACTGCTGTCATCTCCTAATAACCTATAGCTTCAGGCTGTTTGGCTGTTTTGCTGCAGAATTTTGTTTTTTCCTGCTTACCTTGCATGTGGCTGTTCCAGTTCATCTCATCTCACTTTATAAGCAGTTGCTTAGGAATTCTGTTGTAATTTATCTCTACCTCCCTAGGCCCATGAAACCAAGGATAAGCAACATGCTTCATTGATGGGAAGCTGATTAAATACTTTGAGTGTATGGAGTCATTGAGGTGTGGAATGTCACACATAAGCGATCATCATTCCGTCTGTATTCTTTTTTTTTGTTTTGTTTTTTTTCTCTTCCTGTCTTGGGTCATGAACTCAGGGTCTCAGCTCTGTCCCTGAGTCCTTGAGCTTCTTTGTGCTCAAGGCTAGAGTTCTACCACTTGAGCCACAGTACCATTTCTGGCATTGTTTCTGAATAGTGTACTAGAGATCAGAGTCTCGTGCTGGATTTTGCTGTCTGGGCAGGACCCTGATCCTCAGATCTCAGCCTCCTGAGTAGATAGGAATACAGGCGTGAGCCACCGACACCTGGCTTTCTGTATTCCTTTAAAAAGTAAGAATTGGATGAACAGAATGACAATAGTCAATGTGTATATTTAAAATGGAACTAGGAAAAATAAGGGGCTGCCAGGGAAGAAATGAGGAAATGATAAAGGTTGACACAGATCAACATGCATTATGTTCAAAAGCTGGAATGCTGAATTTAGAACCCTCTGTGTAACTTCTTAATTATAATAAAATAAAAAAAAAATGGGGGCCAAGAGTTTGGCCTAGTGGTAGAGTGCATGCCTAGCATGCATGAAGAGCTGGGTTTGATTCCTCGGTACCACATACATAGAAAAAAACAAAAAAGCCAGAAGTAGGGTTAAGGCTCAAGTGGTAGAGCTCTAGCCTTGAAAAAATCCAAGGACAGTGCTCAGACCCTGAGCTGAAGCCCAGGACTAGGCTAAATAAATAAATAAAAATAAAAATAAAAAATGGAATGTTCCCAACTCCTCATTCTCATCACAAAACTTAGAGCACAAAAATGCTTTCAAAGAAATGATCTATGGAGCCACTGTCTAAAGAATGTCACTGTTAACCATTTATTCCAGGCAATCAAAAAACATTTAAAGTTAAAACATTTAAGGTTTTATATTTTGCCATTTCCCTTTAGCAGGACATGTTTGATATTTTAATATATTTATTTGTTTAATTTATGGGAAGAGCTTTAATAGTTATATATGATTTAGAGAGGATTTTTATAACTTAATTTATATCTTACATCTTAATTTATATATTTTTGCATCTTAATTTATCAACCATTCCAAATTATGTTATATTTTGCTATATCAGTGTTTTTCAACAAATTCTCTTCTTAAAGTATCATAAAAATTTGTATTTTTATTACTAATGATAGCAATTAATTCATTAATCCCACTCATCTTTGATATGCTAATTGAAACCATTGTTTGTGGTAATTGTTATTTTCTTGCTTTAGTTTTCACTTATCAGACTTCTGGCAAAGTAAAACAACTGCTATATGTTTGCAAAACTATCGTTATTGTAAATGTTCTGTTTGCATTCTTTGTTTACGAATCTATTGGATTCTAAGTAGTTTTCTTATTGATATATTAATCTTTTTACCAACTATAGTAAATTTTATAGCAAGTATATTTCTCCTTAATCATATGAATAGCATGTATTTTGTAATTCTTTTTTTAAGATTATTAAATTAAATTCCTTTTTTAAAGATTATGAAACTAAATTTCTATGAAATGGGTTATACTGATCCTTTCTCCTTGTGTTTTGTGTGTGTGTATGTGTTCTGTGTTGTTTTCCTCGTAAGCAATGTATTTATCTGTAAGAGCTCCTGATTAGTTGTGACTTATATGAGGAAGTAGTTCATTTCTGTTCATAAGCATAAATAGGTAATAGGTTGTAAAATGAATGGCTTAGCTTCTCAGTAATATCATTTAAGAACAAGGTTCATTTTTTTCATTCTGCTCTGTCATCTTTCACTGTTACTACTATATATAAATATATATATATATATTTATATGCCTACATTTTCATTAAGGAGGACAGGCTCCAAATGTTTCTGTAGCTCAACTGGTCATTAGAAGAGTCTCATGATTCCTACCTCCACAACCCTATTGTACTGGGCCATTCAATTATCATGCCACATGGTGTTTTGGATCCTCTTAATGGCATATAGTACCTATATACATTGGATTTTGTTCTGGGATCAGTAAGATTTAGTAAGGAAATATTAAGCATTGGCAACATCTCAGCTGTTGAATTATTTTATAATAGGAAAGGATACTTTAGCTTAACATAACGTAGATAGACTTTAATACCCTTTAAATTTAAAAAGATAATTTTCAATGTAATTTTTATAAATACAGCTAAACTTTTGGAAGAATCCAAACATTTTAGACCATGCTACAGTTTTATAGTCTATATGTAAAATAACTTTATGTATTCTTATTTTATATTAAAATCTAACTTATGAGCAGGTGATCCATTTTTCTGAAGTAAAAGGTCATATAGACCAATTTTAACAGGCAAAAGGAAGAAATGCTGTCATCAATCTTTGTAAGACTTTCATGGGAATATCTAAGCCAACATGTATACTGTCTATATTTGTCCAAAGTGCTCAGTCTGATCTTTCGGCAGGCAAGTTTTCAAATTAGTTGAGATCAGTTTTTATCTAAAATAATATAAATGACACTTGAAGACAACTGCAAATTTAATGCCATACACTCCAGTATATCTCCTCTAATTAATGGAATAGATCATATTTTCTTACCGCTAATTATTTTCATTCAATATTATGCTATTTTTTACTCTCTAAAATGAAAAATACATTTAAGATGACTTTTTTTTAAGTCTGAACTTTGCATTTCAATTTTTAAAAAATTACATTCTTGTGAAGTAATAATCCCAGGAACTCATATGCTTGATGTAGGAATAAAATTTTAAAACTATTGCCTTTTAAACACATTTAAATAAACAAACTCATCAAAATAAAAAAGTAGTCTCCACGGATCATCTAAAGATTATCTTGTGGCACAGTGGCTCAAGGGGTAGGGCGGTGGCCTTGAACTGAAGAGCTCAGGGACAATGCCCAGATCTAGAGTTCAAGCCCCATGACTGACCCCTTCCCCCAAAAAATCATCTTATGTCTCAGTCTTTGGGGAACATTAATCGATTACCGTTGAGAAACAACCAAACAAATTTGAAGTTACTTTATTAAAAAATGTAAATTAAACAGTCTTTTGCCTCCCTAAGGCCATAGTATGGCTCACATGCATTGTCTACAAGGCAAAAGCATATTAATAAGAATTTCTTTGTTGTTCATAAATATTTTATATAATTTAGCTTTAAGAAACAGGCTTTAGATAACAGCCTTTCATGAATTTTGAAAAGATCATAGATTGATTCTTATACTTTCAATAGTAGATCCCAGGAGTGAATCAGGTTACTCATTTCAATTTTATCATCATCTTTGCTCAATCTACTGAAGTTAGAAATGCATTAATATAAGCATTACACATGCTAGTTTTTTCTAGGCTACTTTATAATTTGTTCAGAATAATTGCAACTCTTACTGGAAGCAATTTGGATACTTCAAAAAGAGCCTATCCTTCATGATTAAGGACACATAAGCCTAAAAATTTATCTTCTAATTTTGAAGAAAATCATTGAAATATTTTGGGAATCAACTTTCTTAACCAAATAGAACAAAATTTAGAATTCTACGTTCAGTTAGACATTTCTAGGTTTAAATTATATTCATAAGCTTTAAAAAAATCGGGACTATAGATCAAAGAGAAACATTTAAAATTGTAAATTACTTTGAATAGAAACTCTAAAATGCATTAGCCAGGTCTAGGGCTTCTTAAACAAACTATGGATTCTAATACACATTTTCATTAAGACTTGGTGTTATGCATACATTTCCTCTAACATAGCATGCTGCCGTTGACTGGTTGTATGATTTTCTATCTTTGGTTTCTATTACCTTTATTCTACAGCTATTATGGTTGTCTAACAACCCTCTACCTTAGTATCCACTTTCCAGCTGGCTGCTCCAGGTTTCTATGACCTCAGAATTAGATAACAGAGGTTTTAATATGAATCATTTATAGATAACATCAGAGGATGAACACATCGGAGGCCCTTTTCTCCTTTCTTCCATAGTTTTGCAATCATGACATGATTAAAGTTTAATTGACTTACTTCCTAAACTATTTTCTGGAATATGTTTGCTAGTTCTATCCCTAAATAATGATAACTTTAATCTTGTGTCATCTTACCACTGTGCTTTTACCATTTTAGAGAATTTTCTCATGCTAGGTTGGATTTGTTCAAAACTGTCCAGATTTAACAATTCTTTTTTTTTTTTTTTTTAGTGTGTATTTGAACTTGCTGGGACATAGCAAGGGATACTTCTTTTGTTTTCTAACTCTACTATCTAGATAACTTATGCTATTGCCAGAGAAATCTGTATATCAGCACTCTTCATTTTAATTGCAAGCAGATAGTTATACCTCTGCACATGCCTACTCTCTCTCCCAAGAACAATTACATTTATTGTAATTTCAGCCATCAAGTTGAGGATAACAAAACCTGTTCAATGAATGGATTCAGTATTTTGCATTAGCATGCACTAAGGAGATATTTGAAGGTACCTTTGCTGTGAATATGGAGAAATGATAATCCACCAGAGATATTAACAAAAGAGGTCCACATCATCTTCCTGAGAAGAGAGGAAGAAAATACTGCTTTTACTCCTACGTATATCATACTTTGAAAAGATAAAGTCAAGGAAATAGAAGCATACAGTACCTCATCCAGAATGGTGAGGTGTTGTAAAGGAAGAGTGGCAAATTTCTTGTCCAAAGGGGTTGTCAAAAGTTCTTCCCTTATTTACTAGTTTTCTAATTATTGAAAGATATGTCTGTAATGCACTGTGTTAATGTGCTAGAAGGAGCCTAAAGTATTGATTTTATACAATTAGGGCTTTATCTAATTATGTGAAGGCCCAGAAGTTTTCTGTTGAGCAGTTATTTAAAAATATCGAGTGTACACACACACACACACACACACACACACACACACACACACACACACACACACAAACACACATTCAAACTCAGAGGCAAGGGTTCTAATTGGCTGCTTTTTTATTCCTGAGCAGAAGACTCTCAGCAAACATTCTTTTTTGAAAACCTGAAAGACACTGTGCTTAATCTAAGCTAAATAAAACCAGTGTTGTAGTAATGAATGAAAAGTACATGTTTTTCACAAAGTATCCATGGAGACATTATTCTGAAACTGTTTGTCTTGACATACTTTCAACATTTTGGTTTGCCATATAATCTGTTTTGGATTTTAGGTTAGTTAATATATCTTAGAAATGATTTGAATTAATCATGGCTAATGGTTAAAATAATTATTTGGGAGATTATATATACATTTAATTAGCCCCCTGATAACTATTTTAACAATTTTTGACTTATTGCTGGGTGTCTGTATCTCACACTATAATCCTAGCTACCCAGGATGTTTAGCTTCATGTAAATGAGCTTGAGTTGGCAAGAGATAACTGTTGAACTATTATTAGTTTTATTAAAAGCATTTAATTAAGTATAGGTTTAGGGAAACTTAACTTTAAGGAGAATTTCAACAACTCTTAAATTTATTTTGGATGGATTTCTTTAAAATTCTCATTTATTTTAATATTTTAATCTGTGAATAATCTGGTAGATATTTATAAAAAAACATTCTGATCAGTCCTCATCAGGAGAATTTAATTTTCAGTGATAAGGACTATTATATTAACATCTTTTATTGAATTTTGTTTATCTATTTGCAATGCATTTTTACAACATCCACTTATTCAATACTGTTTTATTTATTTATTTATTTATTTATTATTTTTTGGCCAGTCCTGGGGCCCAGACTCAGGGCCTGAACACTGTCCTTGGGCTTTCTCAAGGCTAGAGCTCTACCACTTGAGCCACATCACCATTTCCAGCTTTTTCTATGTATGTGGTACTGAGGAATCGAACCTGGGTCTTCATTCATGCTAGGCAAGCACTCTACCACTAGGCCAAACTCCCAGCCAATTGTTTTTATTTATTTACTAAGCATTTATAGAATGAGTGCTGTAAAACAGCATTGTTTTTATCCTTATGAATACAATTTATAATATTTGTCAAACACTTAAAATACATATGCATGTATGTATGTATGTATGTATGTATGTATGTATGTATGCATTTTTGTGAGTCCTGGGGTTTGAAATCAGATCCCTGAGCTTTTTTACTTAAGGCTACCATTTGAGACACTGCTCTACTTTTGGTGGTTAATTGGAGATGAGTCTCAGCCCACTGAGTGACTAGCATTATAGGCATGAACCACCGGCACTAGGCAAAATGTTTGTGAGTTCCTCACTTATCTTTTTTAATCCTTACAATTCTGTGCTCAGAAATAACTTACTTTAGTGATAGAGGCAGGATAAAAAGAGATGTCATAATCCCTGGCATCAAGGTATGTATAAGAATAAATTTGAATATTTCATAAATTATCAGTTTTCTTCAGACAAAGATGAGAGAATTAGACCAATTTAGATTTCATAGTCATTTTTTTTTGCCAGTCCAGGGCTTGAGCTCAGGGCCTGAGCACTGTCCTTAGGTTTCTCAAGGTTAGAGCTCTACCACTTGAGCCTCAGCACCACTTCTGGCTTTTTTCTATGTATGTGATACCGAGGAATCGAACCTGGGTCATCGTGCATGCTAGGCAAGCACTCTACCACTAGGCCCAACTCCCAGCCCCTTTCATGGTCATTTTTATTTCACTTATCTTTTCATTTCTCGTTAACATAGTAAGACATTGCTCACTGAGTCTGTCTAGTAAGTCAGTGGAAGAATCATTACCAATTAACTGTGGATTGAATCAGTGAGATCAGGGTGATGGCATAATTGAGAGTATCAATCTCTCTGGAACAGAGAGAAAATAGAAGATACAAACATACAATGAAAGTTCAGGTCAGAATAGGCCTTCAGTGGCTTCTCAGGTCCAGAGTATTGGGTATGAGAAAGGGATTGTTAGTACTGGGCAATTGGCTATTACAATAAAACGGAATGGATTCAGATGTCCAAGATGGATGAGGCAAACAGGGAGCCTCAAGATTCCAGGGAGTTTACTTAAAACATAGAAAAGGTGGAATGAAAGAATAGCTTGTAGTGACTCCTGTACAGTAGCTATGTTCTGGATTCTTGCTGTTAATTGTAGACAAGAGTCCTGGATTTCTCTACCAGGGCTGACTTTGAACTGAGATTGTTGTTTGTCAACTTCCCAAATAATTATGAGTCACTGGCACCTGTATTAAATGCATTGTGAACAGTCAGTGTTCAAAGACAGTTTGGTCAAAAAGTTAGTGATACATCTTGAGCTGAGTGTGGTATATTCATGTATTATCTGAGGTGTCTGTGAAGCTTGAAGGTGGATTGAAGTCTGAAGACAGCTTGGAGACAAGAAAGAATAGACTGTATCCTGAAAAATAGCTAATGTATAAAAGAGGGGGTAGAGATAAGTAGTAGAATGTCTACCTAATATATACAATGTTTGAGTTCTAAATTAAAACTCCTGTAAACAATGGATCTTAAGCCCAAGACTTGATGCTGGCGTTTGAATATTAAATAGGTCTATTGTACTAATATATATTAAAGATATTTTTAATAACCTGATTTAACATATCTGTTTTATTCCTTCTAGTTACCCAGTTCTATAGTAACTACTTAACAAATACGTAAAATATAGTCAATTTTTTTTTTGCAAGCAACAAAAATTCAGGCCTAGAGTTGAGAATGCCTGTCCAAATTCTATTGCTAATTGCTGGTGAAATTAGAGACTAATATCAAAAATTTCTTTGTCAAGACACAAAATCCATTGATTGCGAAACACCATATACAAATTCCTTTGTTTGTTATTGCCACTTTATTGCTGATATTTGGGTGTCTCAGAGTGACTTGGAAATACAACTATTTTAGGAAGGAATATGTGAGATTTTATTAAATATTAATACTTTTTGAAAAATGTGGTAATCAGCTTCTCAACAATGCTAATACTTTTGTTTTGGATTAGTATCAGTGTTTTTCAATGGACTAGAATAAAACTAATATCCATTATGGAATATAGAGCTGGCCTGGTCAGACTGTAAAAGCAAAAGTAATTGAATTTTTTGATATCTATAAGATGTAAATTATACTTTTCCCTTTTATACAGAACAAAGTGAATCTTTGTTAATTATTAAGTTTAAAATTAATTCAGTTATATTTTTTCTTGTTTTAGATGGGGTAAATTTTTTGATGTTTATGATTGATATAAATATAACTTATTCATCATATCCTTAAAATGTAAAGTTTTATTAGATTATAAAATGCAATCACTATTTGAAAGACATTATTAGCTATATGTAATTTAGGAAAGAAAATTATTATTGTTTATGTTACATTATGGGCACTATTTATTACTTAGTAGCCCTGGCTGCTAATAATGTAATAAATATATAATGCTTAATATAAATAGGTAGTGACTGTATAGTAAACATATGCTTAGCATATATTTATTTCCATTTTTGTATATTTCACTGTGATCATATAACATCATTCTACCATAAATTTCCAAAAGCTAGAAGAAAAAATTTTGACAGTTCTTACCAAAAAGAAATGGCAAATGTCTGAAAAATAGATATGCTTTTCTTTTTTTTTTTTTTTTTGCCAGTCCTGGGCTTGAGCTCAGAGCCTGAGCACTGTCCTTGGACTTTCTCAAGGCTAGAGCTCTACCACTTGAGCCTCAGCACCACTTCCGGCTTTTTTCTATGTATGTGGTACCAAGGAATCGAACCCGGGTCTTCATGCATGCTAGGCAAGCACTTTAACCACTAGGCCAAACTCCCGGCCCCAGATATGCTTTTCTTGATTTTAAATAGTATACAGTGTACATGCAGAGAAACATCACCACTAGTATATACAATTTTATGTACCAGCTTTTCATTTAATTGAGAAAAGCAAAATAGTCTTAGTTTAGACAAAGATCACATTTACTTGATGAATGCTGAACTTTAATGTACTTGTTGTTATTGTTTTGATTAATCTAAATTTAGTTCACTCTTAAGCATTATGAAAGAAATTTATTCTATTGTTGATAGTGATGTTTATCTCTGTATCTCTTTATTTTTGTAGCCATATTGGTATCTAGTTCATATTACCTAAATTCATAATGAGTTTCCATCTTTTTATATGTCAATTTATGACTGTTGTAAAAATACTAAATTTACTTCTTCAAAGTAACTTTCCTTCAAAGATGATTTCAGATTCTGAAATATCTAAACGTATGACTATACTAAGGATGCTAAATGACATGAGCAAACTTTTGTAATTTTAAGAGTTATGATACCTATAAATGTTGTCTAGTGTGGTAACTATAACACTGGCCTCATTTGGATATATTATTATTTTGTAGATATTACATAGCCATCTCTTTTGAATGATTTGGGGAAACAAAATCTTTCTTAAGGAACTATCTGGCACCCAGAGTTTGGATGGAAAGGCTTAAACATTGAGTGAATACTTACATGGGGTAACTTTAGCTTTGTAATAGCCTCAATTTCCCTACTTGTTATAGGAAAAGTAAAATTCCTACTGTACAGGGTTGTTGGAGGATAGAAAATACCATACAGATAAAGGTTTTTTTGGCCTCTTTATTGGTTTATTTTCATTTGAAACATGGTCTTCCTCTGTAGACTAAGTTAGCCTCAGACTTCCAATCATTCTGCATCTGTCTCTGAATTGCATGCATTACAGCCAGGCACCTACACACACAGCTCCCAGATCAACTCTTAGAAGTTTTTCAATAAATAATAGATGCTTAGAAATTTGTCATCATGATGCATTTGTACATTTCTTTTTTGGTTGTGATAATGGACATATTTTCTACCTTGATAGGCTGACTAAAATGTGTGTCAGCTTGTTCACTTGGCTTGGTGACTCAGAGAGCATGACTTTTGGATGAATCATTTTAAATTTTTCATAAGCTGGCCATGTCCACAAGCCAAATTTGATACAAATAATTAGATCAGAACTTCTTGATGACCCAAATATTACAGTAAAGTTAGTGAGCAAGAATGAGTGATTGGGTTAAGCTCTTCTATGACCCAGTACACTTGGAAAGGGAATATTGATGTAAAAATGATGTGATTCGATTTGAAAAACATGGAGACATATTCTATTGGATTAAAAAAACTGGCACTGCTAGAGAATATCTCCATAAACTATAGTACTAAAAGTATACTGAAACAGCAACATAAATTATATGTCTCCTAATCTCCTCATTGTTTTTGGGTTAGGTAAAGGTCATAGAACATAGCTCCACTTATGGGTCCGGCTAATGGGAGTGAATTTGGGAATAGCATTCCATGGCTTCAAATACTGGGTCCCTCTCTTTGATCTTTTTCCTGCTAGTCAATATTTCTGCTTTTTCTTTTTAATCTATAAGGTAGGATTGTAAACTGAACTTACTTGTTTTTGTCTGTTTGTATGTTTATTTGCAAGGGCTCAATGAATTAGTAACATTCCTAGCATCTAATAGAAATTCCAAAGGCATGAACTATTTTATTTTCATTAGGGTATAAGATATAAATTAGTTTGAGTAATTATCTGATGATTGCTTTCAACCATTAAATTTTATCTTTCTCCAGCCTTTTGCTGCTCTGGCTGCATAAAAGCTGTGGACTTATAGCAGAATGACTGGTCCATATGAAAAATATGAAATCAGAATTATCCTGGGAATATGATAGTGAGTCTTGAAATGCTTTGTGTATTTCTGAGTAAATAATCTAGATTTAAAAAAATAAATTAATGTCTTTTGAAATTCTTTAATCTTAAGCTTCTGAAGTAGACTTAAATGCACAATAAATTTAATCGGGAAGTAGTGGAAACTTCCTTGCTTTAGTCTATTCTTGCCAAATTCTAAATTTGGCTTGAAATTCAAACCTCTTAGAGTTTGTACTTAGTAAACAAGAGAAAATAATTAAAGAGATTCACCATTAGTTGAGAGACCTTTATTATTTTTATTTATTTAATAGTCCTGACGCTTGAACTCCAGGCCTGTGCACTGTCCCTGCGCTTCTTTTGCTAAAGGCTAGGGCTCTACCACTTGAGCCACAGCACCACTTCTGGCTTTTTCTGTTTATGTGTTACTAAGGATTCAAAACAGGGCTTCATGCATGTTAGGCAGGCACTATACCAGTAAACCACATGACCAGACCTTTTCTTTTTTCTTTGTTTTTGGCAGTCATGGGACTTAAACTCTGGGCCTGGGCACTGTCCCTGAGCATTTCAGCTCGAGTCTAGCAGTTTACCACTTGAGCCACAAGCGCCACTTCCTACCTGCCCTTATTTTTGTTTTTAAAATTATTTTTGATGTTTGCCAGAAATTTGGACTTCTTATCTTTTCATGTATAATTGAAAACTTTTCACAGATGTGTATATGCATTGAAATCAGATGCAATCCAAAGTACTGAAATGTTACATGCCAACAAATTTTGACACGGAGTCGTTAGTGGAATTAGAGCTCTTAAGGGTATATGTGGAAACATGTTAAATTTCAGCTAACTTTCTAACATATAATTTTTTTGAGATGGAGGCACAATATTGGAATTTGAACTCAGTGCCTCATGCTTTTTAAGCAGGTGTTCTACCACTTGAGCCATACCCCTTGCCTTTTTTGCTTGAATTGTTTCTTAAGTGATGTTTTAATATTTTTTTCTCAGGCTGGCCTCAGACCTTGATCCTTTTACCTATGATCTCCCATGTAGTTTGATCACAAGTACTTATAGAATGCCCAGCTTATTGATTGAGATGGAAGTTGTACTAACTTTTTGGTTGGCCTCAGATAATCTGAAAATCCCTGTCCCCTAAAGTGGCTGGAATTACAGGCATTATTCCAGCTAACATATACATTTCATCCCCAAACAACATTGTAATTTACTATATACATTCCATAAAATGTGTATACTGTTACTCACATATAAAAAATTTATTTTACAGGATAAAAGCACTAATTTGTAGGTACACATAATTGTTTTTACTACACTGTTATGCATATCTAACAACAAAAGTAGAGACAACCCAAAATTCTTAGTAAGAGTAATTGCCCTTAAACTCTGAAATATTATAGTGTTAAAGCCGTGATATAAGTGAGAAAATTATATTGTATGGCAGTTACGGTCTTGTCATCATTCTCAGGAGTTTCAATATGTATATGTTATTCACTTATGAACATGGGGAGAGATATGGACAGCAGTGGTAGCGTAAAAGAGTCAGAATCCAGATGCCAGTGGCCTATGCTATAATTCGATTGACTTAGGATGCTGAGATCTGAGGATCATAGTTTGAAGCCAACCTAGGAAGAAAAGTCTTTAAGACTCTCTCTACAAAATAACCACCGACAAACAGGGCTGGAGGGGTGTTCAAATTGTCAGATACCAGCTGAGCAAACAGGCCAAATAAGCAGGAGATCTTGAATTCAAACCCTAGTACAACCCCCCCACCCCCCAAAAAAAGAGGAGGAATCATGAGGAGGAGACGGAGGAAGAAGAAGAGGAGGAGGAGAGAAAGAAGAAGAAAGAGGAAGGAAGGAAGGAAGGAAGGAAGGAAGGAAGGAAGGAAGGAAGAAGGAAGGAAGGAAGGAGAGAAGAAGAAGAAGAAGAAGAAGAAGAGGAGGAGGAGGAGGAGGAGGAGGAGGAGGAGGAGGAGGAAAGAAGAAGGAGGTTGGCCTTGTTTGACACTCTATTCTTTCACTTAACATTTATGAGTGAGCATACTTAATTCTTTCACATGTTATATATAAAATATATAAACATATAAAATTATATATAAATATATAATATATATATAATAGTTGATACCACAAATTGAATCAGAGCCTTGCTCTTGGCTTGCTTCTCATTTCTGAGGATTTTCCATTTGAGCCACACCCTCAGGCTAGCTTTTTTGGTTTGTTTTTCAGCATATAACTTTCAAACTAGTTTTATATTTTTAATTGGTCAAGAAAGTCTCCCATATTGATAAGGCATTCTTATAATGATCTGTGTTAAGAAACTGTGAAGGATAATAGCATATGTTAGTCATCAGCAGTGCCCAGATTATACAAACCATATATGTTCTATTCAAGTCCTCATAGGAAAGCAATGACACAGTGATATTAGAATAACTCAAGTGGGGTTGATTATTTACCAGGGGAATAAATAAAAGGATTGGCAGGAGATGCAGATTAGGAAAAAGTCAAGGAATTTGTTCAGGAACCAAAGGCTACCAAGAGTAACTGTTCTTACTCTAGGTACAAATTGAAGAATGTGGGTTGAGGCTGTCAGAATACCAAAGGAGAGAAAGTTGTTTAGACAAAGACATGCAGACAAAAAGATGTTGATAGAGAGGTAGTCTTGGCTTACCTCTCTAGGTAAGCTTTCCGGGAGTTAATCAGGGAAATAAAAATCTCAAGTTCATGTTTATTTTTCTCTTCATCTCACAGTATCCCAACAGAGACACAGAGTAATTGCGGATGTGTTGGTGTGACTCATGTAGGTCAATAGCATTAGGCAGACAACAAGGGGAACTATAGAGTTGATCTTGCAGAGTGCACTGGAGCTATCTGTCCTATAATAACCAACAATCTTTTTAAACAATGGCAAAAGAAACCAGAAGAAAAAAAATCAGATTGTAATTTGCAAAATATTGATACCAATCTTTTCATGGTCTAATAGACTTGTTTTTTAATGGACTTAGGCCCAAGATTTAATTTAACAACAACAAAACGAAACAAAACCTTAGAATGATCTTGTCCCTCGCTGTCTTCTATGCACAAATTCAGGTTTTTTCACAAAACCAAATGAGGGTATTGAGCTAACAGCCTGTGAGCAGAGGAATGTTGTTCTTCAAGATGAACATGGCCCCATTCTCTACCAAGCTCCAGACTTTGGGCCTGGTTGAATGCTTCAATAGTATGCTTTTCTGTTAAGTGCTGGCATGGTCTCCAGAAGGGGCACAGTACCCCAGGTCATTGGTGAGGAGCAGCTGATCTATGTTGCACCTGTATGAGTGCCAGATGCTGGAAAGTCAGACATATTTACGCCTCACCCAAAACTTGTAATGTGAGCATTATTTTACAAAATCAGTAAGTGAACAGAGCTCTAAGAGATTAAATAATCAACACGACTTTATAGAACTTTCTCAAGATCAGTGATGGACCTTAATTTGGGGTATAGTTCTGCTTGGCTTGGCTTCATCCCATAGTAGACTTGCTCAGATACAAAATTGTGAACACATCATCACCAATTATGGTAGCCCTCTCTCCTGTCCCTTCTTCTCTCTATCACCTTGTCTTTTATTCATTCCTTTCTTGTGTATTTAGCAAATATTTAGTCAGTCCTACTCTGTGCCAAGAATCATGCATAGCATTGCTGATGCCAATGAGCAGAGACTCAGTAGTCATGAATTTTACAGTTTAATAATTGTTCTCGGGCCGGGAGTTTGGCCTAGTGGTTAAAGTGCTTGCCTAGCATGCATGAAGACCTGGGTTCGATTCCTTGGTACCACATACATAGAAAAAAGCTGGAAGTGGTGCTGAGGCTCAAGTGGTAGAGCTCTAGCCTTGAGAAAGTCCAAGGACAGTGCCCAGGCCCTGAGATCCAGCCCAGGACTGGCAAAAATAAATAAATAAATAAATAAATAAAATAATTGTTCTCAAGGGAGCCATCCAATACATCTTTCCTAGCCCCAAATTATTTTCCTTCAAGGTTCTTTGTGTCTACATTTTCACGTCTATTAACTATGATGGAGAATTATTCTTTTGGCTTATTTGTTTAAATTACAGTGTAATCTAAAATAAATCTTAAAAATACTCTAGCTCTTTTATTGTTGAGAGTAATGAAGAATCTGTAATATAAGGAAGATGAAACACAGGAACTATGTAAAATAGGTTATTTTTTTCAAAGGCACTGACTGGTTTTATTGAAACAAATTATCCAGCCTCCTTAAGAAGTGTGTACATAAGAACATGTTCAGACTTATTTTTTAATCAGGCTAAAAGTGTCTCTTATTCCCTCAGATAAGCATGCCTTCCATCTTTCTAATTGAAAATTGGTTTGTATTCAAAACCTTTCTTGTCAGACAAGTTAAAATTGCTGTTCAAATTTCATGTATCATCACAGATACAAAGGTAATATACATTTGCATTTATTTTCCTCCTATTTAGGCATGCCTGTTCACTCTCTGGAAAGCCCCAGATTTGCCTACTCGGGTAAACTCATTTTTGTATCTGAGCCAGCATCACATCATTATCAAAATTAGAATTGATCCCGAGTTTACCGTTAAGAAGGGTGATATTGGTATTAAGGACTGCCTGCTGATTTTTCTGATATTGCATAAGTCACATGTCCTTATGAAGCTCTAAACACTGCCTGGTAGTGTTTTAGTTACCTTTTATAATTAACCTAGTTGATCTTCAGTAGAGTGGTATTTAGTAGAACTCATGTCTGCTGTGTTCTGTCTGTAGCCATTTTTTGATGTGGTTTCTGGTGATACATATATACACACATATATAGATAGATATTTATAAATTAACTGGTATTAGAACTAGGAGTTGATGGCTTGTTGCCTATAGGCACTCAGGATATTGATATCTAAGCAATGGTTTTTGAAACCAGCTTGGGAAATCTGTGTCTCTTATCTCTAATTAACAAGCAAAAAGCAGGAATCTTAGGTGTGACTCATGAAGTAAAATGCTAGCGGTGAGCAAAGATGCCAAGTGAGAGCATAAGATCTTGAGTACAAGTCCTAGTATGAGAGAGAGGGAGATAAAGAGGGAGAGGGATAGGGAGGGATTCCAAAGCATCCTAGTTATCAGTATGGTATACATGGTAAAGGTTATAGTTTAGTTCTGATCCTAAACAAGTTACTGAGCATGGCTGGCCCTCTTTAACTTGCATTTTATAAAACTGAAAGAATTGAGCTGAATTCAGCTCCCAGAACCAGCCAATCAGCTGAGGCTGGCAAAACAGGCAATTCTAGCTCCTCCCTTGTACTTCAACCTCAGCAATTCTGTTTTGTTTTACTTGTTAATAACCCAAAGTAACTCTTGCAATTCCTCATGCCTTTTCACCTATTTATCAACAGGAGGGGTCATTGTGTTCTATTTTTGGCTTCCTGGTGAGTCATAGCTCCTGGGATAATCAATGGTTCCTTTGAATTCTGCTGCAAGTATGTAATGTAAAGTATGAATCATGTATTAATACTTGCTTGCTGCATGTGAAGCACTCAAAACTCTTCTTAACATTCACTGTCAGCTTCATAAGAAATTGTACTGATGCCAAGTAACCCAAAACCTCTGGCATTCTATTGATTTTGTTTAGAAGGTGTAAACCTAGCAAAGCACTGACAAAGGACTGCTGCCACACTGATGGCTGAATTTATCTGTGCGGATTGTATTTCCACAGCTGTCAGATGAGATAGTTCTTCCCTACATAAAGTGCTCCAGAGTCAAGCAGGTGCTTGGGATTTTTGCTTAGACTTGTTAACACTTCTTACTTGGAGTTTCAAAGCATATAGGGACTACAAGACATGCTGTTTTAAAGGGTGATATTTCAGCTTTTGTATCTTTGGGGATAACCTGTTGTGAATGAAATTGGTGTTTTAAGTAGAACTGGGGAAGTTTTTGTTGACAATAATTTTGACATCTCTTGTGTTCTGTTGTGATAAGAAAGCAGAATAAATAAATGCAAGTAGGTGGTCAGAATTCTGTTAATATGAAAACAAGAATAATTTTCTTTATGTTGATAAATAGCAAACAAAAGCCCTGAACAAATAGTTTAAAGACCAGTCTCGCAGATTGTTGCTGGTTTGGCAAGGTAGTCTTGGGTGAGATGGAAAGGAATTGGGAAAACAAATAATTACCTTCGTAATAATATAAATTAATTGGTGAGTAGAATAAAAACTTATCTTACATACTTAGGAATGATAAAGAATAAACTTACCTTACATACTTAGGAATGGTAAAGAATAAAGCTGGCACATTTTAGTTTAGCTGTTCTGCTTTTAAAGCGTTTACATAGAATTTCATTGCATCAACAACTGCCAATCCTGAGAGGAGTCATCTGACCTAGAGCTCTGAACACATGGATGGGGCTGCCATTTCCTAACCTGCTCTGGTCATTTTGCCCACAATTGTGCTCTTGCTAGGGGGTGTCGATTTGTGCCTCAGGCTCTTTCTCACACTAGAGTCTCCTTTAATTATGAATCAGACTAATATAAATCTTGGTTTCTGCTCCCTACTAATTCTGCATTTTTTTGGTGTGTGAAGATAAATATTATCTTTAAGGATGTTGTTAAAATCATCAAGTTATTTAGTAGGTAGTGGGTATTGTATATATAAACCAGAACAAATTTTGAGACCTTATGTAAGGTGCTTTAGGTATCTTATTCACTGTAGCTTTGCTTGATATTCCTAATAGTATTAAAACTAACAATGTGTGATTCTATTAATGCATGATTATATACTGTATATGGTAATTTTTTTTTTGCCAGTCCTGGGCTTGAGCTCAGGGCCTGAGCACTGTCCTTGGACTTTCTCAAGGCTAGAGCTCTACCACTTGAGCCTCAGCACCACTTCCAGCTTTTTATATATATGTGGTACCAAGGAATCGAATCCAGGTCTTCGTGCATGCTAGGCAAGCACTTTAACCACTAGGCCAAACTCCCGGCTATGCATATGGTAATATTTTTATTGAGTTATAAAGCTGACTTATTTTCCTTGGTATTTTATTTTTAATTTATTTTTTTTCATAATGCTATTATAAAGGAAATATGCACATAGGTCACTTTAATAGAGAAATTGATTATAGTATTTTATTTGTATTTTGAGAAAAATGTAAAATAATATATTATTGACAGCAACCATGTTTTTTTTTTCATTTAGGCAAGTTATTCCAAGGAAGAGCTCCCTAGGACATATTTAGTTTATTTGATCTAATATATTAAATGTGAATGTATGCCTATAAATATCAAAACTTAAAAATATTTTAATTTGGATTCAATGGAAGAAACAATTCTCATAAACTTAAAAATTTTTAATAACTTGTTTTTGGTATTAGAAATAAATTCTTCATACTTACCACTATAAAATTAATCTCAGCACTGTTTCCTATTTCATGTTCAATATTTTCCTTTTGTAAGTAAAACTGTTCATCTTATTGAGTGAAGCTGTTAGATAGAGGGAAAAGTTACAAAGCAGAGATTCATTAAGTTGTGATGACTTCTTTTAATTCTGCAGTTGTTCAATCTTTAAAGCATTTATTGCAACTTGACTTTTCTCCTCCTTCCCTTGGTAATAAAAGAAATTTCATAGAAATAAGAAGCTAGTGTTGGTTATTAAGCATGTTCATAGAATAAATTTTTAAATGTTAGAGACATCATATTCATAATCCATAAAGGTTTTTCTTTGTTTCTTCTTTTTCTTCCTATATGAAACTCTAGGACAAACACAAAGCAAGCTCATCATTCCTTTCAGCAAGAAATTTGATTAAAATATAAGTATATTTCATACATTTTGTCATAGCATTTCAAGCAAATTTTAAGAATTTTTAGTAAAATAGATTTTAGAGAATAAGTAGGGTTTATTCTTTCCTTACCCTTCAACAACTATCTCTTGTGCCAGAAAAGAATTGACTTGACTTTTAATTATCCTATTATTAGAAAACGTGCTTTTGAGAGCGTACTAGATGTAGATCAAACTGAGTTCAGAACTTGTCCTCAAAGAGCTTTCTATCTAATTGGGATACATGTCAATTTATTACAAATGATAAAATAGAAATTAAATGGCTTAATGCTAGACACACAGAGATATTTCCTTACAAAGGAAGAAACATTAATCCATCTGGTCAGTAAGTGTTGGATAATCATCAAATGAATACTCTGTCACAATAGAATTCACTTTGCCCATTTTAATTACTTCTACAGGGAAAACTACTTTGACATTTATCTCACAGATATAACTATCTAGATACAAACACACATTTGACATAAAACTGACTTGATGGTTGGTCAAACCTGGAATTCTGCTTCTTATACCTACTCCCACTTATCCACCCACATATATTGGACAAGTGCCTGTTCAAACAGATGGATCTTGGGTTGTGCTTTCTTAATAGTAAACATCTATATTTACTGAGCAAAATAGTGGATGAGAATAGAATATATTGTGTTATTATTCCCCTGGGCATGATACTTTGAGTCAGAAACTACTATTTATTATTGCCTTTGTTTGTCGTTGGGAATATATTTTTTCGTTATGAATGAATATGTGAAAATTGCAAGACAACAGATGGAATCTTGGCGACATGGAAAACCCATAGACAGGAAAGCAGTTCTCTGTCAAATATGAAAATAAAAAATCAGCAGGTGTGGGAAATGGCATGTGGTTTTATAAATGCATGGAGCTAAGATTTTAGAAGTGTTTGGATTAGCCAAAGACACATGGGTTGACCCTGAAATTTCCCTCAATCACCAAGGACAAAGTGAAATTAGAATTCTCAGTATCTGTCTTTAGGCTTGTACATGAAGTTACCTGTTGAATCGCTGGGAACAGTGATTTGGGTCTAGTGTGACGTTTGGGTTAAATGTTAATGCTCATTTCCATTATAAACTTTGAGAAATCTGGAGACTCAAGTGGTAGGGTGGCAGGTGATTTTACGACATCATTGCTATTGTGCCCTTTTCTGGGAAGGATGCATAGAGTGGGGGCCTGAGCAGCAATGAGACAGCTCTGTAGTTTGAATATTACATGTGCTCAGATTTGATGCTGTGATATTGACATACCAAAAAAGCAACTCTCAAGGACATTTGCTCTCCATGCAGTTTTATGGTATTCTCTTGAATGTAATAATCAGAAAACCATCACGTATTTAACCTAATGGAACTATGAACATGGACATTCGTTCTTCAATTGATCCATTATGTATTTGACTGAATTGTTAGCACTGATATTTACTCCTTTTAAATTATGACAATGCTTGGCCCATGAAAAGCACACAAAAATTTGACTAAAACACTTTGGTTCCTTTTTCCTTCCTTTATTTACTCTCTTGTTAATTGAATGTATTCCACAAATAGGGGACATCTCGGTTACTATCTAATTTTCTAATCTGCTGCAGGATTTTGTAAGTGCCATAAAATAATATATTCAGAGATGCATAAGAATTTTGTGGAATAAAGCTCAACACAGTGTATCTTGAATTCCATTTTATGGTTATTATTTAAATAAATCTAATATTGTTTAACACTGTTGCACAGTAACATAGCATCCAAAATTTGCAGTAGGTGTTTCAGAAAACGCGATTTTTTTTTGGTCAGTCCTGGGCCTTAAACTCTAGACATGAGCACTGTTCTTTGGTTTTCTCAAGGCTAGAGCCTATCACTTGAGCCACAGCATCATCTCCAGCTTTTTTCTATATATGTGGTACCAAGGAATCGAACCTGGGTCTTTGGGCATGCTAGGCAAGCACTCCACCACTAGGCCAAACTCCCGGCCCAGAAAATGTGATTTCTTAAACAAAGTTCAAATGGAATTTTCTTGTGCTTTTTAGGCTTATGTAAATATATGTGCTTATACAAACTATTTATACATTAATTCAATGTATAAGTGAGAATTTTCATACCATTGTTTAATACACATTTCTTTCTCCCAAATAAAAAGTAAATACATAAGAATAGAAAATCTGTAACTATTTAAGCTTGAGATATCTTACTGCAAAATATTTTGGGATAGTTTGATAGTGTTTGATTTGGATTGTCACTATATTTTCTTATTGTGTTCTTTGAAATCACTTACATTTCTTAAATAACATTTTTCTATATCTATTGGATAAAACGGAAAACTCAAAAGGTTAGGTAAAGAGGGAGAATAAAATAATCTCAATGTTTAATTTCCTTAGAAGAAAGTATATGATAAAAATACTGAAGAAAAAGATAATTTTCATGCTACTATAGATCATAAGAGGGTTTGTCATTCTATAAAAAAACATTTCCTTTGTGTTTATGAGATGTATAACCATTACTAGTTTTTTTTCTTTAACTATTCCTACATATTATATACTGTAGAAATAACTCATTGTTTTTCCTTTTTCTTTTAAACAGCAAATGCCAGTCTTCTTGGAGGAGGAGGGGGTAAGTCCTGACATTATTTAACATAAGTTACATTTTTTTTGTTTTGTTTTGGGTTTTTTGGCCAGTCCTGGGCTTGAGCACAGGGCCTGAGCACTGTCCTTGGACTTTCTCAAGGTTAGAGCTCTACCACTTGAACCTCAGCACACTTCCAGCTTTTTTTCTATGTGGTACTGAGGAATCGAACCCGGGTCTTCGTGCATGGTAGGCAAGCACTCTACCACTAGGCCAAACTCCTGGCCAAAGTTACAATTTTATTACACAAACCACAAAACAGTTTCAAGAAACTTAATCTTGAAGTAATGAATTGCAAAAATAATGTCATTTCAGGAAGTAGCTATGATAAAAAGATCTTCTTGTCTAAATATTTTTCACTGTCTTAAGATATGTACAATACTTCTTTTCTTCTTACCAAACTCTATAGTTTTGTTCTTGTAGTAAGACATGGAACTCTGGTCTACTGATTTCAACATGCATTTGATAGGTGACAGTCACTTGTAAAAGGAATTCTGAAAATACATTTGTAAGTTATGTTTTCCTTTTCATAACATTGTATAGCCTGAGCACTTAATATAGCAGCTACTTATTATGAAAATAAATATTTTAGTACTGACACTTTTGGGGAGTGTGGCTTAAGGTGGAAGAGAGATCGAAGTAAGAGGGAAGATGTTTGTGCTGCAAATTTTTCTAATTTTCATAACCTTAAACAGAATGTTTCAGTGACATTTTTATTTAGCAGTTAGAATTTCAATCATTGCTCCTATATGCAATCAGTTGGTTTTTCCAAAGGCTCTTGGAAATGGGGATAATAGAAAGAGTTTAAACCAGAAACTGCACTTGGTAGTGTCCTATGATCTGTAACAAAGGGTGAAGGATTTGTAGTTGAACTTGTGTGAACGTCAGGGAAATTCTACTTCATATCTTCAATTTCTCCTTTAAAACAGAGTGATAATATCTACTTGGAGTGCTCATTGTGAGGATTTAACAAAAATGTCTGCTATGTAATAGAATGCTAAGGAATTGATAAAAGTGTCTTTTCTTCTCTCTTAAATTATTTTATGAAATACTGATCTTCAGGAGTTGCCTCTCATCTCTTGTTTTTGTAGGGACCTATAAAGGAATACTTCCTTTGGAAGGTGGATTTCAAACAATTTCCCTCTCTATAATTCTCATGGAAATTACTGTAAAGTAATGGTTCATATAGGTAAATTTCTAATAATACTAATATTTTAGCATTTAAAAAAAACCTAATTAATACTGTCACTACCATAAAGGAAAGTTTGAGTTGAGACTACATAAACACATTAATCAAGTTATAACAACATGTGATTAGTTATTTATTGCTTTTGATTATTTCTAAAAAAAATGACTTGACTGTTAAAAATCACTTAAGCTGCTTACATAAAAAGGTAGGTTAATGTACATTAAAATGTAATTGTGTAAAAGAAGTCTAGATAGAGATTGGATTGATTGGTCATTAATTATGTAATGTCATCTACTGTGAAGTTATTCACCATGGCATCATCTATGTCATCAGATTTTTATTTTTCTGTGGTTCTCTCCTAATGTATGGCTTCTACCTCAAAGCGTAAGAGGGCTGCTGGCACTCTACCATCAAAAGTATAGTGCGTGTTAAGAGAAGTAGGGAAGGTAAAAAATTGTGGATCCCCCCTCTCTAAAGTAAATCTGTTTTCTTTAAGCAGATTTCTCTGGAGCCCCAGAGTAAACTTGAACTTGAGCAAATATTTATTCCTGTCATAGTCTTTGATTGCTTCTTAGGAAGCAAAATGCTCATTAAAAAATAATAAATAAATAAAGGAGCCAAGGCACCAGTGAGTGGCTCATGCTACTCAGGACGCTGAGATCTGAGGATCTGGATTCAAAGCCAGTCCCGACAAAAAAGTCTGTGAGACCCTTATCTCTATTTAACTACCAGAAAACCAGAAGTGGCACTGTAGCTCAAGTGGTAGAATACTAACTTTGAGCTGAAGAGCTCAGAGACAGCGTCCAGTCCCAGAGTTCAAGCCCTACAACAGAAAGAAAGAAAGGAAGGAGAGAGAAAGGAGGGAGGGAGGAAGGAAGGAAAAGAGGTGGGTGTTATGTTTGTTCAGGAGAAAAGCGGTCGTGAAGGCTGAGGTATGCTGTTACTGATGCAGGTCATGGAGCTTGCTTTTGTGTTGTCCCACTGCTTTTCTTCTGTATGCGAGCAGTTGATGTATGCAGCACTGGTTCCAGTGACCGGGCTGATCTTCTGTATAGTTCTATCCTATGTGAGGAGAGACAGCATGAATTTTCAGCAATGGTGAAACATTCAGAAGTAGGCCAACTGAGTTTTCTGTTACCTGAAGTATATAATTTATTGTCCTCTTCCAGATGGCTGATTTTGCTAGCTTTACCATAATTTCTAATTTCTGAATTCTAAAATTAGCAACTCAGTCCCAACATGAAGATAAATTACAAGTATTTAAGATGGTTTGATTTCTCTCAGTAAAGTAGGTCATTGACAGGTTTAAATTCATGATATACTTCTCGAGCTGTTAAGATGGCTCTGAAATACAAGTTTGGTTTTTGGAAAGTTGCCTTTAAAAATTAAATTTAAGGAATATTTTTATTTGTCTCTGAGCCAGTTTTCTTTTTATCATACACACACACACACACACACACACACACACACACACACACACACGCACGCACGCACGCACACATGCACACACACACACACATACACATGATATGGAAACAGTCTGGGAACTTGGTCTTAGGACTTGAGCACTCTACCAACTTGAACCATGAACCTGACCCTTTTTGTTTTAGTTTAACAGAAAAGACCTTGTGATTTTTCTTGGGATTGGATCTGAGCTGCAATCTTAATTTTTGCCTCCTGCATGTCTGGGATGACAAGCACACAGCACTTTGACTTTTGTTGAAATTAGGGTCTCAAATTTCTGCCCTGGGATGGCCTCTGTGTTCTTCCCATCTCTGCCTCACAAAGGGGAGATTATAGGTATATGCTACCAAACTCAGCCATCTATGCTGATTTTTGAATTGCTGATTCTATGACAAATCTTTCTAGTCTGCTAAGTGATTTTTATGAAATAACAAGAAACTACCCTCCAAGGAGTGATTAAATTCATGCAATTCTCTTGCATCTAATGAACTTGTTCTATTGAATTGCATTAATATCTCCTCAGGAATTTTACAGTGAATAATTCTGTCATATAATTTGATGAGAAAATTTGACACCATATACAAAAATAATAATTGAATTGTAAGTGGAATCTTTGGGTCCTCAGAGCTTCTCTCAAACTCTATATGTATTACTGTACTTGATTGTGAAATCTACATAAAACCTTATATACAAAATTGTATGGTATGTAAAATTTTTGCATTTTGTCATCCTCTTTGGGATGCAACTATGCCAAAAAAGTGTCCAGACAGGAAATTCTTTCAGAATGTTCACTTAGGTAATCTCAGTTGTGATTTTGAAGATTTTGACATTGGTACAATGTTTTTATCCTTGGAATAAAGATCAATCTGTGTGCGTGTGTGTGTGTGTGTGTGTGTGTGTGTGTGCACACGCACGTGCGCACGTGTGCGCATGTGTGTTAGTACTGGGGCTTCAACTCAGGATCTTACACTCCCACTTTGCTTTTCATTCAAGATTGGCCTCTACACTTGAGCCACACACACACTTCAGCTTCGGGCTTTCTATTGCTTAAGTGGAGATAAGAATGTCTCATTTTTGTCTTCCCGGGCTGGCTGTGCACCTGGATCCTCAGATCTCAGCCTCCGTGTAGTTCAGATTACAGGCACGAGCCACCAGTGCCCCATGAGGTCCACCTTTCTATGAACTCAGTTTTACTACTGCAGTCCGCAGTAATACACATAGTGGTATGGTCCCATCCACTTAGCCATTCCCTTAAAATGCTCACAAGCGTGGGCAATTCATCTATACGTCCTATATATGTTAAGGAAAACATTTCTTAAGTGTCAATACAACTGACAATAAAAGACTAAATTCTAGTTTCTAGGGAGCACTTAAAGTAATTTTAGAGATCTTTGAAGTTCTATTAATTTTTATAAGCTTTCCGGTTTTACTACTAGAACTCTCTTGCATAGCTGTGCTGTACATTGAAAAAATATATATACTGGAAAATTCTGTTTTTTCATCTGCCTTTGCAAGTCAGGATAGGTTAAATAATGTTAGGACAACAAATAAAACTAAAAATAATATGCTGTAAGAGAATTTCATTCATTTCATGCTCCCATTTCAGTGCCAGCTTTCCTAATCTGTCTGTTGTACAAGTAGTGACAGAGACTCAGGCTACTCCTGTGTCTTCTAGTTCAAAGACTGTATAACATGGCTGCAGAGGGTATCACAGAGTGCAAAGCAGAGCTGAGGGAATCTTAAAACATGCATTTATAGATAAGTTATGGAAATGATTTCTTTTCACCACTGCTTGTCCTAGGAGTCAGAATTAAGAAAGTGACCATCCAACTTACAGGAAAGGCAGGCTAGGGAATCTGGAATATTTAAGAATTCCCAGCCAGGCACTGGTGGCTCATGCCTGTATTACTAACTACTTATAAGTGAGGCTGAGATCTGAAGATAGCAATTTGAAGTCATCCCAGGCAGGAAAAGTCAGTGACACTCATCTCCAATTAAGCACCAAAGAAACAACAATATAATGCCAGAAGTGAAGCTGTGGTTCAAGTGGTAAAGCACCAGACTTGAGCAAAAAAGCTCTGGGACAGCACTTAGGCCCTGAGTTCAAGCTCTGAGGTCAGGCTCCAGGACCTTTCCCCCATCCTCCCTGTTCCCCCCAACTGAAAAGGAAAAAAAATCGTCAAGAAGAGGAAATCATATAGTAAATACAGCACATTGTCTTTGCGTCTTTGCTACAGTTCTCGCATCAGACCAATGCTGCTATTTTGTAGTGCCAATGGTATTTTGATGGTGGTACAGAAAGATAAGAAATAGGGATTCTTATTTACGTCCTTCAGGTCCTTGACTTCCGCTTCAGTGCTTTGCTTTTACACTGCTTCCCCTCTTTTTCTCTTCTCAATCTGCTTTATCTACATGGGGCAGGTGAATGAGAGGATGCAAAATTCTGCAGTTGAGATATGTGTGATACGTTCTTTGCTTATTTTTTGCACCTCAAGCGGTGCTGGTAATTTGAAAGTACACACAATAGCACTATCCCTCCATACCTTTGGACTGCTGCTTCAGATTTCATACCTTCTTTTGGCATTTGGAGTTCAATCTTAGAAAATTGTTTTAAATAAATGTTCATTCACCTGTAGCAAGGATGCTTTCCATACACAAAATCTTATGAGGCTGGCTTCTTTCACATATATAGTGAAAGAGGAAAGAAACACAATTACAAAGAAAAAAAATAAGACCTTTTCTAATTTTTACACAGTAGATAAGGACAAAATTTACAACCTTCTGCTTTAGATAACACCTTCTCTCTTTCATTTATGAAGTGATTAACATAAAGCCACAACCCACTAATTGAACCCAAACAGGACATTGTTTATGGAATTTCTTCTCACTTCCAATCTGTCAAAGTACCTGGGGCATAATGTTAGACATTTAATGTGACAGTTCCTAACAGAATACAAATTAATCTTGGATTTTGTGCACATAATTTTGTATGACTGCTGATTTAATCATATGTGCATGTGCATATATAATAAAAACCATGTGAAACATATATTTCTATCATTACATAATTTTATACCTTGTACTTGAGGCAATTGTTTGGCAGATTAAATTTAAAAGCTCTGAGTGTGTGCAAGAGCTGCTAAACAAAGAACAAACAGCCCCAGATGGAATGCATGGAAAGCCATTTGTGTAGAATGAAATCTTGACGTACAATAGCAGAAAGCTTTGTGCTTTCCTCCTGATGCCTCTTTAAGTGAGCCCTAAGATGGACTAGCTTCAGTGGTCTTAGGTTAGGACTGCTGAACTATCAGCAGTTCTACTAGCAAAGAGAATTCTTTCTGTTTTTTCATTATTAATATCCATTTAGACATTAAGGATATTTGTGTGAGATACAAAAATGCATGCTTGAATAGGGGTGAAATTGTAACTATTTTCTGTCATATCTTAGACATAAGCCATGTATCTCCATCAATAAAACACATTCATTTCTATGCACAGATACACATGTGCACATATTGATCATTCCTTTAGTGAACAGATTTTAATCACACAACTACTGTGTGTCCATTGCAGCCTTTTTCCTATGGCCAGTTATGGTTCCTTTCAGTTGAATAATCAGAGACCTCAACTTAACCAATAGGCTTGACGTGGTGATGTTTAGCTATCATCTCACCTACATAGGAGGCATAATAAATAGAAAGATCAAAGCCAACATTGGCCTCAGGCAAAAACACAAGACCCTATCTGAAAAATAAGCAAAAATGATCTGGAGACCTGACTCAAATGGAAGAGTACTTGCCTAGCAAGCACAAGCCATGAGTTCAAACTCATGGGATGTGATACTAAGTTGTAAAAAATTAGGCTGAAATATTGGCTACCTCAGAGAAGACTGATGGTGGACACAGCAGGTCATCAGGAGGTGTGGACGTGAGGAAGCAGAAGGAAGGAGATGCAAGGACCATGAGTCAGAAGTGGTCTGACAATGTTCAGTTAGACATTGACCCAACCGATCATTATCATCCTGACATTCCCTCCTTTCTTTCTATTACTAATTCTTGAATACTCATAATTGTGGAAGAAAAGACCCTTACAAGTGTAGTAGTTGTGGTTCAAGTGGTAGCATGCTAGTTGTGTGAGTGTGTGCGTGTGTGTGTGTGTGTGTGTAAATTTGGAAACAGGAGTGTCAGTTTTTCCTGCCTTAACTGGTTTCAAAATTGATCCTTGTATCAGCCTCCTGAGTAGATAGGAGCATACGTGTGAGCCACCAGCACCTAAATGTGAACGGGCCCTCACCAATTCCATGTGGTCATTCATCCAACAAGAACTTGGTCGGTCTTACCCGCCTAATACTGCTCCTGGAGCTAAACAACAGTCAACCAAAAAGGCAAATGTCACTTGATGGGTCTTACATCCAGACAATGGATCTTACGTCCAGATGCTCAAAGTCACTCAAAGTATCACTCCGTTTTTGTTCAAAAGTCACTAAGCAATTGTACCAAATGAACATTTAAAAAAAGGAGAGAATAATATAAAATATCAGAGTATAATCACTCATAGTTAAGTGCCATTTCGTGATGCAGAAAATAAAGTATAAATGGTAGAAGGGGGAAAACAAGATGAGGGGAGGGGGGAGGGAATTTGGGACAAAAACATGAGAAGGGGTAGCAATGATTGTTTAGGAATGTGCCTTCTATCTGGCGAATATAATATAACCCTTCTAATAATTATAATAAAAATTTTTAAAAAATGATAGAAATAAGATACTGCTGGCCAGGCAAGATGGCTTATACCTGTAATCCTAGCTATTAAGGAAGCTGAGATCTGGAGATCATGGTTCAGAGCCAGCCTGGGCACTAAAAAAAAAAAAAAAGAATCTGTGAGACTCTTATCTCCGATTAATCACAAGAAAACTGGGAGTGACATTATGACTCAAGGGGAAGGACAATAGCCTTGAGCTGAAGAGCTCGGGGACAATGCCCAGCCCAGAGTTCAAGTCCTACAACTGACAAAAAGAAAAGGAAAGCAAAGAAAAAAAAAAAAAAAACAAAAAAACAGATACTGGGGCCTGGAGTTTGGCCTAGTGGTTGAGTGCTTGCCTAGCATGCACGAATACCCGGGTTTGATTCCTTGGTACCACATACATACAAAAAAGCTGAAAGTGGTGCTGAGGCTCATGTGGTAGAGCTCTAGCCTTGAGAAAGTCCAAGGACAGTGCTCAGGCCCTGAGCTCAAGCCTAAGACTGGCAAAAAAACAAAAACAGATACTGCTATTTTTCAAACACATTATGGAGTCAAAAGAACGTGTGTGTATATCTGTTTTTCTATACAGCATCATGTTATGATTACAAAATGAAAATAAACTAAATGTTCAATAGTAAGTTAACATGTCAGTTGACATTTTTCCTAATCAGAATAATATATAAAATTGCAAATGATCACTTTCATACTCAGAGAAAACTTGTATTTAGCAATAAGAAATTGAAGAATAGTATAATTATATATTTTTGTTTTAATATTGTACAACACATTAACCAACAAAAAGGGTCATGAGCTGGTGTGAAAGTGAAAGATAATCTGCTGATAGTAGTATTTGTTAGTTTGCTTGGCAACATTGGAATTGGAACTCAGAGCCTTTATACTGGCATTTTACTATGTAGACCATGTTTTTAGTATTTTTTGTTGTAGTTGCTTTTTAGATACAGTGTCTCACTTTTTTTTTTTTTTGCCTGTCCTGGGGCTTGAACTCAGGGCCTGAGCACTGTCCTTGGACTTTTCTCAAGGCTAGAGCTCTACCACTTCAGCCACAGCACCACTTCCAGCTTTTTTCTATGTATGTGGTACTGAGGAATCGAACCCGGGTCTTCGTGCATGCTACACAAGCACTCTACCACTAGGCCAAACTCCCTGCCCCGTCTCACTTTTTTTCAGGCTGGCTTGTCTGTGATCTTCCTACCTTTTGTGCAAGTAGGATTGCGAGTGCACATCATTACAACCAGCTTTTTTTAAAAATTAATTTTCTCTTCTTTTTATGAAAGTTGTTATAATATTGTTTATTCCCTACACACACACTTAAAATTTAGGTAACAAAATGATTATACATAATATGTATATATAGACAAAATTATTCAATAGGACAGGGAGCAAATTGTAATCAACATTACAAATGTGTTAAGTAACTGTACGTCTGATATTTTCTATCACCTGGATGAATGGATGAAATGCAGTTGCTGCCCATTAGAGGTACATAATATGTTAGCAAACAAAACATCTCCATGGAAGAACAACCATGTGACAAGCAGCCATGATGGGAGGTTGATCCCAGGCTCTGTTTCATGCTAGCTGTTTGTTATTCAATGGAGTTACTTCTTTTGCCTTCAGCCCCTTATTTCTAGTGAGCCGAAAGTATTTCCGGCCTCTCACACATGAAGATTAAATGTATCGACACAAGTTAAATGTGTAGAATATTCTCTGGCACATAGTAAATACTCAACACTATGGCCTTTTATTACTATTTAATATTTAACATAATAACATTGGAATTTGTAGAAACTAGGTTCTTACTTAGAAAAACTTCAAATTACTGTAGCAATATGAGTATTTCACTTTTTTATCTGACATATTGTATATGTGTTTATTTGGTTATTTGAAATCAGATAAGGAAGGGGGAAAACAAGATGAGGGGTGGGGGTGGGGCATGGGAAATGGGGACCAAGATATGAGAAAGGGTATCAATGTTTGTGAAGTAATGCACCTTCTATTTGGTGAATATAATGTAACCCTTCTATTAATTATAATAAAAATATATGTAAAAGAAAAAAACAGGGGCCGGGAGTTTGGCCTAGAGGTTAAAGTGCTTGCCTAGCATGCATGAAGACCCGGGTTCGATTCCTTGGTACCACACACATAGAAAAAAGCCAGAAGTGGTGCTGAGACTCAAATGGTAGAGCTCTAGCCTTGAGAAAGTCTAAGGACAGTGCTCAGGCCCTGAGCTCAAGCCCAGGACTGGCAAAAAAATAAAAAAAAAAAAGAAAGAAAAAAACAAAAACTTCAAATTAGTATATGCATATGCCAATTTATATATATATACATATATATAAAGGCAATATCTCTTTGGATACAAAAACAGAAAATTTTACTTCAATCTAATATAGTCTCTTAAAAATCTTTAAAATAGCTGAGCGATCGTGACACAGGAGAAAGAATCCTCTTCTAACTTAAAATATTTAAGACTATTTTGGGATGCAGATTGCTTCCTCTAGAAAGTCTTGTACTTTCCAAGATTTTCACAGTGGTACTTCAGTTGTGGAAATTTATGGCAGCTGTGTGAATTTGTTCATGGTTTGCATCTGGTCAGGATATGTGATCAAATTAGAAGCAGGTTCTCTTTAAGTCTATGTTGACTGCCAATACAAAGCCATATAGACAATCTTTCTTTTGCCCAGAAAACAAATTCTGAGAATACAAATATGTTATATAATTTCATGTTAACTAGGAATATAAATATTGCTAATAATTTGGAAAAGAAACATAAAATTTAGTGGCTTATATCAAAACCTGTGAAAAGAAAGGAGAAATGTTTATTTTGTGTCTGTAACTCACCTTCCTGAGGAATTTGAGATAGAAAAGTTGCCAGGTTTTAAAAGTTGTTCTCTCTCTCTCCTTCTCTGATGTCATTAAATGAGAATAATTTGGATCACTTACAAGACGATGATGAAATGATGAAATGATGGAATGACTGGGGCAGGCTTTGTCCTGTCTCAGGAGCACTGTAATTGGATTGTTTATGGAACAAGAGGAAGGAGGAGAAGAGAAACAGGAGTGGAATACCTGCTTCCTCTTCACAGTCCTCCAGACTGTCAGTTTTTCTTTGTAAGAGTACAAAGAGCATCTAGCATCTATCCTGTTTTTTATTCCAGAGTCCTCTTAGTCTTTCATGGTCACCATGAACTTGTTTTAGTATTAATTTTATAAAAAACACTGAAAGCTAAAGAGATTGTTTCTGATAAGCTGATGGTAAAGGATAAGGAGATGCCTAGGAAACTTGTGTGGGATCTGTTCCAGGATTGCAGGTTGAAAATTTTGCTGTTGTTTTTGTATATCTAACGTTATTTTAATCTTATGCATGATTATTGTGTTCTTTTCTCTCTTTTGAGATGTTTGGAGATTAAAGAATAAAACAACTTCTAGCTCATAAGGATCTTAAAGGATGGAAAGAAGAGAGGAAGGGAGCATTGGAAGGAGAGAGGAAGGGAGGGAAAAAGAGAAATGTGTTCTTCCATGTTTGATTCAGTCATCTCCTCTGGGACACCATACTCCAACAATCAGAAGATACAATAACATTTTGCTCTATATAGTGCCTTCTGTGGAACCTGTAGCTTTTTCCCATAGCACTGTACTATAAAATGGAGAAAATAATTAATTTTTGAACGTATTTATTATTTAAGGCACCATACAGTCTAGAAGCGGGTGACGAAGGATTTCAGTTGGTTTTGAAATAAGGTGGAGAGTTAATGAGACATCATGTCTAGCTGGCAGGAATTCCTGGAGAGGTGAAGAGTGGGGAGGTTTCAGAGGCAGAAATGAATGTAAATCTATAGGCAGAGGCAGGAGGATCCGTGAAGGCCCATGATCTATATATTAGCTAGATCAAACAAGCTGACTTTTCTTTTCTAAAAGTAAGATGTATTTAAAGACAAATTAAAAATAAGGAGAGTTGCAAGAGAGATTTTTAGAAATTCATAACAAGCAAGCTGTCCTTTGTTTTCCAGTCCATGTGGAAGCATCCCCCATCTGTCATGGGAAGAGAGAGAGTGTGGGTGCTGCCACTATCAGGGAATAAGATGTAGTGTGCAGGGGCTTGGGAGTGAGAGATGAGAAGAATCTGAAGAGTACAGGAGTCAATTCGGACCAAGTTCAACTACATGAATGAAAGGAATAGTGCTAGGAAGAGGGGATGGAGGGAAAAGTACAATCCTACAGGAAGAATTCAAATTACATACTCCTTGGGAAAGGAACAGGAGCTTACAAATTCAGCTGTGCTTCACAGAAGCTAAGAAATAGCTCAAAAGTCAGATTTCTTGGTGCATTAAGCAGTGGGCAGGGACTCGAGTCACTTTGTCTGTTCTCTCTGTCATGCGTATATATGTTCTTAATCTGAGAGGAAACTCTTGGCTGACCAAGTTTGTCCTATCATGCTTCAGATTTTTATAGTAGCTGGAGGTGAAAAATCAAAGCTGGAAAAGAAGATCTTTGAAGGGTAATGCCTTTCCTAATTCATGTTTATTTTAAGAGAGGTGATTTTTTTTTCTGTCTTAATTCATGGCCAAACTATGCATGGAACAAGAACCCTAAATTGTTGTGCCATCTGTATACCTGACATCACACACAAATAAAAGTAGATGATGGAATTCCACCTAAGGTCTGATTATGCCCAGGGAGACATCACAGGCCTCAAATGCCTGCTTTTATCTTATACATCGTGAAGCCCATTCAGACTTTCAAGACTCTGCCAACTTGGCAAGAAGGCATGTTGGCAAGCTTCCCATGCTGGGTTTGTTTTAGTTTGAAGGTTTTGAAGTGGGTCTGAGTGTGGTGAGTGAGGGTGGGGAAATGCTGTGTGGAATCCTTGTGAGGTCTCTTATTTGTTGACTGTAAGCTTTTCATCTGACATGAAGGAGAGACATCATTCCTTCACAAAGGTATTCCCTTTGTTTTTCCGTGTCTTGAAAGGTATTTTAAAGAATTCTTAGCTATCACATGAAGCCATAAATTCTCTGAGCAAATACCTGTTCTGACAAAGAACTTTAGAAGTACATGGCAAAAGTATAAACAGTACCTAATTGATGGAATTTAAATGCTTATATAAAGTAATTAAATAGTTTTGCTAATAAAAAAATCCTTAAAACCTCTTTCAGTTTTCTTCTTTAATCTCTCTATAATCTTTTTTTCTTAAGTTTCCACGCATTATGAATTACATGAGTTAGGTAAGGGGAATACATTGTATTAATTTTCTAAATCTCTTGACACAGATGAAGAATTTCTAGATTTATTTATAATTGTAGGTGGCACTCAGTTTTACCACATGCCTACTTTAAAGCAAAATTTCCATGTGTAGAATTTGTAGATAAATGCTGTGGAAGTAAAGATACATTTGAAACTTACTAAAAGATTGAGCTTATTTGCAAACCTTACTCAATCAAACAATTCCAATGGATTGTTCAGATATTGTGCATCTAAAGTAATCTCTGTCTCCTTCAGTGTTGCTCTAAAAGTCACCATTAAATTCATTAGATACTTCTAAATTACATATCTTCTTTTTTTAAATTTTTTTATTTTTTATTGTAATTAATAAAAGGGTTACATGATATTTGCCATATAGAAGGTGCATTAATTCAGAAAAAAATTACTTCTTCCAGGTCTATGTTATCGTTATCTTAACTTTCATGATACACTTACCCAGGGTCACTCTATATAGCTCAACTTTTATGACCTTCCTACTTTCCTAAGTGCCTTAAGGGATCTCTTTCTTGCTGGCCTTACCTCGTAAAATGTCTTATATTCTCTTGTTACTTCCTGAATCAAAAGTATGTTTCTTGCTTCATTATGTTATGATAGACTGTGGTGCAGAGGCAAAAAGAGAAACTTGAGTTTCTCTAAGGACTAACATAATATGGTACAGATATCTAGAAGTCCACTGAAAATGTGTGCTTCTCATAAATAATAGGGAATTATCACCAAGAAACAGGTACTCAGCTGGATTATATTTCACATTTTCGCTTAAATCTGCCTTACTTCTATTTTTCAGTAATCAAATATTGGAGAAAATTATTTGTGTTTCTTCTAGACCTGTTAAGAATCAGATGTGGCTTTATCATGCTTTATTTCCCAGTCTTCTAGCTAGTTATAAAAGATGCTTTTTTGGACATAATAATGTCACAGCCACAGGATTGAAGGGGTCTGAGTTGCTATGTAACTTGTAGAGGAAGAAAGGTGTTCATCAAGAGAAAAATTTACATTATACCACTTGACATTTTGAAGCACAGTTCTGTTATGTTAAGGTAATATTACCTTCAGTAAGACAGGAGGAAATCCTGCTGCTTGGCAAAACAAAGGGCTATCAATTCTGGGAACCAAGAACTAGAGGAAAGATGCTCTGTCTTCTACCAAAGGCCTTTGGTTATAATGTATTTCTTCCAGGAAGTGATGACCACAATACAGGCTGGCCTCTCCTGGGACTTCCATGCTGGATTTCCCGCTGCTTATGAAATTTGCTGAAAGTAATACCCAAGCAAGAGAGGGAAATGTCCAGACAAGATGGGGAAAGGACATTCATGTTTTATTTAAGAATATTTTTGATGATGAAACCATAATTAAACAAGTAGAAGAGTAAGCTCCATTGACCTAGAAGTAATGGAGGAGTTGGAGGAAAACCACCACAAAAAGAGCATACTGAAGGAGATACCTAGGAAGAACATTCAAAAATGTTCTGCATTCGAGAACGACATTGCCCCATTTGTAAGGAAATGGAAAGACTTAGAAAAAAATCATATTAAGTGAAATAAGCCAGACTCAAAGGAACATAGGCTCAATGGTTTCCCTCATTTGTCATAATCAGTAGAACTTTGGGCTCTCCAAGCAGAGATTTACAATAGAGCAAAACCTATAAGGCCATATAGGATGACACTAAATGAAAGAGCCTCCAGGAAATAGAAAAAAAGGCCATATAATGAGTGATTGTTGTCCTTAATGTACTATGTTATCTCTCATCTCTTTGTTGTCCCTTGGTTATCTCGTATTATTACAGCATTTTACCTTGTTATCTGATATATTGTATATATGTTTATCTGGTTATGTGAAATCTGATAGGGAAGGGGGGGAAACAAGATGAGGGGTGGGGGTGCGGGGAGGGAAATGAGGACCGAGACATGAGAAAGGGTATCAGTGTTTGTAAAGTAATGCATCTTCTATTTGGTAAAATAATGTAACCCTTCTATTAATTACAATAAAAATTATATGGAAAAATATTTTGTATCTTTAAAAAATTATTTTACAAAACTCAGTAAATTATCTATAAAAGAAAATAATATTGGCACGTGTCACACAGAAGTAAAGGCCAACCCAGGCAAACACACAAACAAAAACAAAATGAAAACTCCAATTAAACACAAAAGCTAGGAGTGGAGTTGTGGCTCCAGTGATCAAGCATTAGCCTGAGCAAAAATACTGACATTGGCAACTCTGTATGTAATTCTTGCTTTATACCTTTTACATTGTTTTAGAACCTTTTTGACAGTCCTGAGGCTTAAACTCAAGGTCTCGGCATTGTGCTTGAATTTTCTCAAGGCTAGTGCTCTGCTACTGAAGCCACAGTACCACTTCGGGCTTTTTCTGTGTATGGGTACCAAGGAATAGAACCCAGGGCCTTATGCACTCTACCACTGGGCCACACTCTTGGCCCCTGTTTTAGAATGTTTTTAAAGGAAACATTTTACTTCTTGTACTTGCTTTATTCTGAAATTTATTCATGCACAGTTTATGATTAATGTTGATTTTATTTTCTAGGATTTTTTCCTATATCTACCAATCATTACAGTAAAATGCTATTGACTTTTATGAATCCAGCTATCCTATTATATCATTTCCTAATTTGAAATTAAGAGTCTCTTTTCTTCCAAATATTTGTACCAGTGCTGTCATTTTTAGAGTCATATTTCACTAGCTAAAATTTCAAAGGCAGTGTTAAAATAATAATGGTGAAACAGACCCTATGTTTTCTTTTCCATTTTAATGGAAATGATTTTAGCCCTTTTACTGCATTTGGTGCTTATTGTTTGATTTTGGTGAATAGCCTAAAATGCATCTTTCTCTCCCTGTGTTAAGTAGAATTATATTAAAGATGTCTGCAGAATATTGTATGTTCCTTTTAGGTGTTTATTTTCGTAATTTAGTGTTTCTTCCTTTTAAGTTGGTTGTTATATCCAAAGACACAAAAGTGAAAAAGTTCAAAGATCTTTGTGTCACATTTATGTCAATATTATAAAGTCTGGTTTTTGTACTTGTGATTCATTCATCAAATAAGACAGAATAGTCTCAAGCATTCCTATCAACACTGCATAGGATATAATTTATATGAAATTATGCAGTTAGAACAGGAAGTCCACCCCCACATATGAGTAAAATCTGGATTTCTGATGTTTAATTGGAGACAAGAGTCTCATGGACTTTCGTTCCCAGGCTGGTTTTGAACTGTGATCTTCAGATCTCGTCCCCCTGAGTAGTTAGTATTACAGACATGAGCCACCCAGGTTTAAAATCTGGATTTCACAAGTAAAGCTTCTTGGAGAATCATAGACCTTAACATTGGAACAAGATAGGGCAGATATATTCATGAAACTGAAAGCATAAAACGATTAATGAACTGAAAATTTAACATAAGAAAATTTAATTAGTTTGGCCTAATGGTAGAGTGCTTGCCTAGCATGCACAAAGACCCAGGTTTGATTCCTCAGTACCACATACATAGAAAAAAGCCAGAAGTGGTACTGTGGCTCTAGTTGTAGAGCACTAGCCTTGAGAAAGCTCAAGGACAGTGCTCAGGCCCTGAGTTCAAGCCCCAGGACTGGCAAAAAAAAGTTATTCAATAACTGGAATGAAAATGATGATGAGGTTTTTTAAACAGTGAAGAGAGTCATTTGGTCTTCACAAGAATAGATAAAAGAAATGACTTAAAGTCCTAGATATCACACAAAAAATCATAACAATGTAAATGGTTAATCACTGGAATATTTTATTGAAGAAAATATTTATGGTTTCCTCATCCTTTTGCTTGACAGCAAGACTGAGGAAAACCCACATTCTTACAATTACAATTATCTGATTTTCATGGAATATAATCAAGGAAATAAATAATATTTTGGCTGCTTAGTGCTTTGTTTACTCCTGATAGCATGAGTGTGCAGAACCAAAGGGAATGAGAAGATCAGAAGCTATGATGAGATTTTCTGAACCCAGAACCCATTTGACAATTCTAGCCAACTTTTATGCTTTCTTTTGTAACCTAGAAATAGCAAAATTGACAATATCATTAATGATGGTTTGCCATTCTGGAATTCTTCAGTTTGACTCCTAGGTACTGAAACTTTTAAGTAGAATCGCTTGCTTCTGCTCTGCCAACTCCTCCACTGAACCCTGCATACTCTCTTTCTCTCTCATCTCTCTCTCTCTTTCTCTCTCTCTCTTTCTATCTCTCTCTTACATACACACGCGCGCGCACACACACACACACACACACACACACACACACACACACACACACACACACCTACACAGAAGCTTGGACTTGAGTAAAGTGTGATTTGTAGCCCATTTGCATTGTTTTCATTTGTAGGGAATGGCATAGTGTAATCTGTATACATCTCACTTATTCTTTCCTTTCAGTCTTCCCTGGTAAATTATACATTTTTTATGACTCAGTTTGTATGTTAACCATTTTTCCTTTTTTTAAAAAAAATTTCCTTAATCTTGTCTGAATCTTTTACCTATAATGTAAACTTTTGCTTTGTTATAGAACTTACTAGGATCAATCCTCCCTCTACTCATTCTTTTCCTAGAAGCTCTTTTCTTCAGGCAAGATATTAACCCCGAACACACACACACACACACACACACACACACACACACACACACACACACACACACAGAGAGAGAGAGATTCTAGCAATCTAGCTAGCTTAGCTATCATCAATTATTCTTTTGTGGGGGTCATGGGACTTGAACTCGGCCTAAGTGTTGTCCCTGAACTCTTCAGCTCAAGGCTACCAACCTACCCTTCTACCCTTGAGCCAAGCCTTACTTTCTGTTTTCTAGAGGTTAATTGGAGATAAGAGTCTCAGGTCCCTTTGTGCCCTGGTTTTCTTTGAACTTTGATCCTCAGATTTCAGCCTCCTGAGTAGCTAGGACTACAGACATGAGCCACCTTGCCCAGCTGATATCATCAAGTTCACTACAGCTTTCCAACTCTCCTAGGGCAGAGCACACAATTCAAGTAGGTTGGCTTAGTTCATTGCCACACCTGAAACAGAGCACCTTGAATATTTCTTTTCCCTCAACTTGTGTCTTCCAGGCATCTTCTAAAAACACATGCTTGCTTCATCATCTCATGAAAAATTAGTGTCACTCTAAGTCTGCAGAAGTAACTGACCAGATGAAAGGCCTCTGTTTTTTCTAACGATAACCTTCCTAGGTAGATTATCGAAGACTTTATTCCTTGAAATTTCATCTCTCTTTTCCAGGTGGCCATTAGATAGAAATGGACGATGAAGATGAAAGTCATAACTAAAGTTTATTATTGCTAATTTATATTGTACCAAGTACTCTACTAAGTCCTTTATGAACACATTGAAACATGACACTGTTCTATCCTTATGCTTGTCTACTGCAGACATTTCTTCAATGATGACTCTATTTTTCTCTACTTTTTATACCTAGCAATGTGCAGGGACACAGTAACTACCTCATGAATGCTTGCTAGATGAGTGAAGAATACATATGTGGATGCTATACAAGTGGTAATGAGAAGTGCTAGCCTGTTCACAATACCTATAGTCATAGTTCTTTCAAATATTTGTTTTTGTTGTTGTTGTTGTTTTTACCTCACCATAGTTCTGTTCAGTGAGTTCTCCTGGTAGTTAGTACAAGTTTGCCTGTCTCTGGACTATCCATGGATAATTTTAGACATTGTGTTCAGACAACTAATTATTGCATGGGAAATCTCTTAATCAGGATTCTCTTTGTTTGTATTGAAATGGCTCCTACTTTCTGACATGTGTTTTCACCAGGAAGGTGACTGGACTGTGTGTTTAGGCAGTAGCATGCCCTGCCAATGTAGAGGTATCTGGGATTTCAATCATCTAGTAGCATTGTGGAGGATTTAATGAAGTCCCCTCAGAACCACCCTGCTGAGATATCAGGCAGGGCTCCTGTGCCCTACTGCAATTCTAACCAGACACTTGTGTTTCTGTCTTATTAAATACTTAACTTTTTCTTAACACTGTTAACTCTAATGTATTTAGAAACCATGGGTTTCTAAAGAAAATTCATAGTTACAGCTCCTAGTATTATTTGTAAGAGAGCAATATAACCTTGTTTAACTCATGTGATATTCCCTTTATATTAAGTCTTAGGCCTTATAGTTTATTGTTGAGGAAAAACACAGTACAATGAAATGAAAGCACCTTTATTGTCAAAATTAAACAACAAGCAAAAAACAATTAACAAAACAAAAAAACCCAAACATTCAAAAATCAAACAAGGGTTGAGGAGACCTCTGTATTGGACAGTTCTGGAGGTGAGAGGCTGGAAAACCAAGGAAGACCATCTTACAAAAATGACTCCTCCCCTTCTGGGCTTGCCTCTTTTTGTCCTTCATCAATTCCTTAAAGGGCTTTGATCTATACTGTATACTTTGCTTGCATAATCTCTGTCCTTTCTTCATTTCTTCTATTCTTATTCTAGAGTGATCCTGAATCTTGAACTCAGAGACTAGGCACTTCCCTAAGCTTTGTTGCTCAGGCTAATGCTTTACTATTTGAGCCACAGCTCCACTTCTGGCTCTTTTGGTGGTAGAGATGAGTCTCATGACTTTCTTACCCAGGCTGGCTTTGAAATGTGATCCACAGATCTTAGACGCTTCAATAGCTAGATTACAGGCATGAGCCATCAGCCTGTATAACAACAGCCTTTTTCATTCTGCTCCCACAGAGGAAAACTTAGAGAACTCCCAAACAGATGCCTTACTTTCTTTTCCAATCACTAGCAGCCACAAAAAAGCCTGCTGCACCACTGCGTTCTTCAGCACAAGAAGAAATAATGAACATGTGAATAACCAATACCTCAAGGTGCAGTTGACTTCAGAGTAATCCAGAATTCTATGAAGGAATTCATCATTTGCTATTCTACTTATAAAAAGAACTCACATCCCTATTCTACACAGAGTATTCAGTTTTTATTTGGCAATTGCATTTTTTCTGCCTTCTCATTGTCGAAGACTTCACCTGCAGATTCAGAATGAGAAACCACCAGACATATTCTCATGATGCTGCTATGTGAAATATGCTACTTGGGCCTTTCTGTACTTACGGCTTCTTGTGTAATATGATCCATCTTTTTCAATCATCTTTTCCTCTCCTCTTTTCTTAGGGTTATTAGATCTGCTGGATCTCACTGACAGCTTCTAGGTTTAAACTATTTGTGTCTATTAATTTCAGTGCCTCTTCTCCACAGGTATAGAAAAATTGTGGCCTTCAGTTATGCTTTATAAAATATTTGAAACACTAGATCATTAATAAATGTCATACATGGAGTCCCCTCTCTGGCATATGCTCACAGCTAATAGATATTGATTCTCCATTGGTAAGTCTGACTACATCCCACCCCTTCAGGTGTTTACTTCTTAGTGTTTATTTGGTTCAGTATTGCCTTTGCCTTTATTTATAGTGTTCAAATTCGCTCTTGAATGTACCATATTTCAGTTAGTACATTTGAATGCACTTGCATATCACCCAACATATTTCCTTGTTAGTTTGTAAACTTAATCTAGCTTCTGAAAGGGAATGGGGAAATGTATCCTTTGTCTCTCTGGGCCTGAATTGCTTCACTTAACATATTTTTCAAAGTCTTTTCATTTGTTTACAAATGGCACAATATCATTCGTTCTAATGGATGATTGAAATTCTGTTGTGTATATGTAGCATAGTTTCTTGATTCATTAGTCCATTGAAGGATATCTGGACTGATTCCTTCGATATGGTGAATAGTGCTGCAGTGAATATGGTTTTGTTGGTAGCTTTACTGAATCCTGGTTTCTCTAATATTCAGAATATATAGGAACTTAAAAAATTAAGCTTTCTATAAATAAACAACCTGATTAATAAATAAACTAATGAATCTTCTCAAAGGAAGTAAAAATGTCCAATAGACACATGGAGAAATCCTCAACATCTTTATCCATAAAGAAATTCAATTAAAAAATAACATTGAAATTCTACCTTACCCCAATTAGCATGGTCATTATCAAGAAAACAAGGACAGAGGCTTGCAAGGATACAGCCAAAAGGGGACTTTAATGTGGTACTGGTGGAAATGCAAACATATTCCACTATTATGGAAAGTACTATGGAGGTTCTTACAAATATTAAACATAGCGCTACCCCATGATCCAGCAATTCCACACCTGAGCTTTTATCCAAAAAATATTTTACATTTTATTTATTTAAATGTATTCTTGTTTTTCCTTAAAAGAAAAATGAAGTATTTGTAAATCAAAGAAGCCATGATGCTTAAGTGTGTCAAATTTAGTTGTCAACCATTGTTAGTTTCTTTTAGATTTTCTGTCCAACAAGTGGAGGAGTGGCTCAAGTGGTAGAGTGCCAATCTTGAGCAAAACTACCAAGTAAAAGTGCGTGGCCTTCAGTTCAAGCCCCAATAACATCATAAAATAAAATTATCTCTTTATAGTCAGAAGTTTTGAAAATTTGATTTTAATTTCTCTTGATTGCAATCTTGAGTTCAACCCTTTATAGACATCTATAACACTCCTTATTTCAGTTAATTCTCCAAAATATACTTATAAACAACTTCTGAGGGCCGGGAGTTTGGCCTAGGGGTAGCATGCTTGCCTAGCATGCACAAAGACCCAGGTTCGATTCCTCGGTACCCCACATACATAACAAAAAGCTGGAAGTGGTGCTGAGGCTCAAGGGGTAGAGTGCTAGCCTTGAGAAAAGTCCAAGGACAGTGCTCAAACTCTGAGTCCAAGCCCAGGACTGGCAAAAATAAAAAAATAAAAAAAAAAATAAACAACTTCTGAATATACAGGCATTTATAAAAAGAAGACCTGATCTAGCAAGCAACCTGAAAACTACCAATAAAATACACCTTTATTAGATTACACTAACCTTGTAGGATAATATCCTGCCATACTATTTTTTTTTTTCAGAAAGAATGCTCTGGAGACAAAGACTCACACTGTGCTTTGTGGAATCATGAATTTCTGCAGTTTCATTTCTGTATTTTATATTAAAGTAGCAAGTAAGGAGTACATATTTAGAAAACTATTTTTTAATGATCTGTTAGACATATCTCAGAATGCCTAACAGCTTTTACATGTGGTTGAATTGAGCCTGTGAGATTTGATGATATGCTTTTCTGAATTAAACAAGTATCTCTAAATTTAGTATTTGTTTCCATGTCCATTTAGGGGACAATTATTCCAATAATTATGATTTGGAAAAAGGAGGCTGATTAAATATGCATCTCAAAGAAGACTGAGTAAAATAAAACTAGCCTTACTGCCAGGAAAGGATTTGTTTCAAGGGAAATGGGGTGAGGCTCCCTCATCTTGCCTTTTTTTTCTTTTTCTTCTTTCTTTCTTTTTTTTTTTTTTTGCTAGTCCTGGGCCTTGAACTCAGGGCCTGCGTACTGTCCTTGGGCTTTCTCAAGGCTACAGCTCTACCACTTGAGCCACAGCACCATTTCTGGCTCTTTTCTATGTGTGTGGTACCAAGGAATCAAACCCAGGTCTTCCTCCATGTTAGGCAAGCACTCTACGACTAGGCTAAACTCCCAGCCCTCATCTTTCCTTTCTTAACTCCATCCTCAATAGCTATTAAACAGAAAAGAAAATCTCATATAATTGCATTATATATACAATTATTATACAATTAACAGTATACAGAATTTGTCTTTTTTTTTTTTCTTCCAGTACTGAGGTTTGAATTAAAGGCCTTATGTTTGCTACCTTCCACACTCTAGTGGTCGCTGCTACTTGAGTCCAAAACATGACATTTAATAGACCCCATTCCTCCTACAGAATGAAATTTATATGTTTAATATTCCATGTTAAGTTTGTAATTTGCCTTTAGTCTTTTTAGTCCCTTTTGCCCAGTCTCTGAATCTAGTAGTTTAAAACACTTGATATACAAATATTCCCTTTCCAATGACCTTGCCATTGTTGACTCTTCACCATGAGATTAAGATGCAATGCATCTTTATCTGTGTTATCCCTCCAACATTTTCACCTCCCATTCGACACACCCTTTGCCTTATTTTCCTTAATTTAGTGTTATATGCAATGATTTCTTGACTGCATTCTGCTCCTTTACCCCCTTCATCTATCCCTCGCTCATTGCCCCTCTCCCCTTGCAAGTACCCATTTTCTGGAACTTATTTTGTTGAATATTGACTTTGCTATTATTGAATCTTCACCATGAGGTAGCTTCTTTTTTCCTAATCCCAATATTCCTTTGTCTAACTTGAATAACTTCAAGGGTCAAACTATTGTTTGGAAAACAGCATGGACCATTGCTTAAGTTGATTTGGCCCTTTGTGTTAGCTAACAGGAGTGGATACGAGTGCTTGGAGAGTGATACAATAGGCTCTTGGCTAGTATTCTGTGTGAATTATGTAATTTCTGTCTCTCTATGAAACATGCAAGGTAGCTATATGACAATAGATTTTGCATAGTATTAATTGAAGTATATACTCTGGTTGTAGTTTAGAGATTAAAAGAGAAACTACTACCTGTGTTACCCCTACTCAGAGAGATAAGCTATGCTATGTGAGAGCACATTGCACACTGAAAAAGCATTTGTGTGATTTATAGGTTGCAAGGAAGAGAAAGCCCTACAGATTGAGATTTATTATCTGCAAAATAATAAGTCTATAGATAAGGTTACTTCAATTACTCCAGGTTTGGTTATTCAGTTATTCAAAGATACCATTCAAGATACAACTCTTTCATCTTTCTGCCCGGCTGTTCTCAGTAGGTTGGTTTTTTTCCCAAGGGTTTTTCACTTCATGTTTGTGATGTGGCTACTACAAATCCAAGACCACCTTATTACATAACAGCTAAAGGACAGGGGCAACTCCTCTTCTTGTCCTTCTTAAAGAGTAAAATAATTCTCTCAAAACATCCTATAAAATGTCATGTTCTGGACATAAGTTAGAACTCAATCTTATGGGCATTTCTGAGTATTAAGTGAAAATTAGAATAAACATGACTGTTATTACTAACCAAAGGTTATTCCTTGGGCCTATGGAATCTTTCTAGAAGAACATAGCCATTCAATGCCTGCCTATAATTAAGACTCTGGTAAAGGAAAAGGGGCTGGAGCATGCCTTTTAATTTACTGGGAGAATCTACCATAGCATTGTGAAATATGAATTTTACTTAACGTTAGCACACTTATATCACATGGTCTCAGAAGGATTTATTCTTCAGGTGATTTTTAAGCAAAGAGATTTTCAATGTCTGGATCAGTGTCATTCCTTTCAATTTTTTCACCCACTCCTCCCAATCCACCCTTCTCAATTTCTTAATTTTTAAGATAGGTATTGGAGTTTTTCTTTTTGAATATTGCTACTCAACAAAATAGTTTATGTATACAATACTTCTTTATTGTGCCGTTCCTTCAACATTATTACCTCCCCTCTGACCCACTCCTTTCCTTATTTTCCTTAATTTAGTGGTGGATACAAAGATTTCTTGACTTCATTCTGCTCCTTTACTCCCTTCATTCATCTATCCTTCGCTCATTGCCCCTCCCCCTTTCAAGTACCCATTTTCTGGAACTAATGTTGTTGGACTTTAATTTAGTCTTTCTAAAGAATTATACTATTTGAGCTCTTCATAGAATCTAGCATAGTACAGTTTATTCATTTGTCACCACTTATATTTTCAAGTAACAATGATTTTTGTTCACTTGCTTAGGATATGTTGCCACAGGAACAGTTCCTAAGATAAAGACTTTAGAGTTTGGTTTATTTGGAATGTGGATGAGAAGGGGAAATGCAGAGATATAGGGAAAGAATGCTACATGTTCAAGATGCATTACTCTGCCAGGTACAGACATGGATGTCAGAAGATTAATGTCTTGAGGTCACTCTAGAAAATAGTATACAGTTATATTTGGAGTTAATCACATGTGAGGAAGTCCAGGGAAGAGTGTTGATGATCCCAGTATCCTTGTGATGCAACTTTTTTTTTGTTTTTTTGTTTTTTTTTTGGCAAGGGGAAATGCAAAGGTAATGGTGTAGACCGTGTCTTTTATGGCCATAAAGACATTTCTTTGTATTCGTAAATACTTAGAGTTATCTTAGCAAAGGGAAAGAAAATGTTTCCATATTTTTTATCTTAATCTTAAATGAGGTAGTTTCTAAATCATAGTTTGTATATGTGTTGTTATTTCCCTGCATACTGCTTATATTAACCCAGATGCCCCTTAGTAGAAATGGATCAAGAAAATGTGGTATATATACATAATGGAATTCTATGCTTCCATCAGAAAGAATGACAAAGAATTCTATTGCCCCATTCATAAGGAAATAGAAAGACTTGGAGAAAAATCACATTAAGCAAAGTAAGCCAGACCTAAAGAAACATAGGCTCCATAGTTTCCCTCATTTGTAATAATTAGTAC